>NC_136761.1:3402500-4622000 GCF_936440315.1 Barbus barbus | reverse complement strand
TTACCCTTAAAATTGCATTAACCAACTTTCTCTCACTGAGAAAGATGCTTTTCATCATATGTGGCCTTGCTATCACTTCATTTGCTCAGTTGCACTAAATACAGCATTAGTGTTCTTAGACGCTCAAAATGAGTAATTCTGTGGTTTGAAGCTGTAATTTGACTTTCTGTGCAAAAAAAGCTCTAAAACATGAAAATCTGTCTTCTGCATTGCAAATAGCATTACATTTCATGAGAAAGAAACATCTTTCATGTACTTGAATTTTACTCATAAAATTGCAAAAATCAACTTTCTCTCACTGAGAAAGATGCTTTTCATCATATGTGGCCTTGCTATCGCTTCATTTGCTCAGTTGCACTAAATACAGCATTAGTGTTCTTAGACGCTCAAAATTAGTAATTCTGTGGTTTGAAGCTGTAATTTGACTTTCTCTGCAAAAAAAGCTCTAAAACATGAAAATCTGTCTTCTGCATTGCAAATAACATTATATTTCATGAGAAAGAAACATCTTTCATGTACTTGAATTTTACTCATAAAATTGCAAAAATCAACTTTCTCTCACTGAGAAAGATGTTTTTCATCATATGTGGCCTTGCTATCGCTTCATTTGCTCAGTTGCACTAAATACAGCATTAGTGTTCTTAGACGCTCAAAATTAGTAATTCTGTGGTTTGAAGCTGTAATTTGACTTTCTCTGCAAAAAAAGCTCTAAAACATGAAAATCTGTCTTCTGCATTGCAAATAACATTATATTTCATGACAAAGAAACATCTTTCATGTACTTGAATTTTACTCATAAATTTGCAAAAATCAACTTTCTCTCACTGAGAAAGATGTTTTTCATCATATGTGGCCTTGCTATCGCTTCATTTGCTCAGTTGCACTAAATACAGCATTAGTGTTCTTCATTTGCTCAGTTGCACTAAATACAGCATTAGTGTTCTTAGACGCTCAAAATTAGTAATTCTGGGGTTTGAAGCTGTAATTTGACTTTCTGTGCAAAAAAAGCTCTAAAACATGAAAATCTGTCTTCTGCATTGCAAATAGCATTACATTTCATGAGAAAGAAACATCTTTCATGTACTTGAATTTTACTCATAAAATTGCAAAAATCAACTTTCTCTCACTGAGAAAGATGCTTTTCATCATATGTGGCCTTGCTATCGCTTCATTTGCTCAGTTGCACTAAATACAGCATTAGTGTTCTTAGACGCTCAAAATTAGTAATTCTGTGGTTTGAAGCTGTAATTTGACTTTCTCTGCAAAAAAAGCTCTAAAACATGAAAATCTGTCTTCTGCATTGCAAATAGCATTACATTTCATGAGAAAGAAACATCTTTCATGTACTTGAATTTTACTCATAAAATTGCAAAAATCAACTTTCTCTCACTGAGAAAGATGCTTTTCATCATATGTGGCCTTGCTATCGCTTCATTTGCTCAGTTGCACTAAATACAGCATTAGTGTTCTTAGACGCTCAAAATTAGTAATTCTGTGGTTTGAAGCTGTAATTTGACTTTCTCTGCAAAAAAAGCTCTAAAACATGAAAATCTGTCTTCTGCATTGCAAATAGCATTACATTTCATGAGAAAGAAACATCTTTCATGTACTTAAGCTTTACCCTTAAAATTGCTTAAACCAACTTTCTCTCACTGAGAAAGATCCTTTTCAGCATATATGGCCTTGCTATCGCTTCATTTGCTCAGTTGCACTAAATACAGCATTAGTGTTCTTAGACGCTCAAAATTAGTAATTCTGTGGTTTGAAGCTGTAATTTGACTTTCTCTGCAAAAAAAGCTCTAAAACATGAAAATCTGTCTTCTGCATTGCAAATAACATTATATTTCATGAGAAAGAAACAGCTTTCATGTACTTGAATTTTACTCATAAAATTGCAAAAATCAACTTTCTCTCACTGAGAAAGATGTTTTTCATCATATGTGGCCTTGCTATCGCTTCATTTGCTCAGTTGCACTAAATACAGCATTAGTGTTCTTCATTTGCTCAGTTGCACTAAATACAGCATTAGTGTTCTTAGACGCTCAAAATTAGTAATTCTGGGGTTTGAAGCTGTAATTTGACTTTCTCTGCAAAAAAAGCTCTAAAACATGAAAATCTGTCTTCTGCATTGCAAATAGCATTACATTTCATGAGAAAGAAACATCTTTCATGTACTTGAATTTTACTCATAAAATTGCAAAAATCAACTTTCTCTCACTGAGAAAGATGCTTTTCATCATATGTGGCCTTGCTATCGCTTCATTTGCTCAGTTGCACTAAATACAGCATCAGTGTTCTTAGACGCTCAAAATTAGTAATTCTGTGGTTTGAAGCTGTAATTTGACTTTCTCTGCAAAAAAAGCTCTAAAACATGAAAATCTGTCTTCTGCATTGCAAATAGCATTACATTTCATGAGAAAGAAACATCTTTCATGTACTTGAATTTTACTCATAAAATTGCAAAAATCAACTTTCTCTCACTGAGAAAGATGCTTTTCATCATATGTGGCCTTGCTATCGCTTCATTTGCTCAGTTGCACTAAATACAGCATTAGTGTTCTTAGACGCTCAAAATTAGTAATTCTGTGGTTTGAAGCTGTAATTTGACTTTCTCTGCAAAAAAAGCTCTAAAACATGAAAATCTGTCTTCTGCATTGCAAATAGCATTACATTTCATGAGAAAGAAACATCTTTCATGTACTTAAGCTTTACCCTTAAAATTGCTTAAACCAACTTTCTCTCACTGAGAAAGATCCTTTTCAGCATATATGGCCTTGCTATCGCTTCATTTGCTCAGTTGCACTAAATACAGCATTAGTGTTCTTAGACGCTCAAAATTAGTAATTCTGTGGTTTGAAGCTGTAATTTCACTTTCTCTGCAAAAAAAAGCTCTAAAACATGCAAATCTGTCTTCTGCATTGCATATAGCATTACATTTCATGAGAAAGAAACATCTTTCATGTACTTAAATTTTACTCATAAAATTGCAAAAATCAACTTTCTCTCACTGAGAAAGATGTTTTTCATCATATGTGGCCTTGCTATCGCTTCATTTGCTCAGTTGCACTAAATACAGCATTAGTGTTCTTAGACGCTCAAAATTAGTAATTCTGTGGTTTGAAGCTGTAATTTGACTTTCTCTGCAAAAAAAGCTCTAAAACATGAAAATCTGTCTTCTGCATTGCAAATAACATTATATTTCATGAGAAAGAAACATCTTTCATGTACTTGAATTTTACTCATAAAATTGCAAAAATCAACTTTCTCTCACTGAGAAAGATGTTTTTCATCATATGTGGCCTTGCTATCGCTTCATTTGCTCAGTTGCACTAAATACAGCATTAGTGTTCTTAGACGCTCAAAATTAGTAATTCTGTGGTTTGAAGCTGTAATTTGACTTTCTCTGCAAAAAAAGCTCTAAAACATGAATATCTGTATTCTGCATTGCAAATAGCATTACATTTCATGAGAAAGAAACATCTTTCATGTACTTAAATTTTACTCATAAAATTGCAAAAATCAACTTTCTCTCACTGAGAAAGATGTTTTTCATCATATGTGGCCTTGCTATCGCTTCATTTGCTCAGTTGCACTAAATACAGCATTAGTGTTCTTAGACGCTCAAAATTAGTAATTCTGTGGTTTGAAGCTGTAATTTGACTTTCTCTGTAAAAAAAGCTCTAAAACATGAAAATCTGTCTTCTGCATTGCAAATAGCATTACATTTCATGAGAAAGAAACATCTTTCATGTTCTTAAATTTTAATCATAAAATTGCAAAAATCAACTTTCTCTCACTGAGAAAGATGTTTTTCATCATATGTGGCCTTGCTATCGCTTCATTTGCTCAGTTGCACTAAATACAGCATTAGTGTTCTTAGACGCTCAAAATGAGTAATTCTGTGGTTTGAAGCTGTAATTTGACTTTGTCTGCAAAAAAAAGCTCTAAAACATGAAAATCTGTCTTCTGCATTGCAAATAGCATTGCATTTCATGAGAAAGAAACATCTTTCATGTACTTAAGCTTTACCCTTAAAATTGCTTAAACCAACTTTCTCTCACTGAGAAAGATCCTTTTCATCATATGTGGCCTTGCTATCGCTTAATTTGCTCAGTTGCACTAAATACAGCATTAGTGTTCTTAAAAGCTCCAAATTAGTGATTCTCTGCATTGAAGCTATAACTTGACTTTCACTGCAAAAAAGGTCTAAAACATGAAGATCTGTCTCCTGCATTGGAAATAACTTTACATTTCATGAGAAAGAAACATTTTTCATGTACTTAAGCTTTACCCTTAAAATTGCATTAACCAATTTTCTCTCACTGAGAAAGATGCTTTTCATCATATGTGGCCTTGCTATCGCTTCATTTGCTCAGTTGCACTAAATACAGCATTAGTGTTCTTAGACGCTCAAAATGAGTAATTCTGTGGTTTGAAGCTGTAATTTTACTTTCTCTGCAAAAAAAGCTCTAAAACATGAAAATCTGTCTTCTGCATTGCAAATAGCATTACATTTCATGAGAAAGAAACATCTTTCATGTACTTGAATTTTACTCATAAAATTGCAAAAATCAACTTTCTCTCACTGAGAAAGATGCTTTTCATCATATGTGGCCTTGCTATCTTTTCATTCGCTCAGTTGCACTAAATACAGCATTAGTGTTCTTAGACGCTCAAAATTAGTAATTCTGTGGTTTGAAGCTGTAATTTCACTTTCTCTGCAAAAAAAAGCTCTAAAACATGCAAATCTGTCTTCTGCATTGCAAATAACATTATATTTCATGAGAAAGAAACATCTTTCATGTACTTGAATTTTACTCATAAAATTGCAAAAATCAACTTTCTCTCACTGAGAAAGATGTTTTTCATCATATGTGGCCTTGCTATCGCTTCATTTGCTCAGTTGCACTAAATACAGCATTAGTGTTCTTAGACGCTCAAAATGAGTAATTCTGTGGTTTGAAGCTGTAATTTGACTTTCTCTGCAAAAAAAGCTCTAAAACATGAAAATCTGTCTTTTGCATTGCAAATAACATTATATTTCATGAGAAAGAAACATCTTTCATGTACTTGAATTTTACTCATAAAATTGCAAAAATCAACTTTCTCTCACTGAGAAAGATGTTTTTCATCATATGTGGCCTTGCTATCGCTTCATTTGCTCAGTTGCACTAAATACAGCATTAGTGTTCTTAGACGCTCAAAATGAGTAATTCTGTGGTTTGAAGCTGTAATTTGACTTTGTCTGCAAAAAAAGCTCTAAAACATGAAAATCTGTCTTCTGCATTGCAAATAGCATTACATTTCATGAGAAAGAAACATCTTTCATGTACTTAAGCTTTACCCTTAAAATTGCTTAAACCAACTTTCTCTCACTGAGAAAGATCCTTTTCATCATATGTGGCCTTGCTATCGCTTAATTTGCTCAGTTGCACTAAATACAGCATTAGTGTTCTTAAAAGCTCCAAATTAGTGATTCTCTGCATTGAAGCTATAACTTGACTTTCACTGCAAAAAAGGTCTAAAACATGAAGATCTGTCTCCTGCATTGGAAATAACTTTACATTTCATGAGAAAGAAACATTTTTCATGTACTTAAGCTTTACCCTTAAAATTGCATTAACCAACTTTCTCTCACTGAGAAAGATGCTTTTCATCATATGTGGCCTTGCTATCGCTTCATTTGCTCAGTTGCACTAAATACAGCATTAGTGTTCTTAGACGCTCAAAATGAGTAATTCTGTGTTTTGAAGCTGTAATTTTACTTTCTCTGCAAAAAAAGCTCTCAACATGAAAATCTGTCTTCTGCATTGCAAATAGCATTACATTTCATGAGAAAGAAACATCTTTCATGTACTTGAATTTTACTCATAAAATTGCAAAAATCAACTTTCTCTCACTGAGAAAGATGCTTTTCATCATATGTGGCCTTGCTATCGCTTCATTTGCTCAGTTGCACTAAATACAGCATTAGTGTTCTTAGACGCTAAAAATTAGTAATTCTGTGGTTTGAAGCTGTAATTTGACTTTCTCTGCAAAAAAAGCTCTAAAACATGAAAATCTGTCTTCTGCATTGCAAATAGCATTACATTTCATGAGAAAGAAACATCTTTCATGTACTTAAGCTTTACCCTTAAAATTGCTTAAACCAACTTTCTCTCACTGAGAAAGATCCTTTTCAGCATATATGGCCTTGCTATCGCTTCATTTGCTCAGTTGCACTAAATACAGCATTAGTGTTCTTAGACGCTCAAAATTAGTAATTCTGTGGTTTGAAGCTGTAATTTGACTTTCTCTGCAAAAAAAGCTCTAAAACATGAAAATCTGTCTTTTGCATTGCAAATAACATTATATTTCATGAGAAAGAAACATCTTTCGTGTACTTGAATTTTACTCATAAAATTGCAAAAATCGACTTTCTCTCACTGAGAAAGATGTTTTTCATCATATGTGGCCTTGCTATCGCTTCATTTGCTCAGTTGCACTAAATACAGCATTAGTGTTCTTAGACGCTCAAAATGAGTAATTCTGTGGTTTGAAGCTGTAATTTGACTTTCTCTGCAAAAAAAGCTCTAAAACATGAAAATCTGTCTTCTGCATTGCAAATAGCATTACATTTCATGAGAAAGAAACATCTTTCATGTACTTAAGCTTTACCCTTAAAATTGCTTAAACCAACTTTCTCTCACTGAGAAAGATCCTTTTCATCATATGTGGCCTTGCTATCGCTTCATTTGCTCAGTTGCACTAAATACAGCATTAGTGTTCTTAAAAGCTCCAATTTAGTGATTCTCTGCATTGAAGCTATAACTTGACTTTCACTGCAAAAAAGGTCTAAAACATGAAGATCTGTCTCCTGCATTGGAAATAACATTACATTTCATGAGAAAGAAACATTTTTCATGTACTTAAGCTTTACCCTTAAAATTGCATTAACCAACTTTCTCTCACTGAGAAAGATGCTTTTCATCATATGTGGCCTTGCTATCGCTTCATTTGCTCAGTTGCACTAAATACAGCATTTGTGTTCTTAGACGCTCAAAATGAGTAATTCTGTGGTTTGAAGCTGTAATTTTACTTTCTCTGCAAAAAAAGCTCTAAAACATGAAAATCTGTCTTCTGCATTGCAAATAGCATTACATTTCATGAGAAAGAAACATCTTTCATGTACTTGAATTTTACTCATAAAATTGCAAAAATCAACTTTCTCTCACTGAGAAAGATGTTTTTCATCATATGTGGCCTTGCTATCGCTTCATTTGCTCAGTTGCACTAAATACAGCATTAGTGTTCTTAGACGCTCAAAATTAGTAATTCTGGGGTTTGAAGCTGTAATTTGACTTTCTGTGCAAAAAAAGCTCTAAAACATGAAAATCTGTCTTCTGCATTGCAAATAGCATTACATTTCATGAGAAAGAAACATCTTTCATGTACTTGAATTTTACTCATAAAATTGCAAAAATCAACTTTCTCTCACTGAGAAAGATGCTTTTCATCATATGTGGCCTTGCTATCGCTTCATTTGCTCAGTTGCACTAAATACAGCATTAGTGTTCTTAGACGCTCAAAATTAGTAATTCTGTGGTTTGAAGCTGTAATTTGACTTTCTCTGCAAAAAAAGCTCTAAAACATGAAAATCTGTCTTCTGCATTGCAAATAGCATTACATTTCATGAGAAAGAAACATCTTTCATGTACTTAAGCTTTACCCTTAAAATTGCTTAAACCAACTTTCTCTCACTGAGAAAGATCCTTTTCAGCATATATGGCCTTGCTATCGCTTCATTTGCTCAGTTGCACTAAATACAGCATTAGTGTTCTTAGACGCTCAAAATTAGTAATTCTGTGGTTTGAAGCTGTAATTTCACTTTCTCTGCAAAAAAAAGCTCTAAAACATGCAAATCTGTCTTCTGCATTGCATATAGCATTACATTTCATGAGAAAGAAACATCTTTCATGTACTTAAATTTTACTCAAAATTGCAAAAATCAACTTTCTCTCACTGAGAAAGATGTTTTTCATCATATGTGGCCTTGCTATCGCTTCATTTGCTCAGTTGCACTAAATACAGCATTAGTGTTCTTAGACGCTCAAAATTAGTAATTCTGTTGTTTGAAGCTGTAATTTGACTTTCTATGCAAAAAAATCTCTAAAACATGAAAATCTGTCTTCTGCATTGCAAATAGCATTACATTTCATGAGAAAGAAACATCTTTCATGTACTTAAATTTTACTCATAAAATTGCAAAAATCAACTTTCTCTCACTGAGAAAGATGCTTTTCATTATTATGTGGCCTTTCTTTCTTCTTTATTTGCTTAGTTGCACTAAATGCATATTAGTGTTCTTAGAAGCTCCAAATTAGTAATTCTGTGGTTTGAAGCTGTAATTTGACTTTCTCTGCAAAAAAGCTCTAAAACATGAAAATCTGTCTCTTGCATTGGAAATAACATTACATTTCATGAGAAAGAAACATTTTTCATGTCCTTAGTCTTCATATGCTCATTAGCACTAAATGATGTTTTATTAACAAAGTTCGGGAGGAGCACGTCAGATACTTAGCCTAATTAAACACAAGTGGTACACAATCAAGTCAATCAACTCATGGACATAAATACAGCTGACATACCTCCACTCATTTGACAGTCTATCAGCATTCGGTCCGCACCTCTTGCCATTACATCACAGACTCAGCTTCTCCCGTCCAAACCACAAGACCTATGCGGGGAATCTTTTCGGATCCTCCGGCCAATCTGCCGGCCCCAGGATCGGTCATTCTCCACCAGACACGGCCGCTGCTCTCTGCTCAACCAGCTACACGCTCTCCTCCACCGGCATCTTAAGCCCGATTCTGACGGTAATTGTTTCTCAGGTGGACGTAAGTGATTTTCACCATATACAGGGGGTAGTTGGTGATTTAATTGCCGTCGAATCCACAAATTTAATTGTGTTTTTCTCTCACCACCTCCGTAAAAATCCCCGGCCGAATTATCTACGGTTTTTGACAAACACCAAGGTTGTGTGGTAATTTAAATGCCTTCTGAATCCACATCTCTGAATAAGGATATATTTTACATAATAATAATAAATTTGTAAATAAAATTCTTTCTATTTACAGCACACAATCATGTGACTGGCCACGTGACCAGCGCGTTCGCAGGATCACTGAACTCACTCCTCCACTGTGAATAAATCGCTGTCCGAATCCATGAGTTTATCACTGAGGTGATATGTAAATTAATCTTTACAGACGTCCATATGAGAAACAATTACCGTCCGAATCTGGCTTTATTCGGATGCACGGATTTCATCCGTGCCAACAATTCCTCCGATCGGAATGTAGATCCTATTTAAGCCTGAGGCAAGCACTGATTAATTTCAACGCACCGTCCTTGCGGAATGTAAACAAGCAGATTTACACGATCTTCCATCACCCCGCAAACCAGCCAACCTCACCCCTAAATCCACTCCAGCTGACAATAGATCGAGGAAAGCCGAAATCGCCTCGCAGACACCACCATTGTCCCGCAAAGACCCGGCTCTCCGCAGCAGGCCTTCAACGAGCCTGGGCCCGGTTGCATGAAAACCCTTAAGTAAGGGTATCCCTGAAGGGGAAAAGATCCCTGAGGCAAGGGATTTCCTTAAGAGAGTTGCAACAAACGTCTTAACCATCACCCTTACCTAAGTGTTTATATTAAGCGTTTCACTGTAGTTTCTGGCAGCGCACGGCAATGCGAGCTGCGGTTGCCATAGTTACTCTTCCATATCGCACTATAAACATAACTGACCGCAAAAATAACCTTACAACTACAGCTATAAAATATTTTTACATTTTTTTACAAAATATAATTTTTTTGACAAATTGATCTTCATATAGGTGTGGGGCTTGAATTCGTGTTCCATCTATCACTCCACAAATGAGTGGGAAACCAGCAACTGCAAAAAAACGCTCCGCTAATATGTCCTGCTCATCTCTGGAAGGAAATTTGACATATGTGTCAATTCGGCGACACAGGGCTAAGGCCACTCGATGGACAGCTCTGCAGACAGTAGATTTGTGCACTCTGAAAACGTCGCCAATGACAGACTGAAAATACCGCAAACGAAAAACCTTAAAGCAATCAAAACTTGAAGCAGTTCTGGGAGTGCACGACTTCGTCGGGTTTGGTGTTGGCGGCTCAAGCGTTGCGGTGAGATGAAGGATTGACTTACGATCAAACCTATATTCTCTCAATAACAGCGCATCATTCATAGTCTCCAATGGATTATTTCGATCATTAAAAATGCGCCTAGGTACTTGCTCCTCTTCTATGAACATGAAATGGTTTAGGTTTTTTTCTTGCAACCCATGTTTCACTAAGGGTACCCTTAACCTTGTAATTAAGGGTTTTCTTATCTTAAGGGTTTTCATGCAACCAGGCCCTGGGCCCCGCCCCAGTTCTCACCGCAGCAAAGCCTCACTCGCTTCCTGCTTCGGCTCAGCCTTACAGCGTTTCTGCTGGCCGCAGCGTCTCATGCAGCCGGGCCTCTAGCTTCTGTTTCCAGATGCTAGCGCGAGGCAGCCTCCGCTAGCGGCGCAACCACCAGTGTTGCCAAATAATCAAGTAAATTCGCTAAAGGCAGGTAATTTGTTGATGAAAGTTGTTAAAGGACGTCGCGATATCATTGGATGTTAATTCCACAATGTAACCATGGCGCAAGTGCTTGGGATACACACTGGAATTACTAAAACTATCCTTATTTTTCACCAGCATTTTTACCCATAGTTAATTTACACATTGCATTTCAATACATGGATCGAAAAGATGGATAAGATTAATTTTCTTTTTACCCACAGGTTTTGTGGGTAAAACCAACAGTGGAAGAGGAAGTTTCACAACTGATCACAGTGGACCAACAGTAAATGATTAACAATCACAGCCCTAACCAAAAAAAAAATATATATATATAATTCACTTTACCACTTTAATTTTTAATTCACCACATTTGCTGCTAGTTGCTTGAAAAACAAGTTACTAGGGTAGTGCATAAATGGCTAAATCGGCACCGCCGCAGGTTAACTGGACATTCCGGCATGTCCAGCTAAAGATCTCAAGCCACTTTTCAGTGGCCTACAGCAGCAGAAGCAAGCTTGCTACACAAGCCCACAGATCTCAGTCTTTTTCCTCCCGCTACTAATAACCCCTTTTGTCCTTTTCAGCAGCCTCCAGCTCCAGTGGCAGACACTAGCGCGAGGCTACCTCCGTTAGCAGAGCAGGCTACACAAGTTTTTCCGGACTCCCTTCCTGTGGCCTACAGCCACAGCAAGCGGAGCGTGCTGTGGCTTGGGGTCCCCGGGATGAGTTGGGAACCACTGGTCTATATGCCACCGTGCGATCTTATCCTCGTTCGGCTAAAACATCCATACAAATGTCCACCTAATCTCTAACATTTGTCCATTTCTTTACGACAGAAACGCAGCATCAGTCGTAAATTATTTTACCTAGCTTGTCTTCTACCACGCTGGGGTCCAGCACGCTCCCTAGGGTCGCAGGGCTCTGGACTTTTGGTGGTGCCTAGGATGGCAGAGTCCACTGGGGGAGGTGGAGATTTTTCACGTTTGGCTCCCGGGCTCTGGAGTAGCCTTCCTGGTGGTGTTCGGGGTTCGGACGCATTCTCTCTGTTTGGATCTGGATTGGGGACGCATCTCTTTGGCCAAGCATTCACGTGATGCATTTTGTAGTCTTGTACTGCAGTTATATCTGATCAAATGTACATTATTATTATTCCTTAGCTTAGGTTGAACAAATCATCTTTGCTTGGATGGAACAGCAGCTACGCTAATTATGTCTCTATTTGTTTCTCTGTTTCTACCACGGCATTAACATCCTGTGGTAACTAGGAATTACAGAAGCTTCAGTCTGGATCCAACCCTTAAATAATCTGAGATGACTGAACACCTGTGAAAAGATAATGCCAACCCCTCAGAGGATGACAATATACAGACAACATACAGAATTACCCAATTTGGCCATAAGTTAAATATATTAAGGGTCTGCAATATATAAATATATTGTGGAAACTTAATTTCCTGTAGAGCTGCTTTGCAACGATTTGTATAGTAAAAAGCGCTAGACAAATAAACTTGAACTTGTACTTAAACTATTGGATATGGAAATCAATAGTTAAAATTCTCCATTATCTTCAGCCGTTTCACTGAAATAATCTGTTCAGCTTTCCCCTAAGCGGCGCAAATTAAACGAGGGTTCATGATCAGCTCTTCGTTGACCGCCGTCTCAGCATTAGCCCATTGGAGTGGCTGATAGGAAATTCTGGGGTAAAAAACACCTAAACGATTTGTCAGCTCTGCATAACTATGCGTTTCGGCACAAACACCTCGATTCCCCTCGACGAATTCTCTCCCAATAGTAGGACATTGATCATGCAATCCATGATAAATCATGGGTCTTAGCACCTGGCTGGCAAAAGTCGACATCACCTCAGCTTCCAAGCCATACCCATCCATTCGGCGAGGCTTACCCGTCCGACACAGCGAGTATTGATCTCCTGTCAGATGCCGGCGAGAGCCTCCCGACTGAGCTAACCTTGCCTTTTTCTGTCCAACTACCAGCAAAGCCTATCTGTCCAATGCATGAGTATTGATCTCCCGTCGGACGCAGTTTTCATTTTAGCCTTGTCGGGTTTCTGAGATGCTCAGAGCTCACCATCTCCTCTAAATTCGATCCGGACACCAACCCCACTATCTCAGACCTAAGAGTTCTCTATAGCGAAACCATTTCATAGAGGAGAGGAGAGAGAGAGAGAGAGAGAGAGAGAGAGAGAGAGAGAGAAAAAAAAAAAAAAAAAATTAAAATTGGTGCGAGCCTTCCAGCCTTTTTTAACTTACCTTTTCAAGTCTCACGCTTGGCGAGGCTCAGCCTTCTGACACCGTGAATCTTCACATCTTGTCGAACACCAGCCAGAGCCTTCCAGCCAGACAACTTACCTTTTCCACCCTGCGGCCGGAGAGTCTTAGCCATCCAGGCTGCGAGCTTCCATCTCCAGTCAGATGACGGCAAGTGCCTCCCGGCCACCCAACTTTACCTTTCTGTCTTTACCTGTCCATCACAGTGAGTCTTGATCTCCCGACGGACGCCGGCGAGAGCCTCCCGGCCAGACAACCTTACCTTTTCAAGTCTCACACTTGGCGACGCTTACCCGTCCGAGACGGTGAGTATTGTGCTCCCGCTGGACGTCGGCGAGAGCCTCCCCAGCCAGACAACTCTCCTTTTCCATATCACGGCCGGCGAGACTTACCCATCCAGACTGCGAGTTTCATCTCCTGTCGGATGCTAGGCAAGAGCCTCCCGACCACACAACTTGATCTTTTACGTCTTTACCTGTCCGTCACAGCGAGTCTTGATCTCCCGACGGACGCCGGCCGGACAACCTCACCTTTTCCTCCTACGTCAGCGCCGCTGGCCCACCAGTTTGAGGTCGGCTAAGCGTCCCGACCAAACTTTACCTTTCCGTCTTTACCTGTTCGACACAGTGAGTCTTGATCTCCCGTCGGACGCCGGCGAGAGCCTCCCGGCCAGACAAACTCACCTTTTCAAGTCCAGCTGGAGATGCTTACCCGTCCGACACAGTGGGTATTGTGCTCCCGTCGGGCGTCGGCGAGAGTATCACAGCCAGACAACTTACCGCTTCATCCTACGGTCGGCAAGACCGACCCGTTAGACTCAGTGAGTATTGGCCTCCCGTAGAGCGTTGGCGTCGGTCTAATTTTCCGTCCGACGAGGCCTAGCTTTCAAGGGTCTCGTCCGCCTGCCGAACACCGTCCAACTGTCTCTTCTAGCCTCACACCTTTCCCCCCCGCCTGGCGAGGCTTACCCGTTCGATGCTCTGTGAGTCTCAATCTCCCATCGGATGCTGCGAGAGCCCTCCCAGTTCTCTTCGCCGTGTTTGGATGCCGATGTAGGTTCGCAAAGCCATGAACATCAATAGCAACGCAACGTCCCCCATTGCTGATAGTTTGTTTAGGCTTGTTCGGGATAGATCGGCGCTGCGCGGACCAGTCGGTGTGAGGCATATCGGGGTGCTGCGGGAGCGACTGGAAAGCAGACGGCTCTTTATGCTTTTGGATCGCTCTCGCGGTGCTTTAGTTTGTTGTGTGCCAATTGATCGATCTGCGTGGCGCTGATGCTTTGTACAGATGCCTGTTGTGCCGCGCTAGTGATCCGAAACATGAAACGTATTCAGTGACGTAAGACCTGGCTCTGTATTGGCTCTCTAGCTTGTGGAAAAGCAACCGGTTCTTAAAGCACTCGCCAGTCGAACCAACTAAGAACCGGCTATAGCACTGGCTCTGAACTAGCACCTGGAACTGCTTTGGTGGAAAAGGGGTATCTGTGTTCTTCTGACTATTTTGTTGAAAGTAACGAATATGCTTTGGGGAAATGTAGTCAAGTCTGCTTTATTGTCAATTCTTCCACATGTACGGCGCATACATACAGAGAATTGAAATTGCGTTACTCTCAGACATTAAACACGTTCAAATACAGATAATACAGTTTAAACATATGTACATACAACTATACAGCTATACAAATGAGGACATTGTAGAAAAATAAAGAAATAGATAAAGTGGCATAAGGCGCATGGCAGAATAGATAGAGGGCAAACCAGTTAAATAAAAACAAAACTGTGCAGATATATTTGTAGTGCAAGAAGAGCTTATCAATATGAGGACATTGTAGAAAAAAAAGAGATAAAGTGGCATAAGGTACATGGCAGAATAGATAGAGGGCAAACCAGTTAAATAAAACAAAACTGTGCAGATACATGTGTAATGCAAGAAGAGCTTATCGGAGTAAAAGTTGGCTGAAATATAAAAAAAAAAAAGTAGGCTGAAGTAGATACTGCCAAAAAATACTTAAGTAATGTAATGAAGTATTATTACTTCGTTGCAATACACCACTGTGTGTGTGTGTGTGTGTGTGTGTGTGTGTGAGAGAGAGAGAGCGAGAGAGCCCAAAAGGGGAGTTGTTTAAAGATGTGATTGGGTCAGCCCAATGTCAATTAAGAAAATAACCAATGGGCTGCTGATTAAATGCCTCATGGGCTGGTCTGTCTGGGGGGAAAAAAATCCTAAACCGACTTTTTTTGACAAATACATTAAACAGCCGCAAAGACCACAGCGCCGTCAACTATTTAGGCAGAAAAACTATAGGCTGCTAAGAGTTTTATGGGCCGATCAGACAAATATGGTATGAGAAGATGTATACGCCCGGCCCAAAAAGTACGTCGGCCCAGCGGGAAAATGCCCGGTCTGCCAGATGGCCAGTCCGCCCCTGACTATATCTATATCACACAAAGAGTACCGTAAAAGGTCCAGTAAGCAATCAGTGACTTACATTTTAGACTTATTGCTTGTTTTTGCTAAATTTTGCCAAAGAAAATAGTTCCAAACAAAGATCACAGCACTGTTTTGCGTCTCTGAGCAATGGACGGTGTACTTATTGAAAGAATCTGCTTTATGAACAAATCGGTTGAATAAATGATTCAGTGATTCACTCATTGACAGTCAAATGCTCTGTTCCTGAATGAATCAGCCGTTTGAATGAATCGGTTGAATCTCAATGACTCACTCATTAATGGTCACTTTCTGTCACCAAAGTCTGTCACCTACTAGCAGTTTTAATTTCACATTTTGACTATTGTTTTCATGTTTTAAATTATTTAAAATATCAGCATTCGATGTTTTATGTTAAAAACACAACATTAGGCCTATTTATGCATCTGTAACTGCAGTTTAAATGCATCCATGTCCCCTGTGAGATACATTAAACTGTGTAAATAAATACATCTTAATGCTATTTAGATGCAGATTCCAGAAATTTTTTCTTATGTTGGAATGAAAGACACTAAGTACCGGATGAAGTGCTTCTTATTCTTATCCAAAAATTAGGGCCGGGACTTTAACGCGTTAATTTAGATTAATTAATTACACAAAAATAACGCGTTACATTTTTTTAACGCATTTTAATCGCACTTATTTTTGCACCGCGGAACGTTTCTCACTGGATGAGTTTCGGCGGACCGATTATAGGAGACCGGTCTTGCCAAGCTTCCTTGGAAGAACGAACTCGGAAGGACGCGAGAACACAGAACGCACACTTATGAGAACTGAGATGTACTGCGTTCCTGCTTAACTGACCGCAAAGTGACGGGGGTCTGGCGATCAGTGCGCTGGATCTGATGCTAGCCGACAGCTCGCCGCTCCCGTGTGTTGTGACAGCTGTGCCTGAACCACCAAAGAGGTTCACCAACAGACTCATGCTTATTCTGATTGACAGGAAGATGTTGAGGATGTCCATCATCTTTATTTAATCTGTTCTTCTATTTAAATTAGCGGTTAACTCATAGTGGGTACATTGACTATTATGCTTCTCAGCATAAGAAACGGCCAATGAACAATAAATATTACAAAATGTCATAACTTATTAAAACATTTCATACTATTATAGATATTACTTTCATATAATTGTATTGTTTTATTTTACAGCGTTATATGTTTTACTGTTAAGATTAATTTTAATATGCCAATAAAAATGCAGACTTTCTCCGGGTCTTATAACTTTATTAAAATGAACCAAAACAAAACGATAAATGTTTACTTTCAACTTGAAGAGCCGTTAAGTATTTGTGAGAGCGACTGTAAAGCTTACAGGCTTCCGTACACCGGCCACCCACAGCGTTTTCTGGGATTTCTAACGGCTCGATTCTCTCAAGTCTGCACTCGATGCATCCTCAGTTTCAAGAACATATCCGGGCACTTTCATGCATCCTCTGTACTTGCATTCTTGAGAATTGGAACTGAACTTCGACGGTTAATGATGACGTAGAACGAGAACACAAGTACGCAAGATCGCTGAAGAACGCATATTGAGAAACAGCCAAAAACAAACCACAGTGAACATGGACAAAGAAGCTGATGAGACCGCTTTGGTTGGCCCTGTGGATGGGAAATGTAAAAATCCATATAAAAAAAACTTACTTCTCACTGTTCTCAGGTCAAATATTTATATGCGATTAAAATGCGATTAATTTCGATTAATTAATTACAAAGCCTCTAATTAATTAGATTAATTTTTTTAATCGAGTCCCGGCCCTACCAAAAATACAAAATGGAAGAAAGAGTTCAAACTGAACACAATCTTGCTACTAAAGCTGTATGAATATATATATATATATATATATATATATATATATATATATATATATATGCTTCTTTTCCATTTTGCTTTTACTTTCAATAACCCGCATCGGCCCGCGGGCGGGCCGGAAGGGCGTGGTCGGGCGTGTCTGCGCTTTTTATTACCTTTGTTTTAGAACAATATTCAATCAATTATCATTAACTATATATCATTTGAAAGCTAAAACACTCAAGATTAACGATCTGAGCTTGTTTTTGAAATCAATACACCAGAGAGGAAAGGGTTAACAGAAATGCTGAAAGACCGGCCATTTAAAATGAACAAAGCGAACCGCAGTACTCATGTTTGATCGCCAATAGCGCTGGTCAGCTCAGACTATTCCAAGACACACCAGCATACATTTCAAGAGAAGGGTCCACTCTTCAAAATGCATCCACTTTTTAATCCAAAACAACGAAAAAATAGGGAAAACACGATAGATCCTCCTTTGTTGACATATGCGATTCGAGTTACAGTTATCGATAGCGTCCATTTTCCAATAAATATCGATTATAATTCGTATTCCAGCTTTGAAACGCCATCTATTTCCAGCAAAATCGTCTCTTCCGAGTAAGAATAGCCCTCCCTCGTCTCTCTCCTTCAATCGCAGGAGCTGTTATAACCCGGGACAGTAAGCGCGTCCGTGAATGGGTCAGCGAGGTGTCAATCCGGACACATCACAATAGGGGTGTTTGAACCCAGCCAATGCCTCGCCAGCACAGTTTTGATGGATGGAAGTGTTAGCCAACCACAAGGACGTTTAAAGTGATTGACAGTTTGAATAGTTTACTTAAGATTGTTTAGAGAATAGCTCGGCGTATTGTCCGTGTGTTTTCGTGCGCTCTCGGGTTACGCATGAAGCGTACACATAATGGCGTCGCAGCGCTACACAGACTGGCTATCAGCGAACAGATGTTGTCCAAAGCTCACATCTGAATCTCTCCATCATGGATCTTCGACTTGAGAAGAGCTTCTGTGGCGTTTGGTGGTGTTTTGGAGGACGTGGGGAGACAAAATGGCTAATTTAGTAACCGAAAACGCACGGAGATCGCTGGGAAGCGGGGATAGCATTAGCACGTAAGTGTCTCCACCCTTCTCTTGAATGTTTATGTGTGTTTATCATGTATTTGCAGCTTTTGTTTCATGTTAGCTGTTTTAGATTCTAAAAATGACAACGGAGAGGGATAATATGAGGGGATTACATGAGTTTTGTTCGTGTGGGTGGGTGTGTTTGTTTGTGGGTATGTCCCGAGTATTGTGTGTGTGTGTGTGTACAAAATGTAAACAGTGTTGCAAGTTTGACTTGTTTTGCTTACACACTTTCTCACTCTTTTTCTCTCACTCTTTCCTGTCTTTCAGAGGTCTGGTGAATCCAGATGGTCAGAAAAAAAAACATTTTAGTGGCTGCTTGAGCGTCTTCCTCCACTGTAAATACTGTAAATAGTTTTTTTTATTATTATTTAGTAATATTAGTAATAGTAATCTATTACTATATTAGTAAAATAGTAATATTCATAATATTTACCATATAAAATAAATAAAAATGACAAATGTTGTAAAAACAATGTATTTTGCATGTTTTGTGTTTTCACTAGTTCAAAAATGATCAAATCTTGTTTTGGTTCACTGTTTTCATTATTGGAATTGTTCAGAATAAAGACTGTTTAGTTATGTTCAAATTCTGAAATAGTTTTGTGTTTTTTTTTTTTTGTGGTTTCATTGGTAGAGCAGTTCTGAATTGATATACATATGTAGTATGCAGTGTCTTATGGAGTCTCTAAATAGCATTTTTGAAAGGATTCCTAGACTTTTCTTGAAATGAAATACCCAAATGACTTTTCCAAAGCTTTTCTTGAAATGAAATACCATAAAGATGTACTTTCTGTAAGTCTTTACCTATAAAAAATTTATTATTTCATATTTTATTTCAGGAAATATTTAGGCGTTTTTGTTTCAAAAATGCCATTTGTAGACTGTAACCAAATGACTAAATGAGTCAGCATTACAAATGCTGTTCAGAAATAGTTTTTTATTGTGTGTTTTGGTGGGCAGAGCAGTTCTGAATTGATATACATATATGTATTATGTAGTTTTGACTCATTTGGACATTTGTTTACAAAGTGTCTATTTGGGGTCTCCAAATGGCTTTTTTTAAAGGACGCCTAGATTTTTTTTAAATAAAAGCTTACAGAAACTACATTTTTGGGAGTATCATCCTCAAATTTTAATCAAAACATGGTCAGATGTTCAGCTTTATCTTTATGGTGTTTTCAGGCCTTTGGCATGAAAGTCTCATCCATTTTTCCCTTAGTGAGTTTCATTAAAACATATCGCGAGTCAATTTCATGTATATTTTACCTTGTTTTACTCTATTGCTATAGTAATTTTGAGTTATTATGACTCTAGAGTAACAAAGGTTCAAGTGTCTAGTTTCAAACAACACCAGATTTTTAAATATAGACCTTAGGGTTCAAGAGCTACAGACATTTTTATTTGGTTATATCGTTTTTTACAAAATGCTCAAAAATAGGGGCGCAGGGTAACAGGAGTACGTTTAAGATTTTTAAAAATACTTTTCCTACTTAAGTACAATAAATAACATACTTTAAGACTTTTACTCAAGTAATATTCTAAACGAAGACTTCAACTTCTACCAAAGTCATTTTTTGGTCATACCAAAACTTCTACCAAAGTCATTACTTTTACTTGAGTATGGCTTTCAGGTACTTTATACACCACTGCACACACACACAAACACACAGGATGACTTATGCTTTTAAAGGTTCATCCAAGGAGTTAACGAATCTGACTAAATTTACAGTTTATTTAATGCTATACTGTGGGAAACAGTGATCATCTGATCAACAATTTATCTTGTCTCTTCCCTTTCTCCCTCAAACACACAGGCACATACACAGGATGTCATAACTATATAGGCCTATAGTTTTAGGATTCATCAGTGTGGATTATAGTTTTATTATATTAATAAATTACACTTTTTAGAAGTTTTTAATGTCAACTCTCACTCTTTCCTACCTATTATTATATGGCTTTAGTGCTTTTATGGAATAGGAGCTGGTATACATATTCAAGAGCGTGCAAAGATGGGTAGTATTTTGATCGTATGTAGTGGGCCGGTCTGGCCCAAAATGCAAGGGCCGATTTCTTTTTTTTGTCCCAGTCCAGCCCTGGCGAAGTCCGATTAGCGTATCAAAGAGAAAATTGGCAGGATAACTACTTATGCTATGTTGATTAAATAATGTTGGGCATATTATATTACAAAAAATATATTACAAACATGATAAAATCAGCTAAACATACTTTTGTAACAGGATGCACTGTTTAATATGAGTTAGAAGATAGTCTTTTTTTTTTTTTTTGATTTATAATTTTTTTTATTGTTTTTGTATTGCCTGCACTGAGAGAACCTTCAAAATGCAAAACAGATGTTGTTGTTCCCTGACTACTAAGATCACAACTTCTGAATGGAGTTTTTAATTTGTCCATGTGAGAGTGTGACTGGTGTCACCAGTCCATGCAAGGCGTGCAGATGGGGACGCCTGAAGCTTCTGCTGTTGAGGACTGCAGTTTCAGAACTGGAGCAAATGCACTTTTTTGCTTCACTATGTAGTGTTGTGTGTCCGCTGTGGAACTGTCTAAGAATGGCTGTGTGGTCACAGAGAAGTTTGACACAGAAGGGCGTGTGTGTGTTTGTGTGTGCCCAGCCATGGACGGGTGTGTGTTTGAGTGTGTGTGTCTTGGCATATTGGAGTGAGAGTGTGAATGTGTGTGTGTATTCATGCACATATTGGTATTGTTGAATTCAGACTTCTGGGATGTGCTGCTTGCAATGTTTGAACTCCGACTGAAACCCACTGAAAGAGACACTCGTTCTGCATCTGGTGAAATTTCTGTGTGCAAGGGTAACTGTGCATCAAAGGAGTTTACACCTATCATTCTGTGTGAATATGTGTGGGATGGGTTTCGTGGGACAGCGTGGAGCACCTCTGCTATATCGGATGCACGCTTCAGAATAATCTCCTGGTTGTTGTGAGGCATTCCATAAAACATCTCTAAGAGATCAGCAGCTCTCTTCAGTAAGTCCTCTTTTGGTAGTCTTTCCACATCGCCTGGATGATGAGGAATCACCTTCTGCAGCCGCTGGAACCCGTAGTCAATGGTTGGCTTATTTAAAGCAGTGTAAATAAAGCGTCCTGGAGGTCCCCTGCAGAACTGCTCGGATTTGTAGGACAGTGTAACTTCTACAACACCAGGGATATGACGAGGTGGAGTCTGCACACGAATCGCATGTGGTGTAATCACATCACTCCAGACCATAACTGCTCCGAAAACCACTTGTAGACCATCAAAGAACTGATCTCCAATAATAATCACTGAGGCTCCACCTGACGTCCAACCTTCACTCGGACTGATGGCCCTGATGCAGGGGATCTCAGCTTCAATCAGCTCAAATCTTCTGCCATGCTTTGAATTGTTATGGACAAATATAATATCTGAAATGGCTAGAATGTGGCCCTTAACAGAGACTGTGGTAGAAACCAGCACCTGGAAACGATGCGTCTCGTGGGTTACCTGCATTTTTCAGGCAATTTTGATTACATTCGAGAAAAAATTTCAGGAAGAACCGGTCAATAATGAAGGGGTCTGATGGTGTTTCGTTCCTGTTTCCACAACTTTTCTTATCACAACATCGGCTGCACATTATCTCATGAGTGAGAAGAACACGACACATTTCAGGGTTTTTATCTTGACCTTCAAACACAATTGCCTGTTTGGTCACAGAGTCTATCAAACGGATGTATAGATCTTGCTCTGTTCTGACACCATTATTGTACAGTAACTGGAGTTTGTAATGTATTCCATTGTTTGTTTTTTTCACTTACAGGCTCCTTCTTTTCAACAAAGTCAACAAACACAGTGTGCTCCATCTCTACAGACTGACCCTGACTATCGTATAAAGCCAACACAAAGTGAAAGAAGTTTGATTTGCGCAGGTTGGCAGGCAAGACCAACACCTCTGCTCTGAGTAGAGTGCGATTCTTGAATTTATTATTTTTTTTTTTATTGTTTAACAAACAAAAAAAGTGCTTTATGCTGTAAATTAAGCCGTAATCCCCTGGCATTTAAGGACAATACAGATAAAGACATATACAGTCAATTTGAAAAACCGAAAAACCAAAGAAAGAACCGAATGTCACTTGTGCAAAGATGTATCCACTAAAGGACCGAACGCAGCACCCTATCGTTAGTAAAGGCAAGAAGAAAAAAATCCTGAGCAAAGGAGTCTTTAAAGCTGTAGCCTGTGCATGGCATGAAGAAACCAAATAGACCGCAAATGGTCTTGAATTTGAGTCATTTCATCTCCGTCACCTCTAACATCCAGCTGATCATCCTCAATCTGCTGAAGATGAAGCTCAACACCCCCGTTGAAGGCCCGCTCCCCAACGAAGTAGGCTGATTTCCCCTCACTACGTGCCTTTTGAATTGTAGGCCAAAACTTGTCTCTGATTTCCTTAACAGCTTGAGGTAAATCTTCAGCGAACCTTAGGCCCTTTTCACATAGGAACGGTTGTTCTTCGCTGCAGCCCAGATAGAATCCCGGTGTGTTCTCGACAGAAAGCAAAGTATGATCCCTCTTGGTCTCACAACCCCTGGCTTCCTCTTTCCCAGACGGTGTACGATGTCAATCACCTCCGTCAGCTTGCTTTTTTCTTGAGGCAAAATGGTCTGGCAGATCTTGGTCTCCATTTTCGACTGACTCTGGTAACCCGTGTAATTTAAAATTCCAACTTCTTGAGTAATTTTCCAGCTCTGTTACTCTGTCTTTAAGCTGAGCAATCACCTCCTCTTCTTTCTTCAAACATTTTTCAAACTTCTCGATCCATTTCTTTGCATCCTTTATTTCTTTGCATGCAAAATCAATTGTCAGCTTTAAGCATTCTATTTTCATGGAGTTTTCACCTACCATCTTTTCGATGGCATCTGATCTCGCATTGATCAGTGTCGAGAGAGAATCAACAATATCCGAATTGGATGGGGAAACTGCACATTCATCTTTAAGGAGAGCTTTTTTAGAGGCAGGAGGCTTGCATGGTGTCGCTGGATATGAGGGAAATTCCTCTTCTTAATTCCAATCGGGTTAGCGTAGTCATGACAGTTAGACATGAGGGGGTTCGTCAAGCCTGTTTAGCAGCCTTCATCGTCCTCTTTTTTTTTTTTTTTCCCTGTGTAGACATATAAAAATATGGTAATATGATAAAATATGGTTTACAGATCACATTCAGTCTCTGCCCAGAATGTAATTACAGTCTTATCATCAATTTTAATATTTCAGTGCAAGCGCTCGATAAAACATGTACGGTCAGGTCGCCATCTTGGAAAAACTCCCCAGTTAAAAGATAGTCCAACCACAGAAAAGTCCTGCGGGTGACAAGGGAAATTCACAGCCAATGACATCACAACTGAGCAGTGACGTCACACTTCCTTATCCATTTATGGTCATCTATGACAGATTTCTTCTGTTTTTCGGCTGAAGGGATAGATTTGATTAAAAGCAAATTAAATTAGCTACCTATTAGATTGTTTTTTTTTTTTTTTTTATTAACGTCTACACTTACCCCAAACCCAATCCTCTACAATAATGCAAATACAGTAATTGTTGTTCAGCGTGACAAAATTTCCTGATGTGCGCATGCCCAGTAGCTGTAGCTGTTTCCCGTCTAACCTTAACCGATAGATTCCTCTCATTGAATATAAAAAAAATTACATTTTAAAATTACTGAATTATTTGTGTGATGCAAAGATTATAATTTTTTTGACCAAAGACGAGCGCATTTACTAATCAAATGACATGCTTCTAACATTTACACTGTATTTCACGAGTTCACACTTACACATATTTAGCACGAGTTACGTAATGCGTATTTGGCGAGTATGGTAATGCGTAGTTGGCGTGCTGTCCTGGGGAAGGGCTCTGAGCTCGGGAATGGCCCGAACCCAGAGTATCCCCCAAAAAGCAATGGGTGTAGGACAGCCGCCAGACTGAGATCCCCCCCAAAATACGCACTAGAGATCTGGCGGGAGCTAGTTACGAGGAGTGGCCAGTATTGCAGGGCCGGGGGAGCCTATGAGCTCTGAGGGAGCGTATTGGCATGCATGGTTAGGCCCCACCAGTCGCTGGTGTGAACTGCGTGGTTTAGGGCGAGCAGCTGGTTAAGGCCCTGACCAGGAGGACCCGAGTTGCCTGCAGTGGGATAGTTCACGGAGTCGGCGTACGGGCTCTACTGGCTGTCAGCCCCTGCTAATCAGAGGACAGAGGGCGGTTGTCTGGCCGAGGGGGCCCATGAAGCCTCCGGCTTGAGCTCAATACTCCAACGTCGGACAAGTGGGTCCCATCGGCTTGGCAGATAAAAAGGGTTTGGGACGCCCGGCAAGGACGCTCTCGCGACATCCGACAGGAGATCAAAACTCACGACATCGAATGGATGAGCCTCACTTGCGGGCGGCAAGCATAGGAGCCCACCGGGAGACCAGCGTCAACGACTGACACGAGATCAAGACTACGATGTCAGACGGATAGCCTCGCCGACGAGTAGGGAGAAGAGAAAACCCAGAACTGGGAGGGTTCTCGCAGCATCTGATGGGAGATTGAGACTCACAGAGCATCGAACGGGTAATCCTCGCCAGGCGGGGGGAAAAGGTGTGAGGCTAGAAGAGACAGTTGGACGGTGTTCGGCAGGCAGACGAGACCCTTGAAAGCTAGGCCTCGTCGCCCGTCAGACGGAAAATTAGGTGGGTGGCCAAGACCGACGCCGACGCTCTACGGGAGGCCAATACTCACTGAGTCTAACGGGTCGGTCTTGCCGACCGTAGGATGAAGCGGTAAATTGTCTGGCTGTGATACTCTCGCCGACGCCCGACGGGAGCACAATACCCACTGTGTCGGACGGGTAAGCATCTCCAGCTGGACTTGAAAAGGTGAGGTTGTCTGGCCGGGAGGCTCTCGCCGGCGTCCGACGGGAGATCAAGACTCACTGTGTCGAACAGGTAAAGACGGAAAGGTAAAGTTAGGTCGGGACGCTTAGCCGACATCAAACTGGTAGGCTTGCTCACCCGTTTGATGGGCCAGCGGCGCTGACGTAGGAGGAAAAGGTGAGGTTGTCCGGCCAGGAGGCTTTCGCGACATCCGATGGGAGATCAATACTCACGAGTCGGATGTTTAAGCCTTGCCGGTGATGGATTTCTTGACCGACCGGATGTATGGCTGGCTTTCGACGAGGGTTTGATATTGTGGCTTGAGCGGACGGAAAATGAAAGTCTGTCTTGGCTGGGAGGCTCTCGCCGACGCCCGACGGGGGCACAATACTCACGGTGTCGGACGGGTAAGCCTGCTGAGCGTGGGACTTGAAAAGGTAAGGTTGTCTGGCCGGGATAGCTCTCACCGGCGTCCGTCAGGAGATCTGGCTCGCTGAGTCGGACAAGTGAAGACAGAAAGGTAGAGTTTGTGTGGTCGGGAGACCTCGCTGACATCTGGCTGGAGACTGGCACTCGCAGCATGGATGGGTAAGTCTCGCCGGCCGTAGGATGGAAAAGGTAAGCTTGTCTGGCTAGGGGGCTGTCGCCGGCGTCTGACGGGAGCTCAATGCTCGCTGTGTCAGATGGCTAGGCCTTGCTAGGCGTGAGACTAGAAAAGGTAAGGTTGTCTGGCCGGGAGGCTCTCGCCGGCGTCCGTCGAGAGATCAAGACTCGCTGTGACGGACAGGTAAAGACGGAAAAGATCAGGTTGTGTGGTCGGGAGGCTCTTGCCTAGCATCCGACTGGAGATGAAACTCGCAGTCTGGATGGGTAAGTCTCGCCGGCCGTGATATGGAAAAGGAGAGTTGTCTGGCTGGGGAGGCTCTTGCCGGCGTCCAGTGGGAGCATGATACTCACTGTCTCGGACGGGTAAGCGTCGCTAAGCGTGAGACTTGAAAAGGTAAGGTTGTCTGGCCGGGAGGCTCTCGCCGGCGTCCGTCGGGAGATCAAGACTCACTGTGACGGACAGGTAAAGACAGAAAGGTAAAGTTGGGTGGCCGGGAGGCACTTGCCGTCATCTGACTGGAGATGGAAGCTCGCAGCCTGGATGGGTAAGACTCTCCGGCCGCAGGGTGGAAAAGGTAAGTTGTCTGGCTGGGAGGCTCTGGCTGGTGTTTGACAAGATGCGAAGATTCACGGTGTCAGAAGGCTGAGCCTCGCCGAGCGTGAGACTTGAAAAGGTAAGTTAAGAAAGGCTGGAAGGCTCGCACCAATTTATTATTTTTTAAACTCTCTCTCTCTCTCCTCTCCTCTATGAAATGGTTTCGCTATAGAGAACTTTTAGGTCTGAGATAGTGGGGTTGGTGTCCGGATCGAATTTAGAGGAGATGGTGAGCTCTGAGCATCTCAGAAACCCGACAAAGGCTAAAATGAAAACTGCGTCCGACGGGAGATCAATACTCATGCATCGGACAGATAAGCTTTGCTGGTAGTCGGACAGAAAAAGGCAAGGTTAGCTCAGCCGGGAGGCTCTCGCCGGCATCTGACAGGAGATCAATACTCGCTGTGTCGGACGGGTAAGCCTCGCCGAATGGATGGGTATGGCTTGGAAGCTGAGGTGATGTCGATTTTTGCCAGCCAGGTGCTAAGACCCATGATTTATCATGGATTGCATGATCAATGTCCTGCTATTGGGAGAGAATTCGTCGAGGGGAATCGAGGTGTTTGTGCCGAAACGCATAGTTATGCGGAGCTGACAAATCGTTTAGGTGTTTTTTACCCCAGAATTTCCTATCAGCCACTCCAATGGGCTAATGCTTAGATGGTGGTCGACGAAGAGCTGATCATGAACCCTCGTTTAATTTGCGCCGCTTAGGGGAAAGCTGAACAGATTATTCCAGTGAAACGGCTGAACATAATTGAGAATTTGAAAAAATGGCAACTATTGATTTCCATATCCAATAGTTTGTTCAAGTTTATTTGTCTAGCGCTTTTTACGATACAAATCGCTGCAAAGCAGCTCTACAGGAAATTAAGTTTCCACAATATATTTATATATTGCAGAACCTTAATATATTTAACTTATGGCAAAATTGGGTAATTCTGTATGTTGTCTGTATATTGTCATCCTCTGAGGGGTTGGCATTATCTTTTCTCAGGTGTTCAGTCATCTCAGATTATTTAAGGGTTGGATCCAGACTGAAGCTTCTGTAATTCCTAGTTACCACAGGATGTTAATCTATGTTAAGCAAAAATTATTTGTTCAACCCAAGCTAAGGATTAATGATAATGTACATTTGATCAGATATAACTAGGGCTGGGTATCGAGTTCGATACTTTTTAGGCACCGACCGAATTGCCTCGATACCACCGAGTATCGAAAAACGTCTTGTCGTTCGGTACCAAATTTCGATACCTAAGGGGTTAATCTCATCACCGTCAGTGAGCCAATAATCCTGCAGCACCAGGTGTGTTTGACTAGAAGCGGTGCGCCGCTGATAGATCAGTGTTTGACCTCCGCGAGAGCATTTCGAAAGCGCACGGAGCAGTCTGCTCTCTATATCGCACGGTTTGTTTACTAAACACAGACTGAAGCGCGCGTGACGCTCGCGGTGATTTCAGCGTCTGCCGTCTCACTAAATGAGGACATAAACACATGAACAACATCTCCAGAACTGCTGTGAGAGTCAATTAATGAGCATTTTACCGTTTGATTCGAGTACAACTAGCTTCATATCATATACACACAGAACTGTAAAGGTATTCCAGGCAACCCGTCAAAATAAAAGTTTGGTTTCACTCGGAAGACACTGTAGCAGAAATATATTAATATTGTTCAGCGGACAGTACATACTGCTACTACTAGGCTACTATTAAAATTATTTTTTTTAGAAATTATCACACAACAGTTATTCCATTTTTCTATTTTAATAGTAAACCCTCTTTGTTTGCCAAAATAAATAAACTTTGATTTTCAATAATTTAAAGAAATTAAATTAGTGTTTTATGTCTTCATTTGAAAACCAGATACAGAACACAGAATTTGAGGAAAAATAAGGCTATTTTAAGAATAAATTTAAATAAAGTAATAGTTGTTTTTATGCATTCAAATAATTAGACATACTACACCAGAATTTGTGGTGAAAAAATAAAACACCCACTTATGAAAGTGGATGAAGATTTTAAATTTCTTGAAGTCTTTAACAACCTAGAAGTGATGATGTGTTTTAAAATGAACACACTAATGTAAACGTAGCCAAACAGATGTGTAAACTGAAAACTATTTGAACTTTATTAAAATTATTTATTTATTGTGTTGGATATATTTTGTTCCTTTGTGCAGTGGCTCAGGAGATGAGGCTTTGAGTCTGTATAAATATCAACATTAAAAAAATAGTTTGAGATAATATAATCTTATTCAAACTGATTTCATAAAACCGGTATCGAAAAAAGTATCGTTCAGGAACCGGTATCGAACTCAAGGTATCGTTATCGAAAATTTTTGAACGATACCCAGCCCTAGATATAACTGCAGTACAAGACTACAAAATGCATCACGTGAATGCTTGGCCAAAGAGATGCGTCCCCGATCCAGATCCAAACAGAGAGAATGCGTCCGAACCCCGAACGCCACCAGGAAGGCTACTCCGGAGCCCAGGAGCCAAACGTGAAAAATATCCACCTCCCCCAGTGGACTCTGCCATCCTAGGCACCACCAAGTCCAAGAGCCCTGCGACCCTAGGGAGCGGGATGGACCCCATCGTGGTAGAAGACGAGCTAGGTAAAATAATTTACAACTGATGCTGCGTTTCTGTCGTAAAGAAATGGACAAATGTTAGAGATTAGGTGGACATTTGTATTGATGTTTTAGCCGAACGAGGATAAGATCGCACGGTGGCATATAGGCCAGTGGTTCCCAACTCACCCCCCCCCCCCCCCACTTGACACACCCGATCCAACTCATCAGCTCATTGATAGATTCTGCAAGACTTGAAATGGGCGCAGCCCGTGAGAGAGACACACAAGGACGCGCAGCGGCCGGGGGCCCTGAGAACCACCGATATAGACGATTGTCTAGCTATTGGAGCCCTCTGTAGGCTTTGGTGTAATGCGTATGTGCATGATATTGTTTACTACATTATATTAAGTTTAACAAAACCATATGTTACTTACTCTTGATACTTTATACAAATGATTATGGCCTATTGGGAAACTGATAGAAGCGTTAAAAAAAAGGGAGAGTATGAGAAAAAGATGTGTGGGTCTGTGTTGCAAGTGGACGCAGCCTTGCGCTTGCGTCGCTTGCTGTGGCTGTAGGCCACAGGAAGGGAGTCTGGAAAAACTTGTGTAGCCTGCTTTGCTAACGGAGGTAGCCTCACGCTAGTGTCTGCCACTGGAGGCTGCTGAAAAGGACAAAAGGGGTTATTAGTAGCGGGAGGAAAAAGACTGAGATGTGTGGGCTTGTGTAGCAAGCGGAGACAGCCTCGTGCTTGCTTTTGTTGCTATAGGCCACAGAAAGTGGCTTGAGATTTTAGCTGGACATGCCGGAATATCCAGTTAGCCTGCGGCGGTGCCGATTTAGCCATTTATTGCACTACCCTAGTAACTTGTTTTTCAAGCAACTAGCAGCAAATGTGGTGATTTAAAAATTAAAGTGGTAAAGTAAATTATATATATTGGTCCACTGTGATCAATTGTGAAACTTCCTCTTCCACTGTTGGTTTTACCCACAAAACGAAAATTAATCTTATTCATCTTTTCTATCCATTTATTGAAATGCAATGTGTAAATTAATTATGAAATTATGAATAAAATAAGGATAGTTTGAGTAATCCCAGTGTGTATCCCAAGCACTTGCGCCATGGTTACATAGTGGCATTAACATCCAATGATGTCGCGACGTCCTTTAGCAACTTTCATCAACAAATTACCTGCCTTTAGCGAATATACTTGATTATTTGGCAACACTGGTGGTTGCGCCGCTAGCGGAGGCTGCCTCGCGCTAGCATCTGGAAACAGAAGCTAGAGGCCCGGCTGCATGAGACGCTGCGGCCAGCAGAAACGCGGTGAAGGCTGAGCCGAAGCAGGAAGCGAGTGAGGCTTTGCTGCGGTGAGGGGCCTCTCGTTAAAGGCCTGCGGCAGAGACCTGACGCTTGCGGAGAGCCGGGTCTTTAGCGGGACAATGGTGGTGTCTGCGAGGCGATTTCGGGCTTTCCTCGATCTATTGGCGGCTGGAGTGGATTTAGGATTGAGGTTGGCTGGTTTGCGGGGTGATGGAAGATCGTGTAAATCTGCTTGTTTACCTTCCGCGAGGACGGTGCGTCGGAATTAATCAGTGTTTGCCTCAGGCTTGAATACGATCTACATTCCGATCTGAGGAATAAAGCCAGGTTCGGACCGTAGGTGTTTCTCATATGGACGTCTGTAAAGATTAATTTACATATCACCTCAGTGATAAAACTCATGGATTCGACGGCAATTTATTCACAGTGGAGGAGTGATTTCAGTGATCCTGCGAACGCGCTGCTCACGTGGCCAGTCACATGATTGTGTGCTGTAAATAGAAAGAATTTATTTTTATTATTATGTAAAATATATTCTTATTATTCCAAGCATATTTTATAATGTATAATCCTATTTATTATTTGATTATTTAATCTCCTGTTTAGAATAGGAATACGCCCTATGGTTTTATATAATTATACGCGATATATATCAGTTTATGATACACATTTTAAAATTGTATTGCATACTTGCCGCTGCCATAATAAAGACCCACTTCGAATGTTTACGTGCAGTTTTCTTCTCTTTCTGCTTTCACTCGCTGTGGTGGAGCAGTTATGAAGTATTATTCTTTTAAATACTTTCCAGCATTTCAGAATAAATGACGCCGGTGAAGGAGAGCGTGTAGCTGGTTGAGCAGAGAGCAGCGGCCGTGTCTGGTGGAGAAAGACCGATCCTGGGGCCGGCAGATTGGCTGGAGGATCCGAAAAGATTCCCCGCATGGTCTCGTGGTTTGGACGGGAGAAGCGGAGTCTGTGATGTAATAGCAAGAGGTGCGGACCGAATGCTGATAGACCGTCAAATGAGTGGAGGTATGTCAGCTGTATTTATGTCCGTGAGTTGATTGACTTGATTGCGTACCACTTGTGTTTAATTAGGCTAAGTATCTGACGTGCTCCTCCCGAACTTTGTTAATAAAACATCATGTATAGTGTTTTAAAGGTATAAATGAATCACTTTTGTGTTTCTGTGATTTGCCATTCTCTAAAATTCTATCTCTAGGAATAAAAACTGAAAGAAAAAAAGAAGAAAAAAAAAGAAGAAAGCATAATGAACACACATAGTTTTGTAAGTATTTCACTGTATTTATTGAAATGTCAAACTCATTTAGACAAACATAGTGCCAAAACTACTGCACTGCATCCAAGCTCTTTTTTGCCACTATGAAGAATAAAAAAGCAGTTAATTATAAAAATATATCCAGATAGAGGCAATTAATTATAATAAAAGATAACTTAAAAGTAAAAGAAAAATTTAAACAAATGGGAACAGGTGTGTTACTCAGAAATATGTAACCAAACTCCCAAAAAACTGACTGAATGCAAAGCAAATTAAAATGGTTAGTAATAATAATTGTAAATGTTAATTATTTTCAGTATGAAAATGCTTTAATAAAAAAAAAATAATAATTACAGTATATGCATTTTCTTAAATTAAATCGACTAAAAAGTGATACTGGAACTACCTGTATCTGACTGACTAGGGGATGGATGTAATGTATTAATTATAAGATTATAATTATATCCAGGTGGCATTTCTGTATGTGTGGGTGTGAGTACATGTGGATGATGACTATAAAAGCAGCCTCTGTAAAGATACTGCATGCATTCATGTAATAAGTATTAAAAGTAGGTCATTAATAGCAAACTATATTCATATTAATTGTTTTAAACATGATTACATGCTAACAGAGCTGTTATCAGTAGTGAAATGTATCTGGTTATGACAAATTAATCAAAGATTTGATCAATCGCGTGACACATCAAACTAGCATTTCCACTCATGGAAACAGATCAATTACGAGGTGCAGAGAGACAGATCATGTATAGTTGGAACATGAACTGATGGGGCCCATTTGAAACAATTTATTAAGAAGCCAATAGACAATTAATTTTCTGACTGTGTGGGACATCCGACAACTTTCCAAGAGGGGGTGAAACTGATGTAAAATATTGCGATAGTGTCAAATGAGACTACAGGAGGCAATGACTAACGACAGCAGTAGAGTAAACGTCGCAGGATTGTCTACAAGTACACTTGTACAATATCATACACGTGTTCAACTGAAATACTGAATTATTAATAGTCAAGTCACTAATATTTCTATAGCGCTTTTAACAATGCAAATTGTGTCAAAGCAGCTTTACATCAGCTTTACAGTATTTAGATGGGGAAATAGCGTTGTAATGCCTGATCAGGATACCACACATCTAGGTTCAACACATTCCTGATGCAAGGATGAATCAAAGCTTGCATTCCAGCTCAGGAAATTCACGTTTTGTCATTTCGAAAGAAAACAGAACTCCCCTTCCCGGAGCCTAAACTTTACTGGCGCCATATTCATAAATCTCTATCCATTAAGTCGCAGTAAAGGATGACGTGTTTACGGTCGACTCGAAATAGACAATTTCCAGACTTTCCAAACCAAAGACTTTTACGACCCTGCGTATCACGCACATTCCAAGAAAACTCGCGCCCTTTTCTCTGTTGCGCTCCCTAAACAGACAAAGGAATTCAGCTGGACCATGTTGCTAGTGAAACAAACAAAGAGAGCCACACCTTTGAACTAGAAACGAATGTTTAAAAGGGGAACAAAAGTTATACTGGTTTCTGCTATGTGAAGCAAAATATACTCAAACAAAAACACTATATACCATATTAACAACCTATATATATATTAAAGGATGTTTTGTTTGTGACATTTATAAGCTGTTGCATTATTTTTAATCCATGGTAAATCCAGAATGTATAAGTTACCTGATTACTAGATGTTTAGCTCACCTGCTATTTGTGTCGTTTAGAATTTGAGGATCTGTTATCAATGTATCTAACCCAGTAATATCCTCTGTGGTCACGTGTATTTTTGGTGCATATCAAAATATAAGTGTTTGGTTTCTTTAGAAAGCTAACCTTATGAAGAATATTATGGTTGAATGAAAATGATCCGTTTTATCAACCCGTGGTTACAATAACGGATAGAAACTTGCTTGCAATAATTTGTTTTATGTGATGAATAACTGACCAGATAATGTATGCAAAACACGCAGCTACGCAGGGCGGGGCTCTGCCCACAGAGACTCTTTCGATTGGACTACGCGCCAAAAGGGGGTGGACCCCAAATCGTCCCGTTAAAAACGGATACTCAACCATGTAAGTTGGAGTTGGAGAGTTTGAAAACAACAGGAGGACACGCACGCCAGCGAGTCTCTCGTTCTGCTCATGCGGCAAGCGCTTCAGGCCATAACATCACGGCGAAGCAAAGCAACTAACACAAAGACTCAGTTAAACTTTCAAAGAACTTTAATCCTAAACTTCATTACGTCAGAACGAGACAACCAACCACTGAAGAGTGCGCTAGTCACACGACCGACCGAACAGCCAATCCGAACGCGGCCCGCAAAGAACTGAATTCACCTGAGGAAAGGAGTCTCTTTGAACCGGAGAAAGCCTGAACTGAGTTCGATCAAAACAACTGAAAGACCAAGTAAGGCAAATCTCTTTATTGACTGAAACCGGGATATCTTTCCGCTGAGGGTAAAGATAAAATACTTCTTTGTCTATGAATTCTCTCAGGTTGAAAAGCTAGCATTAAAACCTAAGTCTCTCTCTTCAGATACAAACAACTCGCTCCCATTTGTGTGTATGTTAAATTGTCTGTTAATGTTGTGTTAGAATAGTGAATAAAACTTTGACTTTATTAAGAAATCTTTTGTCTGTGTTATGTGATTTAACATGTCGTAACTATTTGCCAAAAAGATCGCGTTTTACCTATACGCTCAGGAGCTAACTAACTCAATTTAACTATTTGATTTATTTTAATCGTTGGCCACGAATTAAATAAACAAAGCGTTAAGAAATAACTTGCTGTTATTAATGCTTGCTGGACAAGTCGTTAACAAGGCATAAGTTGTACATTATGATTGATAACAATTAATCATATGAAGATCAACTCTTAAGAGTGATTCCCTAAAAGCTAAATAATAATAATAAATATATGTAGGATTCATTTTCTACAGCGTGTCGAAATATTGTAATTCTCCTCTGGTCAGACAAAATCAGCAGTTTAAATCTAGGCTAAAGCAGAGTCAGATTGTGCAAAGGACTCATCTGGTTCCTGTGGTCTTGTCCAGATGGCCGTCTAGAAGACGGGGGGGATCAGTCTCTGGGACTCATCTAATGGTCCTGGTCTCCGCTGACATTCAGGGCTGTAGAGGTCATCTCTAGGTGATCTGGATACGGACTGGATCCGGGTGGCTACGATGACCTCGGAATAAGAAAGAAACAGACAAATATTAGCGTAGATGCCATTCTTCTTACGATGTAACAAGTACATCGGGTGTTTTGGGAAGTGTTCCCGGTTCCGGTTGACCTAATTAATGCAGCCTAACAATCCAGATTTTATTAACAGATTTGAATTATAGAAATGCGATAGTGTATTATGTGTAAACCAGGTTAAAGAGATGGGTCTTTAATCTAGGTTTAAACTGACAGAGTGTGTCTGCTTCCCAAACAGTGTTAGGTAGATTGTTCCAGAGTTTTGGCGCTAAATAGGAAAACGATCTCCCGCCGCAGTTGATTTTGATATTCTAGGTATTATCAAATGGTCAGAGTTTTGAGATTAATATTCTGTTTACAGTTCTTCTTACTAATGGGGCTATAGGGAGTTTTTAAGACAAAGTTTAAGAAACAACAAATGCTGTGCAAATTATAAGCAGGAATGTTTGATTAAAGGGTAAATCTAACACTGACCTACCACTGCAAATGTCTTCTTTCTGTCTTCTCTGTTTCTGATGAATACCTCTCCACAAGCAAGACTGGGTTGACTGGGTTCTTTAGGTCTTCTCAGCTAAAAAAAAAAAATATATATATATATATATATATATATATATATATATATATATATATATATATATATATATAATAATAATAATAATAGAAAGGGGAGAGAAAATAAAATAGCATTATATTGAGAATGTTAAAATATATGGGAGCAAAATATTTAAGATATAAAATGGTATGAATGAACTGCAAGATGGAAAAAATACTGATTTAAATTATGTTTTTTGGATTTTACATAAAAAATGTATTAAAAGCATGGTAAGTGTTGTGATTACTGTGATATTTGTTGTAAAAGCACATCAAAACTACCATTACAGTGTTAAAACCATAGTAAGTTTGGTGGTTACTGAGCTACTGCTATACGTATCACAGTAAAACTAAAGTTATGGCAGTAAAAACATAAGTGTTGTAATTATTGTGCTTTTTACCAAAACTACCACAGCAGAACCACAGTTAACGTGGTAAAAGCATGGTAAAGTGTGTCGTGTTTGTGTTTTAACTTCAAACATCACAGTAAAACCACAGTTACTGTGGTTACCATGATTTTAGTACAAATACAACTTACGTCTTTGAACCTGATATGAATAATTAACTGATCAAAGATCACGTCATGTGACAGATAGCGTTTAATCACCCTAGTTAGCAGGTGTTCATTTAGTTAAACGCAATGAAACGCAGCCTCGGATGGCAGATATAATACAGCAAATAATAAGGCGCTAATGTGATTAATCAAAAGACAGAATAAATTTTATAACAAACATTTAGGACTACTCACCCAACGTGTTGTACATGTAAACTGATGCCAAATATCGCAATGTGTGCTGAATGAGACTTCTTGAACGTGACTTCATTGAGATGAACATCTCATGCCCTTTGCTGTGTATTGACGCTAAAAGTTTCCAATTGAAAGCAATGCAGGTCCGAGTTCGTCGATATAGCGACGCGGAGAGGCACCTTTGGCATGCTCACAGTGACGCTAAAGGTGCTTGACCATGCTTCAGTTTTTGATGCCTAGGGAGTGAGAATGGGTTGGTATTTCTCATGAAATTAAATGTTATTTGCAATGCAGAAGACAAATTTTCATGTATTAGAGGTTTTTTGCAGAGAAAGTCATGTTAGAGCATCAATGCACAGAATCACTTGTTTAGAGCTTCTAAGAACACTAATGCTGAGTTTAGTGCAACTAAGCAAATAAAGAGAAAGCAAGGCCACAGGTGCTGGAAAAGGTTCTTTATCAGTGAGAGAAAGATGGTTTATGCATTTTTAAGAGAAAAGCTTAAGTACATGAAAGATGTGTCTTTCTCATGAAATGAAGGCCACAGATGCTGAAAAGCTTCTTTCTCAGTGAGAGAAAGATGGTTTTAAGAGTAAAACTCAAGTACATGAAAGGTGTTTCTTTCTCGTGAAGTGAAATGTTATTTGAAATGCAGAAGACAGATTTTCATGTGTTAGAGCTTTTTGCAGAGCAAGTCATGTTAGAGCTTCAATGCACAGAATCACTAATTTAGAGCTTCAAGAACACTGTAACACTTTAGAATACTGTTCCATCATTAATGAATAACTACACAAGAACACACGAGTAACGCAAAATTAGCACTCTAGTAACTATTAGTAACTAACAAGAAACTCTGATTAATGAATTAGCTAATCAGTAAATTTTATTTTTTCATACCTTCCTAAGAATTACGTCTTTAAGTCGTGACGTATTGTCAAGTATGGTGACCCATACTCGAAATTGGTGCTCTGCGTTTAACCCATCCAAGTGCACACACACAGCAGTGAGTAGTGAACAAATGCGCACACACACACACACACACACACACACACACACACACACACACCCGGAGCAGTGGGCAGCCATGCTGCAGCGCCCGGGGAGCAGTTGGGGGTTCGGTGCCTTGCTCAAGGGCACCTCAGTCGTGGTATTGAGGGTGGAGAGAGCGCTGGACATTCCCTCCCCCCACCTACAATTCCTGCCGGCCGGGGGCTCGAACTCGCAACCTTTCGATTACGAGTCCGACTCTCTAACCATTAGGCCACGACTTCCCCCGTAAACTACTGTGTACAAGTTCATAATTAATATGAATAATACATAATTAATTAATTCTAAAGTATTTTGATTAATTCGAATCAAATTTGCAGATGACACCACGGTGGTAGGTCTGATCAAGGATGACGATGAATCAGCCTACAGGGATGAGGTGCAGCACCTGGCTGTGTGGTGTGCCACCAACAATCTAGAACTAAACACCCAGAAGACAAAGGAGATCATTGTGGACTTCAGGCGGACTAGGAGTCATGCACAAACACCCATCTACATCATCGGAGCTGTAGTGGAGCGTGTGTCGAGTTTCAAGTTCCTTGGCATCCACATCTCTGATGACCTCACCTGGTCCCATAACACCTCCACTCTGGTCAAAAAGGCACAGCAGCGCCTTTACTTCTTAAGGAGCCTTAAGAAAGTTCACCTGAATCCCAGGATCCTTGTGGAATTCTGCCGCTGTACCATTGAGAGCATACTCACGAACTGCATCTCAGTATGGTACAGCAATTGCTCCGCATCTGACCGCAAAGCACTCCAGCGGGTGGTGAAAACTGCTCAACGGATCACCGGCACCCAGTTAACTTCCATTGAGAACATTTATCATAAGCGCTGTCTGGGAAGGGCAAGAAACATCATCAAGGATGCCTCTCACCCTAACCATGGACTTTTCACCCTCCTTCCATCCGGCAGGCGTTACAGGTGCCTACGCTCTCACACTAGTAGGCTCAGGAAGAGCTTCTTCCCCGAAGCTGTGACGATTCTGAACGCCACACCACCAATCTAACCTGCACCTGCTTATTACTGCACTGGTCACAGTACTTTACACACATGCATTTGCACTACTCATATTTTGCACAGACTGCACATTGTTAAAGTTATTACAATATAAACTGTCTAAAGTTGTTACTGTACAAAGCACAGTAAACTATTTCTATAAAATATTGCACTACTGTTATTTTGCATAGAATACATTGTTCTATCAATACTTGCACACACTCATCCAGCTGTATTTATTTATTTATTACCACTGTTCTCACGTCTCTGCTGTTCATAATGTGTATATATAATCCCACATTGCTCTGTTCATAATGTACATACAATCCCTACATTGCATTCCTATTTATATTCTGTATATACTCTGCTCAATACTGTATATAGCAATTCCACTGTACATTCTGTAAATCATATCTTCATTTACTCTGCGCTTATATGTATATAAAACACTATATTCTTGCACTTCTGGTTAGATGCTAACTGCATTTCATTAGCTCTGTACTTGTACTCTGCGTAATGACAATAAAGTTTAATCTAATCTAATCTAATCTAAAGTAAAGGTCATGGTAACCTGTAACAGATGGTTATATCTTAAACTCTGAGGTGAAACATCAGGACACGCAAACAGCTCAGTTACTGAACATCCATTTATTCTTATACTCTCCTCTTCAACCTCTTTAACCTTTACTGCACTGGAGTGCCCTCTAGTGTCCCGTTGGTTACACTACAAACCCAATAGTAATGACTCAAGTATTACCAAATTCTTCAGAAGGAATTACTAATTATTTGGATCAGTATTCTGAAGTGAAGATCATGATAATACCCTAGTAACGACTGAAATCACTGTAAGCTTTTGAGAGTGTTGTAAAGCATTGGATAGTAATTATTCAGGTGTTACTATATCATTTTAAAGGAATTAATAATTGTTTGGATCAGTATTCTAAAGTGAAGATTGTGATAACTCCCTAGTAATTACTAAAGTCATTGTAAACTTTTAAGGTTTTTGTAAGATTTTGGTTAGTAATTCATTTTGCTAGATTTGGTAACACTTAAATCATTATTAGTGGGTTACCGTGATCTTCACTTTAGAATACTGATACAAATAATTAGTAGTTTCTTCAGAAGGATGTAGTAACACTTGAGTCATTACTATCTAAAACCTTACATATATCTCAAAAGCTTTAAATCACGTCAGTCAGTATTATGGAGTTATGATGCTTTTCACTTTAGAATACTGATCCAAGTAGTTAGTAGTTCCTTTAAAAGAATTAGATCATTCTTGAGTCATTACTAGTGGGTTACCATCATCTTCATTTTAGAATTAATTATACATTATGTATAATTCACATTAATTATGAACCTGTATACAGTAGTTCTTTGTAGTTCTCCAGGATATATAAAAAAAATTGTAGTTATTGATTAGCTAATAGTGAACTACCAGTTTCAACTGAGCGCTGTTCCTTACTGAATCACTAATCATAGTTTCACTACAATGTTAATAGTGCATTAGTGACTTGTTCCTGTGTAGTTATTCATTAACAAAGGATCAGTATTCTAAAGTGTTACCGGCAACTTTTTAAAATAAAACTTTCCTTACTTCATTTAATATTAGTGAGTGTCTTAATTGTTGCTAGGTTTTCATAAAACCACAAACATTTGTTTTAAATAAGGGAAAAGGCCTTATTTAGCTAATATATGCGAATTTGCCATTGTACTATTTTATGGCTGATGTGTTTTAATTAATGAGATGATAAACCACAAACTATGATCGTTTTAAGGTAGCCTAAGGGGAAATCCATATTTAGCCTATTTGTATTAAAGTTGGGGTATGCGTTTTTTCAAAAACGCTTTAGAAAACGAGTCGGGCTGACTACCAAAGCAAACTTGTAGCCAGTCAGCAGTAAGGGGTGTGTCTACTCATGATGCATAGGAGAGAGTGCTTATCAGTGCACATGACAGACATTAGCCGAGCGACGACAGAAAGATAGAGATGGCGGAAAAAAGAACAAAAGAGGAAAACATCTGTGGAACAAAATAAAATCTTACACTGTGTCTACACCGCACGCGACCGTTGTCTTGTCATGGTCTGTCTACACTGGATGCGACAAAACGACCTTTGAAAATCATTTGAAATTTGTGTCAATATGTCATAAATAGAACGCGGCAGCAGTTTACTGTCGGGGATTTGTCGTATTGCGGCGCGGCATCAGTGTAGACAGCATCACTGATTATAATGTGTAGACACGGTGTTACGATAAAAGGCAAGAAGTAGGACCCGTGTAAATATTGGATCAGCTTTCCACCACTGGAGAGAACTCAAGAAGCGGGAAGGCCTGCAATCGGACGCCGAGGTTGCTTTGTTTCTTCTCGATAGGTGAGTAACATTGGTTTTGCTTTGTTTCACAGAACTAATCGTTGCCTGGGATGCGTATGTATGTGTGGGGCGGAGCTGTCAAAATAGGGGCAAGACCCTTTTGGGGTAGGGGCGTGTTTGTTTTGGTGATTTCAAATGTCAACATTGTCTACCAGAAATTGCTTACCCCACCTTTAAACTTGCGTATGTATGTAAACTTGTAAAAAACATATCCTTATTCATTTTGTTAATAAAAGTTCAAAGTTTAATATATGTGAATTTGTCATTGTACTATTTTATTGTATATGTTTTTTTTGTTTTCATTAATAATGAGCCATAAGCATTCATTTAAAGTAAGGAAAAATAAAAAAACGTTCATTTATTGTGTTATTATACTGTATTCTGTTCATAAAAGTTTTATGTTTAATATAAGCAGCTTTGTCATTGTAGCATTGCTGATGTTGTGTGTGTGTGTGTGTGTGTTTATGTTTTTTTTTTTTCATTAAGAGTGCTAATGAATCAACCTTAAGCATTAATTTAGTTTTAAGGAAAGATCTAACGTTAAAGGTCAAAATAAGTGCTAGTACAGATGCGATAATGCAAGATTTGTTTCTGCTGAGGTAGACACTCTCGATCGTTCTCTGCCTTCCTGCTATGTCTGTAGAAATGGTTGTTAATTCTTAATTTGGGTACGGCACAGACATGTTACAGGTAATAATTTAATTTAAAAAAATCATGGCAACAATTATTTTTTTTTAAGTCAGTTTAATAAGTTGAAAATACTTTCACAGTCATTTTGATTCAACTTAATGATTAACCGTTGTTTCTTGTCATTGCAGGCTTAGGCTACTTTCTTCAATGAATTTTGAAATTTGGCCATTGCATTCACAAACTCAAAAGAATTGTGTGTGATATAATGCGTATAAATGCGTCGAGGAATGCATGCAGATTTGAATTAAGCAGCTGGTGATGTGCTGCACTGACATCACACCAGTGTGATCAAACATAAAAAAATACTATTCAGCTAATTTGTGTCTTTTGGAAGCTGCATGCAAAATCCTCTTGGCTCAAAAATCTGAGGGGGCACATGCATGTGTTCTTGCTTATTAAAAATGTTCATCTTTTGATTATTGCTGTTGCCTATTTTAAGCCAGTAATATAGTTATATATTTTAAGCCACTAATATAATATAATTTAACAATACTTGACTTAAATAAAACAACCCAGCATATTGGTTAAAAAACAAAACAAAAAAAAACAATGAGCTAGATCAAAATAACCCAGCATGTGTTCTGTCCAAAATTAACCCAGCGCTGGGTTCGCAAATAACCCAAATTGGGGTGTTTTAACCCAGGATTTTTAGAGTGTGCAGTAGTGATGATGGCCGCTTTTGAAACTGATTAATGATGCTTCGAAACTTTTATTAATCTTTTGTTTCGAATCAGTGGTTCGGAGCGCGTATCAAATTGGGCAAGTCACGTGATTTCAGCAAAGAGACATCCGGCGCGTTCGACGTGAAGCAGCGCTGCGCAGAATGATCAGTGTCTGACATCAAAGTACCGCGAGGGCGTTTCGAAAGCATAGGATCCGTCTGCTCTCTTATCGCTCTCGCCGTACTTTGATGTCTGACCATTCTGCGCATCGCCGCTTAAAGTCGAACGCGCCTATAAACTAGCGTCTATAGTTTTTACCCGATCTAGGATCAGTTTCATCAATTTGTAGAGATTTCTTTTTTTTTAAACAAGACATTTGAGTAATTAAACGAATGAGAAGTAGGTAATAGTCTCTTACAGGCCTCTATATAAGATAAGTTCGTAAAACAAACAAAGCAAGCCAGCAAATTAATATCAGAATCAGAATCAGAAAGAGCTTTATTGCCAAGTGTGTTTGCACACACAAGGAATTTGTCTTGGTGTTATGAGCTTCCAGTACAGAAAGTACAAACATAGTGCAGACAACATATAATTAAGGTGATAAAGAACACTAATGAAGAGAATATACAATAATTAAGAATAACAATAGTAATAAAAATAAAAATATACAGAAAAGAGACATGACCATAGACAGAACTGTGAATGTGCATGTGTCCTATGTACAGATGAAGGTTTGATGAGTTATTTACAGATGTACAGTACCGGGGTGTGTTATGTGTTGTTCAGGTGGGATACGGCCTGGGGGAAAAAACTGTTCTTGTGTCTGGCTGTTCTGGTGCTCAGTGATCTGTAGCGCCGGCCAGAGGGCAACAGTACAAAGAGAGAGTGAGCTGGGTGTGAGGGGTCCAGAGTGACTTTCTTAGCCCTTTTCCTCACTCTGGAGGTGTAAAGTTCTTGGAGGCTGGGCAGAGGGGCACCGATAATTCTCTCAGCAGTCCTAACTGTCCGTTGTAGTCTTCTGATGTCTGTTTTGGTAGCTGAACCAAACCAAACAGTTATAGAAGAACATAGGACAGACTCGATGATTGCAGAGTAGAACCGTTTCAGCAGCTCCTGAGGCAGGTTGAACTTCCTTAGCTGGCGGAGGAAATACAGCCTATGCTGGGCCTTTTTCGCAATAGAGTCAATGTGATTGTCCCACTTCAGGTCCTGGGAGATGGAGGTGCCCAGGAATCTGAATGACTCTACTGAAGTCACAGTGCTGTTCATGATGGTGAGTGGGGGGAGAGCAGGGGGGTTTCTCCTGAAGTCCACTATCATCTCCACAGTTTTGAGCGTGTTCAGCTCCAGGTTGTTAAGACTGCACCAGACAGCCAGCTGCTCAACTTCCTGTCTGTAAGCAGACTCGTCACCGTCCTTGATGAGGCCTATGACTGTAGTGTCGTCCGCAAACTTCAGGAGCTTGACAGAGGGGTCCTTTGATGTGCAGTCATTCGTGTAGAGGGAGAAGAGCAGTGGGGAGAGAACGCAACCCTGAGGGGCGCCAGTGCTGATGGTGAGAGTCCTGGATGTGAGTTTGCCCAGCCTCACTAGCTGCTGCCTGTCTGTCAGGAAGCTGGTGATCCACTGACAGATGGAGGAGGGCACAGAGAGCTGTCTCAGTTTGTCTGAGAGAAGGTCAGGTATGATGGTATTGAAGGCCGAGCTGAAGTCCACAAATAAGATCCTTGCATAATTCCCAGGTTTGTCGAGGTGTTGCAGGATGTAATGCAGTCCCATATTGACAGCGTCATCCACAGACCTGTTTGCTCTATAGGCAAACTGAAGAGGATCCAGCAAGGGTCTAGTGATGTCCTTCAGGAAGGCCAGGACCAGTCTCTCAAGTGACTTCATGACCACAGACGTGAGTGCGACAGGTCTGTAGTCATTAAGTCCAGTGATTTTGGGCTTTTTGGGGACGGGAATGATGGTGGAGCGTTTGAAGCAGCAGGGAACTTCACACAGCTCCAGAGATCTGTTGAAGATTTGTGTAAAGATGGGGGCCAATTGGTCAGCACAGACTTTTAGACAGGCAGGTGAAATACCGTCTGGTCCTGAAGCTTTCCTAGATTTCTGTTTTCTGAAGACCCGGTTCACATCCTCTACACAGACTTTAAACGCAGGTAGAATGGTGGGGGAGGGAGTAACGGGGGTTGCAGGGGGGAATGTGTGAAGTGCAGATCAGGGCGGGTGCTGGGTGTCAGTCTGGCCTTTTCAAATCTGCAGTAAAACACATTGAGATCGTCAGCCAGTTAATATAAATTAATTATAATAATTAATTATAATTAATTATAATACAAATTAATATAAAATATTTTAAAAACCACATATCATACAGACACTTCAAATTTAATGTAATTTAATAATTTTTTATTGCATTTAAAGTAGTATACTTTCAATAAAACATTTGCAATGGGCTTGCAAAGCTGTTTTTCTGCATGTTTTAGCCTGTGGTTTTGTTGCATTTATACACTTTTGACCAGCAGGCATCACGAGCGTGTGGTGTGTCGAGCGCTTGCCGTTTCTCAATATGCGTACTTGTCTGTACTTGTGTTCTTGTGAAACGTCATCAGTCGCTGCCCAAGTACTGTTCCAATTCAAAGTTCACATCTAGCCAAGTCCAGTTCAAATCCCCGGATGTGTTCTTGATCCGCCCCTTTTACCGAGGATGCATCGAGAGGTGACTTGTGTGGACTTGATACGGGCCATAATCCAGAATTCAGTTCGTCCTCCCGTCCTCGAGAGTTCGTTCTTCTGAGTCGAACTTGGCAAGTCCAAACTCGAAAGGACGGAAGTCCAGACTCTGCGAACTTGGTATTGAAAAACGGCCAGGTGCGTTCGACTTCATGCAGCACTTAGCAGACCGATCGGCGGCTGACTTGAAGCAGTGCATACCGGTTAGAAATTTAGTCCGACTTGAACCGGCGCCGACCACACGTCACTGTCACGTGTGGCATCAAAGTACCGCGATAGCGTTTCGAGAGCAGACGGCTGACTCAGCCGGCGCAATAGGCTTGTTTGAGATGAGCAAAATCTGCGCAGAACCGATCACCGGTGATCAGTGCGAGATGCATGCCGGTTAGAAATGTGTCCGAGTGCGGTCCGCCTTGCTCTGATGTCATGCTGAGGTATGTCAAAAATCTCTCGCGAGCACAAGGCGCACGTGTCGGCTCGTTATTTATAGGTGCGTTCGACTTGAAGCACGGCTACAGACGGTGGTCAACGAGAGTAGCCGCTTGCAGTCAGGGGCGGAGTTGAAAACGGAGTCGTCAAGTCGGACACTTCGGGGCTCTCGTAGTTTGCTGCATCTACCTCAGTCATGGCAGATCACGTGGCGTTTGCTTGCTTTATTGCAGACGAACTGGACGCTATAGAAATGCCGTTATTGTTGTATGAAATTGAGCACAATGAGCAACGAAAGTGAGTAAAGGTTCAATGTAATAAGTATTGTTTTTATATATCCAAAGGGACATGGGACCATACCCAACACCAGTGTGACTCGTTATTTCTAATACTAACCAATCAATGCAATTACACTTAACAATTTTTATTAGAAGTGATTCTTTTTTTATTACTATGTTGGTTTATGTTTTAATAAACCTTTAAAGCTGTAGTCTACGATGTTGAAAATCAGTCGAGAAAGCCAGAATTTTAAAAAAAACTCATTTTTTTAATGCAAACATGCCTTAAAGCATGTTCTAAAATATAGCCACAGTGTTATTTTAAAGCTTATTTATTTTTTATTTATTTAAAAAAGGCCTAGCTTGTGCTGTATTTTGTTTTAGTTTTTTAAGGCTCTGTGGCTTTAGTATATTTTAATTTTCTTGTATTTTTTATTTAAATAGTTTAAATTCATTTTGGAATAGTTATCCTCTTTGCTATAGCTTTTTCTGGCACAAAAATAAACAATAAAAAACAATTCAGGAATGTGTACCGAGTGTTAATGTCTAAAGTGTCATATGTTACAAAAGTATAGTAAGTAACACTATAGTCCAATCTAAAGGGTTAACTCAAAAGACATAAATACAACAAGGCATTGTATTTTATGAAGATTAGACTAAAAAAATAAAAAAACAAAGCATAACAAGTCAAGTCTGCTTTATTGTCAATTCTTTCACATGTACAGTACATACATACAGAGAACTGAAATTGCGTTACTCTCAGACCCTTGGTGCATACAGTTAACATTTAAGACACTGACAGTAGACGTTCAAATACAGATAAATACAGTTTAAACATATGCACATACAACTATACAAATGAGGACGTTTGTAGAAAAATAAAGAAAGAGATAAAGTGGCATAAGGCACATGGCAGAATAGATAGAGTGCAAACCAGTTAAATAAAACAAAACTAAATGTGCAGGTATATGTGTAGTGCAAGAAGAGGTTAACCAACTCGTTATTATCTTTTTTTACCACATGGTGTTATGGAAAAGAACCATGTGACAGAAATTAAAAGCAATAATTTGAGACCAGAAAAGCATCACATAACTGTAAGAGTAAATAATAATACTAATAATTCTAATAATAATAATAATAATGACTATGCACCCGTTTGTAAGGAAGGTTGTAAATTAACTAATTTCTCAGTCCAAAACTGTCACGTCACGTGACAAAAGAACGAACGACTCAAACCCGAGACTCGATATAGAAGAACTAATCAATTCTGTTTCCGGCTCAGGCTGCATTGGTTAAGCGTATGGGGCTGTCACGTGATGAACGAACGACTCAAACCCGAGAATGCTGTGCAATGCGCATGCGCGACTGAACGAATCACTCCCCGAGACGACTCGTTCTTCTCGAGTCACATTAAAGATTCGTTCAAAATGAACGAATCGTTCAAGAACGACCCATCACTACAGTCAAGCAGGAGTAAACATGGAACAGAGATGTACCCGTGATAGGCGATGCTGAACGGCTAACATTCCAATGCCGACCGGTAGCATGATCATGTTGTCAGACTGATAAAAAGCTATTTATGTAATACACCACACCATAAAAGTATAAATAAATGCTTACCTGCTCAACAAAAAGTCAGCCATGTCAGCGTCGGTTTTAAGTCCAAGGTTTCTCTGAAGCTTCCTCCAACGGGCAATGGTGGACCCTATATTGATTCGGCTTTGAGTCTGGCGTTCTTCACATTTTTTTTAATCTCTGCTCTTTCCTCAATTGACTTTCTCTTTCTTCCAACCTTGACTGTTGGGGCGAGCAGGGGCCGCTTGCTGCTGTCTGTTTGTTGGTTTTTCTCCATTGCTGAGTTGATGCTGCCTACTTTCGCGCGAAATTTCATGTCGCAGGAAGGGGCGGGGTGGGGTGCGGTGGGTGGAGACGCGAGTGGAGCAGGGGATTGGATGAGAGCAGTTAACCAATGTAAGCTGTCCGGCCGGACAGCTTACATTGGTCAATTTCTCTGCGGGTGTACACCCAATAGAGTGAATGGATTTTTTTCATTCTTTTTTCTCTTCATATTATTAGGATTGTACTGTAGAACCATAACCAGCATCTAAACAAGGTTATTAATAATGAACAATCTTTGAAATCGTAGACCATAGCTTTAAGATGTATGTATTTAAGATGTTTGAAAGGGTGTCATCACGACTGAAACAAGTTTTAAGTAAATAAACAGAACATATTGAAAATTTGACTTGTGCAGTATGATTCATTATGTGTGTTTTTGCTACTGCAACTTAATAAAAATAATCTATGAAGATAATAATTGTATGTACTAAATGTGATTTTCATTACAGACAAAAGAATTAGGATGTTACATATTTGTTTACTTATTTTACTATTTCTCCAGTTAGGTAAGCACATTTTAGTAAGACAAAACACCATGAACATTCATACGTGAACACCATGAACAGGCCTACGGATAAGCCCAATTTATTTGCCTTTCTATTATGATTTATACCAGTTTATGAAAGTGATCTGAATGTTGTATTAAGTTGACATCCAGCCAGAGTTGTTGGCAGTAATCACATGCAAGTGAAGATGGATGAACCCAGCAACTACACAATTAGTATCAATCAGAATCCATGATGACCACATTATATTAAAAGCCTGTAAGATTGACATTTGATTTATTCCATAAAAAAATGATTATCTAAATAGGTTATGCAGCTACTGTAAAGGGTCTGTATGAAAAAGGTCCAAAATAAACCTATGCACAAAACCTATATAAACGAATTAACAAAAAAATGATTGCAGTAAAAATAATTGTAATCTTTTAATAAACATGATTTACGAGATGAAGATGACATGAAAAGTTAATTTATTTTTATTTTTATTTTTTTGAAAGTCCGTATATGAGCATTAGTGGGACTGAAGTTGTCAGAATAAACCCGAAATCCGATCGGTCTGCTAAGTGCTGCATGAAGTCGAATGCACCTATTAGCTTAAATTTAAAATTTTCTTTTTTTTCCCCTTGATGGTTCTTTCTATTCATTCACTTAATGTCAGAGGGCTAAGAAACCTTACTAAACGAAAAGCTATATTTTTGTACCTTAAACAGTTTAACTCTGATTTTTATTTTTTACAAGAATGTCATTCAATCAAAGAAGACTTTCGTTTTTGGAGATCACAATGGGGCTTGGACATGTGGATGTCACATGGAACGTCAAGTTCAGCTGGAGTTTGCATTTTACTTCATCGCTTTAAGGGGAAAATTCTGTTTTCTGAATGTGATCCGAGTGGTCGGTATATTTGCCTCCTACTTGAAATCTCAGATATGATGTTTATTGTCACAAACCTTTATGGTCCTAATCAACAAAAAGAAAATGAAGATTTCCTTCATCGAATGGAAGAACGTATACTTTTATTGTTAAATAACAACCCCAACTCTTATCTGGTTTTCGGAGGAGATTTCAATGTGGTTATGGACAATAATTTTGATAGATGGCCCCCAAAATCTAATAATTCTAATTCCTATTAAAGATGTTCATGCAAAGATTTTCTTTGGTTGATAACTGGAGAGAATCTCATCCATCTTTAAAGGTATTTACATGGAATAACAAATCTTTTTCCTACCAATCTCGCATTGACCTATTTCTTGCTTCTAAAGAGCTGCATAATATCTCAACTGATATTATACCTTCACCTTTGTCTGATCATAAATGTATTTCTATTTACATCCCTCTTTCAACTACTGTTAATTCATCTACTCCCTCCTATTGGAAACTTAATAACTCAATTCTTGTCTATGATGAAGTTAAAAACAAAATTGATGAAATTATAACAAATTATTGGAACAATGCTAAGGAAGATGATAACTACTGCAGCAATTGGGAGTTAGCTAAATATGAAGTCTGTAAATATTTTCGAAAATTCAGTAGTGAATTAGCTAAAAAGAGGAAGTCTTAGAGTAATATTATTTGTAAAATTGCTAGTCTTCTAGGTAAAAATATGGAAAATATTACTGATCTTGAAAAAGCTGAACTTGCTGAACAGCAAAACCAATTAGATAAAATATATAAATATAAAGCTGAAGGAGCTTATGTTCGATCACGCAGAAAGTGGCTTGAGGAAGGTGAACAAAGCTCTGCTTATTTTTTTCGTTTAGAAAGACAACAAGCTAAAACTAGTAATATAAATAAACTCATGATTGATGGAGTATTAAATGAAGATCAAAAAGTAATTGGAAAATTCTGCTCTAAATTTTACACAGATTTATATACATCTAAATTTTGCCAACAAGATGCGACTAATTTCTTAGTCTCTTCAGAATGTACAGCAATTGAATATGGCAGATAAAAAATTATGTGATGCTCCTATTACCATGAATGAGATTGTAGACGCAATTAATTCATTAAAAAATGGAAAATCTCCTGGCACTGATGGGCTCACCTCAGAGTTTTATAAATTATTTAGCAAAAAAATAGCACCATTTCTATTAGAGGTTTATAGACAAAGTGTAGAGAAAACATTTCTTCCTCCCACCCTATGTCAAGGAATAATAACCCTAATTCCAAAGCCAAATAAATATCCCCTTTTCATTGATAATTGGCGCCCAATCACTCTACTAAATAATGACTACAAAATAATAGCTTTAGCTTTGGCCAAGAGATTAAAATGTGTCCTAAATTCCATTATTGATGAAACACAGTCAGGATTTCTTCCAAACAGACATATATCAAACAACATACGCTTAATTTTAGATCTATTGGACTACTCATATTTACTCTCAAAAGAAAGTTTTATTTTATTTTTAGACTACTATAAAGCATTTGACACATTAGAACATGAGTTTTTATTTCAAGCACTAAATAGAATTGGTTTTGGTGACTCCTTCTGTAATATGGTCAAAATGCTGTATATGAACAGTAGTAGCTCCATTAAATTGAGTAACGGTACCTCTCCCAGATTCTTCTTAAACCGTGGTGTTAGACAGGGATGTCCAGTATCTCCCTATCTTTTCTTAATTGCGACACAATTTCTTAGTTTACACATCAAAGCAAGCCATCTAAAAGGCATCAATATTGGCAATACAGAGATAATTATTAATCAGTTAGCGGATGATACTGCTCTGTTCTTAGAAGACTCTCTGCAAATACCAGCAGCCTTACGTACTCTTCATCTCTTTTCTAAAGCCTCTGGCCTACATCTATCTTAATAATAATGTGAACTACTTCCGATAAAAAACAATATGTTCTCTTCAATTTGTGGTATTGCTGTTAAAAACTGTGTTACATATTTGGGTATACAAATAACAAAAGATAACTCTAGATGCTCTGCTAATCTGGACCCAATTATTATAAAAACAATGAAACGCCTGAACTGCTGGCTGCAGAGAGACCTTTCTTTGAAAGGCAGAGGTTTGCTTGTTAAAGCAGAAGGTTTGTCTCGCCTTACTTATGCTGCTCAGTCACTGTACATTGATAAGCACACGTGTAAAATTATTGATGGAATCTTAGTTAAATTTTTATGGAAAAACAAATCCCGTTATTTGAAAAAGTCAGTGATACTGAATTCTCCAAAAAACGGTGGCTTAAACTTCATTGATTTTAGTTTACTAAATAACACAATTAAAATAAATTGGCTTAATCGATTCCTTAAAAATCCCTCTTCTATTTGGAATATTTTCCCTCAGCTTGTCTTCTCGAAAATTGGTGGTGCAGAGTTTGCTATAATGTGTAATTATGATATTTATAAACTCCCTGTCAAGCTATCTAACTTTCATCAACAAGTTCTTTTGGCATGGACTCTCATATACAAACACAATTTTTCTCCTCATCGGTGTTACATATGGAACAATAGGAGTATTTTATTTAAAAATAAATCTTTGTTTTATAATCATTGGTTTAGTAATGGCATATTTCATGTTAGACAGCTTTTTAATAACGAAGGTCTACTTTTTAGGTATGCAGAATTTCTTTCAGAATATAATATACCTGTAACTCCCAAAGAGTTTGCCACAGTTATGGATGCTATTCCACTGGCATACTCATGCTTTTCAAAAATAACACTCTCTCGTTGGGTTCATTATCTTTCCTTGAACCTGTCAACACTCCTATTGGTGAGACATGTTTCACTGAAAAAAAAGGAAGAAATTATAAAGTGAGAGTTCTATTCCTTGAGAACATTATTTCTGCCCCTCCTGCAATCTCATATTGGAATGGTCTTTTTGATAATTTAGATTGGAAAAATATATGGTCCGTGCAACAAAGATTTCTCCTCAAAAACAAAGTAAAAGAAATATCCTTTAAATTAATTCATAATATTTACCCAGTCAAAAATTTCTTAAAAAAAAAATTCAATTTTGATTTTGACACTAATTGCTCTTTCTGTCAGAATGACACTGAAACTATTCTTCATTTGTTTTGGTCGTGCAGTTACACTTTGCAACTTTGGAGAGATATTAGTTGGTTTATCTCAAGCAATATTTTGCAAAATTTCTCTATGAATCCCAAAACTGTTATTTTTGGCTTTTTTTGAAGCGGATTCAAATGCCTGCTTTATAATAAATGTAATTATTTTCCTATGTAGATTTTATATTCACAAATGTAAGTTTTCAAAGTGTAAACCAATTTTTTTGGTATTCTTACAAGAGATAAAACATTATTTGATTACAATTTCTTCCTCTCTTAACCCAAAAGCACTCAGAAACATGTATGATTTGCAAGACATACAAACTTTTTTCCTTACTAAATGTTTAGATATCTTTTCTTTTAAGTAATGCCCTCTGTCTTTCTCTTTTGTCTTATTTTTGTTTCTTTTATTTTATTTACATCACTATCTATCTGTTTTTTGTTTTGTGCGTTGATATTGTTGAAGTGTGTTCTTTCACTATTTTAATATTTTTGTTATTTGTAATAATTATTGTTGTGTTCTTAGTTTATTATTTTACATTGTAAACTGAATGTTCAAATAAAGCATTTAAAAAAAAAAAAAAAAAAAAAAAAGGCGGACATGTCGGATTCTTCAGTCGAGCGCAGTTGCTCTCCACCAACTGCGCTGATCAAAAGCATCATGGGAAACGACTTGCTGACGACACAGCTTAATGCTCATTGGCTGCGAATGTCATCTGATATTTTTTCCCCTTAATCCTAAAAAGTCCATTACCTATAGCCTAATACTATTTACTTTTTCTATAGTAATTTATTAGTAATTAGGACATGTGCTTTATTTATTTACCCTTTTATTTTTATTTTCTTGGTTTGAAGTCCTGTTTGTTGTAATTTTCTCTTTATGTATTGTATGCTGGTGTTAATTTTGTACATTTGCATTTTTGTACAACATTATTCATTTAAATAAATTTGTCAATCCATCAATACATGAATGCATAGGCTACATCTAATGTGACGGTTTTGCAATTACAACACATGTTTGTGTGTTTTATCTGAGATCATTATCTGGGTATGTCTTATTTCAGGAGTGCAGTAAACAAAGCCCACACATGCATGCTAATTTCTTAATTTAAAATGTGTTTTTGTTTCATATTAATTTTGAATAATAATTTGCTGTACACACTTTTCCTAATCATTAAACATGAAATTCAAATTTACATTAAGGTGACAAACAATTGTGTAATATATTTATATGGAATATGTTTAATGTAAAAAAGGGATAGTTCACCCAAAGATTTTTTTTGGGGGGTAAACTGTCCCTTAAGTAGGATACACATAATTAGGTTAATCATCTGTGCCATATCCCACTCTGAAATGTTTAACCCATAATTAGGGATAACAGTGTAAATTTAGTGTAGCATCTGTGTGCTCCTCATTTCTCATTATGGCTTTGATTATAAAAGGCATCCACAAAGTGCGATAAAGAACGCGAACGCGATCTCTTCCATTGCTGACGTTTGCAGTCCAACAACACAACGAGATTCAGGAAGTGTCCGGCTTGCCTGCACTTTTTTCACTCCTCCCCTCACTGCTGCCGCCTACTCTCGACTAAATTACAGGCGAGGCCATGTAGTGATAGCTGCAGCCCGGAGACCTGCAAGTGGGAGGAGCTTACGCCAAGAACAGCAAGTGGGAGGAGCTTGAGAGAAGCAAGTGGGAGGAGCTTCTGCTGCAAGTAGACAGGATTTCATGGTAGTTTAGAATAACATAAATATAACACATTTTCATAGTAGTTTAAACTGAAATTCATAGTTTTGTCATTGTGTTTGTCCAATTTCACTGTTAACAATGAAATTATGTCTTATTCTTAGTTTTGTCATTATTAGTTGTATTCAATACCATTCACTGTCAAAATTGAAATCATGTCTTTACACCTTTTACCATGCTTCGTGATGGTGTCATTTTAAGTCCTTTAACTGTAGTAATTTAAGCATATTTCTGGTTATTACATTTTACTTCTACAATTCTTCTACAGTAGCCTTTTAAGGAACATTAAAGTGAGATGCAATTGCACTTTGGAGGTAAATGTGTGATACATAAAGAAAATGTTGAGTACTGTTAAGAAAATGTAGTTACCATTTGCCTGTACTGCACATTTTTATTTTTCATATTTTTTTTAAATCAAATTACAACACATGACAGACTAATGTCCTTCAGAACATGTTACACAAATCAATGTATTAATCTGAAATCTCAGGGTGGGTAAATTATTTTATTTCTGATGACTCAAATTATGTAAAATTATTCATTCAGCACAATAGACTTGCATGCAGTGGACACTGCACAATCCAGGATGCATTGCTTCTGAGTAAATTCCACGGAGCTCGCCTCGCTTGTCCTTCCCAACATAACCTGGTGGGTACACAAGAAGCACAATGAGCATTAGGGTTAAACCGAATTTAAAACATTCTCCCCATGCCATCCAAGATATGCATGACTTTATTCTCTTGTTGAACATGTACAAACATTTCAAGAATAATTTCTCAGCTCTGTAGGTCTATGCTATGCAAGTTAATGGTGTCCAGAAATTTTAAGTGACGACATTAGGCCAAGAAAATTAGACTTCATTACTATTTTTATATGAAGTATTCCTTTTAAAAACCACTAGATAAAATGATAGTTTATTCACCATTAATTTACACAAAACTGATTATTGATTATTATTAGTATTAAATAAAAAAAGGTTATTTAAACTATGTTTTAAATATATTACATTGTGGATTAGGAGGTTAGGAGATGTGTTCTAATACTTTTGAAAATGTACTTTATTATTTAGAAAATTACACTGTAAAAAGTGAATACTTGGCTCAACTTAAAAAAATACTTCAATTGGTAACATCTAATAAAAAAAAATGCAACTTAATTTATTACCTTTATTTGTAATAAGTTAAGTTGAAAAAAAACAAAGCATTTTTTTAGGTGTTACCAATTGAAGTATTATTTAAATAAAAAAGTTTTTAAAGTTGATCCAACTGTTCACTTTTTACAGTGTATCTATCATAGACTGTATAAAAACAGGTATCTATTTACAAACGTTTAAGACATTTACACTTTATAAATCAGTGCAGTCCAAAATGTAAAAAAAATACATTACGGTAACACTTTCTATGAAGCCCATATTTATAATACATTATAAGGGTATTCTTAAGGCATTATAATGAATACATAATGCACTATAAACAACCTTATAATATGTTATATTGTCAATTTTAATACATTATAATGCTTACACATTTGTACATATAGCTTTTAAGATTATAATTATTTATAACACAATGAACACCATATTAAATCTACTTTTACACTGATAATGGACTATATATCTTGACATTATTTAAGATCCGCACAGTATCTTACTACAGTACATCTTGTAAGTGGTCAGGTGTGAAGTGTTATTTGTTCCCTGTGAGGCTAATATTAATTTTTATGTGAGCTAGTTCATAATTTCAACAGAAAAAAAAAGAAGCAATGTTTATAGGTTAGGTTACATTTTATTTTGATGTCCCCTTTGTCTATTGACTCTATGCAACTTTGCAACTCTCATGTCAACTAGTATTAGTAGGTTTAGGTTAAAGTTAGGGTTGGTAGAATGTTGACGGACTCATAAAGTTGCTTAGATAGTCAGTTTGTCTGTTGGGGAACCATCAAAATAAAGTGTTAGCATATATTTAGCAGACAACATACTACTATACTCCAATGACTGCTAGTTGACATGTAGTTGCAGAGTTACTAAACAGCTGTCTAAAAGGTACCATCAAAATAATCAAACTGATATTAAAATAGAAATAGTTCAAAGCAATCTGATCTGATATCTGATCTTATGGCTTTTTGACAGAAAAAAAATACTATTATTATTACTATACCTATAAGTGGTCATTGATAGCTTTAGGTAAAGTAGCATAAGAAAGGTGGCAAGATATGAGACTTATAATACATTATAACTATGAGAAATATGATCCATTGTAACTTAAGATGATGCAACGTGTTCACTGTGTGTTATAAATCAGCATACTCTTAAAAGCTATTACCACTAATAAGTAAATATTATAATACTAAACTAATCATTTAAAACTGTTCTTATATTCACAAGATGATATAACATATTATAAGGTCGTTGTTGTTGTTTTTAAAAAAAAATGTATTATGCATTCATTATAATGCCTTAAAAATACCCTTATAATGTATTATAAATATGGGATTTATAGAAAGTGTTACCAAAATTACAATGCCATGTAATTACATTACCTGCTTATGGTCTTCGGTATCCATAACTTGGGAGAGCCATTTTGTTGCATGTAGAAATAAACAAAGATATTGTCAGTCAGGCACATTACAGAGTGTAAGCTGTGTGTGGTACTAAGAAAACGTTGTACAAAAGCCACCAAGAAAATGCACTTTTCACAGCTTGTAATACTTTTTACAAAAAAAAAAAAAAAAAAGTACATCACGCTCACCTCTTCCACTCATCCACCGCGTAACGTCATCTTCTTCGTTTATTTGACGGATCGCAAAAACATTTGCACACTACCGCCACCAGGAGCGTGAACCGATACTACAACCTACACATTAAGCAAACCAATCAAAATCTTCTGTTGGTTTGTACAGCCCACTTGCAGCTTAAGTCCCACCCACCTGCGGCTGACACCGCTGGCTCCGACCTCCGTTTATACCCATCTCAGGCAAGGTGCCAAGGTGCATCTCAAACGAGATGGGTATAAACGGAGGTCGGAGCCAGCGGTGCCAGCCGCAGGTGGGTGGGACTTAAGCTGCAAGTGGGCTGTACAAACCAACAGAAGATTTTGATTGGTTTGCTTAATGTGTAGGTTGTAGTGTTCAATTTTTTTTGCGATCCGTCAAATAAACGAAGAAGATGACTTTAAGCGGTGGCACGGTGGAGGAGTGGAAGAGGTAAGCGTGATGTACTTTTTTTTTTGTTTGTTTTGTAAAAAGTATTACAAGCTGTGAAAAGTGCATTTTCTTGCTGGCTTTTGTACAACGTTTTCTTAGTACCACACACAGCTTACACTCTGTAATGTGCCTGACTGACAATATCTTTGTTTATTTCTACATACAACAAAATGGCTCTCCCAAGTTATGGATACCGAAGACCATAAGCAGGTGATGTAATTACATGGCATTGTAATTTTGGTAACACTTTCTATAAAGCCCATATTTATAATGCATTATAAGGGTATTTTTAAGGCATTATAATGAATGCATAATACATTATTTAAAAAAACAACAACAACAACAACCTTATGTTATATCATCTTGTGAATATAAGAACAGTTTTAAATGATTAGTTTAGTATTATATTAGTTTAGTATTATAATATTTACTTATTAGTGGTAATAGCTTTTAAGAGTATGATGATTTATAACACACAGTGAACACATTGCATCATCGTTACAATGGATCATATTTCTCATAGTTATAATGTATTATAAGTCTTATATCTTGCCACCTTTCTTATGCTACTTTACTTAAAGCCATCAATGACCACTTATAAGCATAGTAATAATAATAAAAAAAAAATTCTCTCAAAAAGCCATAAGATCAGATATCAGATCAGAGTGCTTTTAACTATTTCTATTTTAATATCAGTTTGATTATTTTGATGGTACATTTTAGACAGCTGTTTAGTAACTCTGCAACTACATGTCAACTAGCAGTCATTGGAGTATAGTAGTATGTTGTCTGCTAAATATATGCTAACACTTTATTTTGATGGTTCCCCAACAGACAAACTGACTATCTAAGCAACTTTATGAGTCCGTCAACATTCTACCAACCCTAACTTTAACCTAAACCTACTAATACTAGTTGACATGAGAGTTGCAAAGTTGCATAGAGTCAATAGACAAAGGGGACATCAAAATAAAATGTAACCTGACATATACACATTGTTTTTTTTTTTTCTGTTGAAATGATTAACTAGCTCACATAAAAATGAATATTAGCCTCACAGGGAACAAATAACACTTCACACCTGACCACTTACAAGATGTACTGTAGTAAGATACTGTGCGGATCTTAAATAATGTCAAGATATATAGTCCATTATCAGTGTAAAAGTAGATTTAATATGGTGTTCATTGTGTTATAAATAATTATAATCTTAAAAGTTATATGTACAAATGTGTAAGCATTATAATGTATTAAAATTGACAATATAACATATTATAAGGTTGTTTATAGTGCATTATGTATTCATTATAATGCCTTAAGAATACCCTTATAATGTATTATAAATATGGGCTTCATAGAAAGTGTTACTGTAATTTATTTTTTTTACATTTTGGACTGCACTGATTTATAAAGTGTAAATGTCTTAAACGTTTGTAAATAGATAGCTGTTTTTATACAGTCTATGATAGATACACTGTAAAAAGTGAACAGTTGGATCAACTTTAAAAACTTTTTTTTAAATACTTCAATTGGTAACACCTAAAAAAAATGCTTGTTTTTTTTCAACTTAACTTATTACAAATAAAGGTAATGTTGCGAGGGACCAGACGGAGTTAGATCCATTTGCAGCTCTTTATTTGGGAAAGTCAAACAAGCAGGGTCAATCAACAGCAAACTGGGCAATGTAGGCGAGGCAGAGACAGAGTTGTGAATACAGGCAGAAGATCGGGGCAGGCAGCAAGAATCAGAATCCAAATTACAATCCAGGTCAGGGCAGGCAGCAAACAATCAATAATGGTAAACAGTCCAAGGTCAAAACTCACAGAAAACAAACACGGGAAATAACGCTCGGAAATGACAGCCGGGGGAAAACAAGACTTCGCAAAGAGTCTGTGTGTGTGAGCAGCTTATAAGCGTGTGTGTAAATGAGGTGCAGGTGTAAGTGCAATCAGTCCCAGGTATGAGGCCTTATGGGAAATGGAGTTCATGGAAAAACTAATACTCAGGCGATTGCTCCCTCTGGTGGTGCGAGGGAGGCGGTACAGGAACCTCCTCTGTAACAGAGCCCTCCCCCTGCGAGCGGCTCCTGAAGCGAGGAGGCAGCCGACGCCGGGGTCTTCCTCGAGGTCGGGGGGCCGGTTTCTCCGGGTGTGTGCGGTGAAACTCCTCAGTGAGAGTGGGGTCGAGAATGTCATCAGCATTGACCCATGAACGCTCCTCCGGGCCGAATCCCTCCCAGTCGACCAAGTACTGTAGTGTACCCCCCCGGCGTCTGGAATTGAGCAACTCGTGCACACGGTACGCCTCCTCGCCGTCAATCAGGATAGGCGGGGGGGTCTGGGATACGGTTCCTTCCTCCGTCGCTCCGCTCGGACCACCAGCGGGTTTAAGCAGGGAAACATGGAAAGTAGGAGAAACACGATAATTAGCAGGCAGATCCAAACGGAATGATACTGGGGTAATTTGTCTAATAATTTTGAATGGGCCGACATACCTGGGACTGAGTTTCCTGCAGGGTAATCTGAGGCGGAGGTCTCTGGTGGATAGCCAGACCCACTGACCAGGGGTGTATGCCGGAGCAGGGCGTCGATGACGGTTGGCTTGCTGTTCTTGTCGTCTGACTGCATGGAGCAGATGGGTGTGAGCCCGATCCCAGACGGCCTCGCTATTCTGTAGCCACTCCGTTACTGAAGGCAGGTCGGTGGGTTCCCCTGACCAGGGGAATAGCGGTGGTTGGTAACCCAGGATGCATTTAAATGGAGTCATCCCTGTGGCAGGTTTGGTGAGGGAGTTCTGGGCATACTCCGCCCAGAACAAATATCTGCTCCAATCAGTTTGGTTCCGTTGACAGTATGATCTCAGAAATCGGATAACTTCTTGATTAAGTCGTTCAGTTTGTCCGTTGGATTCTGGATGATATCCGGATGTGAGGCTGACATTAACGTTGAGATGCTTGAAGAAGGCTGTCCAGACTCGGGAGGTAAATTGTGGTCCTCGATCAGACACAATATCTTCAGGGAGGCCGTAGAATCTGAATACTTGATTGCAAAGAAGTTCGGCGGTCTCTAAGGATGTGGGCAGTTTGGGCAGGGCAATAAGGCGGCAGGCTTTGGAGAAACGGTCTATGATGGTGAGTATGGTTGTGTTACCTTGTGAGTTGGGCAGGTCAGTGATGAAGTCGATAGCAATGTGTGACCAAGGTCGTTGTGGTGTGGGTAATGGAGTCAGAAGGCCGGCTGGTACTTGTCTGGGAGTTTTGGATGTGTTGCAGCTGGTGCAGTTGCGAACGAATGTGACAGTGTCCTTTAACTGGGTGGGCCACCAGAAGCGGTTTCGTAGGAGTTGTGTTGTGGCCGTGATTCCGGGGTGACCTGAGCTGGGGGTTGTGTGTACCTGGGTGAGGAGTTGTTTGCGGAGGGTCTCGGGAACATAGGTGAGGTTGGCTGGACATTCGGTTGGAGGAGTCTCTTGACTGTTCAGCTGGTTGATTTCAGTCATGATGTCCCATTGAACGGGGGCTATGAGCAGGCTCTCGGGGATGATGTTCTCAGTAAGGGTGGTAGGAATCGATTCTTCCGTTTGGCGGGATAGTGCGTCGGCTTTCGTGTTCTTAGATCCTGGACGGTAGGTTACAGAGAAGTTAAATCGAGTGAAGAACAGCGCCCATCTGGCCTGACGTGGGTTCAAACGTTTGGCTGAACGGAGGTATTCTAGGTTTTTGTGGTCGGTGAGTACAATGAAGGGATGTGTGGATCCCTCTAACCAATGTCGCCACTCTTCAAGAGCCAATTTCATTGCCAGGAGCTCACGATTGCCCACATCATAATTGCGTTCGGCCTCAGACAATTTTCGAGAGAAGAAGGCACACGGATACATCTTGGCCGGTTCTCCATGACGTTGCGACAAGACTGCCCCCACCCCTGTGCTAGAAGCGTCGACCTCGACGATAAACTGCCGTTCAGGATCTGGGTGTCGCAAGATGGGAGCTGAAGTAAATCTGGCTTTAAGTTCGTCGAAGGCCTGACGTGATTCTGTGGTCCAACTCAGACGGGTTGTGTGGCGTTTTGTCATGGTGGTTAAAGGTGAGGCGATGGTACTGAAGCTCCTGATGAATCGGCGGTAGAAATTGGCGAATCCTAAGAAGCGTTGGAGCTCTTTCACAGTTTGAGGTAGAGGCCAATCCAGAACAGCACTAACCTTTTTTTCTTCCATGGCTACTCCCTGCTGACTGATCACGTAGCCCAGGAATGATGTACTGGTCTGGTGAAATTCACATTTCTCAGCCTTGGCATATAGTTGATACTGGATCAGACGACTTAGCACTGACCGGACATGACGAACATGTTCTTCCAGGGTGTTTGAGTAGATTAGAATATCATCGATGTATACTATCACCCACTTGTTAAGCATGTCCCGGAAAACATCATTTACAAAGGACTGGAAGACAGATGGACTGTTGGCTAGGCCGAAGGGCATAACGAGGTATTCATAGTGCCCACTAGTGGTCGAGAAGGCAGTTTTCCATTCATCCCCCTCACGAATGCGGATGAGATTATAGGCATTGCGGAGATCTAGCTTTGTATAAAATTTGGCTCGGTTGAGCTGTTCTAATGCAGCTGGTACCAGTGGTAGCGGGTAACGGAATTTCACAGTGATCTCATTCAGGCCACGATAGTCAATACAGGGTCGCAATCCCCCATCCTTCTTTTTCACAAAGAAGAATCCCGCTGAAGCTGGTGAAGATGAAGGCCTGATGAAGCCCTTGGCTAATTCTTCCTCAATGTAGCATTTCATTGCTTCAGACTCGGGTTGTGACAGGGGAAAAATTCTTCCCTTTGGGGGTGTGGTACCAGGCATAAGGTCAATCGCACAGTCTACAGAGCGGTGTTCGGGCAATTGAGAGGCTTTTCTTTTGCTAAAGGCCTCGGTTAGATCAGAGTACTCGGTTGGCAAGTTTAGTTTATCAGTATCTGGAGAAGATGAGTCAGAAATCTTACTTTGGATTCTTGAGACAAGCAGCGATCTTGACAAGAGGGGTCCCACTGAATGATCTGATTCTCTCTCCAGGAGATGTGAGGGTTATGGGTGCGCAGCCAGGGTAATCCTAGGATGATGGAGTGTGTGGATGAATTGATGACATAGAAGCGGATGGTTTCTATATGCAAAGTTCCAACGAGAAGTGTGGCCTCCTCAGTGATCTGAAGGATCCTCCCCTCACCGATTGGTCGTCCGTCTAACGCCTCCACTGCCAAGGGGGAGTTACAGGGGGTTAGTTTCAGTTGGCACTGAGTAGCAAACTCACTCGAAATAAAATTTCCTGCTGCCCCAGAATCTACGAGTGCAGATGTCTTAAATACTTTGTTCAGAGTGATTAACTGAGCTGGTAAATAAAAGCAAGATGAGGAGTGGGTGTTTTTGGATGGTTGACTCACCGGCTGAGATCTTGATGAGGGGCGCACGGGGCAAGAGTTCCTCATATGTCCCGGTTGACCACAGTAAAGACAGAGGTGATTCTGCATTCGGCGTTCACGTTCCTCAGGCGTGATGTGGGTAGTTCCGAGCTGCATTGGTTCCTGATCCATGACGGTCTCGTGAGAGACACGGACTGGGGCTCGTGTAGAGCGTCGTGAGCGGAGCAAATTATCTATTCGTATGGTGAGATCAATGAATTCGTTCAAGTTCTTACCCACGTCACGACAGGCCAGTTCAGATTGTAATTCGGTCCTTAATCCTCTTCTGAATAGCAGTTTCAGTGTGTCTTCGACCCAGGTGGTTTGAGCTGCGAGTGTGCGGAATGAGAGGGCGTATTCAGCCGCCGAGTTCCTTCCTTGAGTTAAGGTTAATAATTGCTCACCAGCATCTCCTCTCTCCGTGAAATGTTCGAAGACCTCCCGAAACTGTTGAAGGAAAGCCTCGAACGTGGGAAATGTGGAACCATCCGTTCGCCAAACTGCTGTTGCCCACTCTAACGCTCTCCCGGTTAATAGCGAACAAACAAAAGCTATGCGGCTAGATTCAGTGGGATATAATAGCGGTTGTTGATTGACAAACAGAGAGCACTGTAACAGGAAGCCCTTACACTTAGTTGGTGTACCGTCAAACCGCTCCGGGAAGGCGAGGCGCGGGCTGACCGGAGAAGGCAGTGACGGTGTGGGGTTGCTGTGTGCTGATGGCTGGGCTGCCATGGTGCTGGTTGTCGACGGACGGATGCTTTGCAATGCTTGAACTAGCTCTTCTGTCAGGGTCGTCAATCGATTCAGCTGGTATTGTTGTGATGCCAGCTGAGATGCTTGAGCAGATAATTCGTTGGAGAGTTGCGTGAGGGCCGCTGGATCACTGTCAGGCGAAGTCTTCTGTTGCGAGGGACCAGACGGAGTTAGATCCATTTGCAGCTCTTTATTTGGGAAAGTCAAACAAGCAGGGTCAATCAACAGCAAACTGGGCAATGTAGGCGAGGCAGAGACAGAGTTGTGAATACAGGCAGAAGATCGGGGCAGGCAGCAAGAATCAGAATCCAAATTACAATCCAGGTCAGGGCAGGCAGCAAACAATCAATAACGGTAAACAGTCCAAGGTCAAAACTCACAGAAAACAAACACGGGAAATAACGCTCGGAAATGACAGCCGGGGCAAATCAAGACTTCGCAAAGAGTCTGTGTGTGTGAGCAGCTTATAAGCGTGTGTGTAAATGAGGTGCAGGTGTAAGTGCAATCAGTCCCAGGTATGAGGCCTTATGGGAAATGGAGTTCATGGAAAAACTAATACTCAGGCGATTGCTCCCTCTGGTGGTGCGAGGGAGGCGGTACAGGAACCTCCTCTGTAACAGGTAATAAATTAAGTTGAATTTTTTTTTATTAGATGTTACCAATTGAAGTATTTTTTTTAAGTTGATCCAACTGTTCACTTTTTACAGTGTAATTTTCTAAATAATAAGGTACATTTTCAAAAGTATTAGAACACATCTCCTAACCTCCTAATCCACAATGTAATATATTTAAAACATAGTTTAAATAACCTTTTTTTTATTTATTACTAATAATAATCAATAATCAGTTTTGTGTAAATTAATGGTGAATAAACTATCATTTTATCTAGTGGTTTTTAAAAGGAATACTTCATATAAAAATAGTAATAAAGACTAATTTTCTTGGCCTAATGTCGTCACTTAAAATTTCTGGACACCATTCACTTGCATAGCATAGACCTACAGAGCTGAGAAATTATTCTTGAAATGTTTGTACATGTTCAACAAGAGAATAAAGTCATGCATATCTTGGATGGCATGGGGAGAATGTTTTAAATTCGGTTTAACCCTAATGCTCATTGTGCTTCTTGTGTACCCACCAGGTTATGTTAGGAAGGACAAGCGAGGCGAGCTCCGTGGAATTTACTCAGAAGCAATGCATCCTGGATTGTGCAGTGTCCACTGCATGCAAGTCTATTGTGCTGAATGAATAATTTTACATAATTTGAGTCATCAGAAATAAAATCATTTACCCACCCTGAGATTTCAGATTAATACATTGATTTGTGTAACATGTTCTGAAGGACATTAGTCTGTCATGTGTTGTAATTTGATTTAAGAAAAATAAAAATGTGCAGTACAGGCAAATGGTAACTACATTTTCTTAACAGTACTCAACATTTTCTTTATGTATCACACATTTACCTCCAAAGTGCAATTGCATCTCACTTTAATGTTCCTTAAAAGGCTACTGTAGAAGAATTGTAGAAGTAAAATGTAATAACCAGAAATATGCTTAAATTACTACAGTTAAAGGACTTAAAATGACACCATCACGAAGCATGGTAAAAGGTGTAAAGACATGATTTCAATTTTGACAGTGAATGGTATTGAATACAAATAATAATGACAAAACTAAGAATAAGACAGTTTCATTGTTAACAGTGAAATTGGACAAACACAATGACAAAACTATGAATTCCAGTTTAAACTACTATGAAAATGTGTTATATTTATGTCATTCTAAACTACCATGAAATCCTGTCTACTTGCAGCATAAGCTCCTCCCATTTGCTGTTCTCAAACTCCTCCCACTTGCTTTTCTCAAACTCCTACTTGCTGTTCTTGGCGTAAGCTCCTCCCACTTGCAGGTCTCCGGGCTGCAGCTATCACTAACGTTACATGTCTCAAACAAGCCTAATTTATCCAGGGCTGTATCCAAAATCGCCCCCTATACCCTCATTCACTATTCCCTACATTAGTCCACTCATATAGTTCACTTGAAGGAGTGAATGAAAACGAGTGAGTGAATTCGGACACTAAGTGCACCGGAAGGACTGCCGTTTTTGCAGTTTGCTTCCTGTTAAATAATAATTTGATACGGGCAGCTCCAATAGTAAGATTGAAGGATTTATCTAGAACTCAGTTCACGGAAATTATGTATAAACCCTAAGTCAATTTACAATTAATTTGTACCTGTGTTGAATGGATGGATGATTCAGCTGTGGGCGCTATCTTCTGGTGAGACGCGGGAATTTATTCGGCGCGCGACTCTCTCAGTCAGGGTTGCCAGGTCCCAGAAATATTTCCAGCCCAATGACAACTCAAAATCCGCCCAAATGGAATGAAAACTAGCCCAATTTGTCAGTGTCCAATCAGATTAGACAACGGCTGGATTCCCACAAAGGGCCTTAAAATAAATGTATATAAATTTAAGTTTAAAGTATTGGCCTTTTGTCTTACCCAAATTCTTAATATCACACACTGTGTTTTTTTAATACACAATCTCATACAATAAAGGTCAAATAAGAACATGTCCTCTCTGATATTTTCTGACCCTAGTCAGAAGTACTAACTTGTACTTACTTTTTCTCTTCTCAGCACTTCTCTCTGATGCTTTTCTCTCCAGATCTGCGGCTGTTCTGTTTACACACAAGCATCAATATTAAAATTAACACACTGTTAAACTAAATTAACATACACTGGCTTTTATCAATATTATTACAAATATGCTTACTGGGTGAACTTGAACACTTTTCCCTTTGTTTTTGTTGTTGTTTGTCTTCTCTTTTTTTCAGAACTTTTCACAACATTTTCTTCTTAGATGGTCTAACTGCGCAGCCTCATTTTGATTACAGATTTGAACAGAACTATATACAATCTCAGGGCTGTTTTATTTTAGACATTGGTGCTCTCTTCCCCACCCTTCTCAGGTGGTGCTGAATAGATTTCAGCAGTAAAGAGAGAAAGCATCCGTGGTGATGGTTTAAATTCATGGCAGCATATGTTTCTTCTTTGCATGTAAGCTCGAATCCTCATTATATTTAGCAAAGAATTCTGCTCTAGCCTGTTTCGTAGCTTGTTCTTTATCAGTGACATTTGGGAAAATGAACGCTCAACTGCTGCATTGCTGAATGGTAGAGCAAGAAGACTCAATGCAAAATTACCAAGATCTTCAAAGTTTCTATCACCTGCAGTATCTGTGTATGCAGAAACTTCTACCCAGAAGTCCTCTGTTTTGCCACCTTCTGCATTGTTCCATTCCAGAGTGTGAATTACTCTCCACTGTTGCTCTGCTTTTCCTACATCTCCCTTGAAGAGGTGGAAAAAGGGAAGATCATCAATCCTTGGCTTACTTGACGACAGAGTATGACTTGGTGACAGGAATTTGAGAGCCTCTAACTGTTTAATGTTATCTGGAAGTCTCTTCCTAATTTCCTTAGATAACTCTAGCATGTAGTCCCTGCACCTGCGTTTCATGTCCTGCTCAGCTAGGTCACTTATTCCATTGGCTTCAAACAAAGCAAGACGGAACTGCACCCCAAAGTCTACGGCATCAAGTGGCAAAAGATTCTCATCAGAAAGGTTAAACTCCATGATGTCTTGCCAGCTCTGGAATGTCTTCGGCAAACCTATGCGCTCAAGCCGGGACCGGTAAAATGTTAGAAGTTCCGTAAGAAGTTTTGCAGGATCAGGTTTGTCAAGTTGAAAGATTTTATTAAGTCTGTTTAACTCTGACACAATTGGTTGGAGGAATTTCAGGTATATCAGGTTAATATTGTCACTATACATTTGGTACAGCAGTTCCGCAGCATAGCTCCTCTCACTGTCTTTTGTCAAATTAAAATGCAACTTAAGCTCCACATACTGTGAAAGGATCCGGTTGATGCACTCACTAATAGCGAGCCACCTAGTGTCAGACAGTTGCAGAATCTTCAGCGGGCTTTCACCTACATTTATGGTTTTGTACAGTTCAGAATATTTTTGGAGACGCTGGGTGGCATTTGAAAACCAACTGTAGGTCTGAGAAACCATGTACTCAACATTTCTTGGGAGGACACTGACGGCTTTTGATGCACAGAGTTGAAGAGAATGGCACACACACTTTATGTAGACAATATGAGGATTGCGGTCACGGAATTTCTGTAGCACTGAATTATGTTGCCCACACATTGTGTTACAGCCATCAGTTGCAAGACCGATGCAATTCAGTATGGACAATTTGTTTTCATCCAGAAATTTGAATAAAGCATTTGCTATGGTAAGTGAATCACCAGCTACTATATTGATCATTCCTGCAAAAGTGCTAATGATTCGTGAGAGCTTTTTGCTGTAATATCTGATGACTATACACAGTTGTTTTTTGGTCGTGACATCAGTGCTCTCATCAACAATGAGAGAGTATGGTCCATTTCCTACATCCTCCAAAAGGTCTTCATGTACTACTGGTCCTATCACTGAATTAATTAGTGCTGTGCATTTCGTTCGATGTAAACTAATGCCTTTTTTCGAAATTTCTTCCACAACACTTCCTAAGTGGTCAACAGTGTAAGTGCTTGAGTGACAAGCAACATGGGCAGCCAGCTTCAACTCTGCCTCTTTCACAGGTGCATTATTTCTTAGACAGGAACTGCCTGTGTCAAATAATGTTCTGGCATTTGAGAAAGGAGCCGCATTTTTTTTATGTTTTTCAGTCGCAGCATGAGCTACCAGATCACCGTGGTGAGCTCTTACTTCACATTTGCAATATTTGCAGAACGCTTTTCTATCATCATTTGGAACACTTCGAATCCACTCCTTTAATCCTTTCTCTGTCTCCCATTCTTTGCGATACTTCTTTCCATACTTTCCCCATTTACCTGACATTTTAGAATGCTGCTTGTTCATCCACAGACAACCGAACCGACTGACTACAACGCTCTCATGGAGTGACGTGATGATGATGCTTGATTTGTGTCAAAAGCACATGTGGCGCGCGCGCCTACTCGCGTCTCGCCAGCAGCAGCGTTTGTTGCCAAGTATTCATTCCCGGGGATCAACACCCACTAATAAAAGGTTCCCTTTTATCTTTGTCCACAATTATTTTATTTTATTTATTTTTTTGCGGCCGCGGTACATTATAAATGTAGGCCAAAAAACCGCAACCCGCAACTCCGTATTTTTTCCCGCAACTCCTTTTCTAAAATAGCCCAATTGTGGGGGAAAACCGCTACCCTGGCAACCATGCTCTCAGTGCATTCAGGGGATTCTCTAGCCGTTGAGTGTACGGCTGTGTCCAAATTCAGGGTCTGCATCCTCCTTAGGATCCTTCCTACCCGGTTGAAGGAGGAGGGATCCTCCGACGTCCGCAAAACCCGGAAGTCGGTGTTTGTGAATTTGGACAGCCTACCCTTCTTTCAGTTCCCTCCCTTACCCGTTGCTCATATCCTGTCGCCTAGCAACCGTGACAGCGCCAAGCAAGAAGCGCGAAAATGGACAAACAAAGAGTTATTCTCCTCATTTTAATTCTTTTGGAAGAAATAAAGCAATTAAATAAATTAAATACTTTCTTTGCTCGTTGTCGGAGAGTTTTTTATATCAGACTACAAGACAGTCACATCCAGGTAAGCCATTATAGCCTATTTTTATTTGTTTTTAAGTATTCTACTAATTTCTCCTACAAATTCATTGAGCCGAAGCATAATTCTGACAACTTCAGTCCCACTAATGCTCATATACGGACTTTCAAAAAAATAAAAATAAATTAACTTTTCATGTCATCTTCATCTCGTAAATCATGTTTATTAAAAGATTACAATTATTTTTACTGCAATCACTTTTTTGTTAATTTGTTTATATAGGTTTTGTGCATAGGTTTATTTTGGACCTTTTTCATACAGACCCTTTACAGTATTAAGCTGCATAACCTATTTAGATCATTTTTTTATGGAATAAATCAAGTGTCAATCTTACAGACTTTTAATATAATGTGGTCATCGTGGATTCTGATTGATACTAATTGTCTTGTTGCTGGGTTCATCCATCTTCACTTGCATGTGATTACTACCAACAACTCTGGCTGGATGTCAACTTAATACAACATTCAGATCACTTTTATAAGATGGTATAAATCATAATAGAAAGGCAATAAATTGGGCTTATCCGTAGGCCTGTTCATGGTGATCACGTATGAATGTTCATGGTGTTTTGTCTTACTAAAATGTGCTTACCTAACTGGAGAAATAGTAAAATAAGTAAACAAATATGTAACATCCTAATTCTTTTATCTGTAATGAAAACCACATTTAGTACATACAATTATTATCTTCATAGATTATTTTTATTAAGTTGCAGTAGCAAAAACACACATAATGAATCATACTGCACAAGTCAAATTTTCAATATGTTCTATTTATTTACTTAAAACTTGTTTCTGTCGTGATGACACCCTTTCAAAATATTACATACATCTTAAAGGTTTATTAAAACATAAACCAACATAGTAATAAAAAAAGAATCACTTCTAATGAAAATTGTTAAGTATAATTGCATTGATTGGTTAGTATTAGAAATAACGAGTCACACTGGTGTTGGGTATGGTCCCATGTCCCTTTGGATATATAAAAACAATACTTATTACATTGAACCTTTACTCACTTTCGTTGCTCATTGTGCTCAATTTCATACAACAATAACGGCAATTCTATAGCTTCCAGTTCGTCTGCAATAAAGCAAGCAAACGCCACGTGATCTGCCATGACTGAGGTAATTAGATGCAGCAAACTACGAGAGCCCCGAAGTGTCCGACTTGACGACTCCGTTTTCAACTCCGCCCCTGACTGCAAGCGGCTACTCTGGTTGACCACCGTCTGTAGCCGTGCTTCAAGTCGAACGCACCTATTTTTTCGAAGCAATTGGTTCAACTGATTCGATGCTTTGAAAAGCTTCGTTTCTCCCATCACTAGTGTGCAGTGCCAGACCCTATTGTCGTTTTGTGGGCTTTGTCTGTTTGTATTCTCGCCTCAGCGATATAAAAAGTAGACTTAAGTAATATTATACGCTACACTTGATATGATCTGTATACAGTAGACGGATAGACATGAAAAATACCGATGATTTGAAGATCGGCGGATGTGGGCGGGCTAGTCATTGACAACACCGCCCCTCCAGTGTCATGTGACCTCGATGTTGACGTACACCGAGGGACATTGGCGCGGTTTAATCTGAACCCGGCTGCAGTTTGTGCGTAAGATTTCTCATTTTTATTCGAAGCAATGTCTGCCCATCAAAAACACAGATACGAAAACGATTGCAAACCTGATGAAAACAGGTAAGAATTCGAAATGTTTTTAGTCGTGGTTATGGTTGTTTTTGTTTAGTGTTTAATTACTCTTTGGCTTAGCGGTTTGCTAGCTAAGCAAGTCAGAAGTATTGCTTTATATATATTGCACTAACGTTATTTAGTCTGTTTTGCGCATCAAAACACCTTTTTGCTCTCCTTTTAACTTCGTTTTATTAGTATCTTTTAACTTTTAAGCGCCGACACATTATTGCAGGAAGGGATGTGAAAGATCCCGCCAGTGTTTTGCTAAGAGTGTAAATGAGCATGTTGGCGCCATGAGAACATCAAGATTGTACCATATTAACCTAACTTCTAAAACTACATAATTTCTCAATCTGACATTTTATTTAGTTGTAATTTTTGTGTTTTAGTGAGCAGCTCGATGTCGTGTGTGTTGACATTTTTTGGCGCCTTGAAAAGTTTACTTTGAACACGAGTATATTCAAGATTTAGATCAATAAGTTGCTGTTTTGATGTAGAAACTTGTTATAAGCTGTTTATAATACAGCAGATTCGAGGTCAAGTGTGTATAAAACGATTAATACGTTTTAACATGAAATGCTTGTTTACTAAAAAAATCTCTCAGTTTTAATGGAGGTGCTCCATGCAGTTGCAGAATGTTTAGATAATGTGTAAGAATCCTTTTTACTTGGTTTACTTCTTTTTTGTTGTTGTTGTTGTTTTTAAGCACTTCTCGTGTCTTTTGTCTTGAAGGAACAAAGGCGCTTCAAAATGGTCCCAGTGTAGGAAACGCGGTGCAGATGGTAATCTGAGAAAATCTCACGAAATTGAAGAGCCTGGCAAATGTTCACCGAGCTCACGCAGACCAGAAAGGTAATGATGATAATTATACGTTCCTTGTCTGATTCAAATAGTGTGCACAACAGACACTTGTTTTCTCAAAATTCAAATGGATTTTTTTTATTTTGTGGTTGGCATTTTGTAGAGTATAACTTGCTTAAATTGTAAACTCTGTCAATTGAATTAATATCAATTTTATGCTAGGATGAGATCTAACCTCATCCTGGCAAACAAACAATGTTTAGTGATGACAAATTGACTGGCAAAATTTACATTTGTATTTTATTATTATTATTTATTTTCTGTAGTTTCACAACCCCAGAGAGTGAGGGACCTGTGTCCAGAGTAAAAAACTGGGGAGATGAGGTAGAGGCAGAGGAAATGCGTTCAAATGTCCGACGTGATATGCATCGGTCAGTTGCCTCTTTTGATTTATTATTTTATCTGTTCCAATTACTCTGTAAATGTGAATGTATCTTCATAAAATGTTAATTAGTAATCTCTCTTTCAGATACAGAAGAAGGATTCTTGAAGCAGATTTTCCTCAAAGAGACAGAAAAATCTCTTCTGGAAGGTTTGTGATTAAAGCAATGTAACATTTTCTTGTAACTTTTTCAGTGTCAAAACTTTCTTCTATTTCATTCTAATATGCACATTAAAAGTATTCCATTCATATGTTGTTTCCACGAAGACTGTATTCACTGTGACTTTGTTGTGCTATTAAATTGCTGTGTTTTTTGAGCATCTTGACCAGTGTTAATTTTGGCAGGCATTTTTGATTTAGTCTTAGTCTTTATCTTGAGACGAAAATGCTTAATAGTCTTTCATAGTTTTAGTCTAGTTTTAGTCGACGAAAAGTCATTGCATTTTTGTCAACTTTTAGTCATTACTTTTAGTCAAACTGCAGTTACCAACATTTATTTTGGTAGCTATTTTATATGTAGTATTCAAACAAAAATAGTCATTAATTCTTCTCTCTTTAGACCAAATCAATTAAGCTTATGAGAAATTTGAATCAAGGATTGAATTTGGAAAAACTGGAATAAATTTAAATTTTTTGGTAGAGATATAAATTAAACTCATTTTTCAGATACAGTAGGTTTACTTAACAAGTATACATTTATTGAACATCTTTTGTTGGTTAACATTTATAACAGATAATTAGGAATGCTGTCCATTTAAGACGGAAGGTATGCATGTAATAGCCTAATGATATACAGTGTTTTCACCCACCTGTTTAAGCTCACTTAAACCATAACGGACTGTATTTCCGTGAGATGCTCTACATGAGAGACATTTGGACTGCTGTGTGTGTATTTGAGCACTGAGAACTGATCGCGCGCTGTATGAGAACTGAAGAAGTGGAGCGCGCGCGCACGAGAGCACTTCTATCAGCGCATTTCCGCCTATCGCACCTTCACTGACTTTAAGTTAATAGACGACGAATATTTTTCGTCGTCGTCTTCGTCAGCGAAATTAACACTGATCTTGACCAGCTAAATGCAGGAACATTGGTGCAGACAATGGTGTGAGTTTAGGGTGGGACTATCTGTTTGCACGAACAGTGGAAAATGAGGAAGTTTTTGGAAACCTGGTGCTTTTTTTTTTTAATAGTTCCTTTAGGTGTCACTGGTACAACAGTCTTGTCTCGAGTTGTAACCCAAGCTTTTCATGTTCCCCCAGTTCTGACTCCAGAGACTCAAGAGATTCCAAAGAATCTCCTGCTAAAGGTGACATCGAGACAGACGAGACCACTCTCATAAGGAGACAAAAACAGATTAATTATGGGAAAAACACTCTTGCGTATGATAGATACATTAAAGAAGTTCCCAAGTGAGTGGGATCATGATTATTGTTTTTAAACTAAATGTTTGCACTAAATGCACTTGTTTGTGGCCTTATATAATCTTACTGTTAAAGTATTTGACAATATTTTAACCATTATTTCAGGCATATGAGACAGCCCGGTGTTCATCCAAAGACTCCAAACAAATTCAAGAAGTACAGCCGACGCTCCTGGGACCAGCAGATTAAACTGTGGCGGGTCAAACTTCACGCGTGGGATCCTCCTGCAGAAGAGGGAAGCGACCTGCAGCAGATGTAAGCTTCTTGATGTCCAAATAAACTAAACTGCCACAATCTTCGAAAGGAACAATCATTTTTAATCAGCATAGTGGCAACACAATGATTAATTGTAAACTGTGCTGGCAAAATAAGTCTGATTGTGCGTGGTCTAATGAGCTACAGGCAAAAGAAGTGCAAAATCTCAGTTTTGGTCGAATTTGAGGTTTTCACAAAAATGAATTCACTAAGCCCTCTTCTGGTGATCCTAATGCTCCAAATAGTAATTAAACATCTAAAATTATCTTAATTTGTACGTTTTCTGAGAGGACTTCTGGATAGCTGCTGCTGCTTCTCACCACAAGTTGTAGATCTATTGTTGCAAAGCGCAGCATTCAAGCTTTGTGAATATTCATATCAAATTCTCGATGACATGAGTTCAAACCAATGAAATATGATTTTCAAACATAGGCTGATGAAAACAAAATGATCACTGCTGACTGACATTTGCAAAGTGCGTGCATAAGACGTGCCTCTCCCAGAGCGTGCAAACTCCTTATAAAGTATATTATTGCGAAATATGTCTTGGCGAGATTACCACAAAAATAATCTGTTATGTTTTACATAAACATTTAGTTAATGGTTGAGGAAAAATCTGATGTGTAACATTATAATAGATCCATGCATTACAGTAGGTCTTAATATAGATCTGTCTTACATTAAAAGAAAAGAGGAATCACTCGCTGCTCTTGCATCTTTGTTCCTATTTTTTAAAACCAAAGATAAAATAAAAATAGCTATATTGTGATTAATACTATAGTAACTTTTTAAGAAAATATTTGGAGGAAAATATGCAGTATTGCTTAGTGATTTTGCTTTGGAATCTTCATAAAACTTTAACTCGATTTTTCTTAAAATCAACTCTGCTATCTCTATTGCCTTCAAACGGCTGTAGCTCAATATTTTTTTTGTCCAATTCCAACAAGTCATATATCATTTTGAAGGTATTTTAAAGTGTCATGAAACCCCACTGGATTAGCACTCGTCGTTCACACCTCAGAAATGGGCGTGCAAAGCTGTGGAAAATTGGGAGTTTAGAGGGTGGGAAGAGGGGAGAAAACAACCAATAAAACACAAACCTCCAGCACGCTCATTACACAGACAAACGAATATTAAAATATAAGCAGAGAAAGAAAGAAAAAACAAACGGAGATAGGGACCACCTTGATATATTTTAAAAATATAATAATAATAATAATGAACTCTCAAGAAATCTTATCATTAGATACTAACAACTATCATGAGCAAACCCAGTATGTTTTGATAAATCATTATTTGAAATAAGCAGAGATATTGGTCTATATGAAAAATGAGGAAAATTTACAAGTTCTAAGTAGAGCTGGCGCAAATGTAATTTATTTATTTTTCAAAACGTTTAACTTTTTTTTTTTTTTTTTTTTTTTACGATTTTTAACTCGAAAGTGCAACTGCAACATGATTCAAGTAACGTTTTCTTTATTAACCCTCTAGTTAAAAACAATTGTATTCCAAGTGCACCACACGTGTTGTCAGAATGTTAAACAAATCACTTGTTAAATATCTTTGCAGAAAAGATGCATGAACTACATCTTGTACAAACTTGTCTTATACAAGGTTTTTGCGACGCAGGCAGTGGAATAGGAAAAACCTACAAGAAGATGGGAGTGAACTTCCATTTTTAGAATGTCGTTTCATGCATGAGGCGCTGCAAGAGTGCAACAGTCAGACATGTCCATGTTTACATAGATAAAAACAATGGCAAAGCAGCGCAATCGAATAAAAAAAACCTATCATGGTACTATTACTATAATAGTCTACTTGTGTTATACCCATAGACTGTAAAAAAAAAAATGGCCGTAGTGTCCGTGACGTCACCCGTAGGTTTCTGAAGAGCATTTTTGAAGCTCAAAGTGGGCGGAGATGGCCTTCGCCATCTTGACTGCATGTCAATCAAAAATGGGCAAAAAGGCGGGATGTGGGTGGAGCTGGTTGCTGAATCCACGCCTGCCTAGCGCGGATGGTGTTGAAACAGCAGTGACCCACCTGTCACTCAAGTGGCCACGCCCTTAATTAATTATGCAGAACTTTAAGGCTTGATATCATTTAAACGGATGAGTTATAAAAAAAAAAATTCACCCCCCTCACAGTTGTCATGAAGGGCAAAATTAGCTATATAGACCAAAATAATTTTTTGAACCAGCCTGTAAACATGTTTTTTTCTGTTGTAAAGTTGGGCATTTTAACATGGGGAGTCTATGGGATGGACTCCCTTTTGCAGCCAGCCTCTAGCGGCCAGTTGACGAATTACAGTTTGGCACTTCCGTGTTGGTTTCAACTGAGAGAGCAGGAGGTTGCGGCGTGGTTATACCTTAGGTCATTTTGAATTTGAATTACCTTGACTTTAGAGTTTTTATTTTTTAAAGCATTTTCCTAATATTATTTCTGAACATATATGTATAAAACAAGTTTGTACAAGATGTAGTTGTAATTCGTGCATCTTTTCTGCAGGTCACAATTGTTGTTTTAGAGTTTTATTTATTTGTTTTAATGTGATTCAGTGTTCATTTAACTCTTGCTGTGATTGAAACAGAGAAGAGATTGACCTTGGTGAAATAATGGACTTCGAGTTGGATGTGGAGTGTTCAGCGGATACTGAATCCCAGTGTCCAACATCCAGTGGAACATCGCTGTCTTTGGCAGAGGTAATTTTCTCAATTTGTAAACCCATTCCCAGCAAGATCAGTGCCAACAGTTTTCTGTATGTATGTATGTATTTTTATTTATATATTTATTTATATTTGATTTTTGTGGAGGTAATTTCCAGACTTTTGTGGAAATCGTATTTACCATATTATTAGGGATGTCCCAAACAGGTTTTTTATGCCCTTGATCCGAGTCATTGAATATTAAGTATTCTGTCGATATAGACTTCCGATCCTATACTTGAGTTTTCCTAGTGCTTGGTGCACATTTCAAATGCAATAAAGTGTAAATGGTCTTACAAAGGTAAATAAAAAAAACTGGGGACGGTTGCAAAAACTGTTTAGGCTAGTCGTAAAAAGTTAGTTATCTATTTTTTTTTTTTTCTTCAAGACTGGTCAAAACTTTAAATTCAGTTATGAAAAGGTAGATTGGTCTTATTTGTATTGGAAAAGTAAGACCGATTACCCCTTGGCAACTGCTAGTTGGTCCAACTAGTTCTTAAGACACAGTCTTAACATGGTGGCTAAGTTGATGCAGCTGGACACTGGTTGATTCAATGAGTTTTAAATGGTATTTTCTTTACTCTAGTCTTTACTTAAAAAACTGTGTCTAAAAAGTGTAATTTTGTATTTGAGGTCTGAGGTGTGGGAACGGTAAAGAGAGAGGGGGGCAAATGTTTGCTCTTCTTTTATAACATGGGATTTTGATCTTGATTTTTGTAAAATGTTGCAGCAAAATGTTACTTTGTTTGATTAACATTTAATGACGTTCAGCAGTAGGCTAATGCTGTCATCACTTTAGAACCAAATGCACAGTTCCAATTACTGTGCTTAACGTTTTTTAATGTCCACCATGTCCTATGCTTTTTCTCATTCATGGATGTTTCTTTATCACACTAAGTTACTTAGTAACTTGAGTACTGTGCTTTTTGCCTTTTTATTTTGGAATAATATACTCATGAAAAACTGGAGGGACTGATATTTGGTTTATTTAAGAGGCTTTTGTCTGTCAACCTTGATGCTGTCAAGTCACAGTGTGCCTTTTGCTAGGGCTGCTCAAAGTCTCTAACAAAATTCTTTCAGAATTTGAGTTTACAAGACTTTTATTAAAATCAAATTACTAATGTTAAATAGTAAAGCGTTGTGATTTCCCAACAATCGCAGAATCATGCTGCACTCCCAGGTGAGAGGTGGTCTAATGGGCTAGCAGATTAAAAATATGCCACCAGACCCTTTGAAGTCTGGGTAAAACTGGTTAAATAAGGTAAAGTCTTACAAAGGATAAAGACTTGCAAAGAACAAGATATGGTCCAAGTAGCACTCGAAAAAGTAATTATTTTTGGTTGGTCCTTTACAGTTTTAACTAGGGATGTCACGATACCAAAAATCTAGTAGTCGGTACTGATACCATTAAAAGTACACATTACTCGATACAAAGTTGATACCACAGGAAAAAAATAAAAATAATACCTAAAACATAAACTCCTTTATTTAACACTACAAAAATGCAACATTAGTGGCACTTGGCCATGAAATAATACGCGCACACACACACACATATAGGCTACTCTGAATGTAAGCATTAGTTTAAATTCACTGGCATGCTGGTCGAAAATTTGTTTAAAACATTCATAAACAACAAATATTTAAAACAATAATATTAGCGAATAATGATAATCCGCAGACGGATACATAACGTGCTATGAGCTGCACGGAGTGTGTGCTCTCATTTAAATCTCACACAATCATTCATATGTCATAGCAGTCTTCCACATGTAGTTTTTCTGTGTGCTTGTAGGCGTTTTTTTTTTCTTCTTCTTTTTTACTCTTTTGAGGCCCGACTGAAAAACTTACAGCCGTATGCTCTGGCTGCCCCCTTTCAGTTCCAGAAGAATTTCAGCCTCTGTAGTCACTACCTTCGGTTCCATTGGTATTTACACTACTGAAGAAAAACAAGTACCGGCAGGATTTTAAAATGTAAATACCGACTTGGTACCGTAGCATTGGTTCTTGTGACATCCCTAGTTATAACACATCTGAAGTGTGATAGTTGACTAGGGATGGCCATTAATACTCGGAAATGACATTTCATTAGTATTTTTAGTTTTTTTCACAACTTTGTCATCTTGTGTTACAGGATTCGTTTACAGGAACCCCTAAAAAGATGATGAAAATTGAGGATGCTGAAATGTCATGAGCAACTACACTGAGATCCAAGGCTCTATGAGAGAACTCCTGAGCAGCTGAATTGTTTTAATGCACTGTTCGCCTTACTGTTTTGAGCATTATTGTGAAATGCTTTCAACAGGTTCTGGGGTTTAATTTCTAGCACAGGTTTTGACAGCTTCTTAAAGAGGAGGTTTTGTCCATATCACTGAATTCAACATGTTCTTTCTATCTTTTCCTTTTTGGGTCTTTGCAAAAGAAAATGTAAATGTGTAAATTTTGTAATTGAGTTTTCTATTGTGGTAATCCATTTAGTGCTCAGTGGACATTCTCTTGTATTTATCAGTTTGTTGGATCTCAGAGAGGGTTTACAAATTTTCAGTGTTAAATAGTTTTTGGTTTTAAGCGTTCTTTTAGATGTTTTTTGACTTGTTAATTTCTGTTTTACTAAGAACCTTTTGAAAATAAATATTAAACTGGAATGACCAAATAGTTGTCAGTTATTTAATATAGAATGCATTTAATCGCTAAAGATGATAAGCTTTCAAGACCTTGGTATGAAACAAAATGAAAAATCCAATTTGTTTTGTACAACCTTCCAGATTCCAGTCAAATGGAGCCCTTGAATGCAACAAATGTTTGGAAATACGTATTTGGTAATGAAATTGGTACTTTACAGGGTTAAGATTTTAATTGAGCTTATTTGTTATAGTATGCAGAATAAATGAGTACCCATATACCCCCAATTTTTTTTTTTTCTCTCTTAAAGGGTTACTCCACCCCAAAATGAAATTTGTCATTCACTTACCCTCATGTCGTTCCAAACCCGTAAAAGCTTTGTTCGTCTTCGGAACACAATTTAAGATATGTTTGATGCATTCTGACAGCTCTCTGACCCTCCCATAGACAGCAATATATTTAATACGATCAACGTCCAGAAACGTAGCAAGAAGATCGGTAAAATGATCCATGTGACATTGGGTTCAACCAAGAAGCTACAAGAATACTTTTATATGCAAAGAAAACAAAAATAACGAATTTTTCAAAAATGTGTCTCTTCTATGTCACCCTAGTGGTAGGGGGTAAGTGATTGACAAAATTTTCATTTTGGGGTAGAGTAACCCTTTAATGATTGTTAATACAATTCATGGAAAGAATGCAAAATTGAAATGTATACTTCTTTAACATTGACATTTAATATAGAGAAATATGTCACTAATATCAGTAAAATAAATCGATTAGCCAGTTTGTGAAAGGTTTGAAGAAATGAGAACGCCACTGATTACATTCAACAAATATAATATGCTGGGCAACGATTAATCACGATGAATCGCATCCAAATTAAACGCTTTTGTTTATATAATATATGTGTGTGTACTGTGTATATTTACATTTAGTAATTTAGCAGATGCTTTTATCCAAAGCGACTTACAAATGAGAACAATGGAAGCAATCAAAGTCAACAAAAGAGCAATATGCAAGTGTTATGACAAGTCTCCGTTAGCTTAGTGCAGTAGACGTAGCAAGGTTTTTTTTTTTATTATATAAAAAAAGATACACGGATAGAATAGAAAAAGAATAGAGCAAGCTAGTGTTAGAGGCCTTTTTTTGCTTTTTAATTGTATAATAAATAAAAAGAAAACGGAATACAAAAAGAATAGAGAAGCTAGTGTTAGACTTTTTTAAAGAAAACAAGCTGTTAGTAAATAGTCTAAAAGGAGCAAGTTTTTTTATATACAGTATATATTGTGAAAATATTTACTTCATATAATTTATATATAAATTATATGTTTAATATATAAACAACTTATTTTTCTTATATGCATGCATGTGCGTGTATTTATATATACATAATAAATATACAAAGTACACACATATATTATGCACAGAAAAACTTTTATTTTGGATGCGGTTAATCATTGCCCAGCACTAATTCTAATACTTCATATATCCTCCATAACTTTAAGTATACTACTCTGACTCTTCTTAACATTGAGTGTACAAGTTCATGACAAATTGTCGCAATCGGTGGAGAGCAACTGCGCGCGACTGCGCAATCCGACATACCCGCCTTGCCGTCGCGAGACTAGTTTTTTGGCACACGTCAGCATGACATCAGAACAAGTCGGACACTTTTCAAACCGACATGCATCTCGCGGTGATCGGTTCTGCGCAGATTTGGGTCATCTCAGACAAGCCAAACCTCGCGGCCGCGGGCGGGGCCCTAGGCGACCGCATGTACCGCCTGTTGGACGGGTTGGCATTGGGTCCCATAACAATAGGCTCGTTTGACATTTGCTATTTTATTTGTATTTATGTATATTGTCACAAGGAAGAAGAAAAAAAAAATCCGGTATGAATTTCAAACGTTTCGAAAAATAACTCCTCTATACTTTTAGATCGTGAGCCATGGTTCTGATGAATATCGTCCCAGTTTATTGAATAATTATCTCCATAAACATTACCTAAGTATGATTATAAATTTACAACGTTACGAATAAATGCTGCTGTCTAAGTAGGCAGTTCACTAGGTTTTGAGACACAGCCCGAGTTCTCTTTTCTTATTGGCTCTGTTCTCCTCATGCTATGCTAATTCCTGTATATGTGCTTAACTGAGGATTAACTAACCTAATTTACCCCTCAAAATAGGTGTCTTCCTATAATAGGTAATTTATTGAACTGAAGGTTTATCATGTGCGCTAATAAGTGACTATTAGGAAGATGATGTTATTAGCGGGCCCGAGCACTAGTTGTGTACTGGCGAGTTAACAACTGTTAGCCTGTTAGCATTAGTGTAAATCAAATGGAGGAGGATACAGACACAGGGGTGGATGTTAAACTAAATCACGGGATTTAATCACAACTTGAATGTTTTCATTTGGTTACAATGACAGGTAAGTCTCATCCTAGTGTTATGTTGTCACGTGTAATGTTATTTATACTTGAAGATTATTTGTTTGTAGCAAAGCAGTATTGTAAAACATTCTTCTGCTAATTATTATTAATTTGTCATTTTATTTCGTAGACTAGTCTCGTAGTAGAGATGCAACCTACGCCTACTTTTCCTTTGAGATGAACAGGTAAACTCTTAGATTTACTATAATTTTGTTAACAATATAGTTGTGTTACTGTCCATATCTTTGTAATGTGTATTTTATTTGTTGTCGTGGAGGAGGGATGTTGGTTAGAGGTGGAAATGGCTCACGCTTTCGGCGGATCACAGGAGGGACAGACTGACACCAAAACAAACACACATACGCTAGCAGGTGCCACTTTCACCTTTTAATCTTTTTGTCCTGTGGCTTATTGTCTTTAAAAGAGGATACTGTCACTAATACCAACTTTGTTAATGTTAACAGGCTTTTTATTTGTTACTTGCTGAAATTGAATTTTCTCTATTATAGATCAGTGACTTTTCTTCATTTTCTTTGGCTTCTATTTAAATTATAGTAGGCAATTGGCTTAAACAAATGATTATGACTCGGTGTTAATGAACATTTTTGATTAAGTCAACATATGTTATGGAATATAGACATATATTAGGCTACTGCTGTGATATTTAATTGGTCTGCAATATTGCTGACATTTTGGGGCTATTCGTGGTAAGCTAAAAGTAGTTTGTTAATGCTTTTACACTTTTAAATTTCCTTTCAATGATTGATGGTTGAAGTGTGAGTAGAAACTCTGTGCCCAAAACTCTTATTATTGCATTTATAGAGCGAACCTTTCACTTATTGTTTATAGTGCAACAGACGTTACTCCCATAATTTGCGCAAAGTATCATTGGATGTAGGAAAAAGGTGGATAACTGTAATGGCAATGCTGAATTTTTAGCAGCCATTACTGCAGTCTTCAGTGTGACATGATCCTTCAGAAATCATACAAATATACTGATTTGGAGCTCAAGAAACATGTCTTATTACCCATGCTGAAAACTGTTGTGCTGCTTAATGTATTTGTAGAATTAAAAACATAGGAAGAATTTTTCTTCACAAGTTTTTAAATTTTTCTTCATGTTGTGCCTGATGCTGCCTCTTAGGTCTTCTAAATTTACTGTAAACCACAGGGCTTATTTGCTTCTATAAAACAGTTAGCATGCACTTAGCCCACCTATTAAGTGAAAACTCACAAACAAAATCAAAACATTTTAAAAGCAATTTCTCTGGCGCAGTAATAGTGATAGCAGAATGGTTGCCAAGCAAACACACAGATGTGTTGGCGCAGTAATACTGATGTAATGAGATAAAAATCACTTTTATAAGGTTTTTTTTTTTTTTTTGACAAATTTAATGCAACATTGCTACATTTTCTTCAATCAGTCAATCAATCATTCCATCAAAACCAAACCTTACTGACCCCAAACTTTTTGAACAGTAGTGTACTCATTCTTCATTATTACAGTATTACGTGGAATAATTGTAAAGTCTAGGAAACCTAGGAAAGACCGCACATGGAGGTAGTGACCAAAAAGTATAGGCGTAGAAATCTTTTTCTCTCTTTTTGGCAGCTTTTCCTTCAGTGTCCAGTCTAACTCATCCTTAAAAAAAGATCAGTTTTATTAAGATAGCACTTAATTTTTGCACTGTACTTGTTACACATCTTACTGGTAGTAATAACAGTAAATTATGCTAAATAACAAACAACTAACCCTCAACCAAAACCCTAACCTTTATCATCATAGAGTAAGTGCATGTTGTTAATTAATATTAATTTAAAATAAAGTGTAACATTTAATAAATAAGAGAGTTCACGCATGTAGGCAGAAGCCTTTTGATCAGGGCTCGTATTCACAAAATATTTTATCTTAACACTAAGAGTTCTCCTAAATAGTAGTAAAAGTTTTTTAGCTAAGGAATAGTGAAGTCTTAAGCTAAGAGTAAGGGCAGGGTTGACCTTATTGCTATGGATGATGTCAGCATGCTTACTAACTATGCACACAGTGATTGGCTGATAGTCTCTGTCAGAGATTTATTCATAGAAATATTGTATATTATGCGCAATATTATGTTGCTAGTTTCAAATAAAGGTTTAAAAATAAAAGTGTTAATTGCCACCTTCAAATGAACAAATACAGGCTAATTATCACTAAATAAACAAGTATATGTTCAGCTAAGCATGTGCGCTTCTCGTTAACAGTTAGTGAATATGCATATAAACAGCCTTTTAATTAGAGTGGAATAGTCATGGCTGATAGTAATGGCTGAAACGTAAAAGAAAACCAAACTGGACGCAAAACAGCTGTTACTTCTTGCCCAACTTGTTAATAAAAACAAGGACATAATCAAAGGAAAATCTGGAGTTGGGATAGCCTCCAAAACCAAAAAAAGGTGCATGTGAAAACGTGTGCTAATAAATGCAGCATGTTTGTAAAATGTTTACATTCTGAGGCAGGTTGTCTGCAACAGCCATTTTAGGATAGTTTGTGGCTTGGTCTGTGGCCCCTTTTACACTAGTGTGTTTTAGTTTAGAATGAAAACAATCCTCATTTACACTGGCTTTTCCTTTGCGTTTCAGAAATGATCTCCGTTTACACTACACAAAGGAAAACGCTTGTCACGTGACCATTCATGCAGGTACAACCATAGATATGAATGGGTAGATTCCCTATTATTTAGATGCCAGATGCGTCTGCGTGCTTGGAGCGGTCAAATGGCGAATCTACCCATACATATCTATGGGTACAATAATGAGCATGATGTTATTGTTTACACAGTTGTCAAGGATACGCAGTGCGAATGTGGGCTGCCATGCCATCATTTTCAAAAGTCTCTGTTTTGGTCCATTTACACTGAAACACAACTCCGGAGTTTTCAAACTAAAACGGGGTCTGCAGCATTTTCAAAAGTCTCTGTTTTCAACCTCGAAAACGCCGGAGTGGTGTAAACGATAGGCGTAACAGTAGCAAAAGTTATGCGTTTTAAAACGAAAATGCACTAGTGTAAACGGGGCCTCAGTGACTTAGGAGTCATCTTCACTACTCCTAATGTTTCACAGATTTAGGAGCTAGTTTTAGTGCTAAAACACTGTCAAATATTCTTAGAGCAAAAATTTAGGACTGACATGCCCATTATTTTTAAGATTTTCTCCTAAATCGGCAAGTTATAGGCTACTTTTATCCTTAAGATATTTTGTGAATACGGGCTCAGAAGATTAAAAATTAAAATCATTCAAACTTTTCACTGTTAATGTCAGTTTATTGTATACCAGAGTGCAGAATTAAAATTATTAAACAGGATCAGGAGAATTTCAATAACATTGACATTTCATCATTTGCTTGTATTCTGACATTTCTGATCCCAAACAGAAAAAAAGGACAGTTCTGTTGGTGACAGTCCTGAAAATCAATGCTCTAATAATGAACAGGTAAGACACAATGACTCATATTTTCATACACATCAGTGTATTGCTGAAATAATTTGTAGCATGTTATTTGCCATTCTTATTATCATCACTGCACATCAGTGAACTTTGATGTAAATTTCTTTCAATCTATCTAGAATTAGAAATGAGGAACCAAGGTGTCCTCACTCATATAATTTTGCTAATCTTTTTCTTTTTTTGGCTGTGTTTTTCACAGAGGATGCAAAGTGACTGTTCAGAAATACTTAATGAAGAATATATTTCAAATTACAAATATGATGGTAAGTTTTGTGTTTAGCCTTCTTGAAAGTTCTATGATGTTACATAAATATGTATATATCACTTGAATGCAGAGGTCATGACTTATTACTCCGCTAATAGCCTGCTGCTGGAATGAGTTAAGAAAAAAAAAACACTGGAAATTAATTACCATTTTTGCACTTCTAGTTTCACTGTCCCAAAGTCAATGGGTTTTTTAAATAGGTTTTTGGTTAAATGTCTAAAATAAGCATGGTTAACACAACCTCAATATATTTTCATCTTTCATTCTACATAAAATAAAGTAATAATAGTAATACTCCAATTTATTTAAAAAAATTTTTGTGTCTAAGTGGGACAGAATACTGTAAACAGGCTACCAGGGCACCATACAGACTTTATCAAAGAATTAGCTTCAAAGTTCATGAGAATTGTCTTCATTTGTGAAGACAATTTTACAAACAAAATATGCAAGAATCAAAACCGTTTATAGCACATTATTAAACAACTAATGGCACATTCCATAAGTTGGGTGCACAATGGACTCCAATTTTTTTTAAGCAATAGAGGCAAAGAGCATTTCAAACATGTTTGATATTTTGAGGCAATTTTAGAACACATATTAGCTGTTTCCGAAACCGCTCCCTATCCCCTATATAGTGCACTATATCTGGTGTCGGTCATTTTGTAGTGCTGTCCAAATTCTGATTGAACGAGTTCATTTCCTACATTTGTTCACTACTTTTTACCCACAGTCCTCTCTGATTTCGAGTGTATAACAGATGTGCACTCGCTGAAGCACTATTTCCCATAATTCAATGCAGACAGGACTGAGGAGCTGGAAGAGATACTGGGAATGAGTTAGTTTGAATGAGAGATGCCATTTACAACTTTCTTATTTCTGATTTAACGTTTATTTCATAGATTATTAATATTAAAATATATTATATAGGCATTAACTGAGTAATTTACTGAGGATGTGGTGTTGTTAACTTGCAAGAGATGATAGAGATGTGGTGATAATTTGGTGGATGATTTAAAAAATAAATATTCGTTAATTACAGCAGGTAGCGTATTCATCCTAATGTGAAATTAATGGTCGCCTGAGGAAGCCATTGTCATTGTCATCTTTTTTATATAATCAAAATAATGCTCGGGAGAGTTTCAAGATACTAAAAATAATAAATACATAAAATTGATGTGCTATATGTGTATATGTAATGTTTATTTTTGTTTATTCAGTATTTTAATAATATTTTAATTATATGAACTTAAGCATTACAAAACAATAATAATACCATCAATGAAACTACAAAGCTTGCCCTGAGGTATGTATAATTACAACATAAAATCATTGTGAGTGTTGTTGTTATTAATATTATTTCCTAAAGTACTTATTTGACGAAGCTGTTTCTGTGACCGCTCCATCTCTCTGTCGTGCAGTGTATATACATACAGTCAGTGTCCCAATTCATTCACTTTATTTCATTCACTCTTTTCTGATATAGTGCACTCAACTGCCATAAGGATTAGTGAATGAGTGGGCGATTTTGGACACAGCTATTGTTTTCATTTGTCTTGCATCTAGTAATGAGGCACATATTTCTGTATGAGTTGATGTTAAGGTCTGGTAGTGTATAAAAGTCTTCTGTCATTTAGTGTATGATGCCCAGTTTTCCTTCTGTAACCTTTTACAAAGTCTGGAAGTGAATGATGCCTAGTGTTTTAAAATCTGTTCAGATTGTAAACATTGTTTAGTGTAATCAAGCCTTCACTGACAGAAAACAGATTTTTTTTTATTATTATTAGAAGTATATTCAGGCATTCATTCATTTTCCCAACCGCTTTTCCTATGTAGTGTAGGGACAGAGGGATGCTGGAGCCTGGACAAATGGCCAGTCTTGGAAATATGTTATCAGTATTACTACAAATTGCCATTTGATACTTTCAGACCTCTTTTAAGGGACAGCTTAATTTAGACTAAATCTGATAATTGCCACCAATTTTGTGCATATTTATTTTCTTTTAACTTTAAACATTTAACCTTCAACAGGCTAAAAATTTGGAACCTCATAAAAAAAAAAGTAAAATAAAATTCCACATGGTATTTAATTTGACCTCAGAGAGTTATATAGGTCCTCCCTGATGAATTTCAGAAAAAGGACAAAAAAACATGACTTGCAAATGACTTTAGAGTTGCAAACCCTGTTTTATATGGGTTTCCACTGTAACATTTTTAGTTCATATTTTGGATTTCTGTTTCCTCCCAGCTTCCTGGTACCAAGGTCCATTCACCAAATCCCTCCAGAGGGCAGAGGCTCTGTTTCGCAACCGTTTAAACCCCAGTCTGAAGTGGCTCATGGGGCAGAAGGACAAAGATGGCAGTTGGGACTCTGAGAGTGAGAGTATCACTTCCTGTTCCTCCAGAAATATCCAGCGTCTTGGGCAAACTTTACAGAGCCTCAGCTCTCAATGCCACACACTCCGTAATCCTGCATCAGGAGGCAGGCTGTTTGGCTGTGTCGTAGGTCTTTCTTCCTCTGAGGAAAATGATTTTTACCACCACCATCAGTTTGCAGCCTTCAGCCAGCATTACTCTCAGCTACAACACCTGATGGACCACAGAGCTCAGCTGCTCTTCCTCCATGAGTACAGCCGTCGCACACATGTGGCCACTTGCTTTGTGGTGCAACTGGACTCAGTGTTGGAGAAGACGCATCTCCTTTTGGCTGACAGGGGGCAAGTAGCTGAGCAGCCCAACTCCGCATGGAACCTCAGCCTTAGAGCTTTGTGCCAGGAAATGCAGGTTCACATTAACCATTGGGATCTGCTCTGGGCCAACGCTCAATCTGACTTCCATCTCCGCCGTGTTCTTTTCAGCCGTGTGAAGACCCTTGCTTCCATGCGTCAAACTCTACACTTACTGGGCTTCCAGGCCTTGTGGCTGATGGAGCGGTGCATCCACACTGCTCTTTCTGCTTTGGCTGCTGCCCAGCTAGATCGTGTGCCCAGAGATGCATTAGTGGACCTGCTGTGTGCTGTTGAGCTGTACAACCAGATCGTAGAAGACAAGTGGATCCAGGGTACAACATCTGCCTGTGACTCACAGCTCATGTTCAGCTCATACGGGCCACAGCTAGGATCTGTTTTGCTTCGAGACAGAACTGGTCCTAAAAAATTCCCAGTTGAGCAGTTGATGATGATTCTGGCCCAGAGTCATGCTCAGAAAGCAGCCGAACAACTTTACACATTGTCTTCCCAGCAGAATAACCTCCTCCATATAGCAGAAAACCCCAACAAACTTAAAAGTCACTTTGCACACTCTAATCTCAATAGTCAGCTTTCATCCTCTCCTGAAATAAACATACATACAGTACAACTCGAACCTCAAGTTGCTGTTAATGAGGTGCCCCAAAAGCCTCTTCACGGCCTCTGTTCTTCGAATTTTCCATTCTCTTCATTTATCTCGAGAGACAGAGAGTGTCTCGACACCCTCTTTCAAGTCCTAGTGACCTCAACAAATCTCTTAGCTTCACTTATTCCCAAAAAACCTCTTTTAGAGAGGACAGCTGATTTGGAGGACTATGTGTTGATTTGTCGTGGGGCCAGTGAAGGAGAAGAGAGACTGCTAAACAGGCCCAGAATGACCTCCAGGACCCACAACGTGGCCGCGGTGGATCTCAGGAAGTCTGACGCATATATGAAGCTCTTTTCTTATTATAGGAAGCTGCTGTGGAGGGAATTTGGTAAATCAGTTGTAAGACACTTTTATTGTCAGCCGTACAACAGCACTCTGGGAAGTATCAACCAGTGGAATGATGAAATGGTGCTTCATTTTGTCACATGGCTCAAACATTTGTATATTGAAGGTACTGATGTGCAGGTGGGGTTGAAGTATCAAATGTTTAAATAAAGTGTGTAATGTGTTTAGAAAAGATATGTAATGCTAATGGTTGAATCTCACAAAGAAATGTCTGGATCATATTTCACCTCAAAATCAAAACGAAAAAGAAAGTATCTATTTTACATTAAGTATAGTCATGATGTACACAATCTTTCAGAAGTTTGCTTAGTGTTGTGCTGCTTAATATTTTTGTGGAAACTTGATTGATTTTCTTCAGGATTATTTGATGCACAGCATTTATTTGAAATAGAAATCTATTAATGCATCAATTTAATGCATCCTTGAAGTATTAATTTCTTTAAAAAAAAAAGCTCTTACCTGAAACTCTTGAATTGTATTGCATGTTTTCTTTGTATTTTACAAATTAACTTTACAAATAATTATAAGATCTCAAAAATCTTAGACTTTTCTTTGTAAAATATTTACTTTTGTTTAAGCCAATAACCGATGTAAAGAAGTCTCTTCTATGGCTATTTTTGTGTATTAAAATATTTACATCTCTTAAATATTTCTGAGACTTGCCATAGAAAGTATTTGCTAATACCTATAAAGTTACTGGTACTATATATTGTGCATCTGTAGTATTTTAAGCTCAAGTGCTCCTTCCTGGATTGTCACTTTTATTATTATGAAGTTAAAGAGGGGTTTTCAAGATTTATTTTTTATTTTTTATTTTTTTTTATCATTATTTTTCATCCCTTTTTTTTTTTTGTCTTTGTAGACTTCGTTCCACAGGAATGTAAAGGAAATTTGAGCAATTTCTGCTCTTATATTTTATCTGTTGCTGCCTTCAGACAGTGGGATGAAAGTGAGTTATAATAACCAAATTATGATTATTCAGTGAAATGATTGACTGTTGAAGTGATGTTGGTCTTTGATTGTGTCCTGTTGTAGTGATGTGTTTGTCGCTGGGCTCAGGGCTAAAAGAGAAGTGTGTCCCTGGATTTAAACAGGAAAGGTGTGCAGTGAGGACCGCCACTATGGATCTCATTCTCCAGCTCTTCCCACCTCTGCATATTGTTCTTCAGCTACTGCAATACCCAGATGTAGAGTCAGGTACTCAACTTTACACTTTTGTCATTGTCAGTATGTTAAATAGAATAGGGTTGTCATTTCATTAGTTGGTGCTGCACTGCCGTTCAAAAGTTGAAGTTGATGTTTAAAAGTTTTTGAAGTTTCTTGCTCACCAAGCCTGCGTTTAATTTACCAAAAATACACCATATGCTGATTTGGTGCACAAAAAACATTTATTTTTATAATCCATGTTGAAAACAGTGCTGCTTAATATTTTTGTAGAAACAGTGATATGTTGTTGTTTTTTTGTAATAATGGAAAAGTATTTACTGTCACATTTAATCAGTTTATTTGTTCTTGCTGAATGAAATATGAATATGAAATATGATTTAATTGTTTCTTTCTTTATAAAAAAAGTTCTGATCCCAAACTTTTGAATGGTAGTTTATACTCAGTTTCACAGCAAAAATAAATTAAATAATAATGTAAACAATAATTACGAGCAATAATAAAAATAAAATAAACCGTTACTGCAGAAACTGTAGAAATGTGTTAATTGGAAAAAATATTGTTTTATATTATTAATATTTACTTGGTAACAAAGTACCAGTACTTTTATATCCCTACTTTGAACAGTGTTCAAGGTACATAAGATCACATAACCTCATCCTGCTGCTTAATTAAATGTATGATGTCTTTCACCAGCTGACAGTGGATCCAAGAGAGTTAAGAAAAATCATTTGGGATTACTATGTAGATCTGTTGCAACTGTCCAGTCCTCTACTGTCTGGGTTATGAGTAAAGCCTACCAGTTTCTGGCCTCCTGGTCCCTTACTAAGTTCCTGCTGGTCACACAAGGAGATCTTAAGGTAAACTGACCTTTAAACTTTACTGAAATGCCCCCATGCATGTATATGCATCTTTTTGATGCAGGATATATTCTGATTTTGAACATTTATTTGTCTTTGTTTTAAGGATCTCAAAGAGTCAGTTGAGGGCCTGGTCCACCTCACTCAAGCCACTGGCAGAAATTCAGCTCACCCTCTGATAATTCAGGAGACAGCCTCACTCTCTAAGGCACTTACAGATCTACAAGTGAGAAATTCTAGCATCATTACATAATTCCTGAGTAATTATTAAAGGGTTAGTTCACCCCAAAAAATAAATTATTTTCTCACCCTTATGTAATTTAAAACTTGTATGACTTTCTCTCTTCTGTGAAGATGTTTTGAAGAATGGTGGTGTCCAAACAGTTTTGGTGATTATTGCCTTTAATTGTATTGACACTGAGACATTTCTTTAAAACATCTTTTATGTTCCACAGAAAATAATGCAGGTTTGTACGGACCCCCTAAAGGGACATGGTGGTGGAAAAAAATCAGGGTGCGATATTTTTTAATTCTCTCAGCAAACTTTGCGTTCTCTTGCAAAAAGTTTGTGTTGGAGGACCAAATTTGGTATTCATAATTACTATCAATACTAATAACACTATTGATATTAATAACCTTATTAATAATATTACTATTAATAAAGCAGAATAGGCCAGAATATGAACGTATGATCGAATATTTCTCCGCCATAGAAAACCGTTATAGAAAATGCTAAAGGTAGGCTAATGGACAAAGACGGTGATATAAATAGACCAAATCTTGTATACAGTTTATTAATAAAATATATTGCGCACTGGAAAACAGATGTGCCCAGAATATGAACAAGCAAAGTTTCACGTGTTTTCTCCCCTGTAGAAAAAAAACAAAAAACAAAAACCTTAACATGGCATAATGGATTAACGTGTTGCTTGCCTGTACATACTATATACAGTGCCCTCCACTAATATTGGCACCCTTGGTAAATATGAGCAAAGGCAGCTGTAAAAATAAATCTGCATTGTTTATCATTTTGATCTTTCGTTCAAAAATTCACAAAATTCGAACCTATCATTGAAGTAATCGTTTTTTTCTCCAATGCATGTTGGGCAGTTATTGGCACCCCTATGAATTCTTATGAGTAAAATATCTCTGAAATATATTCACATTTATATTAAAATTTTTTTAGCACACCAGGGTATCTAGGAGCATGAAATTGTCCAGCCATGAATTCATGTTCCACAGGATTATAAATATGAGGAACACAAGTCAAATTCCCTTAATCATCCATCACAAGGAGTAAAACCGAAGAATATAGTTCTGATATGCAGAACAAGATGGCTATAAGAACAGAACTAAAGCATTGAAAAGATCCACTTCCACCATCAGGCAGTAATTAAGAGGGTCCAATCAACTAAAGATGTTACAAATCTGCCTGGAAGAGGACGTGTATCTATACTGTCCTAATGCATGGTGAGGAGGAGAGTTTGAGTGGCCAAAGACTCTCCAAGGATCACAGCTGGAGAATTGCAGAGGGGTCAGAAAGCCGGAAAAAAAAAATCAAACAGCCCCTACATCACCACATGTTGTTTGGGAGGGTTTCAGGAAAATTTCTCCTGTCTCATCCAAAAACAAACTCCAGCATATTCATTTGTCAGACACGACTGGAACTTCAAATGGCACTGGCTTCTATAGTCAGATGAAACTAAAAAAAGAGCTCACCAGCTGGGTTTAGTACAAACAAGGGATAAAAAGTAACCCATGGTAGGGCTGTGCAAATAATCGCATGCGATTCTCATGCGCATCTCGTCAGAAAAGCTGGTTCCGTGATTTGCAGTCAATCGCCATCACCTGCTTTCAAATGGAGCGTCAATTAATACACAGAGCCGTAGTTCACTGACAAGCTAGGAAATTTCCCGTTCATAATCGAATGCGATTCATCTGCGATTATGAACGCAATATTGCCTAGCCAATGCCATGAGAATCGCATTCGATTAATTGCACAGCCCTACCCCATGGCCACGGTTAAATATACCGGAGTGTCTATTTACACTAAGTGCAAATAGCCCATCTTGTTGGCAAAGGCTATTTACACTAACTCCGCCCACTAACGTGTGATTGCGTTAGTCAACATTAAGAAAAGAAGCTAGATCAACATCAGTTTCAGTGGCGTAGATGGTAAGGCGCATGCTTTTTGACGCGAGCGACCCGAGTTCGAGCCCACCTTTTGCCAAACATTTTTTTTCTCCCTTTTCAAATCTCATATCGCATCAGAAAGGCATTTATTTTCAATAAAAATGAAGGAAATAATCAACAAGTTGAAAATAAAGTATCGGGTAGGTGTAGGGAGGGCTTTATTGTCCCAATAAGGTGGCATCCATTTAATAAATTTGAATTAAAATGATAATTTACACTCAGTATGTTATTATTGCGTACTGTTTTATAATGTACTACAATACTGAGGTGCAGATAATTGCCACTATTTGCAATAAGTAGTATAAATAGCACAACATCTTGCTATTTTAACATAGTGTAAATAGAATCTATAGCTATTTGCACTTAGTGTAAATAGAATCCATCGCTATTTGCACTTAGTGTAAATAGCATCTGTCACTAAAAAATATGCTATTTGCACTTGGTGTAAATAGCATCTAATTGCTATTTACACTGAGTGTAAATAGCATCTATTGCTATTTGCACTTAGTGCAAATAGCCGCTGCCAAAAAAATATGCTATTTGCGCTTGGTGTAAATAGCATCTAATTGCTATCTACACCGAGTGTAAATAGCATCTATTGCTATTTGCACTTAGTGTAAATAGCGTCTATCGCTATTTACACTTAGTGTAAATAGCCGCTGCCTAAATATACTGCTAGATCTTTAATGTCGTGGGCCTGTTTTTCTGCCGGAGGTCCAGGATATCTTGTTCAGATGCATGGCTTCAAGGATTCTATCAAATACCAACAGCTGCTAAACCTGACTGCCTTTGTTAGAAATCTTATAATGGGCTGTGGTTCGATCTTCCATTGGGACAATAATTCAAAACAAACATCAAAATCAACACAAAAATGGGTCACTGAGCACAAAATGAAGCTTTTGCCATGGCCGTCCCAGTCCTCCGACCTGAACCTTATAGAAAATGAGTCGGGTGAACTGAAGAGAAGAAGCATGGAGCTGTGAATTTGAAGGATCTGGAGAGATTCTATATGAAGGAATGGTCTGTGATCTCTTATCAGGTGTTCTCCAAACTCTTCAGACATTATAGGAGAAAACTCCGAGCTGTTATCTTGGGAAAGGGACCTTGCAATAATTGGGTGCCAATAATTGTGGCCCACATGAACTAGAGAAAGCATTTATTTCAATTTCAATTGTTTTACTTCAATGATAGGTTAGAATTTTGTGATTATTTTTTATTATTATTATTTTTTTTTTGAATGAAAGATCAAAAGGATAAACAATGCAGGTTTATTTTCACAGCTGCCTTTGCTTATATTTACCAAGGATGACAATATTAGTGGAGGGCACTGCATTTTTAATAAAATATCAAATTTGGGCTTTTTATATCACTTTCTTCTTATCTCAAGCCAAGTGTGGCAATTCAGCTCACATTTTGGGCTCATCTGCTGCATGTACACAGTATATATTTTTAATAATTTCTATAGAATATTTGGCCTTTTTTTAATCACCATCTTCATTAAGCTGCATTGTATTTTCTTTAACGGCTTCTATGAGAGGAAAACACTTAACGTGCAATTTAGCGCTTTCTGTTTATATTCTGGGCTTATCTGCTTTCCTGTAGGCTATGTAGTATATTTTATTAATAAACTGTAAAACCATGCCTTGAACTTAGCACTGACTGTAAGCTGTATGAACCACTGCAAGCAGTAAAGTAAACAGGAAGTGTTTGTCAGAGCTCAACTGGTTTTGCGAGAGAATGCAAAAGTTTTGTGAGGGTAAGCAAAAAAAACCCCATAAACCTCCCACACCATATTTTTTCCACACCCATGTCCCTTTAGGGGCTCCGTAGGTTTGGTATGACATGAGGGTGAGTAAATGTTGACTTTTTCATTCTTGGTATGATACAAAATCATATTTTGTGAATTATCGTTGAAAAGTTTGGGGTCAGTAAGAAAGAAATTAATAATAGTTTTTTTGTTGTTGTTTTTTTTCAGTATGGATGCATTCATTTGGTCAGAAATTACAGTAAAAAAATATTTTTCAAATAAATATATGAAATAATCTAATAACAATATTAATTCACAATAACATCAATATTCATTCATTATTTTACTGTTTTCAATCAAAATAATGCAGTCTTGATGAGCATAAGAGACTTCTCTACCTCTCTCAAAAGCTTTAAAAATTGACGCAAAAGAAAAACAAAACTAACTAAATCAATAGATAGTGAATACAGGCATTAACATTATAATGTTACAACAGGGAAGCATTTAAAAGAATACATAAAATTACCTCTTTAACGATCTCTTTAAATCTGTTTTTTTTTTTTTTTTTACACCGTATGACCTACTCTGTTTGTCTGATATTGCAGGCTTCCTCTGATCTTGTCCTGAGGACCTTTTCTATAGACTGCAAGAAAATGTCTGTGGAGATCTTTGAGCAAACCATGCCATCAGCAAAGCATTGGAGGATCAATCACAAAACTGGTATCGATGCAATGAATGAAAATTTACAGTGGTTTGAGTCTACTTGTAGACTGCTAAATCCTCCTAAATATTTTTAAAATTCTGTACATTATTTTTTAGAGCTGCCCAGCAGTCCTAGTGATTATGCAGCCTCTGCAGCTCAGATTGTGATTGGTCAGGTGCTGGAGGGTGTTCAGCCTCTGCCTGATGATTCTCGTATTCTTGCTCTCACTGAGGCTATGACGGCTTTCATGGAGGCCTGGATGGAGCACATCCTTAAACAGAAGATCAAGTTTAGGTTAGTAAACGTGTGGTGGTGCAGTGGTCTTACTGTAGTGGTTCATGTTCCATTCTTACATTCCCTGTTCATGTTTGTGAATTCTTCATTTACACTAGTATTCAGGGAGCTCTCCAGCTGAAGCAGGACTTCGACTTGATTCGAGATCTCATTCGTTCAGAGGAATATAGCCTCTCAGATGAGCTGTACCAGAAGCTGCTGTCACTACGTGTTTTTCATCAGGTGGATAATGCAATCGTGTGCCTGCTTCAGCAGCCTATGGCCAAACCTTACCTGCCCTCTCGCAGCTGGGAGCCCTTCAGACACTGCTGTGAGTTCATTAAAAAACAAAAAAGTCATTAACTGCTTTTTAAAATTATTTCATAATGTTTCCTGAGGTGCACTTATAATGTTAGTATTTTTTTAAAGATCAAATTACATAAAATTGTCTTAATTTAGAAATAAAAGGCCATTTTCTACCCTGATTTTAGCCCTCTATTTGAACGCTCTGTTGGAAGAGGCGTGACTCCTGTGAGTCTTCAGTGTAAATGCCCACTGCTATAATTGGCTACAATGTTTTCATATGAAATAAGTAATTTTACTATTACAGCTGTTGACATTTAATTGTGAAAAGTGTTGATTCATAGGCTAGGGCTGGACGACAAAATATAATTTTCCTTGATAAAACAACAAGAATTCGATAAATGTTTGATACAATGTTTATGCACCAGAAGTGTAACAAACATCTCTACTCATCTGAACTGTGCCACATGCGCCATTTATCCGCTCGACTCAAAGTTCAAACAGCAGAGCGAGCTTACTAGAGCAGATTCATTTACTTGCTGAGGTTCAATACAAAGCACTTGAATTCAGTGAAAAACACAAATGAGAAACACTTTTCAATCTACAAATCGCCTTTATCATGGATTTAGTGTAGTAACACTAACTTCATGTCATTGTGACATATTTATCAAATTTTATTCTACTATTAATGTAGACATGTATTAAAGGAGTAATGGAATATAATTATAGTGTTTTTTTGTTTTTTTTTGTTTTTAGTGATTAAGCTGTATATTTGTGATTAAGAGCACAACAATGCAGTATAGCTAACAGTGCAAACACAATGTAAAAAACAGATTCATTGGGCAGTGTAGACGGCATCATTACAGGATCATCATTTTGATGGCGAGATTCCTGAACTCTCGTCACTGATAAACAGGGCCATTCTTAGGGCGGTGACTATGGAAGGATATTCTGGACTATTTTCAAAATGAATTGCAAATTGTATTTTCATTTGAATTTTCCATATGTGGAAGTATAAATTGTGACATAATCCAAATGCGATTACAAATTTTACATTACCGTTTGCGTTTTCGCAAATGCACAGTGACTGCCAAGTCCATTTGCAACTGTATTTTCCATGTCCTACAAGTACATATTTAAATAGCAATATTAATTACTATATTTGCTTTTTCACTCTTTCTGCATCACGCATGCAACCTGCCAAAACTCAAATGGAATTATAAATACTTTAGGATATAAATTTCCCGTGCCTTATACGGAAACCTGTCTCAGGGTTGGGACTATACTATGTGCCATTTAAACAATGGAGGTAATTGGTAAAGCTTCCACTAAAGGCAGCTGCCAATGTGACAAAAGTGTGTGAACGAACAGACAGTGCAACCCGGGTATCCTTATATTCTTGGAACCCGAACACAATAAATTCCTTTGATTTTTACCCCAAATGCAGCAACTATCCCCTGCTAACAGCGGGAGCCACAACAGTATGCACAGTAGGTCCATATTCACTATTAAACAAACGCTTTTCACCTGTCTCAAGATATCTCGCATATCTCTCATACACTCCGACTGAGATTACTTATTTGCCACCTTACCTAATCCATAAACTTCGCGCCTGCCTTAAAATCTTTCACTGTTTGCACTCCAACTGATGCACATCAGCAAAGTTAACTTACCTTGGCTGTGGCATGTTCTACAGCTGTGCTTAGTCCTGACTAGTGAAATATCATCTGGGGCAGGCCGTTTTGGTATGGTCACATGCATCAATCGGAATGTGAACAGTGAGAGATGTTTAGGCAGGTGCAACACTTAAGTGCCATTGCATGTGCACTCCGTTACGGATTAAAAAAGAGAAATAAAATATAATATGTGATTTGTTCTGATTTGCACTGTCTGTTTGCTCATGTGCGTTTGGTTAATGACTATTGTGCATACCATTGTGGCTCCTGCTGTTAGCAGGGGATAGTCGCTGCATTCGGGGTAAAAACAATGGAATTGTTTATGTACAAGGTGCCAAAAATATAAGGAGACCCAGGTTGCACTGTCTGGTCCTTCATATGCATCTATCGGATTGGCAGCTGCCTTTAATGGAGCCTTTACCAATGACCTCCATTTTTCAAAGCATTCGGCACAATCATCTGTAAGTGACATCACCTCCCAATACAAACACTGCCCATAGTATAGTCCCACCCCCCACAGTGATTGAAAGGTTTTTGTGCAAGGCATCGGAAATTCAAATGGAATTGCGATTCCAAGTTTTGGCAGGTTACATGGGAAATACAGTTGCAAATAGACTTTGTACTGTGACTGCTAAATTTTAAATGCAAAATCATTGGCGAAAGTGAAAACGCAAGCGATTAATGCAAGATTTGCAATTGTGTTTGGATTGTCACAATTTATGCTTCCACATATGGAAAACGCTATTGAAAATTCAATACAATCCTGTGTTGCTCTGCTCTCCTCATCTTCTTTGGTACACGGCCAAAGATGCAATGATGTAGAAGTAGGCCTTGATCTGATTCTACAGAGGCGGTCTTTCATCACACTGTGAAGTCATAATGTGGCAAAATATGAAACAGTAATTTTCTTAGCTTGGTTTCAATAAAAGCTGTTTTTGGACAAACGAATAAGTTTTGAGTTTTGAAACTTAAAGGATATCTTTATAGTACAATGCCAAATGATCAAGTCAAAGTTGATTTCTCAATTCATGCCTCTTTAACAAACAATGTTATTAATCAGAGAGATGGCATAAATAAAAACATCTTTTATAACTATAATATATTTACATCTTGATTTTGATTAAAGTTAATAGTTAATGTACAACATTGGTCAATAGACTGGTTAATAGGCTAATAGACTTGAGTCATCTTACTTCAAGGTGCACTCTGTCATTTATTGCAATATAATGCTGGATTTACTGTATATTGCCACCTAGTGGCATGATTGTTGCATCAACCCGAAGGCAAAAGTTTCAGTAACAAACAGCATTGTAGCAATGTGTTATTTGTCATCAGCCAGGATAAAATTTTGCTTTGAGGCAAAGTGTCTAACAACAGTAGGCTTAGCAGGATAAAAAGTGAGTAGTGTTCAACTTGTCATGTGACTGGTTACTCACGCCATATAAAAATAAAACTGGAGTCAAATGAGTCTTCGCTTTGTGTGAACAGACATCAGCAGCTTTATGTTAATACCTGTGTGTCCTGTTTCCTCAGGTCCAAGCAGTGCACAGGTCATGGATCAGGCAGCAGGGAGTCTTAATAATCTGGAGAGTATGGACATACAGGCAGCATGCCAGCAGGCCCTGACACATGCTGAGAGCTCAGTGACCCCTGAGCTGCTGTCCTCCTCCCCACCCGAGTCCTACTTGGCCGTGGCTCAGCAGGAATGGCTGGACCTGCGGATACACAGCGGCTCACGCTGGAAACTCCCAGTGCTACATTGTTTCACTAAATCTGAACCTTAGACATAACTGCTCTGGTTACTTGACTGTGTTTACTGGCCCACCTACAGATCAGTTATTCGTTCAGATATATGTTGTTAAATTTGTTAAGGATGTAATCGGATGGCCAATCAAACAGTTCAGGTTTCGTTCCAGACAGCAATAATTTGAGGGAATCCTGTAGTATGTGAAGATCAACACCGAATCCTATGTGTAGCATTTGTATTTTCTGTGAAAAACTGTTTATTGTCAGATAAACAATGTCACTGTTGATGCCTTTCTGAATAAACTGTGAAAATGGTAAAATTATTCATCTTTATTTTTAAATTTTTCTTCAATGCCAAAGTAATTGTGGTGTTTGATGGAGACTTTAACTACAGATTTATTTAAGTCGTGTACTAAATACATGATACACATTGTCTATTAGATTAAGGCCAGAAAATAACTGCAGTGTTAAAAACAAACAAACAAAAAAACTTTGACTTTAGCTTTGATTGTATTATGCATTCATTGTGGCATTGTTTTGACATCATCAACATGCAACATCACAGCATTTATTTCCATCAAGAGATTCATTCATTTTTGGCCAAGATCTTGTATTGACAATGGGAGGGTCGAACCACCCTGTAAAGTTGTCTCCAGCACATCCTAAAGACTTTTAATAGAGTTAAGCTCAGGACTCTGGTGGCCAAGTCAAACAAGAAAAAGATTCCTCATGTTCCACTGTTTCACAAATCGAGGTTGGTGAATCTAGGCATTATCATCCTGGAATATGTCCTTGTATACTATGTCATCCAACATGGTTGTTTAAGAAGTAAAAAGCTACACACTGCATCATTTAGGGTTAAAATATTTTTTGCAAAACCTATAACATGCCAGAAACATATTATTGCAATAATGATCCAGTCCTAAACTCTTCAGTATTTGAATATTTACATCCAAATGGCGACTTTTTTTTGGCCAGGCAGTGAACTTGGTAATAGAATCTGTTCATTATTTACCTGTGAAATGTAAAGTTGTTTATGGTGTATTTGAGGAATAGGGGATTATAAAATGGTTAAAAGAGTAGGCGATCGCCACAGAATGTCACGGACGTCTGATAACATATATAAAGCATTTGTTAAAATGAATTTAAGGTTCAGTCTACATTTTTATCCTAGAGCTTTTATGACGTGGTTATATCTCGTATAACCGAAAGGTGGTGACAAAACATCATGAATTAAACACGCCAGTTGTAACGGTGTCGGGGGGTTGATTATTAAAATAATTTCTTGTAATAAATGCAGGTTGTTTAATACAAACGTCCTATTGTTCCCTCATTAAAGTGTTTATACTCAGTGTTCATTAACGAAAAAAGGATATGAATGATCGTGAAATGGAATAAGAAATACCGACGTTCTTACGTAAGTTCACGCTGTTTATGGAAATTTACTTACGACGATAATAATAATTTTTTGTTAATGAGGTGTTTCTTTTTGCTTGGTTTCTCATCGTTGTTTGCTTGAGCCTCATGTAGATGAAATATGGCAGCAAATGAAAATGAAACCTTTTCCGATCAGAAAAGACTTTCATTTAATTTTCATGCTGGCTAATTAGTCATCGCGGAATAGTAGAACAGATCATTAATATATATATATTACTATGCATTAAAGGTTTACATAACAACTATTTAAATGTGCATTAACTTTTTTATTAAGCATTACGATGAAGATATTACTCCAAAAGAGTGAGCCCAAACACAGGCCCTTAAACAATATTACACCATAAACAATGTTTGCAAGCACCAATCTAAATAAATTCAGAAACATATTCTAACAATTTAAGCAGTTTCTTTGTGTGGCTTTACCTGTGCAGGAGTGCTGCACAGACTGACCTGCCCCATGCAGCCCTTCACTTGTAATTAATTTAAATTGATCATTAAGGCTGTGAGGGAGACTTATGATGCATTTTCCCAATATCATTTGCTCCCCAGAAGGCCTGTCCTACACCTGGGAAATGTATGATAATATCTGATTGGCAGGGAGGGGGCTGTGGCCAGCATGCATGGTGGCTGAGTTATGGCTGCACGGCCCACCTTACTGTTTGGTGGCATGTAATTTGAATACAGATTAGTTGGCCCCAGTGTTCCAGTGCTTTGGCACTACCATTACTGGGGACAGTAATTTGACTGATGAACACAAGGGTTATCACAAGGTCATCACCTTCAGCGAGGTAAGAGGTGGATGGCGTGCCAGCCAACCCACTTTTGGAGCCACCAGCCAAGAAGTCTTTCGATAGCATAATTAGTTCCTTTAATTAAGAGGTGAGCTAGTTGATTGAATAAATCTGCTGCTAATGGAGCATCCGATTTCCCATTCCAATAGCTCATGTGTACTTCTGTCGCCATTTACTCCCTCAGGATGTAGTGAAAATGTTTGTGGATGCATCGTTTGTTTACTGTGTCATCATTTGAGATTTCCTTTGGTTGCTTTAAACCTGCACACTTAATCCATCCTAATTCTTAAATCTCATTTTAAGATGTATTTGTTTTCCATGGCTTTTTTAGTATTGAATTTTAATGGATTGTGAGTTGATTATTTTTTGATTGTTATTTTTTATATTGATATTTGTTTGATATTGATATTTGTTATTGTATAATGATTAGACTGTATTTTTATTAGACTTTTAAGTTTGAGACACTAACAAACATTGTTTATTTTCAGAATGGGCAGATTCTGACAGATTTGTAATCACAGGCTGTAAATATAACACTTGACTGGAAAATTTTGAAGGTAAGTAATGGAAATGTTTGTTATTGTAACTGTTCCAGTTTTATAATAATGGTGTAATTTTAGCAGCTCTAAGTGTATCCATTGTCATTACTACTATGCAGTACATTTAATGACAAGAAATGTGTATGTATGTATTATGTATGCATGTATTTATTTATTTTATATATTTTAAAATATTTTATTCAATATTTATATATAATTTATGTAATTATATAATATATTATATAAAGCTAAACACTTTTAAGATGAGAAAGCATTGTAATAGTTTATCTCAGTTTATTTTAATATAATTCTTAATATAATTTCTTTAATATAAATTCTTCTTTGTCTTTAGAACAGGCTTAAAAGGATAAGAGCATTATTAAGAAATGTTTTAGCAAATACAAAGTATTCTTAGCCTTATTCTTAAGTGAGAAAATAAGAAAAAGTCTTTGCTGTTTTCTTCTTTAGAATATTTTATGAATAATTTTTTCTAATTAAATTTTTTCAACGGATCCATTTGTATTTTTTTCCTTTAACTTGCCTATCCTTCCTGTTTGACTTTTATAAACAAAATCCAGTTTCTTCATAACATCAACTTCCAGTAAGTAACATCATTTTGGAGGAAAAACAACCGTACTTAATCATTAGTAAGTGTCAGCAAAAGAATGGATGAATTCTGTGAGGTTTTGTGTTGTTAGCTGATAGTGTCACTTTCATTCCCCCTTAAAATTACAGAAATCGGTATGAATATATATATGAAGAGTTAATTTGCAAAAACAGATAACTACGTTTTTAACAATTTTCAAAAATCTTGTTTTTTTATTGTGCATTCCAATTAATCTCAGTCAAACTGCATTTGGGTTATTTGATTAGGTAAAAAATAACAAAAAAAAAAAAAAATACTAGCTACTAACACAATAAAAACATGATAACATAATAAAAAACATGAGTTTTGAAAAAAACCCCGGAGTTATCTGTTTTTGCAAATAAACTCTTCATATGTATACATATACATACACGCACACGCACGCACACACACACACACACACACACACACTTGTATTATATATATATATACACATTAATTTCAGCTAGCTGTCAATTGCATATTTGTGTAAATCCATGGAGTTCAAAAGGCACGGCAGAACATCGAATGACCCTGTCCTGAATATCATATTATACTGTAGCTCTCATTTATGTGTGGAGTGCTGCATGAGGTATATCTAGCCTAATCATTTCTGCATTTTATGGTGTTTAGCACACCTCTTGACTCATCTGATCTTTTAATCCCTTTGGGCTATTATTATTGCTATGAGCCTCTCCTCTACCCCCACCCCTTATTTCATCGTTGGCTTTATCTGTTTGAAGAGTAAGTGCACCTGTGGTTATAGGCACACAAAAATAGACATAGACAGTTATCAAAACATTTTTTCATGCTTTCTTTGACTGTTCTTCTGCATCAGTTTGGCAGAAGATTAAATATTTTGAAAGATAAAAGAACATTACAATATTTGAACAGCAGCTGTGTGTGCTGGAATAGGACTTATCTTTCTGATATCCTTTCTAGCCCTTTCACTGGGAGATAACAGCATGTTATCTACTCCAAAATCCACCTGACATAATTAAACAGCAATGATCAACTGATAGTCATAAAAAACAAAAGTGCCATCCTTCAGCAGTCCTTCAGTTCACTAAAGTGAGACATTTCCTCGACATGACTGAATCAAAGACATTTCACACAAAATTACACATTTTTAACAATAGAGTTTTGACTAAGTACTTTTAAGATTGTGTGCCATATAAAATAGTGATGACACTGGGATTTAAAAATAAAAATTTTGTTGCCATTTATGCCACAATTTTACGATTACCTTAAAGGTGTGTAAAGTGTGTTATTAACTAGGGGACCTCAGAAGACTTCCAAGGGAGCTGCAGGATGACTTGAATATATTATTATTTATACAGTTAATGTTAGATATTTATAAAATAAGAAGATTAAAAAGTAATAACTTAAAAAAAAAATTTCCCTCTCTAAATAACTATTGTTTATGTTTATAAAAAAGCAGCTTTGTCATAATTATAGACGTAATACAGAAATATTTTACCTAAAATTATGTTTGGGAACTACTACACTAAACAGAATTAGTGCAAATTTTGAAATTATAGTTAGACAAATATATAATCCCCCCTCAAAAACACTGTTTTTTAGACTCTGAAAATTAAATTATGATGCACAAATTATCATGTTGCTTGATTATTACACATTTTAGCCAAATCGACAACTGTAGTAAAGGTGACTTAATTTCCCCAGTACTGTCTGTGCAGATCCATTTTTTGTAATGTTTGTGTAAATTTGTATGAAGCCTCAAATGTTCTTATAAGCAAGAAGCAATTGGCACCACTGCAGGCGAATACCCATCAGTAAGTGTGGAACGTAAAGAGTGAAAGACGTTGCTTCATAAGAGTTATGTTCCTTTCTCTGACTGTGTAAAATGCATATATGATTTATTTAGCAGCATCTTATTGTGTTGAAAATCTCATTTCAATCATACATGGCAGTGCATGATTTAAGAATGCATTGTTTAATAGGCTTGCCATTCCCAAATTTAAACTAATTCAATTAATCAGCAAAGCATTCAGTGTGCCTGTCTGAAACTCACTTAGGCAAACAAAGGTCTTTTAATATAAATTTTCCGCAAGATTTCTTTATTGATTTGGTGCAAAATGATTTGTGTGAAACATTCACACAAATCAATAAAGGCCAAGTCAATAGTGTTTATAAAAAATCATAGTACCATAGATGAAGTGTCAAGCAACTTCAGCTTAGCATTGACCCGCAGCGTATACTACATTGGAAAATACACTCATAAAAATCCACTTGGCACATAATTTCCCGAATGACCTGTTTGATGGGTCTGACCAATACAATGCCTTTATTGGTTAACTGATAAAGCAAACTTTTTATAGCTGTAATGATTATGGTTGTAAAGTTATAAAACTCCAGCTACACAGTGAAAGTAGCAAAAGTTTGTGTTATTAACAGAGCAGTCTTGGAAATAGTGGAAATAATTTTATTTTTATAAATTTTTTGCTTTACGCTATTATGGAAGGCAGAATGGTATGTTGTCTCTGTGCTAGTAGATTCCTATGTATGTAGGTCAGTGATTCTTAATCAGGGCCCTGGATCCCACTTTAAAAGGCCCCAGCAAACTTCCAAGATGATTTAAAATTATTCAGATTACTATATTATCATAAATACATTCAATATGCTTAATATGATAATAAGATATTATCTGAGACAAAGTTGATAATTAAATGACAAACAATTAGGAACTCCATGCTTATCACTTGGAAGTGTCTGGAGCTGTAAAAGAGAGCAAGACCTCTGAGAAATCAGTTTTTTCATGAGATCTTACTGCTATAGCAATAAGTAATTTAGTAACACTTCTGTTTTGCATTCACCAATGTTTCTAATCACTATTTACTATTACTTTTTGGAAAAGCTTTAAAACATATATATATAGTGTATAATATTTAAATAGTATATTTATATAGCAAATATGCCAAATATTTGTCTAAATCCTTGTTTCCATCTGAGTAAATAGACACAGCTGAACTGTGGGCAGAGGATTGTGGGAGCCTCTTTTTGGGTCAGAGACTGGCCACACAGCCAATTGCACTGTGCCTGCTTGGCTGGGTTTGGTAGAGTAAAGTAATGTCAGCGTGAGGTGGATGATAAATTGTGTTTGTTTAAGCTATCATTACATTGTACTTTTCTTCATGGAGGTCACTATTTAATAACACTTGAAGTTGATTGAGGCATGGGCGTGACCCACCGGGCGTCCCCACTGGTCAGCTGGGGTGACAGGCCATGACTGCAAACATGGAGATATTACAGAGCCGAAGCTGCTCCGGGATGTTGTCGTAATCTCACACAATCTGCTGCCTGCTCTAGTGTGTAATGTTCTGCTGAAAACTTTCGCTCAGGGAAACCCATGAAGGTTGGGGGAAAAAGCGGACAGAAATGTAAGGGCTAGTTGTTTTAAATTACAGCCGACCAGTGCACTAAGTAAATAACCTCTTCACCTCAGCACTTTATGAAGTTGTCAGGATTTTTCGGCTCTGTCTTAGAGAATTGTGGTGATCACTGTGTCAGACATCTCTTGAAACACCTAATGCCACAAAGAAGAGTTTCTTGTGCTAACTGACTATTAAAGCGAAGAAAAATAGTACAGGAGGGATTGTTTCATTAGTGCTGTTTGCTTTTGCTCAACTCAATCTCATGGCAGTTTGTAACTATCACTATTTTATGTTTTCACAAATTTTTGACTAATTCATATGAATTCTTACAACCTTACAAGTTTAGAGGTGGACCCTCATGGTCGCCTTTTTTGTATAAAAATTGTATATTTGTACAAATTATATTGTGCAAATGCATACAAAATCGCTAGCTTTTAAAATAGTTATGTTTTCTCTTGAGATTGGGTGTAAAATAAATAAATAAATAATAATAAATAAATAATTTCAACAAACTCAATACCCTGCCTCCATTCTGGTATGGAGTGGCCAATTTTCATGACCCAGTCAAGTCATTTTTTTCTTGATGAATGTCCTGTTCTGCTTGAAAAAGGACTAAAATGGTTTGTGTGCCATTTCATGTTGACTTTAAAGGTAGAATGAAAAGATATATCAACAAATCTACTTTTGCAAAGTTCCATCTGCCTTGTGCTTCAGAACAGAAGTAGTGAGCAAAGTGTGCACTATGCAGACGTTTTATCTAAAGGCCAAATGGAGCGATGCTTCTTTCTCTGATACACCGCATGTATAAGGGAATCTTACCAGCTCTGGTTATGTTACATGATGATATGCATTGACATAGTTGTGCATTGACTGACAGTACCATTACTTATACCAGACTGTAGCAATGCAAACATAAGTTAAGAGGTAACAGGGGACTAATAGAGGCTTCTCCCTAGGAAATGGCTGTCAGCGGCCTGTCACCTGTTCCCTATCCCATCACCATCTAAACAGTGTACTTCTGCTAGGGACATATTCTCCACTTGAGTGGAGGGTGATGGAGATCTAACCGAGTCATCAACCTCCCTCGAATGATGTGACCTGTGAGATATCCTTTAGCACCTCCACCACAAAAGGGGCTCACACAATGGTCATCTACCAGCTACAAAATAAACAAGCAGATATCAGCCTGCTTGAGGGAGTTTTAGAACAGGAAAGTGATTCTTTTGAGCTGTCAGATGAAATCATGTGTTTTTCTCTGATGGCCAGACACTCAATGAGTGTAAAGAATGGTGCTTTCTTTATAATGCTATAATGTTATCATTTATGAAAACATGAAAAAATACTGGTATGGCTGCTTAATATGAAATGCAGTACATAATGTATTTTAAGCAATAATATAAGAGAGCCCATACTATATTGATAATACAGTCAAGGCTAATGGGCGTTGATAGGTGTAATATGTACAACATGCACCGCAATGTAGTATTGAACCAGCATTCATGAATTGCATTTTAATGTTATATTGGTTAATGTTTCAACAAATTCTGAAAAGTGTCAATTTCTGCACGACTATAGCAGCACCAAACAGAAGTTTCCAAGTAAAGTTTATTCCTTTCAGGCTTCTCTAAACACTCCTATAGCTTGTTGTTGTTACTGAATGTCAAATTTAGCAAAAAGCTATATCAAGCATAATCATGAACAATTATTTTTACAATATTGATCAATGGTGTCACTTCTTCTCAACACATGTAGCCTATTATATGTAGTGTTCTGTTGTCATGCTTAATATCTGAAACATTGCAATAAATTAATTCATATTCGTCTCAAGTTTTATCCTTAGAACAATCTTAAAAAAAGATAAAGAACGTGAATATTGGGAATATAAAATATTGTTACATTTATTCTTAATATAGTTTCCTTTACTTGAACAAAAACTGCCCACCAGGACATCCAAACTGATACTTTTTGAACCATTTATAGATTCACAACCTGAATACTGAATAATGGGATTTAATTCGGAAATGTTATCAAATGATTGTTTGATAATGGCTGATTAGAAAGCAGATTTGTGAATATATTTTAACATGAAGGATCAATAATAAAATTATACTTTTGATGGAAGATCTCAACAAGGAAAGTGGTCCTATGCCGCAAATAGTATTCAAAATAATATGGCTTAAATTTCATTTTCACAGAGGCAAATTAGAGATCATTTATCCTGTTATCCTATTGTTTAAATTATACGCTAAACATGTAAGCACATGTAAGCATGGTAAAGTGATCACATAACTGTGAGCAATCATCTATAAATAATATATGATGATTTGCAAACAGGTTTGTCTGTATGGTGAATTCTGCTTTCCACAATGTTGGATGTGTAATCCAGTTTTTCAGTGACAGTTAACCCAAGTTGGCATGTAATAAAAAAATTGACTGTGTCTACTTTGTACATGCATGTCTTATTGTGAACAATTTTGTTTGACTATTTTGTTTATTTTCTGATAATCCGCTACACCCGGATTTCAGAGGCGATTTCTGAATTTTTAAAATGGGGTGGAACCAAGAACCAAAGACCATAGAACCAGAGGTCAAAAATATGCATTTGGTGAAGATAATGTTATTTATATGAACATGTAAATGTAAATTTAAATTTTGATAGCATCTAAATGAATGAGATTGTATGACAGTATAGCAGCTACTTAGATAAACTGTATTAAATACCAATGTCACTTGATAGCTCCCAATAAAAAAAATATTTTAAGATATTATTTATACGCTTAGTTTAATGATGAGTTCTGTTTGTTTTAAAACGTTTTAAAATATATGAGGCAATTCAATACAATGATGATTGAAAAAAACATGATATGTGACACCACTGCTGAATAACACAGGAAAGTCATAGCTATTCAGTAGTCTGCCGAAGTTATATATAATAAATTGATCAGTCACACAAAGGTAGTCAGACTAAAAAATGACTCAGGGCAATATTTAAATAATATAATAAAGCTTGCACATTCCATGAAGAGAGATGTGGTGACAGTGCTCTGATTTAATGACATTGAGCATTAAGTAAATTGACAGTACTCTAACCCAATGGTGTTGATGGGGGACAATCATATTTTCAAGGGGAGCTGGTGGGGGAGCTACCCCATGCCAATCTTTTGGACATGCCCCCGATGGACGTATGTCACAAAGAAAAGATCTAACGCTACATCCATTTCATCGTAACTTTAAATCAAGTCATAGCGCACGTGTCTGTAATAGTCTCACTGAATGAGTACAGTTTGCGATGATCTTTTGAGAAATTCTAGTGATCCTAATGAAATTAAACCTCTATATCTCTATAATAAGTTATTTAGTATCTAGTATCTTTAATATTGTATATCTATATAATATCTGTAATATTGTTTATTTTAATAAATTAGTACAACATGGGGTGAATTAGAATTGAATCTAAAGAGGAACAATAATGAAACATTTATAACTTGTATTGTCAGCAGCTTACGTATGGAAGGCAAAAGACAGCACAATCGGATGGTACAAATGGGTAGTATTTTAAGTCATATTAATACAATTATGCTATATATTTTATGATTGCCAGGTTCACATTCATCACAAGTGCACTGAATGAGGTTATGTCAAACACTAGGCACTGAAACTTTGACACTTCATTAAACGGCATCCATAGCGGGGTGCTCAATCCCAATACACGAGAGACTGCATGATTTTATCAAAAGCCCTGGAAATTGAAGCCATCACTATAAGGTGTCTGGGAATTAAAGCAGTTCAGCCAGCCAGGGAGATAGACCTTTTACAACAGAGATCTGGGATTTTTGTTAAAGGCATTATACATTGAAGGAAAGCCATCCCATCTGAAAATATATTATTGTTTAGAAAAATGTTTTATTTATTTATTTATTTTATTTTTTTGAGAAATGGCCATTTCAGAAATGGCTAGAAGAGACAACACTGTGATAATGCTGTTTCTAGTGTGACAAATGTGCCTGAATGTTCATAGAACAGACTGTGATTTGAAAACTTTTGATGTATATCATCATTTGAAATATATCTGTTTGTTTACCATGGATTTAAGATATACATTACATTTTTTTAAAATATTTGTATCTGTATGCATTTCTTATATGTTATCTTATTCTACATATCTTCCAAAAATGTGAAATCCTAACTAAACAATCTCCCTTATAAAATAAAAAATGATGGCAGTGGCAATACCGATGTGGTTTAGCAGATAAAATGAGCAGAAAAAAAAATAGCATAGCTTATGCTGCTCCTCTGATTCTGAAGAGCTCAGGTCAAAACAAATTACACAAATGGAAAACAAGCCTTTTATTTACCTTTGCCCAGTGCCACAAGGGTCCATTTTAATGCATCATAATGTGTCACTTGTCTTGGCGGGGAAGGTTACACTGTACTCCATTGATTTAACTACCTCAGCCAAATGAATATAAACATAACCTAGGACATACATGTAAATTGAAATCAAGCAGGTGATGCATAAAACCACCATGCAGAACACAAATCGTTCCGTAGCCCCTTTGTGATGCCCTCTCTTCGGAACAATGATAAGGAAAATTTTTAAAATGGGAAGTATTGTATAGCTCATCCAAATAAAGGATCTCTGGAGATGCATATAGATGGTGGCAACAATTCATGTTTGAAATATACATCAGAATATTTAGATTTATGGCTCATCACTAATTGCTGGCTTTTACTTATTATTTTATGGGGCGGAAAAATAATAACCTAATATGTTTTATCTGTCTGCCACTAAGGTCAGACACATCTGGGTTGTGAGTCTTGGTTGCAGCCAGCTGCTTTGTGAATTTAGATTGCGTGTCTGAAAAAATAAAGATGAACGTCTTACAAGGCAATCACCATTGGATTTGAACAAACTCCCTACCCTGCATATTAGACTTGAAGGAAAGAACCAAGTTATATTCAGAGAACAGAATATCATAAAGACGTTTTAATATGTCATGTAAATGCATGTATATATAAAGTATAAATATTAATATGTTTGGCCTCAGCAATGTGGCCATTGCACACTGAGTCCGTTTTTTCGTAGTCCTCATGTTTTCCTATCAAAATGCATGCTACGGATGTGAAAATGCAGAAAATCAAACCTTATCCGAGTTTTTTATGACGGACGAAAGTTTCGGAGGCAGTGTGTGATGACCTTTACTCCAAAAGACTCATGTTTTGTTGTCTGTTTGTATATTATGTTGTATATTGTATAATATGCTTTATTGTAATTATGATTTGACAGTACTTGTAAACAGACTTGTGACAATGAGCAACCAGAAGGCCCTCACATTTTCTTCACTGACTTAATGAATATGCTCTGAACTCCAGCATTTAGAAATTTTTTGCAAACCCTATGTTGTAGCTTTTGTATGCCATGTTATTAGCATGGTCTTCAAACAGGCTGTTGTTCTTTTTTAGTTTTGCAAGGCCATACCATTTGAGTCGTTCATGGGTAGATATTCCTCCGGAGGTTGAGAGTTATCCCCAGACATTATATCGTCTGGGGAATTTAATTGTTCCATCTCCTTTGCCCCCACCCATCTTAAACAGATTGCTAAAACTGTTAATTTGATCAATACTTAATTTTTTTCACCTGCCTCTTTTTTCTCTGTTAAGCAGTGATAAGCAATGGTAGGGTGGCAGGTGGAGTGAATTGTCAGATTTTTTTCCCGCTCTCTGCGGGCCCTTCTGCCATTTGGAGTGATGTAATTTATACCACAGTAGTGGCTCTGCAATTACCCTGTCTATTGCTGTCGACAGTATCTCACTATCTTTTAAATGGATCCAGCTTGACTCGTCCAGCCAGGCAAACAGTACAAATGATGCCATTCCTCATGCTGCAAGTCTTAAAGAGATAAGTTCCTTAAAGAGCGGCCCATTTATCAGTTGATACAAGCAGGATACTTACAAGCCCACTCTATTGTTTAGCTGTTTTGACAGTCAGCCTTTTTCGTCTGGGAAGGGTGTCTGGATGGTGGTGGTGTGAAGATCCCCTTTTTCTTGTAATCATTCCACTGGGGGTGTCAATAATGTGGCTGATTTGTTTCTTAAGGCTGGACTGGATAGGACATCTCTGGGCCTGTTTGTTTTATTTTTTTTCTGAGCCTGGAAGATGAGAAATACAATTTTTAAGGCACAAAAATGTATTTATATTTTCATTTTATTCCAGTGCATACCAAAACATCTATAGAATTTTGGTTTACCTTCACCAAAAAAGAAAAAAAACTATGGAAATTCACAGCTACTTCCTAAAATACCTACTGAAGCCCTTCCAAATTAAGGCCAAACAATCTCAAGGTTCATTTGTTCCTACATCACTCCTTGAATTGTGTTTAAAGATCACTAAAGCACTGTAATTTAAGCACTTAGACACACAGACCACCATTTATGTCTTCCCATTAACTTGATTATTACACTAATTAATTAAAGGGAGGAATTTCACAACCAGTTAACAATCAGATGGCTTACATTAAGTGAGAGCAATCATTTTAAAGTAGTGGTAGAAAACTAATCAACGTTGGATTAGAAAAACAGCTTGTCCTTGAAGTATTATGGGTTAGTTAAAGAGGATTACAATTTACAGAGCAGGTTTACTCTTTACTAACATCAGTATGTGAAGTTGTAGTTACCTGGAAAGCAGACATTTTACCTTCATTTGTGGATTTTGATTTGTATTAATGGATCTTTAATAGTATTTCTCTCAATAGCAAATGTTAATGCTTTAAGAATCACCCACTGCTTACAATATACATTTTAGTTGTAAAGGGAATTTAGCACTTAATGAGTAAATGGAAAAAATAATAATAATATTGCTATAAATAATAATAAAAAAAGTTTCATGTTGTTGTTCATGTACATGTTATAATTTAGTAATTACAGTTATTAACATATGTAAATATAAACTTGACCTCTGAATTAAATAAAATTAACATGTATAGTTTTCCTTTTCTTTTTTTCCGTCCTTTGTGGCCAGTGAAAACATTTTATTTTAGGAAGTGGCCCAGTGTCCATGTCTGTTCCAGTTACCTGGACATTTTCTGGACTTAAAATAATGAAGCTTTGAATAGAATTACGTGTAATAAATCAATTCCATGCTCTAAATTGATCTGATGATCATCTCGCACACAGAGTTGTCATTGGCAGGTTGCAAAAACATACGCCAAAGCTTTTTTACTCAAGACTGAATTTGTAGGATTTAAAAGATTTTAGAAGCCAGCTAGATTAACAGGATTTGTTTTGAGTAAATCAGTGATTTTATGTATTTTATAGCTACTGGAAAAAGTCTAGTCATTCCTGTGGAGACTTTGTGGCTTAATATTCACAGTAACTGAATAAACAATCACAGTCGTTAATAGAAAAAGTGAATAATGCCATTTTGAAAGAACAGTATTTGGAGCTGTTTCAGTCAGTTCAGGTTTCAGCAATAGATTTGCTAGACTATGGCTACAATGAGGTCTTCTGAGGATTGTTCTAATATTTAATGAGGTTTACAATGTCAAAATGGTGTCAAAAGTTTTATTTGAAGAAGTTAGCTACAAGAAAATTATACTTTTTAAATTATAAAAAGTATTATTAGAAAATTATACTGATTATACTTTCTTTTCAGCATCTAATGAAGTGAGAAATCATCTTTTCCTCAAAGTGCATTTTCAGACTAATTGTGAGCTTAAATCTACATAGAATTTGCCATCTTTAATTTTTATGAGTTCATGTTGTGCTCTCTATTCTGACAGTATGGTCACACAAACTCTATAACTAAAATTCATGCTAAAATTAAATGCTTTGACTATCTGATCATATATTACTGGAAGCAGAAATTCTATACCTGGAATTAATTTGTTATTTAAAAAAATCTCTTCATAGCAATCTCATTGCATTTTAATAGTAAACCCACAAACATTAACCGTGTTCTTTAGTTCAAAATGGGGACAGCTGGCCATTTTATTAAATATTTCAGATACTGAGATTAAATTATAGTATGTGTATTTTTAAAATATATATTTTAAATATTGTTCTTTATATAAACTAATGTTCCGTATTGATTTTTTACAGGTGTGTTATCTGTATATTGAATTTTGCACTTTTGCACTTGCGTTGTGTTTTAGGGTTAAGGGAAATATCCATAAAATGACTGGATAATATCCTGGCAGAAAATAACCAGTACCTTTTTTTAACAGTGCAGAGATTGACAAAAACATTCACATATATTACATGTATGTTCAGCAACAGGTTAATGCAATAATATAAGAATTTCCTTGAGAATAATAATTTAGAAGCATTGACATTTAAAATAAGATGTACTATAAGAAAGTGCAACAGATGTTATTTTTCACATGATTTGTTGCATTGGATAATGTGTGACACCAGTGGATTTTGAGCACATGCCATCTACCTCTGATTATTCGCTTCACACTGTTGATTCACACTGGTGATGACAGTCTGTAGCACTAGATGTTTTCCCAACGTTCTTCCAGCTTGACCTGCCTTCTTTATCCGGCCTACTCTCTTTATCCTTTCGCTCAACAAAACTGCTTGAGTTACTCCGCCGAGATGGTTTGTATTCCACTTCAAATTAAACTGTGGCCACGAGGCATTTAATCCACAGATTAGGATATTTCTCATTGATAGCCTTTGATTCAACTTGTCCCTGTTGTCTCCCATTCTTTCAGCAGGTTTTAAGATCTCTCTGAGCAAGAAAACTGAATTCTGTAGCCATCCGTCAACAGAGGGCTGAAATGGCCTCTCTCCATTATAGTTAATTGAGTTTGTCCCTCCATGTCATCGAATGGGCTTTCTTATCGGAGTCAACAGGGATGTGAGAGTAGACTACCTCTGCTCCAATCCCTTACTCTTAATCTCACATGTCAGTCTCAGCGTTGGGCTAATACGGCAAGCCGCAACTGTAGCGCTTTGCAATAAATGTCCATTTTCCTACTTAATATTCTGAAAAAGTAATAGTACTTTGTTTATGCATGGCTGTGGGTATTTGGCTGTTGGCACAACATATCAAGCAGGGACTAAAGTGTCCTACAATGTGATATGTTTTATATTCCATCTTAAATAGGGCTTGATGATTTTTTTGTCCCCAAGTTGGAAAATGTGTGCAAAAAACTTTAGGGGTGCAATGAGAATTGATCAAATAATTTGTGTTTTTCCGAACACTGTAAAAAAAAGAATGGGTCTTATAATTTTCATTTTAAAAATTAAGGTGATAATTAAAAATATTGTGTATATTTCATTAAATAAATTGTGGTTCAGTGTTGTATAGAAAATATTGAGAACTTTTCACTGATATAACCAAGAGATATGTTTTCCTCGTTTTTTTATAAGGAAACTTATGCAGTTTTGAAGCTTGAATTAAGTAACTGATGAAACTGAGAAAAAAAAATAAGGAAAGAAGGCTACCTATTTATTTTAAGGGAATTAGCTCAATTTTGCTGTTTTATTTTGGCAGTGATTGTTAGTTCCCAGCATGCTTTGCATATGGTTGGATATGGAGAATAAATATTGAAATTAAGTGCTACTTTAACAGATGTTTCCCTTTACTCAAAAACATATAATGTTTTATTTCAGTTATGTTTGACATTTGAAAGTTTCTGTTATGTTGATTTTTTTGTCGTTACCATTGTGCAGAACAGTAGAGCTTGGTTATGGATAACTACATGTATTACCACTAAGAGGCTTGATGCTTTGTTCAATGAGTTGTGGCTTTGCTAATGCTAGTGCAGTAAAGTTTTATTATTATTATTATTATTATTATTTGAGCTGCCTGGCTGTATACAGTCTTTTAATTGTACAAAATAACTCAAAGTCAAATACAAACAGGCCGTACTCAAAATCACAGACTTTTGAGAATCAACTTAAAATACATGAGCACATTTCACAAATAATATTAAATTCATTGTGTTATAGATTAAATAATTTAGGAGATTTCACATGATTTATTCAGGAAGATTCTGTAAAAAAAAAATCAAGCCTTAAAAACTACTCAAAAATATGTGTAATAGTGTTACCATGTGTTCATCATCTTGCCTGGATGATTTTTTTGTATACTGTAATGGATTATTACATAATAAACAGGTAGGATTTAAACAAGTTTATCTCAAACCTATATCTCTTGTTCCTACAATTATTTAAGGTGCAATCGATGTAGTTAGTGGCATGACTGGCACCACTGGCAGAGCCTTCAGCAGACTACAAACGAGTGGCACGAGGGCCCAACTGGTATTTGCCAGAGAACTCAAGAACTGGTGCAGTGGGCCCTGGGTTACTCCTGGTGCATGACAATGCCCAAAATGCTCATGTGGCTAGAGTGTGTAGACAATAGAGTGTGTAGACAATGACAAAGGTATTGATTCCATTGACTGGCCCTCGTGTTCCCTACACTGTAAAAAATGACTGTGAATTTAATGGTAAAAGACTATAAAATGCTACAGTAAAAACCTGTTAAATGGTTAACGGTAAGTTCCTCAACTATATACGGTGAAAAACTGTATTGGACATTACATGTCATTTTACGGTAGTAAACCGTTTTTGGAAGTGAAAAAGAATTTACAGTGAATAACCTTAAATTGACATTCCCAGAATTCCCTGCTTTACATTTAAAATTTGATGTTTTTTGTTGTTGTTGTTGTTGTTGAAATAACTGTTTTTTCTTATCAGTTTTGTACATTAGGGTTGTATGTTACATCTAATGTTGTTAAATTAATGTTTATTGCATTAGTTCAGTTTCATGTGTGTTACCATGATGTTGTTTAGTGTTTGTGTGAATAACACTGTGCACCTTCTATATATGTTAATATTTAAAAGCTTTGGTTCATCATGTGACTCATCACCACCTGCTTTTGGTGGTTATCAGTGTTTATACGGGACCGTTGAATGCTTGAATCTGATTGGCTGACGAACATTTTAAGGTGTGCAATTATTTTCAGGGAAACACACAGGGAATGTAGTTTCAGGCAGGTCTTGAGTAGCGCTAACATGTCTTTATCACTTTGCCAAACGATTTGAGTTATTTCAAAGGTATTTACAGCCTAAAATAGCAAAAGAACCAAAACCCACAATGACACTGGCCAAACAAATAAATATAGTAAACTAAAGGATAAAAACGACAGATCGTGTCCATGTTTTTGCCACAAAATTATATTTTATTATAAACTATCTCTACCTCACAGACGCACGCATATAAAGTTTGCGCACACATTAACATAAGCGCTAATGTTGTTAGCGCTACTCTGACGATTTTATCAGTAACATAGTTTAACAACTTAAAAACTACATGACTTCTCACAAGGGAGGTAACAATGGCGCTGTTCGTGAAGAAAATGAACTAAACACTATAACTAGAGACATTGCTGCCGAACACTATTGAGGTGCACAGACTCACAGAGGTAATCTCTCTCTCTTTCTCTCTCTCCGTTACTAGGTTTAAAATGACGTTTTGGAATTAGTAGCAGAGTCGTTGGATGAGATGCAGAAGAAATAATCCTACTCACGATTTAAGTACTCACCGGACAAATGCCTTGAAATATATCATCTGATCGATGTTTTGAGGTGTGCTATCTGTAGTATAAGCGGAATAATTGACTTCAGGCCGTTGAATTCTTAGAAAATAATGCACATTAATGCAAATAATGTGCATTATTTTCTAAGAATTAAATGGCCTGTCGTCAATTATTCCTTACATTACAAAGGTACAAAACAGATTTCAATACTTCAGTAGGCTGGTATATTAACATAATATCATTTCATGAAATTATGGTTTTTATAACTGTAAATTTAAGTTAAAAAAAATAAAACCTAAAATATTGCTACCGTATTTTGTACAGTAAAATTCTGGCATCCACAGCTGCTTTTTTACTGTAAATTTCACAATTTTGTTTTTTTTTTTACAGTGTAGACCTGAATCCAGTTGAGAACCTCTGGGACATTATGTATCAGAGTATCCGAAACCTTTTCAACTTGAATATTTCATTCTTCGAGATCTAGTTTGAGGCAGATTTATTTGAAAAACTTAACTCTTTATTACACTGATGAAAAATGGTATGAGCTACATAAATACTATAATATAACTATTAATACTGACTTCATTTTCAGTACATTCGATAACTATAAGAGAGATGCAAGATTGCAGCAGCTGCATTTGAATGAATCAAGAGAGAGAGAGCCTGTGATACCTGGATGAGCGGTATGTTATTCAGAGTTGCTATTGATGATGGTTGTTATCAGGGAATAACACATTTTAGAATGCCACAACTGACCAATCAGATTCAAGTATTTCAGGGGTCTGTGCATAGTGAATAACAAAACTTACTTTAAGCATGCTTCAGCTTACATTTATGCTAAACTCCAAAAATGTACCTATACATTTACAATTAACTGCAAGTTCCAGCGAAAAATAAACTAGAGGCAGCAGAACACCAACAACTTTTATACCTTTTCAAATTATTATAGGGTCAGATTATGTAAGGAATAATTGACAACGGGCCATTGAATTACTAGAAAAATAATGCACACCCGAGGTGGTGATGCGGCCACAATGTGATGTGGAGTGTGCATTATTCCTCGGGTGTGCATTATTTTTTAATAATTCAAAGGACTGGAGTCAATTATTCTGCATATACTACGGTTAACACACCTCAGGGCATCAATCAGATGATATATTTCAAGGAATTATTCCGGTTTTGTCATTAAAACACTATTGTGAGTAGGATTAATCTCATCCAACATCTCTGTTGCTAATTCCAAAACGTCATTCCAAAATGTGCAGAGCAGTGGGTCCCCAGGACTGTAGTTGTGAACCACTGTGATAGAGCATTAACCTTTTAGCACCACTCAGTGGACATTTAGTTTCTGAACTGCCATAATACGTACAAAAACCATTGTAATAAATGTTGTCAGATCAATGTATGTAACGGTCTGGTGGTTGTGGTAAAAAGGCGCACAACGAAAGAATAAACAAAAAGAGTAGTCTAATAAACCGCATCAACTCACTTTTGACAATTGTTAACTTAAGATCAGACAAACACAAAGGCAGAACTGAGGACTTATAAAGGGGCTGGAACAAACGAGAAAACAAGATAATTGAATCAAACACAGGTGATGCATATAACTAATTAACAGAACTAGGTCAGAAACTAAAACAGGAAGAACCAAATAAGGACAAAAAGGAAACTAAACAAACAGTTCTGTTACAATGTATTAACTGCACATAATGTAAAAACAGCACATAATGTAATATTACATTATTATTGTAATAATATATATATATAAGAGATAGAGATAAATGCCAAAATGAATCTATATATTCTATATAAATGCTAAAATGAATCTCAATCTCAGACGTGAACATATTTGCTTTGCTTAATCTTTTCATGTACAAATTAATTTATTTTAAGAATTAATTTGTGCATGAATGGAATAAACAAAGCAAATATGTTCACGTCTGAGACTGAGATTCATTTTAGCATTTATATAGAATAACTAAACTAATGAACTTTAGTGAGGGGACATTGTTCCCATTGTTCTTAGAATCATGAAAAAAAAAACTTTTATTAAAATTCTGAATGCATTACAGATAATCTGTGTGCAAAGAGTGCTCCCTTTATAATTTCAAATGCACTGAGCCTGAACTCTCACATCTCAGTTCATCGGTTAAATGGACGTGTCTGTGTTTAGCTACACTGCTCAAAGCTGCAAACATTGTAAATAGAAACATCTGATGCTCTCCAGAGCGCAAATGCAAATATGCACAGAAGAGTTTGCCAAATATATTATTATTACAGTTTCAACTAAGGGTGTTCTTGCTTTTTTGTTTTTGTTTTTTTGTGAGAGTGTTTAGCTCCCTAAACACAGCGTGACACGATAAACTGCTTTCTGTATGGATTTAATATGGAATGTTACTTAAATACAGGAACAGTTGGCAATCCTACTTTCCATGTTTTAAACACTTAGAATATGTTCTTACTTTGGCCATGCATTAAATGCACGTCCTTGAAAGAGCGCAGTTTGCTGACATATTTACTTTAAAGTCCACGTGAACTGGAAGTTGCTGCTGACTGGATTTCAATATGGTGACGTATTTCCAACTGAAACAGAATATTGAGTAGAGGCCGGGTTTTTATTTTTGCTCTCCTCCTCTCTTCTCTCACTCACAGCAAACTAATGGTTGGACTGTCATGCTGCGGAGAGATGAGGAAGCGATTTGCAGGTGAAACAGATATTTATTGTAGTCAGACGGATATAACAGAAAACCAGGATGAATTGATGACAGATGACACAGGGACCGGATGGGCTACACAGCAGGATGGTGGTGACGAGACGGATCCGTGGTGAAGAGTGGGAATCCCCAACACGAACGAAGACACAGCAACACCGACACCGGACGATCACCTTGACATCAGACGGACGAACGGAGGAAACGTGACAGTCACTGAACAACACACAGGGAGACATCCAAAACGATCTGACAAAGGAGAGGAGAAACTGGTGAGTATTTATGGGTGAGTTAAGGAGCTGCAGCTGGTGCTGCTAACGAGGCTCAGCTGAGTGTAGTGAATGGTGATGGCTCGGCCACGCCCACACACGTACTACACACACACACATGACAATACACGGGACAAGGAGGAAACAATGAATGAGTGAACCGTGACAGTACCCCTCCCCTAAGAACGCCTCCTGGCGTTCCCAGGTTCCCCTACCTGTCGATTGTAATCATCGATCAGAGAGTGGTCCAGTATGTCTCTCGCAGGTACCCAACTTCTCTCCTCCGGACCGTAACCCTCCCAGTCCACCAAGTACTGAAATCCGCGTCCCCTCCGCCTTGAGTCCAGTATACGATTTACCGAAAATGTGGGTTCCCCGTCTACGAGTCGCGGCGGGGGGGGAACCCGGGCTGGCGGATTAATGGGAGAATGAAACACGGGTTTAATTTTGGATACATGAAAGACGGGGTGAATCCTCCTGTACACCGGAGGAAGGTTGAGGCGGACTGCCACCGGACTAATGATCTTGGTGACAGTGAACGGGCCAATGAATTTGGGAGCAAGTTTATTAGAAACGGAGCGGAGAGGAATGTTCTTGGTTGAAAGCCACACTTTTTGACCAACGACGTAAACGGGAGGCTTCGACCGGTGGCGATCGGCTTTAGCCTTGGTGCGCGCCCCAACCTGGAGTAGAGTCTCACGGGCTCTAGTCCAAGTGCGGTGACACCTCTGGACAAAGGCGTGGGCGGAGGGGACCGCGACTTCGGATTCCAGACTGGGAAAAATTGGTGGCTGGTAACCTAAACTACATTCAAACGGAGATAGGCCCGTGGACGACACTGGTAATGCATTGTGGGCGTACTCCACCATAGACAGTTGCTGACTCCAAGAGGAAGGATTCTTGGAGACCAAACATCGCAACGCCCTTTCCAAATCTTGGTTGGCTCTCTCGGTTTGGCCATTGCTCTGGGGATGAAACCCTGAGGACAGACTAACAGTCGCTCCCAGTAATTTACAAAACTCTCGCCAAAATTTGGACACAAACTGGGGTCCCCTGTCGGAAACCACGTCCACCGGGAGGCCATGTAAGCGAAAGATGTGGTTTACGACTGTCAACGCTGTCTCCTTGGCTGAGGGTAATTTGGGCAAGGGTATGAAATGGGCCGCCTTCGAGAACCGGTCCACCACGGTCAAAACGACCGTGTTGCCCTGAGAGGGCGGGAGGGCGGTAATAAAATCTAGCGCAATATGGGACCAGGGTCTCGAAGGGACGGGCAGCGGTTGAAGTAACCCATCTGGGGGTCGATTGGAAGTCTTACCAGTGGCACAAACCGAGCAAGCCAAAACAAAACTGTGAATGTCGCGAGCCATACGTGGCCACCAGAGAGACGAAGAAAAAATCAATATGTCATCCAGGTAGACATATATGAACTGATCTACCATATCTCGCAGCACGTCATTGACGAGTGCCTGGAAGACCGCCGGGGAGTTGGACAGCCCGAAGGGCATGACCAAGTATTCAAAGTGCCCCCTAGGGGTGTTAAAAGCAGTCTTCCACTCATCCCCCTTCCTTATGCGGACCAAATGATAGGCATTACGTAAATCCAATTTTGTGAAAATGGATGCTCCCTGCAACCTCTCGAAGGCAGAAGACATCAACGGCAAAGGATAAGTATTCTTTACCGTGATGTTGTTCAACCCTCGGTAGTCAATACAAGGACGCAGGGACCCATCCTTCTTCCCCACAAAAAAGAACCCCGCCCCCGCCGGAGAAGAGGAAGGGCGGATAAACCCGGAAGCTAGAGAATCAGAAATATATTTCTCCATAGCCTCCCTTTCTGGAACAGAAAGCGAATATAACTTGCCCTTAGGCGGAGACGTACCTGGCAGTAAATCTATGGCACAGTCGTAAGGACGATGCGGAGGAAGAGAAGCTGCTCGAGACTTACTGAACACTTCCCTCAGGTCCTGGTACTCCGCGGGCACGTTAGACAGATCCATCGCCTCCTCCTGAAACACAGAAACAGAAATCAACGGACAGGCAGACACCAGACAGGACTCATAACAATTCTTGCTCCAAGCTAGGACGGATTTCTGACGCCAGTCTATTTTGGGGTTGTGATTGAGGAGCCACGGGTGGCCGAGCACGACGGGTGCAAGGGGGGAGTCCATGATTAAGAAGGAAATAGTCTCTGAATGATTGCCTGATGTGATGAGAGTGATGGGTTCCGTGGTGGAGGAAATGGGAGGCAATTCGTGACCGTTGAGGGCGTGAACAGAAATCTTGTGAGTAAGGGACTTGGTGGAGATCTGAAGCTTGTGTGCAAATGTCTGGTCCATAAAATTACCCTCTGCCCCGGAATCCAGTAGAGCCTGACAGTCGAGTGAATGTGTAGCCCATCTCAGTCTTACCGGAAGGAGGGTCGATGATGTGGATGAGGTCTTCTCTGCGGAGATCCCACCCGATAGTAGCCTCATACTTACTATCGGGCTTGGTCTTTTACCGGGCATCTGTCCCGTAAGTGTCCTGCCCCTCCACAATACAGGCAAAGACCCTGGGATCTCCGCCTCTCCTTCTCCTCCCGGGAAAGCCGAGCTCGCCCTACCTGCATGGGTTCGTGATCGTAGGTGGGACTGACCACGTCCCCGTCGTTGACTCGATGACTCTCAGACCCACCAGGGACTCGACTGGCCGGGACGCGTCGCTCCGCTCTGGCGAGCCGTGCGTCCACTCTAAGGGCCAGGTCAATCAACCCATTGAGTGTGGTGGGGAGTTCCAGGACGTAGATCTCTCTCTGGACGCGGTCAGCCAGCCCATGCAGGAACATATCCCACTGCGCCTCCTCGTTCCAGCGACACTCCGCCGCCAGGGTCCGGAACTCGATGGAATAATCCGACACTGATCGTTCACCCTGGCGGAGATCGGCGAGAATTCTGGCCGCCTCTCTTCCGACGACGGCCCGATCGAAAACTCGCTTCATTTCCTCGGATAGTGCCTGAAACGAGGTGCAGCAAGGATCCCGGTTCTCCCACACCGCTGTTCCCCATAGTGCCGCCCTTCCAGTCAGCAGGGTCATAACAAATGCCACTTTGCTCCGTTCCGTACTGTATGTTCTGGGTTGCAGAGCAAAGTGCATGGAGCATCGTGTCAGGAATGCCCTGCAAAATCTGGGTTCCCCGGCATAAAGCTCGGGAACGGGCAGCCGAGGTTCCGGCTGGAAGGGGACTTCAGATGGATTGGGGACAACTGGCGGTGTGGGTGGCGCAGTGGGAACTCGCAGCTGTTGGAATTGCTGGGTGAGCTCGGACACCTGCGTCACCAGAGCCTGAATGGCACGGCCAGTGTTACTCAGGCTCGCCTCTTGAGAGTTCATTCTGTCGATGCTCTGAGAAATGAATGCCTCTAGTGCTGTGGCTGAGGCACCCGCCGCTTCCATGGGTTGGTCAGATCGTTCTGTCATGCTGCGGAGAGATGAGGAAGCGATTTGCAGGTGAAACAGATATTTATTGTAGTCAGACGGATATAACAGAAAACCAGGATGAATTGATGACAGATGACACAGGGACCGGATGGGCTACACAGCAGGATGGTGGTGACGAGACGGATCCGTGGTGAAGAGTGGGAATCCCCAACACGAACGAAGACACAGCAACACCGACACCGGACGATCACCTTGACATCAGACGGACGAACGGAGGAAACGTGACAGTCACTGAACAACACACAGGGAGACATCCAAAACGATCTGACAAAGGAGAGGAGAAACTGGTGAGTATTTATGGGTGAGTTAAGGAGCTGCAGCTGGTGCTGCTAACGAGGCTCAGCTGAGTGTAGTGAATGGTGATGGCTCGGCCACGCCCACACACGTACTACACACACACACATGACAATACACGGGACAAGGAGGAAACAATGAATGAGTGAACCGTGACATGGACGGACGACGGACGTGGTTAAGCATATTCTGCCCAAGCCGTCAAACTGACGTCATCAGAGAAGGTATGCCATTCCAGAGTGGAAGCAAATGATCAGATTTTGATTAAAGATTTTGATTTACCAATACAAACAATTTTTTTCAGAGGATATACAGATTATATCTATATACGGATTATAATAATATATATTATTGCATGGATTAATTTTTGACCTTAATACAAGACAAAATACATATTGTGAATTTTGATTAACTTGAACTTTTTAATGTCTGTGGTATGATGACAATGACAGTGGTTACATATAAATATATTTTTATGAACAAATTTGGAAAAAGCAAATAAAAGTTTCCAAAGTCTAATGTAGTCTGGGATAGATCGCATTATCTGCCTCAGGCAACGGCAGCACGGAGCACAAGTTGAATGAACAATTCTTCACTTTAATACAAGTTGAATAACATGAATGTACATCAGAGGATATGTTGAAAATAAAGAACAACTTACAATCATGCATCATTTCAGTATAACAGCCTGTGAAGAATGTGTCAGTCACGTGACATTTAGCCTACCTCAGGAAGATAAAACTGTCTAATCATATCGCCAAAATTATAAATACATTAGGCCTATACGTTTGTGTAGAATATAAAAAAGTTTTTATAACAACCATTTAAATGACTATATCTCAAATATTAAGTATGTCATAATTAGGATGCACGATATTTATCGGACCGATAAATTATCGACCGATATGAGAGAAAATGACGTCATTTTTATTGCTCCGATAAATAAATTAAATCCGATAACTAGCTCCGATAAAGTATGCTTGCTGGTAAATCAATCAATCAGTCTGATTTATCTGAGATTCATCTTCTTTCCAAGTGCAAGTAATTGCAGCTTTAAACTGCAGTGACTCAGCATGTGTTGTGCTCATTACGTCATCATTTGCGAACATGTCTTCGCCGGTCTGGAAGTTTTTCTCGGTGGCAGAGGAGGACAATGCCATTGCTATTTCCAACGCGTGTTCAGCAAGGATTCCGAAAGGAGGAAAAAAGGCATCAAGTAGGGTTGTGACAGTGAGGAAATTTTCCCACTGGTTAATCGACGTGTGTCAACACCTTACACCTCGGTGGATGGGGGGTGGACGTCGTTTGAGTCTTCTCTCTTTTCCTCGTTTTCCTTCGGTTTTAAATAGCTTGTAAACTCTGTGCGCGTTTTATTTTCACTTTCAAATTAGTAGCAATTCGGCGTCAAGCAGTTGTTTGGTTTTAGTTCGCTTGAGTTTTCTCACTTTCCTTTGCTTAAATAGCTCGTAAAAGCACCGTGCGTATTTTATTTTCACTTTTAAATTAACGGCAATTCGACATCAATTGCAACAACAAAATACAACATAGAACATATAGCTAACTTTTATTAACAAAACGAATAAAAATGCACCATGCTATATGCCTAATATAAAATAACAGATAACTTACAAATTTTAAATATGCATGGTAGACCTATACAAAACTGAAAATCAGTAAAGACTGAGGAACAAATAATTATAAAACATAGAACGTTTATTAGTGAGATGGAAAGTTTTGAGGCACGGACTGCATACACCTTGATGTAAAATAATGGGAAAAATATTTCTAAACAGTTTAGAAATAAACAGTTTAAACAAAATAAAAATCAGCAAATACTGTGGAACCAAATAGGCTAAATGAGAAACGAATGTTTAAAAATAAATAAATAAATAGACCTTCCAATATCACCTTAGATAAATGGTAGGTCAAGAGGCTTTTCAAAATCCAAAAATATTTTTAAAACAGGCACTTTTACATTTCGTTTTGAAACTCTTCTGCCACCGTCTTTTTATCTATTATAAATTCTACAAGTTAGACACAATTTACCACAATAAATAAGCCTACAGTAAAACATGATAAATTATAGTAAAGGTGGTCATCATGAGTAGTTTAAAAATATTTTAATATTATGTTAGTGCTGGTGCAATATTATCTGTTCTCCTCTTTTCATCAGTCTTTTTAGTTTGTGCCTTTTTTTTAGATAATGTTCGACTTTCTCCATAGCATTTTAAAGTGGCAGTTTCTCAATAGAATACGATAGGAATGGCTTGCGCAAATCTTCTCACACTTCTCGAGCACGCTGGTGAACGCGCACAGAGTATAGTGTGATTCGCGCGCCGCTCGTGCACAATTAAAATAACTGCTTCAGTCATGTTGTGCTGATAAGCTCCGTTTAGTTCGTATGTGAGGTTAGCGCTTATAAAAGCGCCGGAGGCGCGATTCAAAGAATGAATAAATAGCCTGATTCTAAGTTTGCATTAACCATGGTATAAATATTGTGGGGGGATTGAACTTACTAGTTTTGGTTATTGGGGGGGTTACCCCCCCCCCCCCCCCACACACAAACTACGCCCCTGCTTACACTACTGCGTTACAGCAAAAAGTAATATGTTACTGTAATGCATTACTTTTATAACGCCTTACTCCCAACACTGTTTAAATATTTCTGTTACAAAGTGTTGTTGTGCCTTATACAAAAAATAAAAAACATTTGAAGAGACAGGACTGATGTTTGCTATAGTTAGGCCAGAGATACTAAAATATCAGTTTAATCAGTGAATCTTAGATTTTGTATTCTCCTGGGTGCACAAACTGCAGATTATATGAAAATTATAATATAAGAATATGAACTTATCGGTATCGGGCATGAGAAGGACTTAATTATCGGTTATTGGTATCGGTTAAAATTTTTCATATCGTGCATCCCTAGTCATAATCACAAAATTATTAAGCTTTTTATAAAAATTAAAAGTTCACAATGTAGCCTAATAAACCTAAGTTTCTTTTAATAAAACTGATTATTTTAATGTAATAATATAATCAAATGTATTATATTGAAATATAATTATGATGGTAAACGTATAATAATAATTGTTTTAAATTATGTGCTGGTATTACCTTATGAACTGTGATTACATTATAAGTTGCCACAGTGTGTTCATAATGTAATAAATTTCTCATACAATAACCTATTACATTATGTGAAAAATTGTTATTACATTGAAAAATTATTATTACATTATGAGCTCAAAATTTTATTACGTTTTGAGAACATTATTACATTATGAGTTGCTACACACGTTCACGTTTCAGAAAAACTGACACTGACATTTCACTTTAAAACTGTTGCAAACCGTGCAAAAAACAACAATTTTATTGTGCTGAAAAGTTGCCGCGGGCACGTTTTTCCAGTGATTCCATGTTACAGTAACAACGTAAATCAAGATTAGTAAATAATGACAGAATTTCTATTTTTGAGTGAACTATTCCTTTGAGTTAACTGCAACAAAGTAATTAAACATGGTGCAATTTAAAAGATGTGTTGACCTGTTACAGCATCTGAAACACTTCCCCATTTACTTTCAAATAAATTTTAACCATTTTGTCAATGATTTTTGTCAGTATTTGTAAATTATTTAAAGCCATTTGTATTTGTGTTCATTAATGTCTCTTGCTGTGACTTTGGGTGATCTGGCTCATCTCCATAGCTCCATTCCACCTCCAGCAGTGGCATCCACGATTTGCATGTCATGTTTGTCTTTGCTAATCATGCCGTGCTTCTCCAACAAGACTTGCAACATCAGAACATGGCTGTTCATCTAATTAAGGTGCTAATTGAATTAAATGACTCTGGTAATGAGTAGACGAGTAGCATAAAAATCAAAGAGTCAGAACAGGCTAATTAACAAAAGAGCCTGGCTTAATTATAACACTTAAAATACATGCAGCACTGCCCTCCCATATTGTTAATTGGTGCACAGGGAAATTTATGATAATTGGGGTAATGATAGTTGCATGAGGGGCTGTTCCCTTGCCTGCAGGAGTAATTATAAAATGCGACTGAGTCTCGTGTGCTGGTGTTAATTAGTGCTCAGAATATTATAGTGCTTGAATCCCTTAAGTCTTCTGGTGATATTTGATTCTGTCTTGTTTTGTTGTGGTTTTTCCCTGGTCCAAACAACTGAGCCCACATTATTATTATTTTTTAAATCATGGATACAAGCAGAGAGTTTTAGGATTAAGATAAAATTTAAAACAAAGTTATGATATAATACTCCAGTCTTGGGGACCTACTGCTCTGCACATTTTGTATGTGGCTAGATGTATGGGGCCACTGCCCCTCTGCCCTCATCAGCTGAGGTACTCCTCTGAACGTGCAGTCGCTGAAAATGTTTTATTTTTTATTTTTATGTTATTTTATGCATTTTGATGGTGCAGCACAGATGAGTTACTGCAATAATGGTCTCCACTGGCGAATTCTCCAGTGGTCCACAGCAAACATCTCCCCTTGCCTGAATTTGCTGTAATTTACCTGAGCTTTTGAATACAGCTAACATGCTCAGCCCTGTAATGTCCCTTTATATTTGCGGGCTGCAAGATAAAAATCCCTAATGCCTCTGTATTAAAAGAGCTTGCCTCATTTACAAATGTAATTTGAATTGAGGATAGTCTTCCAATATCCCTCTCATTTGGGTAGCAATTGAATAGCTCTCTATTTGGAAAGCTCTCTTTTTCTCTTGTGGACTCTGGCGGCTGATGGAGTGATTAGAGGTGCTGGGAGCTGTTAGAGATTAGTCAAGCAGAGAGAGTATAAATTGGCAAGGATGTTTTATCAGCGCGTGTCACAATATATGAAAGCAGATGTGCGTGCGTGAAGCTGCTCTCCCACATTACACTCAGCGAATAATTGAGATCTTTTTTATTCCCGCAGATTACCGCTCTCACTGATCACACTGTCACGTCAAAGTGAGCACTTCATTCGCCTTGTATGCATGCCAGATCTATTTTGCTTTGGTAATGGGCTGATATTACCGCTGCACAAAGACGATGAAGACATCAGTGTGATAGATAGGCGAAAGATTAAATGGGATCTTTATGACTTCTTTGATCATCAGTTATGACTGCATGATAAGATGAGCCAAGTTGGGTGCTGATTTGTTCTTTATTGGATGCAAACATTAGCCAGGGGCAGCCAAGCTTGTGCTGATGCTCTCATTTAAGGTGGAACAGAGCCTGTACATGTTTCATGCAATGTGAAGAGGGTGGGAGTGGGATGAAGGATCTCTGCCGACAGATACACAACACATACTGTTTACTTGGTACTTGAAAACATGGGTTTATAACAGTAATTGCAGCGCCTTTTTTAGAACGGCTTTTTCTTGGGTTAAATTATTCCAAATTTGTGGTTACATTTAAAATATATTTAGAATTCAGAAATATATGGAATACATGTGAAACTCATTCCTGATTTCTAACATATACTTAGGCAGGAGCGTTCAGTAACATTTCTTTATTTGCAGAAAAAGGGACTTGTTCAAGCGCCTTTTTGTTAGTATCTGGACAATTAATTTTAATTTTAATTTTTACTATTTTATTGTTTGTTTTGTTGGGATGTATTTGCTTAAAAAAAAAAAAAAAAAAAAAAAAAATATATATATATATATATATATATATATTTTTTTTTTTTTTTTTTTTACATATTCATGCCATTTCCACCTTAAATCTGATAGATTAAACAAGATTTTTTTTTCTTCTGCTATGCAGATCAAGGCTTGGGCACTCAGCGATGACAGATACTAATGTCTAAATCAGCGTCCCAGACCAGACTGGGCTGTTGCTCGTGTTCTCCGTTGAAATGTCACCTGTTCCCATCCACCGATTTGCATAATGCAAAGTTTCTCACTCGTAAAATACAGATTAAGAGGAGAGATGGGGAGCCATTCGTAAAAAGCGGAGAGTCATTTCATAGCACTGGCTCCCCTGGTGATTAACTCACTCACCACCATGGCCAGCACCGCTGAAATGTTAACGCTACAGTATTAATTACATGCCTACAAACTGCTCAGCCAAGCCGTAATGACCTCTGAGCACGTTGGCGCATGAGTGCATGTGTTATAATCAAGGTGTGAAAGCACGGAGTACCGGCTAGATGTACATACTGAGCATTGTGCCACATTCATGACCAGCCATTTAGAAGTGCAGCTCTGCATGCTATCAAGGGCTTTATACTAACATGAGTCAAAACATATGAGGATGGATCAGCACTGCAAAAAGTGTTAAACTTCAATTGTTACTTTAAAGAGATATTACTACCTTAAATCATGTAAAGCAGCATGTTAATATTTTTAGGTTGATTCAGCAATATTATATTTTTGACTTGAATAAAAGAAATTAAAAAATTTCTAAAGACAATTACTAAAACGTAAAAGCTGAAAACTGATGGAGAACATGAATTTTGGGGGTATTGTTGGATTATTATTATTATTATTATGTACAAATTTGCTGCCTGAGAGTAGGCAGAAATTCTTGTCTGATTTGTGATCGTTTAATTGACACTGTCAGCTCAAATTCTAAAATGTTTAAGTGGCATCGTCCTAGTGGTGTCGTGGTGGGACCTCACTTGTCTTCTTGACAGCCTAACAATAAACTCCATCTTTGGGCCTCCAAATACTAAATAAACAGAACAGCAGGACAGTTGAATTGCTTTGTGCTTGATAGTGGCCTACTGTGAACATTGTCTCCTCAATTTGTAAGCCTGGTGCAGCAGTAGGCGAGAATTGAAGCAACGCAGCTAACTCTAGCATAAACTGACACCTGACCGAGGACTTCTGAAACACTAGCCTTATTAAGGCACGTAGGGACACCTTTCATCCCCTGCACTGCATGCAAGGATTGCTGCTGCCGCGCCGATAACACTGGGTGGCTGATAAAGTCGACGAGTAATGGATTTTTACTAATGAGAAAAGTGCCTCTGATTATGACGAATAGCCTTGGACCAACAGGCTAAGCTGCTACACAAGCCTCCAATTGTTAGCTGCACAGGTTTTGCATTTCATTATGTACAGCCCCACTTATGTGCAAACCCTGCTCACACTGTGCTGTATGCTCTAAAAAAACTCAAAATACAGTTTTCCTAGTATATTCCTAGCCTAAGAAGTTGTCATCCACCCTGGCATTTACAAAATTTGCCATCTGTATCATTAAAAAAAAAAATATATATATATATATAAAAAAAAAAAAAAAAAAAAAAAAAAAAATATATATATATATATATATATATATATATATATATATATATATATATTTGGACGTTAAGGTTGGAATTTTTGGAAGGAACAAATGGAATGTGCGCTAAACCGAATGTAGCACAATAATTGTTTTACCTAAAATACCTTGTTTTCATAATCCTTGGATGTCAACATCGAACTTGGATATAAAATTAATCACACAACCCTAAAGTGTAACCAGACTTTTAAACACTTAGTTCTTTCTGCCATCACCACTAATTAAGCAGTAGCTTTTGTGTTGTGTCATTTTATGATAGAGTTAGATGCACTGAGTTGATTCTCACCCACTGCTGCAACAACTTATAAATGAAGGAGAAAATGTTCACACCAGGCCACTGTAACAGCTATATGTGCCGGTGCTGCATTGCTTCATCCTCTTGCATAAGAGTGAAAAAGCTGGAACACAGAATACAGAAGGTGCCTCTGAATCAGATTTCTTTCTCTCACCCTTTTGCCTTAAAGCGGCGAGTTCCATATGAAAAGCTTAGGTTGCCCCGTATCAACGGTGTAATACTATCTGCTTTGCAAGCTCTAAAACGCTCTGACGTTGTAAACGCATTATCAGAACACTCCCTCTCACTGTTCGTGCTGAATCAGAGTGCAGGAGGAATAATTATCTTAATATCTGGAAAATGCCTGCTTCTATAGTCCTCATCAAAGTGTTTCCGAGTTTGCTTCATGGGTACAGTGTATAGTGCAGTCCCTATAAATAAATATGTGAACGTGGCTCTCTCCCCTCTAAAATGAATAGAGTTTGGCATGCTGAATTCACAGTGTGTTAAACTATCTCAGGCTTTTGCCTCTCAAGCACCCAACATATCCCCTTCGTAGGCAATGGAATTGGGCTTTATTTTAATGCGAGCCCACCTTGCAAAGTGGCGCTCCTAATCCATAATTACTCCTCTGCTAAGTTTGAGCGAAGAAGTTTCTGCCTTTAAACCCCGAAACACACAGCACGATTTTCGGCTGTCCTAGATGAAAGATTGGCATGGTGAAACGTTCATGGCAATTTCTGTGATCGTGGCTCCTAAATGGTCGTCTTGTGTCATACAGTGAGAGAGGTTCAAAGATGGCCATTGTCATGGTCTTGCGACCAAAGGTAGCCTACAATACAGCATGATCATCACACAGTGTGTTTGTTTCTACGATCCATGCTTACTGACCAATCAATAAAAATGCGACATGAAATTAACGCAACATGGCGTTAAAACATAAATTTGCTTGCCTCAAGCTCTTATGTCTTCCTCTTTCACTGCTTTCACTTTTTTCAACACATAAAAACTACAATTGCGAAAGTGTGATTTACCATGCTCTTCTTGTTTACCACTAGAGCATGCTGATAACGTTTTATTTTTCTATAGTAATGTGCGACATAGACTATGAGTCAATAGGTGTCATCATCGTACAGTCTACACATGTCGTAGCCAAGTTTATTAGATTCATGTCGCACAGTGTGACATGCAATGATCTTATAGGATTGCTAAAGTTGTGCAGTGTGTCTCGGGCTTAAAGGGGTCGTCGGATGCAAAATTCACTTTACAAGTTGTTTGAACATAAATGTGTATTGGACGTGTATGTACACATCCATCCTATAATGATAAAAATCCACCCAGTGTTTTTTTTTTTTTAAATCCCTAATTTAAAATCCTCTTTCATAAAACAGGCTGTTCTGAGAGCCCTATCAGAATGACGTAGTTCTGCCAAAGTCTCTTTAAGACAAGTCATGTCACTCGATGGCCATCTTTGAAATGTCTCTCGGGCATGCTAGTGCAGCTCATATCATTTTGTATGGGGAAACATCGAATTCTCCCAAACTGTTCACTAAGTTTACGATTATAAAAAGGTTATTTTTCAGGCTAGATAAGCCAGTGTGCATGCGCAGTCCTAGGCGCACGTCTCAGAACGCTGACTCTTTCTATAGCAACCAGGACCTCTAACGGCAGCTGCGGTGACTTTACCGATTAGCGATTGGCTCTTTCATTCATTTCATTCAGCTTCCTGCGATTGAGCGGCCATACTGAGCGTTGCATTTTTTCCCCATTCAAAACTATACTAGTCTTGGGTATTCTATAGTCTTTGGTTCTGCTCAGACCGCTCCCATGACAGTTGATTCACAAGGCAGTCTTACCTTAGACCTGCCCTGAGTGAGCTGAGAGCTGTCTGCTATTGAGTCGACTCCGATACAGGGGAAGACAAGATGTCTCCGATTAAGCGATTGAGGTGTTCTGTTGTTGGATGTAATAATGAATATGGTAGTCATCTTTTACTCCCAACATCTGAAGACGGAGAGGATTAACATTACTTTCATTTTGAAGTGAATGCGCCGATTCCCGATCTACATAAATGCATCTATGTTCGCGCGAATCATTCGTGATCCAACTTTATCTACAGAAGAAGTGAGTGTAAGGGTTTTTCTGAATCTTTGCAAATCGCCTTTCCTAATAATGTGCTAGTTAGCCAGTTTTGGGGCTGAAGTTTAGTATGCTCCATAGATATATATACCTAGATGCCTCATTATCGACTGTTTCTATGGGCCGTGATACGAAAGCCATCCGCCATTTTTGTAACGGTCTGCAAATCTTTGAGCAGATTGACTTTGTGCATCTACAACAGCACGTTATATGCTTGTATATCTTTGAATATTCATTGATTATTATGATGAATGCGAGACGGCTGGCGCCTCAACGTATCTGGAGCGGTAGAATAGGGAATCTACACATATCTATGGTCTGCTCATCGCTCCACAGAAGAGAGGGGCGGAGTCAGCAGAGATCACTAGCATTTAAAGTAGTGTTGTCAATCAATTAAAACATTTAATCGTGTTAATTACAGTCCTGGACTGTGATTAATCACGATTAATCGCAAATTTAAAATACTAGGATTTACCTGTAAATGTGTTGAAATAAAGAAATGCATGACAAACTAGTTTAAGGAAACAGAACCTTTCACAGCCCTGCCAGGTATGAGACATAATCCTTATTATTATTCTTTTTTTTCTGCCATTATCAGCCTTTATACTGGCAATACAACGTTTACCAAGCCATGCTTCAATCCCAGTATACATTTACCCAACTATTATCAAAAGTATTTCTAAATAAATGCAACAAAACATCTTGCAATCTTTCATGAAGTATTATGACAAAATGCATTGTCATAGAAGAATTGGACCTGTTCTGCAGGTGCATTAGAGCTAACATTAGCATCATGCTACATAAGGCAATTTATGATATTAATAGTACACTTTTATTCAGAACTCACTTTAAACCACCATGGAGTGTTTGTAATAATTTCCTTTTGCGATCACATGTGTATACTTTGGGCATTACATTATAAAAGTAGCCCAAGAAAAATGCAACCCACGGCTCTGTAATTTTTCCCGCGACTGTATTTTCAAAATAGCCCAATTGTGCGGGAAAACCGCGACCCTGGCAACACTGGTTCGCTGTACCCTTATCACATATGAGTATACATATCTCTCGCCCACTTTCTCTCTCGGACACACTCACTCTCTCACTCCGCGTTAGCTTTACTTTTGTCTAGCCGGCGCCTCATAATCACACAATCCCTGCGTCCCATTGTGCATACTATCCACCCTATCTGCCCTAAATAGTATTGAAAATTACTGATATCACATAGAATTTGTGCACTTTGGGACAAAGACAATGATGAATTACCTTCCGCGCTGCGATGATGGCAAGAAGTTGGGGTCAAACCTTATCAAACGATTAATTTAGTTAAAAAAATATTAACGTGTAAAAATTTTTAGATTAATCGCATGCGTTAATGCGTTAACGTTGACAGCCCTAATTTAAAGTATCATGTACTAAAAAACGCATGCTGAAAACGGAGCTGATTTTGACAGGGTAAAGAAGGTGTTTTTTACACTACCATTGAGAAATTTTAAGTCAAGTCACCTTTATTTATATAGCGCTTTTAACAATACAGATTGTGTCAAAGCAACTTTCCAATATCAAAATAGGAAAATAGGGTCAATAATGTAAAATGACAAGATTAAACACTCAATTTTCAGTTAAAGGCATTTCATTATTGAATTCAATGATGTCATTGTCCTGCTCAGTTCAGTTTAAATAGTATCTGTGCAATCAAGTCGACGATATCGCTGGAAATTAAGTGTCCCCAACTAAGCAAGCCTTTTTATCTTGCAAAAACCTGATGGCACCCTTTGAAAAACTTGTCATGACAAGGCCAACCCACTTGCTTTGAGCCCCTGTGGTGGTGGTGTTTCCACTAGGTCTTGTAAGCTTCACTGTTGTGTGTCTAGTGTCAGAGAGATACCATCATGAGGTATGTGTGGCTTATGTTACTTTTTGGCATTTTCCTGCTTGTGAAAGGCTTAAAATAGTTTTAACTTTGTGCACACAACATATACCATGTTATGGGCATCATACACATACCGACTCTGTAATAATCACAAAGGAAACACTGACCATCATATACTAACTAATCGCACAATGCCAGAGTTTAAAGTTGTTCTGATCACAACAAATTCATGCAGAAACGTGCGCCTTTTTGCTAGGAGACGTGTGACAAAAACAATATGTGTGAAATTGGCTCAAAATATCTAACATGTTTGATATCCTCCGACTGGATGGAATCATAATCTGCAGTGACCACACGACTATTTGATTTTCTATGAAATCTGTCAGCTCAAATCTACAGACTGCCTCTGACTTTCGGCAACTAGCGTCAACTTCTCCAGACAGTCGAGAAATCGAAGCAAAAATCATGTAGTGTATTCCAGTCGTCAGCCTTTTTTTTATATCACTGGAAAACTATTTATGTGTCCATGTTTTTTTAATTTTCCAAGTCATATTAGAGCATATGTTAGGATATCCTCCAAAGAAGATGCACACCAACTTTTCAATTGCATGAATCACGATTGCGGAGTTATAGTGGTTTGTCAGTTGTAGCACCCTCTGATGCGCTATGAAATTATTGTGGGGCAAATTAGTTGTAATATTAATTTAATAATAGGTAAAAATAACCAAATAATAATGGGCCTAATAAGACTGTAACAGGCCTACATTAATTGGGAATGCCAAATGCTCTTAATATTGCCAATATTGATGCTTTTGACAATATCTCTGGCTCTTGTCAATACATGATCATCGTCTTTCGACGCACCCCAGCACAGAGAGGTTATCGCCCTGCGTGCCTGTCCACTATGCCACTGGTTTGGACATTGCATTCAGCAGATGTAGGTCAGCTTGTAAAAATGGGCATCTCCTGGGTAATCAATTAACACTTTGATGAATCAGAATTCTTTTGATAGCTTTTTGTCAAGAGTGTCTAGGGATGATGTCATGCAAATCAGATAAAAGGCTGTCATGAAATTTATGAAACCAGAATCGATAATTCATAGTTAATAATAATAAGAAAATGCATGCACAGGGCAGTGTCTTTGTAGACACAAACACCACCACAGAATTATAGTGGCTCATAACATAATGATTGAGAGGGATATTTTCTATAAATTTAGACTTTATTTTTATGAAAAATTCTGCATAGTGAACATTGTATATCATTTAGCATTTGGTAACCTGTATTTACTTGGGATTTGACTTCTTATCCAGTTTACCATGAAATAATAAATGAGTTCTATAAAATTTGTCATAAATCAATTAATCAACAAAGGCATGCTTCAATTAATCATTTGGTTGTGTCATGGCCTATTTTGTAGTATAAATCATATACGTATGCATATCTATTCATTTTGTCTGTCTCTCTGTATGGCTAGCTTATTATAAACTAACTTAGATAATATAAATAGAAATGTAAATATGTTAACAACTAAAGTACAATGTATTAATCTAATCAAGCAGTCAATGTTGTATTATTAATACATGAATGTTCTGTAATTGTAATCATTGTAATTGTAATTTCTTCCATCCAAGGACTTTTTTTCCCTCTGTATAATTACATATATAGACCTTCTTTTGGTGTTAAAAAAATAAAAATAAAATAAAAACTTTCAGGATTTACTAAAGACGCTCAGTGAAAAATTAGCAATGAAAAGGCTTGGACACTTTTTTTTTTTGCAAATTTTTTTTGCATATTGTAAAATTTATGGGAGGAGAGTATTTAAATAAATCATGCAGTGTGATTTACTAAGGTTTGTAGTAGTCAATTTACTGGTATTTGCACCATTATTTAACACCCCCAAAAACCTGTCTCAACCTATTTTGCGCTTGACATGGCTGCAATAGTTAATAATAGCTCATTTGCACTGCTACTGGTAGATTGCGTTGGTCATTATGGAAATGAACTGACTGCGTTTTTTTTAAAGATCTTTTGTAAAGTAAAAGATGTAAACAACACCACATTGCATTTTCCTCTCAATTTGCTTGTGTCTTTAGTTTGTATGATAAAATTAGCATTCATTTTCTTTATGCAGAATAATATTTGTCTTCTGATGGTGAGGTGAAATATGACCTGGACATGTTCTTCTGAGTGTCTTGCGTTTCTTTGAGCTGAATGCCCCTGCTGGAGTGCTTATTAAATCCTGGAGATAAACAACTGCTCTATACACTGAGCCTTAAGAAGATACTCGGTGGTTAAGCAAAGCATACATTACATCGACATGATGAGTGTGCACTTGTCACTGTCACCACAGACTTGTGCTTTGGGGAATGTGTGAAATGGGAGGGTCAGGGGAGAGGGCAAAGCTCATAAACGGTCCTGAAAGGAGCCACATAATGGGATCCCTGATGTGGAACGACCATTGAAAAGCTTGCTTATGTAAATAAGGCAGAGATGTTGAAATCCATTATGAGGCTCATTTACATAAGGCGCTTCAAATGGGATGTGCAGGACGTCCCAATGTACGAGCCCCCGCCCCCAAAAGCAGACCCCTTCTCGCACCCACAACCCTATAGAGAAGAATAGAGCATATACTCCAAACATGGACAGACGCACAGGTCTGAGGATATCATCAATGTCATTGTTATTCACTCGTAGACCAGCGAATGTTTCAACTCGGCGTCCTCCTCTGATCTCCATATCACCCCTAACAGGCTGACACTGTATTAGCCAATCATCTTTGATAGATGAAGCATGGAAATTAGTGGCAGACTTAAAGTGATAACCACAAGCAGAGCTAACATCCCATTATGGCAGACTTAATTGATGAGCTCATTAGGATCATTATTAGAGAAATTGATTTCAAATAGGCACTTAAATCCTGCCTGCTAAAAAGGTGGAGGAGAAACACTCCACAATGCTCTCTGAATCCCTAAAATACATAATGGAGCAAATAATTTAATCGGCTTTCTTTAATTAATAATTTGAGATGGCATAATGTGATCGCGTAACGCGTAAGCCACATAAGCTGTTAAAACATTTATGTATCAAATCAACCCTCTTGGCAACATTAATGACTGCTCATTGTGCGTTCCCCTGTAATTTATTAATTAACCGTAATCTTAGGCATTCAATTACTCGTGTGCAATGGGTAATTTAGAGGTGTACAAAGTACTTCTTGATTGGAGCCTTAAAAGAGAGCTAAATTTTCAAATCTATTTTTAGAAAATGCCTGTCTTTAAGAAATTATTAACATCTATCTACCTGCATTTACACTATTATTTTGTTTGGCATCTCACCAACATAAGTATTTCCTCTGCTCAGGATTCGTGATGTCATACAGGTTCTCTAAATTAAGTTTTAATACACTGTTAAAAAGTGGTCACTGTCCATAAACTGTTACTGTAGCAATTAAAGTGGCTTTTAGATCTTCTTTTATTGTCTTAGGGGGCCTGAATTTGTGATTCAGTTGCCTTACGATGTCATTCAAATGTTGCTGATCTCCATGAGTCTAACATCAGTGTTTATTTAAACAGATTATTTTTATTTGAATTATATTTTTGATTATTTAAAACATCTTTACACTGTTTTATGTTGTAGGAAAGTGTCTGATTTAGAACATTTTATCTGCTATCTGCAAGGTCATACACATGGATGCCGAGGTGCACCTCGTACATACATACATGTTATGCTGCCCATAGATTGGTAAATAATGCTAAATATTGCTTTATTACAACTGAATTATGTGGGGAGTTTTTTCAGTGTTAAAATACTTTGACAACTGTAAGTTTTCGAGATGTGTAAAAACCAGTTTGAAGAGTATGTATGTTTGCTATTTCATTTGATAGTGATGTGAAACGAAAATGACACAATAACATTTGAAGCAGTATTATATTAGTTTAATTTAGATACTATTATAGTTTTTATTAATAATTTGAATGTTTTCATTTTATATATTTAGTTTTAATTTTAGTTAAAATTTTTGTAATTTTGTTTTTGTCTTTTTTGTTTTTATTTTAAATATGTTTTTATAGTTTAAAAAAAAAAAAAACTAATACATGTAGTTATTTTAGTACATGTATTAGTATATGAAAATAAGAAATGTTGCCTTGGAAACAAGTTTTTTTTTTTAAATATATATTTTATTTTATTTCAGTTAAAATGTATTTTATTTCAAGTACGTTTTATAAAGCTTTTAGTTTTTGTTAACTATAATAACCCTGCTTTGAGGTAAAAGTGGCAGATCCCTTCAATTCCTGTGGAATTCCTTCTTACACTTTCTTATACTGTAATGCAAACCTGTCACCTCATCAGCTAAATGAGTAGTATTTTCTGGAAAGCTTTTCTGCTAAAATAATACACTGTAAAAAAAAAAAATGCATACAATCTAAACTATTCAGCCAAAAGGACAAGAAAACAATAATAATAATGTGCAGTTCCATTTGGTTCCGCCATTTAGTTGGATTTTTAAATGGTGCCCCTAAACAAATCCAGTTTCCCACTGGTAATTACAACACTGTGGTAGAATTCATGTGAGCTTGTCTCTTAAAAATGATCCTTAAATTCTAACACCCACTTGTGTCTAATGCACTGATTTTAAAATATGCATACCATTGCATACCAGTGTATGACTAGTTCTTTGCCATTTTAAATCCACTCAAATTTTGTATCCCTGAAAGCTTTAGCATTTGATAGCATTTGATTCTTAGACACATTCGCTGGAAATTTTCCTTAACTGGTACTTGGCTTCAAAAGTGAAGGACAATACAAAATCCTCTATTGAGGGGAATAATACAGACTGTTTGCCACTAGTGGGACATGGACCATTATCAAGGCTCTATTCAGTGAGAGACGTTAAAGCTTGTGTGGCTGCTCTCTAAGCCACAGGAAGTCCATCCTCAACTATCCCCCTCACTTGATTCAATATGTTTAAATTGGTTCCCCAGCGCATTGATATTTCAGCTATCCATATTGTGCTGCGAGTGAGGATTACACGTTTAGAGGGAACAGATCGTTTGCTGGCATAAAGGTGGTCTTAGCTCACTGAAGCCCTTATCAGCTGTGCAAAGACTCTCATGCATTCAGAACGCTAAAATCCCATTTAATTGAATTTCTTTTTAGACACCCGAGCTTAGACTTTTTTGGCATTCAATTTTACTTGGCCTTTCGGGATGCTTACACCTTCCCGTCATTTTGCCCTTGTCAAAAAAAGGAACTTGCAAATACTTGCCTTTTTTACACCTTCTACCCCATGTTCTGAAAAAGGGGCTATCATATATATATATATATATATATATATATATATATATATATAAAATTTATTTTGAGGACTGATTTAGTGTCTTTAAAAAACTCACTGGTGGGAGGCTATTCAGGGCCATGTTACCATGCCGACAGGCAACATATCAGGAATGAGCACTATAAGCGATGCTATCTCTGCTCTCTGATGTATTTAATGCATTGCCGTGTGGACAACCCCGCACCAAATGTATGGCTCTTACAGATGTAGAGCGGGTCACAACATGCTGCAGATTGTGTCAGCCAAAGCTGTTTATTAAGCCAGACGACACTATTCATAATCTATATCTCTCGTTCACATGCTTTGGGGGAGAAATGTCATATTTTTCTGGCTATAACATGATAAAGAATGAACAGAAGTGGTGGTCTGGCCACTGGCCTACTTGTGAAATAGGCTGCAGAAATCTACACTTGCATTTAAGCATCAATGTTTCACTGAGAGTATGATTTCTCATGCCGTAGGTGTCAAAACGAACAAAACAATAGCCGTTAAATGCATAGTTTATGTGTCACACGTCTTGAAGTTGCAGTGTATAATTTCTAGTGGTACCAAATTTAATTTATTAAAAATAATGACAAACAGGTAAATAATTCAAACAGGTTTTTCCAAACCTTCTATTATCTGTCTTTGGTCAGCCAAACAAATAGCCCTGTCCCAAACTCACATCATTGGTTGAGCCTGTGTTGCTGTGTTTCACACTTTTCAAGATGTCAAAATACAAATGGGCTACATCTAAGCCCTTGCTAATTACAGTAAGATGAGTCACCCTAGTAACCGTCTATTCACTTTGCTTCAATCTGGTAAGCGCTTCCGTAGCCTGATGGCAAAAACTGAGAGACTTAGGAGGAGCTTCTTTCCCCAGGCCATCAGGCTCCTAAACTCTAACTCTGTGTCATAACATCACTTGACTCCATGTAAATATCACCATATCAATAAGCTATTCATCATTTTTCTCTACCTCATATTGCTGCTATTTAAATACCCTGTACAACTTTTTTGCACATTTTTTTGCACATTCCTCTTTAATACTATTTAAGTCAACAACATACTGACCTGCACATTTATATTTAGATTTATATTTTTTATATTTAATTTTATTCTTTTATTTTTTTCTACTTTTCTTTTTGTTAATATTTGTATTCTAAATAATTGCACTGTCCTTGGAGCGGACCTGACCTACATTTCACTGCTGGTTATACTCTGTATAATTGTGTATGTGACAAATAAAAATCTTGAATCTTGAATCTTAATTATTTAATTATAATTAAATTAGATAAAGTAAAAAATGGCATCACCTTTAAATTTATGTCTCATATGCATTCATAAATTTTAAGTCAATTGTTGTCAAATGCAAAGAATGTAACAAAAACTGTAACATGTCTGTATGTATAGTTTTGTTGACGTGTCGCCTCCCTCCATTCAGAAAGTATTTGTCTTGCTGAGTGACTCGTTCTTTAATGAAACCCTTTAGTGTGCAGTGTGATTTAAGCGCTGTATATGAGGCTATGATTCAGAAACTTGGATCTGCATCAGCACTGCGTGTTATCTGGGGCTCTTCATGCACAGTTGCCCAAATGACACTTTAATGGCCCACTGTAAGGGCTACTTATTTTGTATCTGTATCCAGTGGCTAATGATGATAAGGTGGGGGACTGTGGGAAGGTTTGCAGGCAGGCAGACTCTGTCTTCAATGGTCCCTGGGTTTACAATTTCATGTTAAAGGTTTTCTCATTTTACCTCATTACGCACATTTGCCGTAGTGTTTTTGTGTAACTATGCACACTCAATCTCTTTTTGCAACTTGAAGGACAGGGAGGGTCAGTGGATGTGTGTAAGATGCAAGTCCTTTTTCAAATAAAGGGAAATTAAGCATGAACTTTCTCAAACCTCCAATCCATTAATAAAAAATAAAATAAATAAATTGTTTAGTTTTGTAAAAAAAATTCACATATAGGCAAGTGTGTCCAGACTTTTCTCTAGTATATTGTTATTTAAATGAATTCATAATGACTGTGTATGCCCTATATTTCGAAAAGTTTTGTCTCTTTGTTTCTGTTCTTCCTGTATAATTTTCTGTTCATGTATAAATATCATCATGTTTTTTTTGTGCCCAGTCCATGTTACATAATGTGCTTAAAGAAAATTAATTTCCTTTTTTTTTTTTGGCCTATTTTTCAATGTCTTCAGAGAATCACTACTGAGAATAGCGAGAATTTAAAACATGAACATGGTGTGATCTGCTTTCTTAGTTGCTGGTATTATGGTGGCAGTTGTTTCTACTGGTGCATGTGCCATATGTTCTTTATGGCACATGCAGCTGAAGTCAAGGACGAGAGCTTCTTTAGCACAATATTGCATGCTTTTCCGTTGTCATGCCCCAATCACACAACTTCATGTGAGCTAATGCATTCATGAGTACACCCACCGAGCCAGTCGCGTGATGTTCACATCACCCAGAACATCTATTCAGCCTCAGGTCACTGCCTGGCTGAACTGACCACATGCGGCACACATGGAGGCTGATGCTCAACACTGGAGCCAAGTGGCCATTTCATCAAAGCTTAATGCAGTCGCTCACTTCTGGAGAGTGAAGCTCCAAAGTCTATGAATTATTACAATCCCAGTCAATCTTGGCATGCTGGCAGTGGGCCCTGGAGTGTGAATGCTTTTGTCTGCTGTTTAAGTTACCATGGAAGATGAAATAGTTACAGCGCCACCGTATCCTGGCCCGGCGCTCCCTTATCGGCCTCTGCGTGTATCTTCTATCTTTAGAGAATGTTTTCTCTTTTTACCCGCTATCAACATTGTATAAATGGAAAAAAGGAATCTCATTTCTCTTACTTTGGCATGGCTTTTCTCAGCATTATAGAGGAGGTGCCACCAGCGGGTGGCACTGAGCCATAAGCACAACAGGAGAGCATGCTTTGAAGCTTTGTCAGTGTCTGACACCAGCTGAGAAAAAAATCTACAAAATGTGCTGTATAATAATCTGAGTATATTTGCTGTAGAGATTTAGAAAAGTCACTAAATGCATTGTATATAGTTGCTCTACAACTATGTAACTTTTTAGGGTTGAATAATTTTGTACATGAATGTTTAGACAATGTTTAGATTTTTCCCACTTTTTCTTTTTTCATCAAGTGCATCCTCCAATTATTTTTTTTATAATAATTTGCTGATGCCGTGGTTGTATAGTTTTAATAAAATTTAGTTTACAGCAGCAGAATATCTTGCAGGTCAAAGGGGTTAAATAACTTTAAATGCAACTATCTTATTGTGAAGAATTCATATGTGCATCGATATGAATGAATGATGCATTTATATAGCGCTTTATTGTGTATTGCTGTACACCCAAAGCGCTTTACAATCATGTGGGGTGGTCTCTCCTCAACCACCACCAGTGTGCAGCATCCACTTGGATGATGCGACGGCAGCCACACTACAACGGCACCAGTGCGCTCACCACACACCAGATACAGGTAGAGGGAATTTGGCCAGGACACCGGGGTTACACCCCTACTCTTTACGAGAAGTGCCATGGGATTTTTAATGACCACAGAGAGTCAGGACCTCGGTTTAACGTCTCATCCGAAAGACGGTGCTTTTTGACAGTATAGTGTCCCCGTCACTATACCCACGCGTTAGGACCCACACAGACCACAGGGTGAGCACCCCCTGCTGATCTCAATAACACCTCTTCCAACAGCAACCTAGTTTTCACCAGAGGTCTCCCATCCAGGTACTGACCCTGCTTAGCTTCAGTGGGCAACCAGTCTTGGGCTGCAGGGTGATATGGCTGTGGTGAGATATGGAAGAAAAGATCTGTCGCTAATTTCGATTACATTGCAACTAAATGTCTGGGGGGTTAACCTGGATGTGTCATTATTCAGGTAGCTAGCTATAAACATGTTGATAGATCAACTACCTTTAATCAGCAAAATCCCCTCCAAACTTGCATGACAGTAGCTGTGGCTGTAAGGAGACGCTCTACCACCACTTGTGGTAGTACTTAAAGAGCACATACTTGCGTTGTGTTTTTGAATTATGATCTGACACATATCAGAGTGCAACAATGGACAAAACTGAGGTTGTGTAGCATGTACGCACATGCTACACAACCTCAGTTTTGTCATGCATGTTTGGAGGGGATTTTGCTGATTAAAGGTAGTTGATCTATCAACATGTTTATAGCTAGCTACCTGAATAATGACACATCCAGGTTAACCCCCCAGACATTTAGTTGCAATGTAATCGAAATTAGCGACAGATCTTTTCTTCCATATCGCACCACAGCCATATCACCCTGCAGCCCAAGACTGGTTGCCCACTGAAGCTAAGCAGGTTTGAGCCTGGTCAGTACCTGGATGGGAGACCTCTGGTGAAAACTAGGTTGCTGTTGGAAGAGGTGTTATTGAGATCAGCAGGTGGTGCTCACCCTGTGGTCTGTGTGGGTCCTAACGCCCCGGTATAGTGTAGCTTATGCTGGGTACACACTAAAAGATTTTTTAAATCTTATAAGATCTTCAAAATGTGAGAGACCACAAACATGAGGGAAAAAAATCCTAGATTTAACCGTTTTGCTCCTATAGTGTGTGGTGTCCTCGGGGTTCCCCCCCACACATCAGGATTTTTTATGTTGAATATTTACGATTCGCGATCAGAGCGCCTCCAACGTTCATCCAAGCAGATTCAGTCACACTTAACACACCTCACACCACAGGAAAATCTGATAAGATAATCTTTAGAACCACCAAGATAATCGGGACATTACCTAGGATTGTTGGAACGGGAGAAATCGGCCCAAAATCAACCCGAATATCTTGTGGTGTTTACCCAGCATTAGCTTAGTTGCACCCGAATTCACTCATTTTTGCTCACAAGTAATTGCTATATAATAAAGAGGAAATAAGTGAAGTTTTCGACAAATCAAAATGGCAGTGCTAGACAGTCAGTTCTGAAGATCAGATTTAATCAAGTGATCATAGGTTCAGTGTGTGTGAACAAAGTCTTAAGATGTGGTCACATTTACCGTTGCTGTGTGAACAATGTGGATTTTGTTTGGAAATGTTGTGTGAGGTAGAAAAAATTCCCCACACAGATTTCACTCATGTTCAAGTTTAGTTGTGTATACACCTTGCGGACCAACATACCACAGGTGACTGCATCTTTATGTCGTTGTCACACTAGACTTTGGGCATTCAAAATTTCACTGCAATGATCATTATATGTCATTCTCTGTGGCATCTTTTTGAAAAACATAAATTCTACATATAATCCTCTATTGGTAACATGTATCCATGTGATATGACTTCAAGATCATCCAACTTGAAGGTTTAATGTGACAGAACCTTTAGTCATTGCACATTAGTTTCTCATCAAGCTACAACAACCAGCCTGTACCATCATCTCCAAGTTTGCAAATACACACATATGACCATTGTGCACATTGTATATGTGTGAAAGAAGATTTTCAGTACCGCATGCTTACACATAGAAACACACATATAATTTATTTTTCTTTTTTGCAGTGATATTCTTCATGACGAATAATCTCAAATTGGATCTGCACTGTGATTTTTTTTTTTAATTATCTGTGAAGCCTGGTCTTTTGGAGCAAAATAATTTTAAAGTTATGAAGCAAAAATAATGGCCCTATAGGTTCTATATCTCTGTGTCGTTTTAATGTTATCTCTTCCTGTAAGTGCTTGACGTTTCCTGACCTTCCGCCAGGGTGTAAAGAAAGTTTGCTATTAATCTTCTGTCCACAGCACTGTTTTTATGCACAAGTCATGGCAGATGCATCACTTTGGATAGAACGATATTTACGTAGAAACTCAAGACACGCGTCTCCATGAAAAAGCCAACAGTGTGTCACTGTTTATACAGTATATGTAATTTATTTATGATTATTCAGACACAAATTGCACATGCAAATACAGTAGTGTTTTCTTTGTAGGACTTTTTTTGCACTAAGTGTAAATAGTGTTAGATGTAATTTATACAAATAAATTGATAGTCATTGCATGTATCAGAATTAGGCTACCTATTTGCTTGCGCATGAGCAGCTCCGTTTCCTCTCTGGAGATGCGTTCAGTCTTTGCACTTGCAAATTCCACTGTGTAAATAGCGAATCCGCCATGGCGCGAGTGCAACTGGCTCTTAAAGGGAATGGGAGATGAGACTCTGATTGGTTTATTGTACATTATGCCCAAAACACACCCATTACACATTAAGAGAATAGGAACAACCCTTTTAGACCATGCACTAAGCGTGTTAAAATAGGGCCATTTATTTGAGTGTCTGTCCAACGTCAACACAAAAAACAAGACAGACACCACAGGAAAAATCAGTGGCCTGTAGCATGAAGTGAGATGAACAAACCTGGTTTAGATAAGGATCGATGGGCTCATAAAGCTCGATATAAATGCTCTTTGTCAACTCACAGTTTAAACCAGAGTTTGTGATTAACTCTGGAGCACGTGCACCTGAAAGTGTGACGTCTGACGCAAACAGCCAGTCACACGGAACGTGGAGAGCATCAGCAAAGCGTCAGTTGGATTCACTTCTCATGAGAGTCAGAACAATTCACTTTTCTGCTGAAGATTAAGAGATGTCGTTGTTAAAAAAAAAATTAAATGCATTTACAAGGCAGGAATAAACACTTCTGCTGCAGCAAACATTTGAGAAGGCAGCAGAAAGAAAATATATGACTATGCAAAGGAATCAACTGAATTTAATTATTTATATAGTTTCAGAGCTCAAAAGGAAAACATAAGTTTATAAATTTTGTCATTTTAAAAGTTTGATATATTAAAGCTTATCAATATGTACAGTCAAACCAAAATGTATGCAAACAATTTCAAAATTTCTCACATTATATCACAGTTTATTCGCTATAGTTTAGAAAATGGTAATTAAATATGACAAGAACTCAGACTTAAACTGTGTCAGTAGAAATTTGTCTTGATAATGTCAGATTACTTTGATCGAATGGTATGTAATGGATTACAATCAACCAAAAATTATTCAGCTGTTCAATTTAAGTACACAATGAGATAATACCAATTTAGGTCAACCAATTTCCAAACAATGCTTAATTTTGTTCAGTCTGTGTTGTAAAAAGGTTATCAATAAAAAAAAAAAGAAATTAGCAAAACATGGTCTAAACAAAGTGTCTAAATATTTTTTGATCCCAAATTTTACTGGTAGTTCTCTGTATGAAGATTTTTTGGGTGTAATATGTCACAGTCCTTTCGCTATCGCCTCACTTACATTTATGAACTATAGTGTCCTGCACCCATTAGTAAAAACATTATATCAAAAATTATATCTGGTGTCTGAATAATTTTTGTTTTGACTGTATCTACAGGTCTTTCTCAAAAAATTAGCATATTGTGATAAAGTTCATTATTTTCTGTAATGTACTGATAAACATTAGACTTTCATATATTTTAGATTCATTACACACAACTGAAGTAGTTCAAGCCTTTTACTGTTTTAATATTGATGATTTTGGCATACAGCTCATGAAAACCCAAAATTCCTATCTCAAAAAATTTGCATATCATGAAAAGGTTCTCTAAACGAGCTATTAACCTAATCATCTGAATCAACTAATTAACTCTAAACACCTGCAAAAGATTCCTGAGGCTTTTAAAAACTCCCAGCCTGGTTCATTACTCAAAACCGCAATCATGGGTAAGACTGCCGACCTGACTGCTGACCAGAAGGCCATCATTGACACCCTCAAGCAAGAGGGTAAGACACAGAAAGAAATTTCTGAACGAATAGGCTGTTCCCAGAGTGCTGTATCAAGGCACCTCAGTGGGAAGTCTGTGGGAAGGAAAAAGTGTGGCAGAAAACGCAGCACAACGAGAAGAGGTGACCGGACCCTGAGGAAGATTGTGGAGAAGGACCGATTCCAGACCTTGGGGGACCTGCGGAAGCAGTGGACTGAGTCTGGAGTAGAAACATCCAGAGCCACCGTGTACAGGCGTGTGCAGGAAATGGGCTACAGGTGCCGCATTCCCCAGGTCAAGCCACTTTTGAACCAGAAACAGCGGCAGAAGCGCCTGACCTGGGCTACAGAGAAGCAGCACTGGACTGTTGCTCAGTGGTCCAAAGTACTTTTTTCGGATGAAAGCAAATTTTGCATGTCATTCGGAAATCAAGGTGCCAGAGTCTGGAGGAAGACTGGGGAGAGGGAAATGCCAAAATGCCTGAAGTCCAGTGTCAAGTACCCACAGTCAGTGATGGTCTGGGGTGCCATGTCAGCTGCTGGTGTTGGTCCACTGTGTTTTATCAAGGGCAGGGTCAATGCAGCTAGCTATCAGGAGATTTTGGAGCACTTCATGCTTCCATCTGCTGAAAAGCTTTATGGAGATGAAGATTTCATTTTTCAGCACGACCTGGCACCTGCTCACAGTGCCAAAACCACTGGTAAATGGTTTACTGACCATGGTATTACTGTGCTCAATTGGCCTGCCAACTCTCCTGACCTGAACCCCATAGAGAATCTGTGGGATATTGTGAAGAGAAAGTTGAGAGACGCAAGACCCAACACTCTGGATGAGCTTAAGGCCGCTATCGAAGCATCCTGGGCCTCCATAACACCTCAGCAGTGCCACAGGCTGATTGCCTCCATGCCACGCCGCATTGAAGCAGTCATTTCTGCAAAAGGATTCCCGACCAAGTATTGAGTGCATAACTGAACATAATTATTTGAAGGTTGACTTTTTTGGTATTAAAAACACTTTTCTTTTATTGGTCGGATGAAATATGCTAATTCTTTGAGATAGGAATTTTGGGTTTTCATGAGCTGTATGCCAAAATCATCAATATTAAAACAATAAAAGGCTTGAACTACTTCAGTTGTGTGTAATGAATCTAAAATATATGAAAGTCTAATGTTTATCAGTACATTGCAGAAAATAATGAACTTTATCACAATATGCTAATTTTTTGAGAAGGACCTGTATATTTAAAGGGGTCCTATAATGCTTTTTCACTTTTTGAATTTTAGTCAGTGTGTAGTGTGTATGTTTGGGCTTAAAAAGACCTACAAAGTTACAAATCTCAAAGTCCACTCCAAAGGGAGATATTTTGTTTTTAAAAAAAATCCCTCGTTTGGACTACAGCATTGTTTTCCGGATTTTGTGATATCACAAAGCGGCCTATTAGAATATAATTAAAATAAATTTGAATTGTTGGGGGGTAGGGAGGGACGAGGTTGTGATTAGAACGCTTGGTTGAGTGCATCACACAAGATGATAACAAAGAAGAAGTGCTGCTGTAGCGTCAAGTTTTCGCAAGTTATTATACGCACCTGAATAATTATGTATGTAAATATGTATGCTACAATTATGAAATTTTTTAGAAATAGCTGACAGTACAATACTGGACAATGATGTAATCTGCAGAATTTACACTTCAATTATGAGACTAGTGTTTCCCATACATTGATTTATTTGTGGTCCCCGCCACAATATCAAAACTGACCGCCAGTCTTTGACTTCGTTGAATAAACATAAGCACTGCACGTTTCAAAATCAAAACCTGGTGCGGGTGTTTTTATACCACTGTATTTCTGAAGGAAATTGACGGATGTCATTTTTGAATGTCATTTTCATTTCATTTTGCATGTAATGTCTGATAAAGCTGCTTTGTGTACAGCCGTTACTGGGGAAATCTCGATCTCTACCACTCCAACAGCGCCTCCTGCTGGCAGAGAATGAATATGCATATATATGCCGCCACAAAGTGTCTGTGGGAAACACTGGACTATAAATAAATTCAACTGTATAACAGTTTCACTGCAATTCATGTTATAATGTTACAATTAAAGAACAATAAACATATTACATATTGCCGCACTGATTTGTACATAGTAAGGCATGAAACTCTAGATGGTGCAGTCTGAGAGGTCTAACTCAATCTGACCTAATGACAGGGGTGGACTGGGGCCAAAAAGTGGCCCTGGACTTCCGCAGCACACCACACCACATCATAAATGAGTGGCATATTCTTGACATTATAATTTGTCTTTTCTGGTGTATATGAGAAATAGTAAATAATTTTAATTTTAAAGAATTTTTACGAGGGACAGTTTAATATCACTAAAGTTAAATACCAATATTATCAGTCCATATAACAATGCTCTGGTATCGTCTAGAAGACTTGAATAGTGCAGAATGCGGACTGTTTTTATGGGTCCTTTCTATTGGTCATATACAGTATTTGTCCTTTTGCAGGAGCTTGACATCTATCATTTTAAGGAATAGAGCTCCAACTGTGGAAAAGAGTATACAGATTATTTTGTTTTATTTGTTTTATTTAAGTCAACTATTGTTTAAAAATTATTATATTGCTGGCTTAAAATGGACTGGAAAAAAAATACACACACACAGAATTACTAGAGGCAACAGCAATAATCAAAATATGCAAGAACACGTGGACAAAATACAAGACAAATTGAATTTATTTTGGTGAATACAGCATAGTTTACAACATTACATAGATTTAAACTCGTTTAACAAGAATTTTAGACATAAAAACATGTAACATTTAAAAGCATTTTAATTTAAGTGTATTCAGTTGTTCTCTTTAATTGCTTTTTACCGAAATAGTGCTAATTCTCATGCCGGTGTGTCGCCCAAATCTGTGCCGGTGATGGGCTGTTGTTCACCGGGGTAACTGTATGTTTCCAGTTTTCACTCTAGTTCTGGTCTAGTAGGAATTTATTTTGTTCTTGTTTTTTCTCCAGTTTCCTTTTGATGTTCTGGTGATTTGGACCTCTACAGTTTGCACTACTGTTTACATCTACCTCATCTACTTAACTGACTCTACTCAACAAGAAGTCAGCCATATTAGATGGAATGTACTATTTTTACATTTTCCCACACTGTTGTGAGGGACTTACATAGCTAAAAACTCATTTTGTACATTTATACAAACAGCAAAATCTGTTAAAATATATTGCAGACTAATCCTATATGACTAATCATAAAAATATCACAATTTAAACATCCACACAATCTTATTCTTAATGAAAGATTCAGCAGTCTATAGTTCTTTGACATGACATGTATCACAGTTTCTGATTTTTCACCAGAATGGTTCGTTTTCACAAATAACGAATTGTAGCCTGGCACAAACTGGCTGTGACTTGAGAAACAAATGGCAGTGGTGGGTCGTCAGGGTCAGCTGGGCCTTCTCTGCTGACCTTATAAAAAATAAAATTGTGTGAAAAATATTTTTGATTATTTAGGTATCATTTTCATTTGTGTAATGGCCACAAAATTGCCTATGATTAGTTTCGTTGAGGTTGAACCGGAATATCCTACATAAAAAAAGGCTGTGGTCAGCACTACAGATAGTGCTACTCTTTTGTTTGAGTTGTAACGAGCATTAGTGAAAGAATCATCAGCCAATCAAATTTTGATGTTCAATGACAGCACGCCCTCTGGATCTAGCGATGTGCCTAGTGCTACCCCCAGCGTTAGTCGGGAATTTCCAAGGTATGAAAGTGAAATTCAACGAAAAGAAAATGATAGCCACAGTCATCGGCGCCTACACCAGATCTTGTTGCCGATCTACTTTTTGTAGACAAAAGAGAAATAATTGAGAAAGGAAGACCTACACCCAAACTGAATTTCAAAGATAACTATGAGTGCTATGAGTGGCTAACAGCTAGCACCGAGCACAACAAGTTATTTTGTTGGCCGTGTTTACTCTTTAATTTGAGTAAAGGGACATGGAATGACAGACACAGGGACTTTATTTACAAATGACAGGTGAGTGCTTTATTGTTATCATGCACATTGTTATGGTGTGTGGTGTGTATGTGCGGCGTGTATCTGCAGTGTGTGGATGTCCAGCATTTGTATAGTTTTGCTCCTGTGGGTGCATCGTCATTTTAGAGTGATGTGAATGTGCATAGTGACCCGTGTATTGGTGGATTACTTTTACTGATCCATGTAGGGAAATTTACTCTGCATTTAACCCATGTAACAATAGTCCACTGAAGGCAAGCGTAGTGAAGAACCTATGTGCATCTTTATTTACAAAGTGATCCAAAATCCAAACATACAAAGGAAGACTTGACTATTGCCTGTGTTTTGGATTACTCTTTTGCCTTGCCCTGGATATTGTTGTTTGCTGGTGTCCGACCCTGCCTGCCTTGACCACGATCTGTACAATAAAGCTTGCAATTGGATCTTATCACTGTTGCTGCTCCAGTCCTTTTTTACAGAAGACCGTGCCTACAGATCCAGCAGCATTTTTAAACACCAGACCAACCATGGAGCCAGTATCTCGTCTCATTCGCCTTCATCAATGTAATCGTTATATTGAGGATTATGTTATGGACTTTTGTGAACTATGTCACATGGTGGACTTTAATGATGTGTCACTCAAAGACATTTTTTGTTGGCTTAAAACAAGAAATTTCACGTTTAGTGCCACGTCAGACCCCTCACTGGACACTTGAACAATATATTCACTTTGCTTTGCGGATATCTGGCTCTGCATTTACTGTGGGGATTGCTGATGAGGAACCCTGCTATCCTCCAGTACCTGCCACACCAGAGTATTTGCATGTCATGTCTGGAGTTGTTCATAAGATGGCTGCCATTTCAGAACCTGTTGGCCACCCTACCTGAGTCTGCACCTGTCATGGCTGCCTTACCAGAGTTGGTTCATGTCACGTCTGCCAAGTCAGCGCCTGCTCACGTCATGTCTGCTACGCCAAAGCCTGCTAATGTCATGTCTGCTACTCCAGGGCCTACTCACATCATGCCTGCTACTCCAGGACCTGCTCACATCATGCCAGTTAAGTCAACGTTTACTCATGTCATGTCTACCAAGTCACAGCCTGATCACATCATGTCTGCCAATCCACAGTCGGCTAACGTCATGTCTGCTACCTCAGGGCCTGCTCACGTCATGCCTGCCAAACCAGAGTCTGCTCACGTCATGCCTGCCAAGCCAGGGCCTTCACACAAGATGGCCGCCAGTCAAGCGTCTAGCCACAAGATGTCCGCCACGCCTGATTCCCCAGCCAAGATGGCTGCCATGACTGAGTCTCATCGTAAAATGGCTGCCACGCCTTATTCCCTGGCCAAGATTTTTGCACACTGAGGAAGGCTTTGAACCGAAACTGCTGAGAGCACTCCTGAGACCTCTCTTGTCCACGAATCTACTCCTGAGGCCTCTCCTGTCCACGAGTCTGCTCCTGAGGCCTCTCCTGTCCATGAATCTGCCTCAGAGGCCTCTCCTTTCCATGTATCCACTCCACTCTGCTGCAGAGCCTCCAGAGGAGGTGACGCCCACTGCAGAACCACCAGAGATGGCGACTTCTGCTGCACAACCTCCCAAGGTGGTGGTGCCCACTTTTGAACTCACTGACTGCCTTGTCACAGCCACGGAGGCCGCCCATGAATTCACTGACTGCCTTGTCACAACCATGGAGGCTGCTCATGAACTCCTTGTCGGTCCTGTCACAGCCATGGAGGCCGTTCATGAACTCACTGTCTGCCCAGGCCCTCCAGTGTTTCACTGTCGGTCACTGCTCCATGTTCCAGGTCCCTGGCTGAAACCCCACATGTAAGAAATACTGCTACTGCAAATATAACATACATGGAATAACCCCCGTATAGCATACATGAATCACTTCGTAGAAGATCTATACAGGTGGAGCTGGGGAATTTGGAGGGTTTATGAAGCATGCTGCTACTGCTGCTGCTACTGCTATATGACACTTGTCATATATTTTAATGTTGAGCAGCAAGACTTGCTACTGCCAGTACATCCAAAACATGCTGATGTGAGCATGTAAGAAATACTGCTGCTGCAAATATAACATACAGTGCCTTGCAAAAGTATTCACATATTTATTTTTTCACGTTTTGTTATGTTGCAGCCTTATGTTAAACTGATTTAAATTACTTTTTTCCCCACATCAATCTACACTCCATACACCATAATGACAAATCAAAAAACGTACCAGGTTACGTATGTAAACCAGGTTCCCTGAAGGGAACGAGAGCTGCGTCAAAACGCATATGGGAACGCCATCAGCGTAACCGACGCTCTGAATATCGTCTACAACTAGTCCAAAGGAAGGGCGAGGCATCACGGGCGGGGTGACATCACGACCAGGAAGTATATAAGCACGTGCGGCGGAGCCGGCGTCAGCTTCAAGTCATGAAGCAAGCGCTGGCAGGGATGCCGGAAGTGTGGCTACGAGACGCAGCTCTTGTTCCCTTCAGGGAACCTGGGTTACATACGTAACCTGGTAGGTTCCCTTCCAGGAACTTCAAGCTGCATCAAAACGCATATGGGAACGCAGTACCAACGCCGCCAGACTGACAAGTCCCTGCCTGGTGTCAGGCTGAGAGGACGGAGGAGCCAGGAGTGGCTCGGATCTCCTCGATAGGCTCAAAAGGTGCTCTGCACAGAGCCTCCAGTACCACAGCCAGGTCCCACGTGGGGACACGGGATCGTACAGGCGGCCTCAACCTCAGTGCACCGCGGTGGAAACGTGTAACCAGGGGGTGTCTACCCACTGACTGGCCACCAATAAGGGCGTGGTACGAAGAGATAGCTGCCACGTAGACCTTAATAGTGGAGTGGGTTAACCCTGCGGAGAAACGGGCCTGCAGGAACTCCAGAACTGCGCGAATCGGGCAGTTGACTGGGTCGAGCTGGCGGTCCCCGCACCAAGAAGTGAAGAGTTTCCACTTCAAGGCGTACAGTTTCCTCGTGGAGGGAGCTCTGGATTGGAGGATGGTCTCGACAACCTCGGTTGACAGACCGGAAGCTATGAGTTGTGCCCCCTCAGGAGCCACACGCACAGCTTCCACCGCTCCGGGCAGGGGTGGAAGTTTTGACAAATGAGACGCGTAGACTTCGTTTGGCTCTTTGCGAAGGCGGTCGCATTTTCTCTCCCCTCCTGCCCTCCCTTCCCTTCCCTGCTTTGCTCTCTCGTCTCGTCTCGTCTATTGTCTAATACTTGAGAGACTCTCTCTGCACTGCTCTCCAAACTGAAAAATCATGGATTTGATCAACTGGTCTCTCAATGCAATTGACACAATCTTTAGGTTCGGGGGAACCTGGTTGTCCCAGCGGAACTTCGCAGCTGGATATACGATGGACGCATGGGAAAGGTGGCGGGTTGTGTGTCTGGCGGCTCTTTCCGTGGAGGACATTGAAGATATCTACCTATTCGGAACCATGATAACAGGTCTTCTGCTGATTGGATTAGGCTTTGCCCTGGGTTATCGTAAAATTCAGGAAACGGGTACAGCTGTCAAAAGCCTCACTAGGCTGCCCGTTCAGTGGGCAGAGCGGTCAGTTCTGAAACTGAGACTATTAACCGCAATATGGATACCATCACGGAGAAGCTTTCGGATTTGAAAAGAAAAATGTATGGATTTGGAGACCAGAATGGACAAAGAGAGGTGCCGTGAAAAATGGAATACGGCCACTCGCACCAAGACTAAACAATCTTATCTTCTTTCGGCTCTCAAACAGCACGGCTTCAGACAAGGTCGTGTTGCGAAACAACCCAGGAAGAGCACTGCAGTTGTGACGCTCTCACATTCCTTCCTTACCCCTTCTACAGACACCTGCGGATTGTTGACTTTGTCTGGGTTCTGATCAAGGTTGTCTCCATAGCAACGTGCTGTGTCGCTATCACATTCTGCGGACTGAGTCAATTTGATTAGTAAGCCAGCGCGGCAGCTCCACAGGCACACACTCACACACATACGCACATACACAGATACGCATTCACCTCCTACCCCCGATCCCTCGCCTTCGCCGCTTTGTTCCGCCAGCCTGACAATGCGGGTCCGACCGGCGCCGCAAATGGCTGCAGGACCCGGATGGCTGATTACCAGAACTGGATTATTACCCTGTTGCAGTCGTGTGACTATGTTGTTGATTGTCTATGTGCTTTTTGTTGCTGGGGTGTTTTTTTCTGTTCTCACACTGTACTCTCATAAGAATATAGTCTGTGAATTTTTTTTTTTCTCCCCCCTCTCCTCATGTCATGCTGTATATTTCCTCTTCAAAACAAATTCCTCTTATGTGTAAACATACTTGGCGAATAAAGCTCATTCTGATTCTGATTCTGATTCTGGTAATCTGGCGGCTGAGGCGAGTTTCTCAGGCCCGCTGAAATCACAGGCGGAAGAACCTGAGAGTAACACTCGCTGGGACCTGCTGTGCCCTGGAACTGCAGGGTTGACAGACAAATCCCCGGAGGGCACCTAGGGGAGACGGTCACCGTGTGCCGCGGTGCAAGCTGCTCCACCCCAGTAGGGGTCGCCCTCCGCGGTCGCGGTCCTGGGTCCCGCGGGAACGAATGGCCGGGACGAAAGATTTCACCCGCGATCTCGACACCTCGGTGAGGAGATCGGGGAAAACGGAAGGCTCCTGTGTAGAAGTGGCTCCTAAACTGGGGCGAAAGAGGCGGCAAAACCTCGTCAACGCTCGTCACATCAACCTCCTCGGAGCGTTGAGCCCTCGTCTCGGGGGAAAGAGTACCGCTTCCAAGCCTTTTTTTTTTTACGGCAGAAGCGGGACCGGCTTTATTCATTTTATGCTTGTGCAAACACTGCAGCTTACAAAGCTCATCTCTCTTAAACTGGGGCGAAAGAGGCGGCGAAACCTCGTCAACGCTCGTCACATCAACCTCCTCGGAGGAAGAGAGACGAAGCGTTGAGCCCTCGTCTCGGGGGAAAGAGTACCGCTTCCGCACCGAGAGACGGGGCGCCAGATCTGGCGGATACGGGAGGAGATAGGGACATGCCCGTCTCGCTCCCGCCAGCCAGATAAGCCTGTGAGCCCCCCGAGTGCAGCCGCCGCTCTGCCTCGGCAAAAAACGGGACCAGCACCGCGTGGAGCGCTCACAAAGGCTCCCTCCTTGAAGAGAGCCCTCCGGGACGAGAGTGCGCAGCGAGAGCTGCTCACAGTGCGGGCAATCGGCTCCCTCGAGAGCCGACGCCGCCTGCTCCGCACCCAGGCAGACCACGCACAGATTGTGTGTGTCCCAACTCGTGATGTAGCGAGGGCAGAGACTAACACACAACCTGAAACGCGATCTGGAATCGCACATTGTCTTGGCCTTAGATAGGCATCTTTTAGGACAGACGGCACTAAATAAGACTCACAAGACAAAAAATCAGACTGACAACACACAGAGCGCTTGCTGAATGACAGAAAGCTGACGCCGGCTCCGCCGCACGTGCTTATATACTTCCTGGTCGTGACGTCACCCCGCCCGTGACGCCTCGCCCTTCCTTTGGACTAGTTGTAGACGATATTCAGAGCGCCGGTTACGCTGATGGGGTTCCCATATGCGTTTTGACGCAGTTCGAAGTTCCTGGAAGGGAACAGATTTGTGACAACTTTGTAAATTTATTAAAAATAAAACACTGAAATAATTACATTGCATAAGTATTCATACCCTTAACTCAGTATTTAGCTGAAGCACCTTTACAGCCTCAAGTCTTTTTGGTTATGATGTGACAAGCTTTGCACATCTGCATTTGGCAATTATCTGCCATTCTTCTCCTCACCTATTCACCTCTCAAGGTCTGTCAGGTTGGATGGGGCAGATGCACATTTTCAGGTTTCTCCAGAAAAGTTTGATTGGGTGCAAGCCCAGGCTGAGGCTGGGCCACTCAAGGACATTCACAGAGTTGTCTATAAGCCACTCTTGCTATGTGATTAGGCTTATTGTCCTGTCGGAAGGTGAACCTTCCGCCCAGTCTGAGGTTCTGAATGCTCTGGACTGGGTTTTCATTGAAGCTATCTCAATATTTTGGTGCATTGAGCTTTTCTTCTACTCTTACCAGTCCCTCAGTCCCTGCCGCTGAAAAACAGCCCCATAGCATGAGGCTGCTACCAGCACACTTTTCATTTTGGATGGTAATCTGCAAGTGGTATTTACCCACCAAAGCTTTTAAAATAAAAATTAACATGATTTTTTCAAGCACAATGAAGTCCATTTTTTTGTCATTTCATAGAAATTACAGTGATGTGTAAGTACACTTGTACCAGTAACAAATCATAAAGCAGCATGATAAACTACATCCAGTTTTTTTCAAAAAATTCAAAGGTGCATGCATATAAATTATATCACCATTGATAGAAGAGTACTTTCTACTAAACGTTCGAGCAACAGAGGAGAAACATTTTTTTTAAATGAAAATAAAAACCTAACATTGGTCGCAATTTTTTAAAAGGCTATCGATATGAGAGCTGTAAGTCAGCTTATCATCGAGCCAGATACCAAGATATTTATAAAATGCAACCCTTTCAAGGTGTGTACCATTTAAAGTTTTAATCATAAAATAATTTAATGATAATCTGGTCCATGTAAACATTACATAGGCCTATTTAGTTTTTTTAGCATTCAACACTAATTTTTAGTTATCAAGAGAAGTCTGAAAAGAATTTCAGATAAGCATTCTGTAAAGAGTCCATTGCCACTTTTAAAGATGGAGCCATAGTGTAGATAATAGTATCTCTGCATAAAAGTGTAAATTTGCTAGCTCAACTCCTTTACCAAGTTCATTTATATAGACAGAAAATAAAATTGGCCCCAAAATTGATCCTTGAGGAACACTTCTCTTCACTATTAAAGGAGCAGAAACATAATTATCTATGGAGTCCTTCCAGTCAAATAATCAGAGAACCACTTCAACACTATATTACTAAAACCTACACATTTAAGCCTGCAACAAAAGATCATGATTCACAGAATCAAATGCTTTCGAGAAATCAATAAAGAGTTCAATCACAACTTTCATGCATCTTGGCAAGCTCTCCACTAGTCTTTCAAATTGCTGTTGGGTGACTTTGTCACTCCTTCCTCTTGATCACATTCTAGAGGTTTTCAATGGGGTTTAGGTCTGGAGATTGGGCTGGCAATGACAGGGTCTTGATCTGGTGATCCTCCATCCACACATTGATTGACCTGGCTTTGTGGCATGGAGCATTCTCCTGCTGAAAAAAAAACTCCTCAGAGTTGTGTAACATTGTCAGAGCAGAAGGAAGCAAGTTTTCTTCCAGGACAATCTGGTACGTGGCTTGATTCATGTGGCATTTACAAAGATGAATGTGCCTGACTCTAGCCTTGCTGAAGTACCCCCAGATCATCACCAATCCTCCACCAAATTTCACAGAGGGTGCTTGTAAGCCTCTCCAGGTCTCCATTTAAACCATTAGACCACCAGGTGTAGGGCATAACTGAAAATTGCACTAATCAGTGAAAGTCCAATCTCTATGATCTTTTGCAAATCTCAGCCTGGGTCGTTTTTGCTTCTCATTGATGAAGAGCTTTTTTCTGTCTTTGCACGACTTCAGCCCTGCCCCAGTGGAGAGTAATTTTTTCTCTCTTTTGGTCTGTAGCTTTGTTATTCCTAATGTCTGCAGCTTGACTTTCAGTTTTTAAGGATGGAAGCAACCTGGCGCTCACTATATCCTTCTGACAGTAAAGCCAGAATTGAACTCATTTTCCTCACTCAAAACTTTTCTTTTCAACTCATATACTTTATATGTCCATATCCTGATTCACATGTTTTATACTTGATTGTTATATACTTAATTATAAAAAAAACCTTGATTCCCAATTTATCGTGCCCAGAATCACAGTTTCAGCCGAGGGGGCAGGGGTGGCGCTAGGGGTGGGCTAAGGGGGCTGAAGCCCCAAATGTTTTTATTATCCATGTCTTGGGTGCATCAAGACTGAGTTTTCATGCACATTAAAATAATTTCTATTAAAAAAGCACTTAAACAGCAAAATGCATAATACCGATCTCACCATCTGTCAAAATTAATTTATTGTTACTCTATAGCAATAAATATAGATTTTTAATCATGGTATTATATGCTCAAACTTTCTTCACACATTACATAATCTTGTTGGAAAGGTCACTTGCGGTCTTTGTGCTTCATTTAAAAAATAATTTTCTAGTCCAACTTTAAAATCATGTTTCACTCTCCTCTCGTTACTGTATCTTAATGCAATACAAGTTAAAAATGCTTCAGTTTATTCCAAACGCGCCGTCTACTTTTCTCTGGGCAATGAGCGATGCCCATTCGCGAATGATTCATTCTTTTGAGTCGATTCTGTTTAAAGGCTTTATCAAACCAGTTGGCAAACCAGTGAATCGGTTCGCGAATCAGTTTGAATGATTCGTTCAGTTCCCTGCCGCACGCGCTGAGTCTCTGAAGCGGTTCTCACTCAGATAACAGAGAGTTTAAGAACATCAAGAGCGCTGAAGACGTGGCTTTGGATCTACAGTCAGTTGAAAGCAAATCTGCAAAGGCTTGTTTGCTAGAGCTATATAAAGATCTTTGAATCCATCCTCTGCACCTCAATAACTGTCTGGTTCAGCTCAGCTACCAAATCTGACCTCAGAAGACTACGGAGGGTAGTCCGGACTGCTGAGCGAATCATTGGTACAACCAGAGGTGGGTAGAGTACCCAAAAACTGTACTCAAGTAAAAGTAAAAGTACTTCTAGAAATATTTACTCAAGTAAAAGTAAAAGTAATAGTCTGAATAGTTACTTGAGTAAGAGTAAAAAAGTATCGGATAAAAAAACTACTCAAGTAGTTAGTTACTTTGGATCATATAGGTACTGAATATAGTCTATTTTTATTTAGATATATAGATTACATTTATGTAATGTGTATGTGTATACACACACACACACACACTGCCGTTCAATATATATATATATATATATATTGTCATGTAATTTATTTCAGTGATGCAAATCAGAATTTTCATCAGCCTTTACCCCAGTCTTCAGAGTCAAATAATCCTTCAGAAATCATGTTGATTTATTATCAGTGCTGCTCTTTTTAGCTTTCTATTCATCAAAGAATACTGAACAAAATCTCACAGGTTCCAAAAAATATTAAGCAGCAAAACTGTTTCCAACACTGGTAATAAAGCGATATATTATAATGATTTCTGAAGGATCATATGACTCCGAAAACTGGAGTAACAGCTGATGAAAATTATGATTTGCATCACTGAATTAAATTATATTTTAAAGTAAATTAATTATGTATTATCCTATAACCTCTGACACTGAAACCTCTGAAAACCCCTCACATGACTGCTCTGAACATAACGAAACAAATGCACATTGACGGATCTTCTGTTCTGCAAAATGTAAACAACTGTAGCCTATATTTTTGCAAGCGTAAATATTGTAAAAATATGAATATTAATTGTGTCTAGAACAGATTGCGCGCCGCTGCGCAGAGCTAATGCGGGTTCCGCGGGTGTTCATTTCATACTCTGTGACAGCTTATTTAATGTATAATTTATACATTGTATTTAATGTAAGGTACATGTACAACAAACTGGTAATGTCATAGTGGTATCGTGGCCTATACCTGTGGAACAGTAGACAGCACACGCGGTGTTCATCTAATAAAAGATCTTCATATAGCTCTAGCAAACAAGCCTTTGCAGATTTGCTTTCAACTGACTGTAGATCCAAAGCCACGTCTTCAGCGCTCTTGATGTTCTTAAACTCTCTGTTATCTGAGTGAGAACCGCTTCAGAGACTCAGCGCGTGCGGCAGGGAACTGAACCAATCATTCAAACTGATTCGCGAACCGATTCACTGGTTTGCCAACTGGTTTGATAAAGCCTTTAAAAAGAATCGACTCAAAAGAATGAATCATTCGCGAATGGGCATCGTTCATTGCCCAGAGAAAAGTAGACGGCGCGTTTGGAATAAACCGAAGCATTTTTAACTTGTATTGCATTAAGATACAGTAACGAGAGGAGAGTCGTCCACAGTAACGAAGTAAAAGTACCGTTTTTTCTCTAAAAATATACTTGAGTAAGAGTAAAAGTACCCATTTTAAAATATACTCTAAAAGTATTAGTTACCCAAAAAATGTACTCAAGTAAATGTAACGAAGTAAATGTAACTCGTTACTACCCACCTGTGGGTACAACCCTCCCCACTCTCCAAGAACTGTACTTATCCAGAGTGAGCAAAAAGGCTGGTAAAATCACTCTGGACCCCTCACATCCAGCACACTCCCTCTTTGAACTGTTACCATCTGGTCGACGCTACAGAGCTCTGTGCACCAGAAGGACCAGACACAGGAACAGTTTCTTCCCTCAGTCAATACATCTCATGAACACTCAATAAATAAACGTGGAACACACAACTAATACATTATCCATTCACCACACTCACTTATTTTATTTTTATTTTCTCATTTCTAATTTGCACATACTTGACCTGTACATACATAGTCGCCTATATTATATATTATATATTGTGTATTTTTTTTTTTTTTTTGCTGCTTTGTACATTGGTTATTGGCTATTTCCTGTTATTGTGTTTCATTACCTGTGTCCTGTCCTGTTACTGTCTTTCTGTTGCACTGTGGAGCTTCTGTCACTATAACAAATTCCTTGTATGTGTAAACATACTTGGCCAATAAAGCTCATTCTGATTCTGATTCTGATTCTGATTATTAGATGAACACCGCGTGTGCTGTCTACTGTTCCACAGGTATAGGCCACGATACATTACCAGTTTGTTGTTACATTAAATACAATGTATAATTTATACATTAAATAAGCTGTCACAGAGTATGAAATGAACACCCCCACGTTAGCTCTGTGCAGTGGCGCACGACCTGTTCTAGACACAATTAATATTCATATTTTTACAATATTTACGCTTGCAAAAATATAGGCTACATTTGTTTACCTTTTGCAGAACAGAAGATCCGTCAATATGCATTTGTTTCGTTATGTTCAGAGCAGTCATGTGAGGGGTTTTCAGAGGTTTCAGTGTCAGAGGTTATAGGATAATACATAATTAATTTACTTTAAAATATAATTTAATTCAGTGATGCAAATCAGAATTTTCATCAGCTGTTACTCCAGTTTTCGGAGTCATATGATCCTTCAGAAATCATTATAATATATCGATTTATTACCAGTGTTGGAAACAGTTTGGCTGCTTAATATTTTTTGGAACCTTCAGTATTCTTTGATGAATAGAAAGCTAAAAAGAGCAGCACTGATAATAAATCAACATGATTTCTGAAGGATTATGTGACTGAAGACTGGGGTAAAGGCTGAGGAAAATTCTGATTTGCATCACTGAAATAAATTACATTATTATATATATATATATATTTTGAACGGCAGTGTGTGTGTGTGTGTGTATACACATACACATTACATAAATGTAATCTATATATCTAAATAAAAATAGACTATATTCAGTACCTATATGATCCAAAGTAACTAGTAACTAACTACTTGAGTAGTTTTTTTATCCGATACTTTTTTACTCTTACTCAAGTAACTATTCAGACTATTACTTTTACTTTTACTTGAGTAAATATTTCTAGAAGTACTTTTACTTGAGTACAGTTTTTGAGTACTCTACCCACCTCTGGTTACATCTGATATGGATTTCAGAATTCAGTGTGGCAAAATGGCTCGATAGTACTAACTACATAATTTAAACAAAGCACTATATTTCACGTACACATATCAAATTTGGTAGACAAATTTAAAACCCCAATACCGACAAAAAGTCTCTGAGTAAAATTTTAGACCCAACAAGAAGTCAGACATTTTTGCCTGCTGGCAACAGGAAAAGGCATGTTTTAATGCACTCCCAGAAAAATGTAAAATATGCCATCAAGTGCCAAACTATGCTATGCTAAAGCATGCTATAAACATGCTAAAACCAGGTCAGCAACACTTAGATAAGTGATATTAACACCACGAAACAGGAAGCTGTTGTAACTCAGGCATACAATGGCTAATCAGCCCAAAACCTTACAGGTTTTGTAAGAGTTCTGGCCTAATAACATCTACATACCAGGTCTCAATTACAGTCATAGCACCAGCTGTTGGCAAAAGCAAGTGTCATGGTTTACACTTTATGCAGAATATCTTTTATGTTCAACAGAAGAAAAAGTCATACAGGTTTGGAATGATGTGAAGGTGAGTTAAAACCAACAACAACAACAGAATTCACATATTTGGGTGAACTATCACTTTAATTGGTGAAATGGAATTGTGGGTTTTCCATTTCCTAGCCTAAAGATCTAAGTGACCCTTGCTTTGATAGAAATGTTAAAATGAGCTACGAGCAGAATCCTGCACTTTCAAGCAGTCTTTTCAGCCCATCATGTCTTCAAATGATCCGTGATATCTGCAGCTTTATGCTGGCTGTGTACCCTGCCTTCTTATCTCCATATAGGGTCTCGGTCAATAAGCAATTAGCATTTTATGACAAACTGCTCACCAACATCAGGGGAGGTTGGCAGCTTGCCATCGCAGATGAATTTTATAGAGTGGATTCAAGTCATGTCTGGGTGACAGAAGTCAATGTTTATTACTATGGAAATTACATGCCCTCTAAATGTCCATAAAAATAATTTAACATGAGATAGGCAATTAGTCTAATGTTTACTCACTAACAAAAGAGGCTAAAGAATGACTGCTAAAAGCACAAGAGCATGTGTTTTACTGGAACTATGTTCAGTCATTTCCACTTTCTGTGTGGTTTGCAACTAGGGCAGTCAGTATTAACAAATTTATTTTTAATAATAATAATGTTATAAAAAATTGACGTAACAAATCATGGTTTTGATACGTGTGTACGTTCCTCCATAATAATAATATAGCTGCTACCACAAAACCACACTTTTTGAGAGCGGGCCGCATTGAATGAGTAAGGAATTAAAAAATAAGTAAATACATTTTTTTTAAAGATCACAAGCTGAATGCAAAAGCTCATCCTATTTGAAAATCCTCTAGGTCTACCTTAACAACCAAAGACTGATTGATAGCTTGGTTGCAGTATACAGGGGAGTTGGAGTTGTGGGCCAGTGGCATTCATTGATATGAGAGAAATCGCTTTTTGTTATTCAATGATGTTGTCTACCACATTAATGTTGTCTTTGAATTATCTTCATTTGCAGGCATGTATCTGTAAATATTACAATTATTGTGATCAGTTAATTGGCATATCATGGCATTAATTAGATTCAATTAGATTGACAGAACTACTCATAAACATGGTCATTAGCATTATGTGTGCAATAATCCTTTATAGCCAATCAAAAAAAAAAAAAGATTAATGACATCAGACTACAACACTTGATATTGTTAAATTACAGAAAAGCAGTGTAAACTGTGATCAAATACAATACAATACAGTACAGTATAGTGTCTGTTTTAGAGTGTAGTGATGTATATAAAATGTGCTTCTTTAAAGGTACATTTCATCTGTACCTAGCAGTGATGACTACTAAAAATTATTTATTAAGATATTATCAGCATAACAATTAGCATGAAAAGTAAAACAAATAAAAATAGGTGAATGTTTTTGGTTTGTCTTTAAAAGCAGCACTCAAGCTAATATAAACAAATGCTGATGATTATATAATCCAGCATGATTTCCAACATTAAAAGTTAAAAAACATTTAGATTATGTCCAACAAACAAACACACACATACATACATACATACATACAGACAAGCAAATAAATAAATAAATAAATAAAAGACTTTCAGTGTGGTCTCAGACGTTCAGAGGCCACCTTATGGTATAAGCATGCAGTAAAAGTCTGTTGTTTTCCAAAAGCTCCACTGGCTTGGAGATTGCAAGCTACCTTATTTTCTCTCTCCTGGCCATGGCTTCAAGACTGGCCCACCCAGCTGCTAAATAGCAGACTGACAGCAAAGAAATAATTCACAAGTGGAGCTAATCAAAGGTGAAAAGGGAGAATCAGTAAATGTCGTATCCTTTTGCCACTTTCATCAATCCAGCTAACTGAATTTGAGGTAAAGCTGAGCAAATTTTACGGGGAAGGAAATTAATATGTAACACATCTGAGGTCTGGCCAGAGCCAGTGGAATTGGAAAAGTCTGCATTATATCAGAGGGGTGGATTATTGGAAAGACAATTGGAACCGTTGGTGTAATCAGAAAACAGTGAGGTGTGTCTATCTTATGATGGCACTGTGACCTAGCGGGCTCATGACCAAGGAAATTTTTTCTCCCTGCTTTCGATTCAATCACTGGGGCCATCCGCCCTGCTGCGTGAATCTGTTGGCCCCCACACATGACAGTATCAATTCAATTACCCTGAAAATGGATACATATTCAGGGTCTAAGAGAGAGCCTGAGAGAGCAGAGGGAAGACAAAGAAATACACTTTTACCCCCGTAATAAGTTTCATTTGGAGTCTGTTTGAAAACAATTCGCCTGTGCATTTGTCCCTGTCAGATCATATTATCCGCAAATGAAGTTTACAAAATATCAATTCAATTTCTATAACCGAAGCCTGTAGCAAAACACACAGGGCTTTGAATTGACCATATCATAACATCTGAGGGGCCCCTGGTGGTTTTCAAATATTTTCAGTCAGAGGCAATCAAAGGTAGAGCAGCTCATGCTAATCCGTTCAATTTCATCCTTTAAACCATCCCTTTTCCCCATAAACACAGGGACGCCTTACCTCCCTGGACCAAGGAAGGGCTGACCATGTTTGCTTTGTGATCTTCTTTTCTGTTGTTTTTGGGTTTATTTAATGCCCTTTTGATGTTCATTTATCTGTGCCCCTCTTTATTTAGCTTTTTTCATATATTTGCCTGAATAACACCTTTTCGCTCCATATCGAGCTGCTCACTGAACATTGAAACACAGGTAACATTAATATTTTTTATTAGGTTGCGATCATATATTTTGCAATCATATATTTTGAAACATTGATGTGACTGATGCATACTATAAAAGGGAGCAACTATTGTTAATACAACTCTTCTACATTTGAGTAAGTTACAACCAAGATTTCCACAATCCAGAAAAAAAGCAGATGCATGAACTATTAAAACATCTTCATGAACTTTTTAGTAACTCAACTGTTAACTTGCATTGTTAACATGCATTTTCATTTATTTAATGCCTTTAAGTTTCACTAAGACAAATTTCATAAACCAGAACACATAGTTAAGGTCATTAAATGGGATTTGGCTAATGCTTCTGACTCATATAAGTCAGTGCACTTTCTATGGGTAGTGTATTATTAGTCATTTGGAGAGTGATGAGCTACATTATCTTTCCATTACTTGGTTTTAGCTTTATACATACTGCCACTTTTCCAGGGAGGTGCTAATTTGTGAATTAAAGATGTGAAGTTTCCTTGATACATCTCTGTGGGAAACAGAGGCTGTTGCCGCCTCTTACCGATGTCAAAATGGGTCGCTACATTATGGAATTATTCACAGACGCAGCCTGTAATTACGGCTCAGTCTCAGTCTCATGCTCCGTCGGTGCAAAAATGCCTGTATGGAGTGTCTTTAAAAATGCTGTTTAACAAATCAATTTGAAAACGCTTACGTTGTAAAACAGTGCGATTGTTCCAGTCACTCCTGATCAGGCAGTGCTGAGTGTTCATCTATTAGAGCTCTAACTAACAGGTTTACAGAGCAGCAGTGTGGAAATGTGTAATTGGAAAAATATAAAGAAGTCGACATGGATGTAACATTTTTATTGATTTTTGGAACCTCTCTTTGCTTTCTGCCGAAGGCCTTGAGTTTATATCATTAACCATGCTCATCTGCTACTAGCTCTTTACTTTCAGGTTTAGACATAGAAATGCAAACAAATTAAGATATGACTAAACACCTCTAATATCAATAAAGTAAATGGAAAATAAAACAAAAATGGCAGACAAACAAAACCAGTGTTGATTATAAATATACTTTATCATCCTGTACAAAAAGTTTTGAAAATCCTAAAATGTATGTATGCTATGCATTTGCATACTTAAAGGCTTAGTTCATACAAAAAAGAAAATTCTGTCATTAATTACTCACTCTCGTGTCATTCCAAACCCATAAGACATTTGTTCATCTTCAGAACACAAATTAAGAGATTTTTTATGAAATCCGAGAGCTTTCTGACATAGACAACAAGGGAACAACCACAGTCAAGGCACAGAAACGTTGTAAGGACATTGATAACATGATCTAAGATGGCGCCACAGATGGCAGCTACTGTGTTTAGCTCTTCAGTGTTTGTACTGTTTTTGTTCGTTTTTCGTGTTTTTTGTTTCTCAAATATGATCAGTTTTACCAGGGATGACCTGCTGAACATTCGGCAGAACACACCACAAAATCTTTTAACGGATTTTGACTATTCGGACATTTTGCTGGACATTGTAGTTGGCAAAGCCGTAGCTCTGATCAAATGCTTCAGGACGCCCAGACGGGGGAAGCGAGCTGGCGCGCTTGTGAAGCTCAGACAGCGCGGATTTCGAATGCTGTTGCCTAGCATCCATCTGGCGAATCTCCACTCTCTACCCAACAAAACAGATGAACTCCTTCTGCTCTCTCGGACAAACAACGTTTGCACAGCTTTACAGAAACTCGCTGATCTGATCACAGACACAGAACAACAACACCCAGACTCTGTTTTAATCATTCTTGGGGACTTTAATAAAGCAAATCTCTCCCGCGAACTGCCAAAATACAGACATCACATCACATGTCCCACCAGAGACAGTAATATATTAGATCACTGTTACACAACAATAAAGGACACATATCACTCTGTCCCACGAGCAGCTTTAGGACTCTCTGATGACTGTTTAGTTCATCTTATTCCAACCTACAGGCAGAAATGTATGCAAAACCTGTATTAAGAACTGTTAAAAGATGGACTAATGAAACAGAGCGGGATTTACAAGCCTGTTTCTCTCTCACTGATTGGTCTGTTTTTGAAGCTGCTGCCACCGATCTGGATGAGCTCACAGAGACTGTAACATCTTATATCAGTTTCTGTGAGGATATGTGCATTCCTTCCAGGACTCATTTAACCTACAACAACGACAAACCATGGTTCACTGCAAAACTCAGACAGCTCCGTCAGGCCAAAGAAGATGCTTACAGAAAGGGGGATAAAGTCTTGTATAAACAGGCCAGATACACATTGGAAAAGGAGATCAGACTGGCAAAGAGGAATTATTCTGACAAGCTAAAGAACAAATTCTCTTCCACTGATTCTGCTTCAGTGTGGAAAGGTATGAAAGATATCACCAGTTACAAGACACCATCCCCCAGCACTCTGGAGAATCAACAACTAGCAGACGACTTGAACGAGTTTAATTGCAGGTTTGAAAAATCACCCCACACCCGCTCTGAACACCTCTCCATACAACCATTCACACCTCCAGCAACCCCCCTCTCCCCCACACCTACAATTCAGATAAGTGAAGATGACGTGCGCCAGGTCTTCAGAAAGAACAAAAGACGGTGTTTCACCAGCCTGCCTAAAAATCTGTGCTGACCAGCGGGCCCCCATCTTCACACAGATTTTCAACAGATCACTGGAGCTGTGCGAAGTCCCCTCATGCTTCAAACGCACCACCATAATCCCCGTCCCAAAGAAACCCAAAATTACTGGATTTAATGACTACAGACCTGTGACTCTAAGGTCTGTGGCCATGAAATCATTTGAAAGACTGGTTTTGGCTTATCTGAAGGACATCACTGGACACTTACTTGACCCCCTGCAGTTTGCCTACAGAGCAAACAGGTCTGTGGATGATGCAGTCAACATGGGACTGCACTTTATCCTGCAGCATCTGGACAGACCAGAGACTTATGTGAGGATCCTGTTTGTGGACTTCAGCTCCGCTTTGAACACCATCATCACAGACACCCTTCAAAATAAACTGACACAGCTCTCCGTCCCCACCTCCGTCTGCCAGTGGATCAACAGGTTCCTGACAGACAGACAACAGCTAGTAAAGCTTGGTAAATTCACATCCAATACCCGCACCATCAGCACTGGAGCTCCTCAGGGCTGCGTTCTCTCCCCACTGCTCTTCTCCCTCTACGCGAATGACTGCACATCTAAAGACCCCTCTGTCAAGCTCCTGAAGTTTGCAGACGACACCACACTGATCGGCCTCATTCAGAACAGTGACGAGTCTGCTTACAGACAGGAGGTTAAGGAGCTGGCTGTATGGTGCAGTCTTAACAACCTGGAGCTTAACACGCTCAAAACTGTGGAGATGATTGTGGACTTCAGGAGAATCCCCCCTGCACTCCCCCCACTCAACATCATGAACAGCACTGTGACTGCAGTGGAGTCATTCAGATTCCTGGGCACCACAATTTCTCAGGACCTGAAGTGGGACAATCACATTGAGTCTATTGTCAAAAAGGCCCAGCAGAGGCTGTACTTCCTTCGCCAGCTGAGGAAGTTCAACCTGCCACAGGACCTGCTGAAACAGTTCTACTCTGCCATCATTGAATCCATCCTCTGCACTTCAATAACTGTCTGGTTCAGCTCAGCTACCAAATCTGACCTCAAAAGACTACGGAGGGTAGTCCGGACTGCTGAGTGAATCATTGATACAACCCTCGCCATTCTCCGAGAACTGTACTTATCCAGAGTGAGCAAAAGGGCTGGTAAAATCACTCTGGACCCCTCACATCCAGCACACTCCCTCTTTGAACTGTTACTGTCTGGTCGACACTACAGAGCTCTGAAAACTAGAACGACCAGACACAGAAACAGTTTCTTCCCTCAGGCAATCCATCTCATGAAGACTTGACAATAAACGCGGAACACACAACTCTCACAATTTATTCACCACACTTACTTTTTTTTTATTTATTTTTTTCATTTCAAATTTGCACATATCAGACCTGTACACACAAAATTGTCTATATTATATATTGTGTTTTTGCTGTTTTGTACATTGCCTATTTGGATATTTGTATATTATTCTTTTCATATCTGTGTCCTGTCCTGTTGCTGTCTGTCTGTTGCACTGTGGAGCTTCTGTCACTATAACTAATTCCTCGTATGTGTAAACATACTTGGCCAAAAAAGCTCATTCTGATTCTGATTCTGATAAAATAGTCCATGTGACATCAATGGTTCAACCGTAATTGGTTGTAAACAAGGTATGCGTCGTGTTACTCTCGTGAATGGCGGCGTACTGAAATCATTGAATAAAGTTGGTATTTTTGTTTTCTTTGCACACATAAATTATTCTTGTAGCTTCATAAAATTACGGTTGTCACATGGACTACTTTAATGATGTCCTTACTGCGTTTCTGTGCCTTGACCATGGTAGTTCCCTTGCTGTCTATGGAGGGACAGAAAGCTCTCAGATTTCATCAAAAATATCGTAATTTGTGTTCCGAAGATGAACGAATGTTTTACAGATTTGGATCAACATGAGGGTAAGTAAATAATGACAGAATTTTCTGTTTTGGGTGAACTATCCCTTTAATGTTTTTGTCAAGATAGGCTCACTGGAAAAATCATACCTTACCTACATTTTTGAAAACACCAATAAGGTACCTATCCATACAAATCACTGCAGTTTCCAGCTGAAATTAAAACACCAATAACTTTTATTCCTTTTCACACAAATTATGATTTCAGAGACAGATTATTGATTAATAAAGACGTATTTGTGCACAGTTTCTTGCACAATAAAATGTTATGACCTCAAAGCACTTTCACCATAGTGTAAACCTATACATTGTGATGTTTTCATCACATGAACAGCTCTATAGGTATAAATGTTTAGACAGTAAACAGGTAAAACTTGCTCAGTAGTTCAGCTGCTACATTGTTGCACTTGATACGTAGCGCTTGGGTGCAAAGAGCTTATAATAGAAGAGCTCAAAGTCTTGTAGAAGCAGGCTAAAATAGCATGGTTCCCAGCAGGCACACAACGTCATATGACGTTAATATTAGGTTGGATTTAGGTCGCGACGTCAGGTGACCAAAATTCAATGTCAAGCCAACGTCTAATGACAACGTTGATTTGACGTCCAAGACCGACGTCAATTGACGTTGATATTTAGTTGTTTTCAGGTTGTGTTGGGAAGTAACCAAAATCCAACGTCGAGCCAACGTCTAAAGCCAACGTCATATTGACGTCAAATACTGATATACAGTCGTCGGGTATGGCAACCAAAACCCAACGTCGCCTAGACGTCATAATGGTAACGTCCACACAACGTCAGATTCTAACATCATTTGACGTTGTTTTTAGGTTGTGGCATTAACTAACCAAAATCCAACGTCGAGCCAACGTCTAAAGCCAACGTCATATTGACGTCAAATACTGATATACAGTGGTCAGGTATGGCAACCAAAACCCAACGTCGGCTAGACGTCATAATGGTAACGTCCACACAACGTCAGATTCTAACATCATTTGACGTTGTTTTTAGGTTGTGGCATTAACTAACCAAAATCCAACGTCGAGCCAACGTCTAAAGCCAACGTCATATTGACGTCAAATACTGATATACAGTGGTCAGGTATGGCAACCAAAACCCAACGTCGCCTAGACGTCATAATGATAACGTCCACACAACGTCAGATTCTAACATCATTTGACGTTGTTTTTAGGTTGTGGCATTAACTAACCAAAATCCAACGTCGAGCCAACGTCTAAAGCCAACGTCATATTGACGTCAAATACTGATATACAGTGGTCAGGTATGGCAACCAAAACCCAACGTCGGCTAGACGTCATAATGGTAACGTCCACACAACGCCAGATTCTAACATCATTTGACGTTGTTTTTAGGTTGTGGCATTAACTAACCAAAATCCAACGTCGAGCCAACGTCTAAAGCCAACGTCATATTGACGTCAAATACTGATATACAGTGGTCAGGTATGGCAACCAAAACCCAACGTCGGCTAGACGTCATAATGGTAACGTCCACACAACGTCAGATTCTAACATCATTTGACGTTGTTTTTAGGTTGTGGCATTAACTAACCAAAATCCAACGTCGAGCCAACGTCTAAAGCCAACGTCATATTGACGTCAAATACTGATATACAGTGGTCAGGTATGGCAACCAAAACCCAACGTCGGCTAGACGTCATAATGGTAACGTCCACACAACGCCAGATTCTAACATCATTTGACGTTGTTTTTAGGTTGTGGCATTAACTAACCAAAATCCAACGTCGAGCCAACGTCTAAAGCCAACGTCATATTGACGTCAAATACTGATATACAGTCGTCGGTTATGGCAACCAAAACCCAACGTCGCCTAGACGTCACAATGGTAACGTCCACACAACGTCAGATTCTAACATCATTTGACGTTGTTTTTAGGTTGTGGCATTAACTAACCAAAATCCAACGTCGAGCCAACGTCTAAAGCCAACGTCATATTGACGTCAAATACTGATATACAGTGGTCAGGTATGGCAACCAAAACCCAACGTCGCCTAGACGTCATAATGGTAACGTCCACACAACGTCAGATTCTAACATCATTTGACGTTGTTTTTAGGTTGTGGCATTAACTAACCAAAATCCAACGTCGAGCCAACGTCTAAAGCCAACGTCATATTGACGTCAAATACTGATATACAGTCGTCGGTTATGGCAACCAAAACCCAACGTCGCCTAGACGTCACAATGGTAACGTCCACACAACGTCAGATTCTAACATCATTTGACGTTGTTTTTAGGTTGTGGCATTAACTAACCAAAATCCAACGTCGAGCCAACGTCTAAAGCCAACGTCATATTGACGTCAAATACTGATATACAGTGGTCAGGTATGGCAACCAAAACCCAACGTCGCCTAGACGTCATAATGGTAACGTCCACACAACGTCAGATTCTAACATCATTTGACGTTGTTTTTAGGTTGTGGCATTAACTAACCAAAATCCAACGTCGAGCCAACGTCTAAAGCCAACGTCATATTGACGTCAAATACTGATATACAGTGGTCAGGTATGGCAACCAAAACCCAACGTCGGCTAGACGTCATAATGGTAACGTCCACACAACGTCAGATTCTAACATCATTTGACGTTGTTTTTAGGTTGTGGCATTAACTAACCAAAATCCAACGTCGAGCCAACGTCTAAAGCCAACGTCATATTGACGTCAAATACTGATATACAGTCGTCGGTTATGGCAACCAAAACCCAACGTCGCCTAGACGTCACAATGGTAACGTCCACACAACGTCAGATTCTAACATCATTTGACGTTGTTTTTAGGTTGTGGCATTAACTAACCAAAATCCAACGTCGAGCCAACGTCTAAAGCCAACGTCATATTGACGTCAAATACTGATATACAGTGGTCAGGTATGGCAACCAAAACCCAACGTCGCCTAGACGTCATAATGGTAACGTCCACACAACGTCAGATTCTAACATCATTTGACGTTGTTTTTAGGTTGTGGCATTAACTAACCAAAATCCAACGTCGAGCCAACGTCTAAAGCCAACGTCATATTGACGTCAAATACTGATTTACAGTGGTCAGGTATGGCAACCAAAACCCAACGTCGGCTAGACGTCATAATGGTAACGTCTACACAACGTCAGATTCTAACATCATTTGACGTTGTTTTTAGGTCGTGGCATTAACTAACCAAAATCCAACGTCGAGCCAACGTCTTGAGCCAACGTCATATTGACGTCAAATACTGATATGCAGTCGTCAGGTATGGCAACCAAAACCCAACGTCGGCTAGACGTCATAATGGTAACGTCCACACAACGTCAGATTCTAACATCATTTGACGTTGTTTTTAGGTTGTGGCATTAACTAACCAAAATCCAACGTCGAGCCAACGTCTTAAGCCAACGTCATATTGACGTCAAATACTGATATACAGTCGTCAGGTATGGCAACCAAAACCCAACGTCGGCTAGACGTCATAATGGTAACGTCCACACAACGTCAGATTCTAACATCATTTGACGTTGTTTTTAGGTTGTGGCATTAACTAACCAAAATCCAACGTCGAGCCAACGTCTAAAGCCAACGTCATATTGACGTCAAATACTGATATACAGTGGTCAGGTATGGCAACCAAAACCCAACGTCGGCTAGACGTCATAATGGTAACGTCCACACAACGTCAGATTCTAACATCATTTGACGTTGTTTTTAGGTTGTGGCATTAACTAACCAAAATCCAACGTCGAGCCAACGTCTAAAGCCAACGTCATATTGACGTCAAATACTGATATACATTCGTTGGGTATGGCATCCAAAACTCAACGTCGCCTAGACGTCATAATGGTAACGTCCAGACAACGTCAGATTATAAAATCATTTGACGTTGATCTTCAGTTGTTTTTAGGTTGTGGCATTAACTAACCAAAATCCATCGTCGAGCCAACGTCTTAAGCCAACGTCATATTGACGTCAAATACTGATATACAGTCGTCAGGTATGGCATCCAAAACTCAACGTCGCCTAGACGTCATAATGGTAACGTCCACACAACGTCAGATTCTAACATCATTTGACGTTGTTTTTAGGTTGTGGCATTAACTAACCAAAATCCAACGTCGAGCCAACGTCTAAAGCCAACGTCATATTGACGTCAAATACTGATATACATTCGTTGGGTATGGCATCCAAAACTCAACGTCGCCTAGACGTCATAATGGTAACGTCCAGACAACGTCAGATTATAAAATCATTTGACGTTGATCTTCAGTTGTTTTTAGGTTGTGGCATTAACTAACCAAAATCCAACGTCGAGCCAACGTCTTAAGCCAACGTCATATTGACGTCAAATACTGATATACAGTCGTCAGGTATGGCATCCAAAACTCAACGTCGCCTAGACGTCATAATGGTAACGTCCACACAACGTCAGATTCTAACATCATTTGATGTTGATCTTCAGTTGTTTTTAGGTTGTGGCATTAACTAACCAAAATCCAACGTCGAGCCAACGTCTCAAGCCAACGTCATACGGACGTCAAATACTGATATACAGTCATCAGGTATGGCAACCAAAACCCAACGTCACCTAGACGTCATAATGGTAACGTCCACACAACGTCAGATTCTAACATCATTTGACGTTGTTTTTAGGTTGTGGCATTAACTAACCAAAATCCAACGTCGAGCCAACTTCTTAAGCCAACGTCATATTGACGTCAAATACTGATATAGAGTCGTCAGGTATGGCAACCAAAACCCAACGTCGCCTAGACGTCATAATGGTAACGTCCACACAACGTCAAATTATAACATAATTTGACGTTGATCTATAGTTAGTATTAGGTTGTGGCAAAAAATAACCAAAATCCAACGTCAAGCCAACATCTTAAGCCAGGTTCATATTGATGTCAAATACTCATATACAGTCGTCAGGTATGGCAACCAAAACCCAACGTCTCCTAGACATCATATTGGTAATGCTCACTCAGTGTCAAACTCTAACATCATTAGATGTTGACTTCACAATCACGTCATACAGCCATCGAAAAATATTGGTATGTTATCTGATCAGAGTATACATTTGTTATTTGTGTGAGAGAAACCCTATATCTACTGAGAAATTTGAAATGAGAAAAAAACAAGAGCATAGAGAAAAGGGTCTGAGAGGACTGGAATGCATACATTCCATGCAATTTGTAGAAAACATACATTTAAATATGGAAAATGTAGAATCCTCAATTTGTCAAATGTGCATGTCTGCGTTATGGAAACACCTTGCTGTGAGGTGACTGCATAACCACGGAGTCATTTGCTGTTGCAAGCAATACAGTGATGAAATGAATAAGAGTACATTCATTATCATAGGCCTCAATTATTGTTGAATTAGTCGCACATCAACATTTCGTTTACATTTTCCCATACCACGAATGCTGTAACAGCATTGCCACTGCAGTCAACAGTGTAATCTGTAGACAAATGTTGCAATTATGACAGTGTTTTTAGTAAGTGTTACTGTGGACAAAGGAATAAACCTAAACCAACAGGTGGTGTAACACTTACAGCAAAGGGTCAGATATAGAAAATGCCACAGTTGTAGGCACAGCTGCATTTAGGCATAAGAGTGGTTATACAGTTGAGGCAAGGGATTTGTTAAAGTTCAAAAGGGTCATCATTGGTCATGTGAATGTAACTGTAATTTACAAGTATAGCCAGACGTGTACACACCTTCTCTGTACTCCTAAACCTAACCCTATTTTAACTATAAATTCATATGGAAATTATAGGTGAATAGTGAATGGCACAGATGTGCCTGCCCCTGGTTGTGAGCATAAGTGAAAACACAATTTTACCAATTACTTACATGTAACAGCCTAAAAAAAAAAAAATCAATACATATTTGCTATCTTTTGTTTAAAACATTTTTTTCTACAGTTACAAAGTTGTTTGACGTCTCTCTATGTTGCTTTGTTCGTGATTGGTTAATCTGAATGTCATCCAGGAATCTGACCAATGACAGCAGGGCACGCCTCCTCCCGCTCAGATTTGAAAGTTCACCTCAGACGTTACTGCAGCTCTGTTTATCTGCAGTCCTGCTCCGTTCAGTGCTCTAGGAATGGCTTTCACATGATTGTCTCATATCTGACAGATGAGTTATTATTTTGACCGATTTTGAGTTATGCGGTGTCGATTGAGAACACAGACACAATGGCTATGGACACATAATGGAAACACAGAAGGTAAGTACCTCTTATAATTGTTTTTTTGTTACTGTTAAAGTGATATGATAATCGCGATGACATAATCTGTTTCTGTGTTTTGTTATTATGTTTTAATACTGTCCAGATAAGGCTGTGTGACAATGTCTTGGGAATGATTAAAAGTGACTCGTTGTTGTTGTTTTTATATCGCGAAATGTAAATATATCCGCGTAGCGTTAGTACTACAAGTTCTGGAGGTTTATGTAATAGATACATACACATGAATGACAGAATAAATAGCGGGAGCTGGACCTTAATGTGAGTTAAGTACTGAAGGCCGCCTTTTGCTGATCTTATTTTTAATAACAGAATGAAATAGTAAAAATAACAATATTGTTATTTTATTGTCAAATAAAATGTCTCACTCTGGAACATGAACAACTGACATGTGTTCAACAGAGAGATCATGAAACCACCTTAAGAATACTATACAAACCATGCTTTTGGATCCAACTTACTGCTAAGTGTTTGTATAAAGCTGGTGAGTAACGTTAGCCAAACTTTTTGTAAGCCTGTCTGTCTCTGTCAGTAAGTCAACAATTACTATTGTTTTATTAAACCTGTTAAATATTCGTGTGTGTGTGTGTGTGTGTGTGTGTGTTTCCCCTCTCATGGTCCAGAGGTTTTGGGATTGAAAATCTTCTGCCATATGATCTTCTGTAAAAGTGAGTATTCATAATACTTTAATGATCATGTGCCGTTATATGTGAACATGGGCAAAGCAGGCAAACTCTGCACCAAGGCACCACTCTGATTCAAACTTAATTCTTGAGTTTAGCTCACTCAAAATCAAAACTCCCTCATCATTTTCTAACCCTCATGTCTTTTTTAATCTTCTTTTGTGTTCCACAGAAAAAAAAAGTCAGTTATGCAGGTTGGAAAAGACATAAGTGAGTAAATGATGACATCATATTCACCTTATTCTTCACATAAAAATGGCCCATTTATAGATTTTATGGGTCTTGCTTCCAGATATTTTTACTTTTTTAGCTATACAGAACTGCTCGTTTTGCTGCTTGATATTGCAAATTGGTTTGTCATACCATATTATTTTAGTGTATTATCTTAATTATGAACACACTGGTTTGTAATACAAACAGTTTTACTATTTACTGCATGTTGTTATTGTTATTTAAGGCTAATGAACTTGAAGTCTCGCCCATAGGCTTACTTCTGCGTTTAGGAATAAGGTGGATGAAGTATGAAGATACTTGAGTAATTTAATGATCTCCTCAAGTACATTTGTTAGACATCACCGACGTGTGATAGAAAAGCAGTGTAAACAGATTAATAATTTTATTAGTTATAAATATACAGGTATTAGCATTTTAGCAATTGATAAAAATATTATATTTATTTTTTTTAGTGTACTAATTGCCATTTTTTACATCTGGGAAAAGTTATTTGTTGTGAATACTCATTTCTTTATTTGTATTTCCTGTAGCTCAAATAGTAGAGCATGGCGCTAGCAACGCCAAGATCATGGGTTCGATTCCCAGGGAAAGCAAGAGCTGATAAAAATGTAGAAACTGTAACTTGAATGCAATGTAAGCCGCTTTGGATAAAAGCGTCTGCTAAATGTAAATGTATTTATAATTACAAGTAGGGTTAACTTGTAACTTGCTCAAGGGTACCTCAAGCCCTGTTTACACTAGTGGGTTTCCTGCCAGGACTGAGACTCGAACCCATGACCTTCAGACTACAAGTCTGCCTCTCTAACCATTAGGTCACAGCTAAATAATTAAATTAGTCAGAATATCTCATAATGTCAAATGTTGTTTAAAGAAAAGGTACACAAATGGAATCCTCCTTTTTAAGGACTTTTCAATAAATCTGTTGTCTTTTTTTTTTGCATTTATTTAACCCCCAGATGCAGCAAGGATCCAGCTGATTACTTCAGATTTGGAGGACTGCTCTTTATCTACTGTGTCTGTCACTTCTGGTGCAGAATCATGGACCTTTATTTGTATGTTTTGATTTTACTTTTTATTACACTTGTGTAGCTAGTATTCAGGATTAAAATACAATGTAATTTTTTTCCACATATATTATCAGAGCTATATTGGAGCCCAAAAGGGTCAATAGAATATTGATAAAAACACTATAAACCTGATTGGGATAATACAAGCTAAAGTACAGTTCCCTGCACAATCTTTTTAAAATAAAAAAATTATGATACTAACCCTAATTTTTTCAATTGCTTCTCAAGAATTCCTCTTCAGGAAATTTGTTTACACAAATTTACATCTGAATAATGAAACAGTTTTAAAGAGATACTCCACCCCAAAATGAAAATTTTGTCATTAATCAATTACCACCATGTCGTTCCAAACCCATAAAAGCTTTGTTCGTCTTCTGAATACAATTTAAGATATTTTGGATGAAACAGCGCATCCCTGTGTCAAGGCTGATACAGAAGAGTGTATGTGTTTTGCGTCCAGGGCATAATCTCCAAAATGGCGCTGTGCTGATGCAGAGGAGACGTTACGGTGCCTAATTGTTGAATAAAGTCATTATTTTTGTTGTATTTCTATATAAAAAGTATTCTCATCGCTTCATAACATTACATAACATATTCTGACAATGTGTTTCATACTTTTCTGGACCTTGACAGTGTAATTTACTTGGCAGTCAATGGGACAGACACAAGCCTCCCGGGTTTCATCCAAAATATCTTAAATTGTGTTCCGAAGATGAATGAAGCTTTTACAGGCTTGGAACAACATGGGGGTAAGTGATTAATGACAATTTTCATTTTGGGGTGGAGTATCCCTTTAAGCCTGGAATACACTACACGACTTTTAAAAATCTGAACAGATTTTTAAATCACCAGGCATCATACACTTACCGATTTTGTAAATAATGACAAAGGAAAGCTGGGCATCATATATAATTAGGCCTGGAATACACTACACGTTTTTTGTCCTGATTTTCCGCCAATTTACAGTCTGGAGAAGTTGACACTAGTTGCCGAAAGTCAGAGCCAGTCTGTAGATTTGATAGTCACAGACTCCGGTTTTTTAGCTTCAGACTCAGATTCTATCCAGTTGGAGGATATCAAAAATGTTTGATATTTTCAGCCGATTTTAGAACGTATATTGTTTCCATTTGTCACGCGTCTCCAAGGCTCATGTTTCTGAGTGAGTTTGTTGTGCTCGGAACAACTTTAAAGTCTGGTAGTGTATGATCCTCGGTCATGTTGTGTATGATGCCCAGTTTTCCTTTGTCACGATTTACAAAGTCAGTATATAGCCAGGTCCATAAATATTGGGACATCAACACAATTCTAACATTTTTGGCTCTATACACCACCACAATGGATTTCAAATGAAACGAACAAGATGTGCTTTAACTGCAGACTGTCAGCTTTAATTTGAGGGTATTTACATCCAAATCAGGTGAACGGTGTAGGAATTACAACAGTTTGTATATGTGCCTCCCACTTGTTAAGGGACCAAAAGTAATGGGACAGAATAATAATCAAATCAAACTTTCACTTTTTAATACTTGGTTGCAAATCCTTTGCAGTCAATTACAGCCTGAAGTCTGGAATGCATAGACATCACCAGACGCTGGGTTTCATCCCTGGTGATGCTCTGCCAGGCCTCTACTGCAACCGTCTTCAGTTCCTGCTTGTTCTTGGGGCATTTTCCCTTCAGTTTGGTCTTCAGCAAGTGAAATGGATGCTCAATCGGATTCAGGTCAGGTGATTGACTTGGCCATTGCATAACAGTCCACTTCTTTCCCTTCAAAAACTCTTTGGTTGCTTTTGCAGTATGCTTTGGGTCATTGTCCATCTGCACTGTGAAGCGCCGTCCAGTGAGTTCTGAAGCATTTGGCTGAATATGAGCAGATAATATTGCCCGAAACACTTCAGAATTCATCCTGCTGCTTTTGTCAGCAGTCACATCATCAATAAATACAAGAGAACCAGTTCCACTGGCAGCCATACATGCCAACGCCATGACACTACCACCACCATGCTTCACTGATGAGGTGGTATGCTTCGGATCATGAGCAGTTCCTTTCCTTCTCCATACTCTTCTCTTCCCATCACTCTGGTACAAGTTGATCTTGGTCTCATCTGTCCATAGGATGTTGTTCCAGAACTGTGAAGGCTTTTTTCGATGCCGTTTGGCAAACTCTAATCTGGCCTTCCTGTTTTTGAGGCTCACCAATGGTTTACATCTTGTGGTGAACCCTCTGTATTCACTCTGGTGAAGTCTTCTCTTGATTGTTGACTTTGACACACATACACCTACCTCCTGGAGAGTGTTCTTGATCTGGCCAACTGTTGTGAAGGGTGTTTTCTTCACCAGGGAAAGAATTCTTTGGTCATCCACCACAGTTGTTTTCCGTGGTCTTCCGGGTCTTTTGGTGTTGCTGAACTCACCGGTGCGTTCCTTCTTTTTAAGAATGTTCCAAACAGTTGTTTTGGCCACGCCTAATGTTTTTGCCATCTCTCTGATGGGTTTGTTTTGTTTTTTCAGCCTAATGATGGCTTGCTTCACTGATAGTGACAGCTCTTTGGATCTCATCTTGACAGTTGACAGCAACAGATTCCAAATGCAAATAGCACACTTGAAATTAACTCTGGACATTTTATCTGCTCCTTGTAATTGGGATAGTGAGGGAGTAACACACACCTGGCCATGGAACAGCTGAGAAGCCAATTGTCCCATTACTTTTGGTCCCTTAACAAGTGGGAGGCACATATGCAAACTGTTGTAATTCCTACACCGTTCACCTGATTTGGATGTAAATACCCTCAAATTAAAGCTGACAGTGTGCAGTTAAAGCACATCTTGTTCGTTTCATTTGAAATCCATTGTGGTGGTGTATAGAGCCAAAAATGTTAGAATTGTGTCGATGTCCCAATATTTATGGACCTGACTGTATGTATGATGCCTAGTGTTTTAAAAATCTGTTCAGATTTGAAAAGTCATGTAGTGTAATCCAGCCTTTAGAATTAATAGTCGTTTGAAACTTGTAGATGTTTTGTATTTCTTGTGCTGAGAATATTTAATTCAACTCATTAACTTCTCATCAAACTGTTCTGTTAATTGGTGCAGTATTTTAAATGTTGAAATGTATTTGAAATGTATTTCCTTTCAAATTTGCACTGTTTTACTTCAAAAACTGAATGATTGCATTTTCAGTTTTGTACAGTATATGTAGAGACTTTGTATTTTGTCTTTCAAAATAAAACTTTTATTAATTTACAATTGTCAGCATCCTTTAACACTATAATTTTTTGTTTTTTAATAAGCTGTAAAATAAGAAGTGTTTCTCTGTAGAACGTTTAGGCTAGTATTTTACTTTTAGCACTTTATTGAATGCGTTTGATCATAATAATCTAGGAAAATCTGTGAAAGGACAGTGTTCCTCTGTACACGGTTTAGTGATATCACTTTATTTAATTGGTCAGTAAAAAATCCATAAAGTAAGTTTTACACTGTTAAAAAAATAAAGAAACGGTCAAATGACTGGCAGTAACGGTTGCCAAACAAAAAACATAAAACTGAAGTAAATAAAAAAATGGGACAAACCACGCTCATATCGATGTAATGTGGAATACCATTCATATGCCTTAAATACGGGATGATTCTATGTTAATGTCAAGCCTTGTTTGCAAATGTGTGCTAATATTGCCAACTTACAAAATAATGACAGACTGCTGATATTACTGAACTCATACTGTGAAATATCCCAAAACATTGCTTTTGGTACCATATAAGAGTCATAATTTGCTCAGTCAGTTGTTTGTTCTCTCACTTTTGTGTACATACAACAGACCCAAGTGAATGATTAGAGATTTTTCCTCACTGCCTTTTAGCATTAACACCAGGAAGGTTTTAGGTTTCGCAATATCAGTTTTGTCTTCAGAAGATAAAAGCATAGCAATTTGGGTGGGCCCATGATCTTCCATCTAGCACCACAGTACAACCAATGTGACATCTACATTAGATATGACAAACCTAACACAAACTATAACAAGCGGTTCATAATGTGTTATGTATAATTAATTATTTGGACATTTAACTCCTCTTCCTTTTGTATTCACAGGTTGATAACAAATGTGGTAATGGCCAGTTTCGATAGGGATGTAATGCAGTGTTTGTCCACTGTTGGAGGCTGACAAAAATCAGGTTGACATCAGAACTTAATGTAAGATTGACCTCAACCTCTAATGTTGGATAGATGTTGCATTTTTCATTTTCACCCAAAATACAACATCTGTCCAACGTTGGGTTCTGACGTTGGGTTCTGACATCAATTTGACGTTGGGTTCTGACGTCAACCTGATTTTCATTTTCAACCAAAATACAACGTCTGTCCAACGTTGGGTTCTGACGTCAATCTGACGTTGGGTTCTGACGTCAACCTGATTTTCATTTTCAACCAAAATACAACGTCTGTCCAACGTTGGGTTCTGACATCAATCTGACGTTGGGTTCTGACGTCAACCCGATTTTCATTTTCAACCAAAATACAACGTCTGTCCAACGTCGGAGATTGACGTCAATTTGACGTTGGGTTTTGACATCAGTCTGACGTTGGATTCTGACGTCAACCCAATTTTCATTTTCAACCAAAATACAACGTCTGTCCAACGTCGGAGATTGACGTCAATCTGACGTTGGGTTCTGACATCAGCCTGACGTTGGGTTCTGACGTCAACCCGATTTTCATTTTCAACCAAAATGCAACGTCTGTCCAACGTTGGAGATTGACGTCAATCTGACGTTGGATTCTGACATCATTCTGACGTTGGGTTCTGACGTCAACCTGATTTTCATTTTCAACCAAAATACAACGTCTGTCCAACGTTGGGTTCTGACGTTGGGTTCTGACATCAATCTGACGTTGGGTTCTGACGTCAACCCGATTTTCATTTTCAACCAAAATACAACGTCTGTCCAACGTCGGAGATTGACGTCAATTTGACGTTGGGTTTTGACATCAGTCTGACGTTGGATTCTGACGTCAACCCGATTTTCATTTTCAACCAAAATACAACGTCTGTCCAACGTCGGAGATTGACGTCAATCTGACGTTGGGTTCTGACATCAGCCTGACGTTGGGTTCTGACGTCAACCCGATTTTCATTTTCAACCAAAATGCAACGTCTGTCCAACGTTGGAGATTGACGTCAATCTGACGTTGGGTTCTGACGTCAACCCGATTTTCATTTTCAACCAAAATACAACGTCTGTCCAACGTTGGAGATTGACGTCAATCTGACGTTGGGTTCTGACATCATTCTGACGTTGGGTTCTGACGTCAACCCGATTTTCATTTTCAACCAAAATGCAACGTCTGTCCAACGTCGGAGATTGACGTCAATCTGACGTTGGGTTCTGACGTCAACCCGATTTTCATTTTCAACCAAAATGCAACGTCTGTCCAACGTCGGAGATTGACGTCAATCTGACGTTGGGTTCTGACGTCAACCCGATTTTCATTTTCAACCAAAATGCAACGTCTGTCCAACGTCGGAGATTGACGTCAATCTGACGTTGGGTTCTGACGTCAACCCGATTTTCATTTTCAACCAAAATACAACGTCTGTCCAACGTTGGAGATTGACATCAATCTGACGTTGGGTTCCGACGTCAATCTGACGTTGGGTTCTGACGTCAATTTGACGTTGGGTTCTGACGTCAACCCGATTTTCACTTTCAACCAAAATACAACGTCTCTCCGACGTTGGGTTCTGACGTCAATCTGACGTTGGGTTCTGACGTCAACCCGATTTTCACTTTCAACCAAAATACAACGTCTCTCCGACGTTGGGTTCCGACGTCAATCTGACGTTGGGTTCCGACGTCAATCTGACGTTGGGTTCTGACGTCAATCTGACGTTGGGTTCTGACGTCAACCCGATTTTCACTTTCAACCAAAATACAACGTCTCTCCGACGTTGGGGTCCAACGTCAATCTGACGTCATATTGACGTCCGGTGCCTGCTGGGTTGTTTCAGCAGGTGGGTTTCATCTCACATTTGTGGCATTCAAATGTTTCCAAACTGCCACAATACTTACAACAACCAGCATAATAAAATGCTGCCAGAATAACATTATTCTTTTTAGGGGAAAACTGAACATGCTTTTAACACCACTCACTGACATTTCACTTTGAAACTGCCACAAAATGCACATGAAGAAATGCAATGCAATATAATTTTGCAGAAATATCGCCACGTATATGTGTGTGTGTTTTTTTTTTTTTTGCCTTATAAGGCCAGCAACACACTAATGTCAGACTGTTTTGGAATCAGTCTTGAGTTGTGTCCTGTCTTCAGAGTGCTATTTGTGTGGAATGCAGTGTTGTTTGAATGCTTATGTACAGTGTTACAAAGTGTATTAGGTTACATGATGGTGTTGGTGTCTTTGAAGGGAGCTGCCTATGTTGGCAGTGTGCACTGAGGTATCTGCATAGAATTTGGAAAAGAGCCATTGTCATTACTTGATAAGTCATTTCAGTCAGTCAAAATGCCTGGGATAATTTACCAGTGAATCTGCCTCTGACGAGTTGGATAGAAATGATTGGTAATCCTATAATATTAGTGTTAGCATGTGTATCCTAAAAGACAGCATGTCTGACTGTGTTTTAAGACTTCCTGAATCATGGCCAAATAAGAGGAGGGTAAATTTGAGAAGCATTTGCATGTTAAGTGTGGTCAATCTGAATTGATCAGGACCAAATTAAATGCAGTGGGTTTCAATATTTTCCCTGTTCGCACATTAGCCTCTCACCAGCAACATATGGATCTATTGAATTCAGATTAGTAACCTAAGCATAGATTTAGACAAAGAGGAACTAATCTTTAATTAAAATCATGAAATGGGACCTTAATTCCTATTCTGAAGCTTCATTGGGTTTGAATAAATACAAAGCCTGGGTTTATCAGAATCAGAATCAGAATGAGCTGTATTGGCCAAGTATGTTTACACATACAAGGAATTTGTTGTAGTGACAGAAGCTCCACAGTGCAACAGAAAGACAGTAACAGGACAGGACACAGGTAATAAAACAAAATAACAAGAAATAGCCAATAACCAGTGTACAAAGCAGCAAAAAAATAAAAAAACACAATATATAATATATAATATAGGCGACTATGTATGTACAGGTCAAGTATGTGCAAATTAGAGATGAGAAAAATAAAAATAAAATAAGTGAGTGTGGTGAATGGATAATGAATTAGTTGTGTGTTCCACGTTTATTTATTGAGTGTTCATGAGATGTATTGACTGAGGGAAGAAACTGTTCCTGTGTCTGGTCCTTCTGGTGCACAGAGCTCTGTAGCGTCGACCAGACGGTAACAGTTCAAAGAGGGAGTGTGCTGGATGTGAGGGGTCCAGAGTGATTTTTACCAGCCCTTTTGCTCACTCTGGATAAGTACAGTTCTTGGAGAGTGGGGAGGGTTGTACCAATGATTCGCTCAGCAGTCCGGACTACCCTCCGTAGTCTTCTGAGGTCAGATTTGGTAGCTGAGCTGAACCAGACAGTTATTGAGGTGCAGAGGATGGATTCAATGATGGCAGAGTAGAACTGTTTCAGTAAGTCCTGTGGCAGGTTGAACTTCCTCAGCTGGCGAAGAAAGTACAACCTCTGCTGGGCCTTCCTGACAATGGAGTCAATGTGAATATCCCACTTCAGGTCCTGAGAGATGGTGGTGCCCAGGAATCTGAATGACTCCACTGCAGTCACAGTGCTGTTCATGATGGTGAGTGGTGGGAGAGCAGGGGGGTTTTTCCTGAAGTCCACGATCATCTCCACAGTTTTGAGCGTGTTAAGCTCCAGGTTGTTGAGACTGCACCAGACAGCCAGCTCCTTAACCTCCTGTCTGTAAGCAGACTCGTCACCGTCCTGGATGAGGCCAATCAGTGTGGTGTCGTCTGCGAACTTCAGGAGCTTGACAGAGGGGTCTTTAGAGGTGCAGTCGTTGGTGTAGAGGGAGAAGAGCAGTGGGGAGAGAATGCAGCCCTGAGGAGCTCCAGTGCTGATGGTGCGAGTGCTGGATGTGAATTTGCCAAGCTTTACTAACTGCTGTCTGTCTGTCAGGAAGCTGTTGATCCACTGGCAGACGGAGGTGGGGACGGAGAGCTGAGTTAGTTTATTTTGAAGGGTTTCCGGGATAATGGTGTTAAAAGCAGAGCTGAAGTCCACAAACAGGATCCTCACATAAGTCCCTGGTCTGTCCAGATGCTGCAGGATGAAGTGCAGTCCCATGTTGACTGCATCATCCACAGACCTGTTTGCTCTGTAGGCAAACTGCAGGGGGTCCAGTAAGGGTCCAGTGATGTCCTTCAGATGAGCCAGAACCAGTCTTTCGAATGATTTCATGGCTACAGACGTTAGGGCCACAGGTCTGTAGTCATTAAGTCCAGTAATTTTGTGTTTCTTTGGGACGGGGATGATGGTGGAGCGTTTGAAGCATGAGGGGACTTCACACAGCTCCAGTGATCTATTGAAGATCTGTGTGAAGATGGGGGCCAGCTGATCAGCACAGATTTTTAGGCAGGCTGGTGACACACCATCTGGACCAGGTGCTTTCCTTCTTTTGTTCTTCCTGAAGACCTGGCACACATCATCTTCGCTGATTTGAATTGTAGGTGTGGGGGAGAGAGGGGTTGCTGGAGGTGTGAATGGTTGTGTGGAGGGGTGTTCTGGGCGGGTGTGGGGTGATCGTTCAAAACGACAAAAGAACTCGTTTAAGTCGTCTGCCAGGTGTTGATTCTCCAGAGTGCTGGGGGGTGGTGTTTTGTAGCTGGTGATGTCCTTCAATCCTAACCACACTGAAGCAGGATCACTGGAAGAGAATTTGTTCCTGAGCTTGTCAGAATAATTCCTCTTTGCCACTCTGATCTCCTTTTCCAGTGTGTATTTGGCCTGTTTGTACAAGACTTTATCCCCTTTTCTGTGAGCATCTTCTTTGGCCTGACGGAGCTGTCTGAGTTTGGCAGTGAACCATGGTTTGTCATTGTTGTAGAATAGATGAGTCCTGGTAGGAATGCACATGTCCTCACAGAAACTGATATAAGATGTTACAGTCTCTGTGAGCTCGTCCAGGTCATTTGCTGCAGCTTCAAAAACAGTCCAATCAGTCAGGTCGAAACAGGCTTGTAAATCCTTCTCTGTTTCGTTAGTCCATCTTTTAACAGAGAGAGAGATTTGCTTTATTAAAGTCCCCGAGCATGATTAAAACAGAGTCCGGGTGTTGTTGCTCACTCTCTGTGATCAGATCAGCGAGTTTCTGTAGAGCTGTGCTCACGTGCGCTTGCGGTGGAATGTAGACACTCACGAGAATGAACGAGCAGAACTCCCGCGGCGAACAGAGCGGCTTGCAGTTAATGAAGAGCGTTTCTAGATCTGAGCAGCACATCTTCTTTAACACAGTTACATCTGTACACCACCTCTCATTGATGTAAAAGCATGTCCCGCCGCCGCGCGATCTCCCCGTTGATTCTGTGTCCCGATCTGCTCTGATCAGCTGGTAATTAGGCAGATGAATCGCTGTCCGGTATGTCGCCATTCAACCAGGTTTCCGTGAAACACAGAGCAGCAGAGTTAGAAAAGTCCTTGTTTGTCCGGGAGAGCAGAAGGAGTTCGTCCGTTTTGTTGGGTAGAGAGCGGAGATTCGACAAATGGATGCTAGGTAACGCCGTTCTAAATCCGCGCTGACGAAGTTTCACGAGCGCGCCGGCTCGCTTTCCCCGCCTGCGCCTCCTGTACCGTTTGACCAGAGCTACGGCTCCACCAACTACAATGTCCAGCAAAACGTCCGAAAAATCAAAAACCGGTAGAAGATTTTGTGGTGTGTTCTGCCGAATGTTCAGCAGATCATCCCTGGTAAAACTGATCTTATTTGAAAAACAAAAAACAGGAAAAACAAACAAAAACAATATGAACACTGAGGAGCAACGCACAATAGCTGCCATCAGCGGCGCCATTTTAGATAGAATGCTTTCGATGCCTCTCCGGTATGGGAGTCATGTGACTAGTGAGACAAGATAGTGATGCGTCATCAAAGTAATTGTCTTAATTATGTCAAAAATTAAATACTTTCAATTTCAGTTTCTATAAACTTGGAGAAAGCTGCCCATTATCATTCCCATTCATTTTGATGGCAGTTACTCTACTGGTGCAGGATTCCCAGAAAGTACATGACTTGAATCTGCCATATTTGGTCATGGAAACATAAAACTTTGTAAATTAATTACCTGAACTGTAAATGTCATGTTACATAATCACACATGAGCTGCAGGAAAACACTGCCATGACAGCACTGATTGAATGATGGCACCACAAGAACATGGAGATTCCCAAACCCTCCAGTAGTGACTATCCTAAGCTTTTGCCAAATACAGCAGACCGCATAGAGCCCTTAAAAGTTATCTTTTGTTGGCAACAGATTTATTAATGATTCTCATTACAAATTTGGGAAGTTGTTTGAGGTGTCATGTTGCATTTTTAAATCTTTCAAACTTTATAAGCAACCCTAACTCACAGCATTTGCAGAGATGGATTTGTTAGGATTCATAATAAAGTTACTGTTCAACTGGTGAGTAACATTGTTTGATATATTCACCAATGGCATTTTTACATGCATGCAGGAAAACATTTTGCGGTTTCAATCTAAATACAGCCCAATTCCCAAACATGTTTTTCTCTGATATATGCAATTCAGGCAGGTCATATTCTCAAGTTGGAAAATACAGAAATCCAAATAAATACAGTAAAATCCCATACCTGCCAGTATTCCTTTTATCCTTTAATAAAGCCTGTCTGGACCAACTAACTGTCATTGCCCCTCCCTCTGCTTTAGAAAACTGCTCTTGAACCTTTTAAACCAATTACCACAAAGGGGAAACATGGCAAAATGTGTCTAAGAGTGTTCAGCACAGTAATGTGACTTATTGGCATGTCTGCAAATAGGATAATTTCAGAAATTTAGCCTCAATGAGGTTCCATTGCTTTCCCTGATTTATTGACAAGTGGGCATTGGCTCCCTGCTCAGGATAATTGGAGAAGCCATCTCATTAGATGGGAGAGTTTGTGATCTGGAGCAAATCTTGGGTAAGAAGATAATTAATTATGAGTGCCTGTGCCATTGTTACGTGAAGTGCACCGTAGACAAGCTGGTGGAGTTTCCCAGGAGTCGACTCATCCTGTCCCAGCTGCCAAACGGTTCAGGGGAGTGCAGTCAACGGTGGCTGATTACTGACAAGTAATTAACAATGTCAACAGAATGGAGAGATGGAATTTATATTAATTATTTCATCAACATGGTGATGATCTTGTAGCAAATCCAATTGCAGAGGAAAGGTTAATTAGTTGCCATTGTGTAACATCAGAGTGCCAACTGTGCTAAACCCCACGACTTGTTTTAACTGTTAGTCAGATAATTAATTAACAATAGGTGTGTTTGATTGCATCTGGATATAAATGATTTGCGATATTTGGTGCTTGCAGTCAGGGGAGGAGTTCAAAATAGTACATCTGGTCGGAAAATTGTCTGCTTCCCATAGTGATCCTGTGTTTGCACGTGTTTGCGTTCTTTATCACCGATAAGTGGATTAAATGTGATATTTGTAAAATACAGAAACACTTTTCATTCAGAACTTTATGTACTTTTAATATGCACACCAGTGTGTACAAGAGTAAAGTCTATAAAAAAGCAAAAGCGCAAATGAAGCAAAAGTAAAACTGTTTAAATAGCGATATGTTATGTTCATGTTTTTTGTTGCAAAAAAAATAAATCTGCCCTTGAGCTGTTTCCCTGTATATCACAAATTATATTGTATCTTTTGCATCCCAAATCTTTGTAAAATGGGGAGAGTAATTAGACTATTTAAATTTGTCAGATTACTGTTTCTAATTTTACAAATTATTAAATTAGGAATTATTAAATTAGGCGAAGTGGAGCTGCATTTATAGCATGGGTCCTTTCATTTGGCATGCTCTCTATAAGCAAAAGTCAATACAGCAAGAGGAATCATTATTACTGTTTATTATTAGTTATTAGTATTTTTAGGATTTTGATTGTTTGCTTACTAAACTTGTTTAAAAAAGAAAATGACAGTATATTTCTGTTTTTTTTTTTTTTTTCATTATAGAGAATGTGAAGCTACATCACACTGTGTTGCATGCTGGGGTAGTGCCACCATATTAGGAAGATCACCTTCTGCTAATACTGAAATTAATACATATACCTGCTTGCCTTTTTTTGCTTTGAAAATTAAATATTGACATTCTTGGTATCGTTTTGCAGTGAAGAGAAGCTATTTTATTGTAGTGCCTGCAAAGTTCTATCATGACAATTCTTTGAGGGTTTGGCATTGTAATATACATGACAATGTTAATGTGTTTGATTTTCTACTCTGCTGCTGTGACACAGCAAGTAACGAGACTTGTTACTGCCAATACATCCACAACACGCTGCTGTGAGCATGTAAGAAACTGCTGCTGCACATATAACATATATGAAATAACCCCCATATATAGCATACATGAATCACACTGTAACAGATCGATACAGGTGATGCTCGGGAAGTTGGGGGGTTTCTGAAGTGCACTGCAACTGCTACAACAAGCACTAGCCAAGTATTTGAATGTTGAGCAGAAAGCACATTGGCTGCTGATACAGAAAGAACCAATCAGCTGCGCCATGTGATAAAGTCGTTATGCCAATCCGACTGTGCCATCTAGAGTTTCATGACAGAACTTTGGATTTCCTTGTGTTGTCATTGTAAATATTCACTTTCCCATGGCCACGAAAGCACATGTTTTTTAGGGGTTCAAGCTCGTAGCACTGAAATCCTATTGTAATTGTTAGAATGGTCAAGGATCAGCAATCTCCACATAAAACTGATCATGGAGACCAAACTGTAAGTCGTAGAGACATGAAACTTGGAGGGATGGTAGTACGCACACTGCCTACACTGTCACCAAGTTTTTCATACATATACACGATATTCATGTCATATGATAAAACTCCTCATTCCAGACAACTTTGCCTCTAGAACCACTACTGTCAATTAAATCGTTTGTTATATGATTGAGATGTAAAAAAAAAACTTTTGCAAATTAGTCCTAGGGTTTTCACTCAATCTGGAAAAAAAACACTGCAGTAAATTCTCTGGAATCTCAGAGGTCAATAATTATCAAAAAAAAAAAAAAAAAAGTACCCTTTTGGAAAGTTATAACAGGGTCGTTTAGAAAAGGGGAGTGGCCAATTATACCCAAAAGCCTAAAAATCCTAAACAAAAACTCCTAAAAAAACTTAATGAAACAAGCATGCAAAGGTTTATGGAGATTGGCCCATAGGTGGTGCTATAACAGTTAAAAAGGCTTCAAAAACACAATATTTCTATGGTAAAGATAGATCTCCTCATTCTGAATAACTTTGCCTCTTGGACTACTGCTGTCAATCAAGTTGTTCATTAAATATTCAAGATTATTTAAATTGACTACTTTTGTGAACTAGTCCTATGTTTTTCGCTCAGCAAAACCACTGCAGTACAATTCTATCTACAATTCTATAAGTCTTTAAATTACAGGCTTGCTAAATAATATGTACTGTATTTTAATATTTGCTTAAAGGTGGGGTTTGCATTTTTTTTTAAACGCTTTAGAAAACGAGTCGGGGCCGAGTATCATACCAAACTTGTACTCATGATGCAGAGGAGAGAGTGCTCATCAGTGCACACAAAAAGAGGAAAACGTCTGCGGAACAAAAGAAGGCTTACACCATGTCTACACCGCACGTGACCGCTGTCCTGTCACGGTCTGTCTACACTGGACGCAACAAAGCGACCGTTGAAAATCATTTGAAATTTGTGTCAATATGCCATAAATAGAATGCGGCAGCAGTTTACCGTCGGGGATTTGTCGTGTCGCGGCATCCAGTTTAGACGGCATCACTGATTATAATGAGTTCTATAGTGCAGTGTTGACACGGTGTTACGATAAGGCAAGAAGTATGACCCGTGTAAATATCGGATCAGCTTTTCAGCACTGGAGCGAACTCAAGGAGCGGGAAGGCCTGCGATCGGGCGCCGAGGTTGCTTTGTTTCACGATAGATGAGTAACATTGTTTTGCTTTGTTTCACAGAACTAATCATTGCCGTACGTATGTGTGGGGCGGAGCTATCAAAATAGGGGCGAGACCCTTTTGGGGTAGGGGCATGTTTGTTTTGGTGATTTGTCAACTGTCAAATGTCAACATTGGCTACCAGAAATCGTTTACCCCACCTTTAATTGGATTAAGTGCTTGAACCCTGGAAATCTCTGCTTGCAGCTATATTTCTATATTATTTTAACACAACAACAACCAAAATCAAATCCCTAGAAACTTGTGAACAGTTTTGTAGTTGCTGTGTGCAAGTTCTGATAATTCACAAAACTCTGAGAGTCGTACTGGCAAAGGCAATATTAATTATTAAAACAAACAACATACAAAACTTCCAAAAACACTCAGCAATTTGATTATTTTATTGAGCCATTGGTTGTGAGTTTAATCAGTGACATTTTAATACAGTGACATATTAATACAACCCAAATTCTGGAAATCTTGGGACATTTTTTAAATTTGAATAAAATGAAAACTAAAAGACTTTCAGATCACAATCCAATATTTTATTCACAATAGAACATTGTAACGTAATAAAAGTAATATTAATATGTAATTTAAAGAAATAGTTTAATTTAGCTCAAAGGGAATCGTTTATGATTTTATAGGGATTTGAATAGAATCACTGTCACGGCGATTCACTGAACGAGCCGTATAACAAACTTTACACTGGATATTAAAATCCAAAATATAGTGAAAACACTATTTTTATAGCACAGTAACAAAATCGGCAGATTAAGACATTAACTTGTGAGCAGAAAACACAAGATACTTCTCTTTTCAATATAAATAAGATTTTATTTATATAAACCTAAGACAAACTAATCTAACACATGAACACAAGCATTCACACATTCACACGTTGCAGAAAGAGAGAAAGTAAGGAAAGGATGAGTTTAAGAGAATGGAAATGTGAAATCCCAAGTTTACAGCAATATGTTCAATTGCATAGACCTGAACAACCATCAATCACTTCTTTAACCCTCGCTTTGAGTTTCTCAATGAGGCTAAAATTTATATTAAATGCACCTGATTCAGTTAGAATCTGGAGGTGTACTTGCTTTGCCTGTGTTAAGAGGTTTCCTTTGTGTCGTCATTGCAGACAGGGGGTTCCCCGAAGTTGCTGATTGGTTGAGAGTTCAGTAGTCTTTGAAGTGACGTCTTGGGCGTTGGCTGAGAATGCGGAGTTGGTCTGGTCGAAGTTTGAAGCGAGTGCAGTCGGAGCTGGACTTTGTAGCAAACTTACATTAGAACACGAAACTCCACGGAAAGAAAATAAACTAAAGTAAAAGAATAAAAATAAAAGGATGTAACGAGACTAGGCTGGTTTTCTTTCCATCGCGGTAGCAGCTGGCACATGGGCCAGAGCACGCTCAAAGAGCAGCATGCGGTGGCAAAAGAGAAGAAGGGCGACCAAGAGAGTAAGAGTGACTAAGAGAGCATTTTTATGAAGAAGAGTAAGAGGGACTAAGAGAGCATTTTTACGAAGAAGAGTAAGAGGGACTAAAAGGAAGTTTTTAAACTCAGATTTCAGACCGTCCCATCTGGACGTCTTGACCAATTAGATACTGTCCTTGCTTGGGGTATTGCTCAGTTTCTCCACCCCACTAATAAATCGTTGTTATCTGTTCAGTCAGAGGTCCGAACTTTACAGGCTCTTGCAAAGTATACGTTTTGAACATGATTTCTATGACAAGACTACACTCAAAAAAATTACTCTTTGAATGAACATAAAAAAATCATGGAAAGGATTTCCACATGATTAACTTGCTTTATTTCAGCATTATGCAATTCTGTTATTCCAATTTAATGTACTTACGTTGGGTCAACTTAATTTATTAAGTTTGATTCAACTTATTTACTATGGTTGGGCACAGCTTAATTTAATAGTGTCAGCCCAACTAATTAGCAATGTTTTGGACCAACTAATTTATTTAAGTTAGCCTAACAAAAGTGCTTAATGCTGAAAGAAAGCCATTTAATCACATGGAAATCCTTTCCATGATTTAATTACATTACTTCAAAGAATAGCTTTTGAGTTGAATAAATTAAAACCTTTTTAACAAACTCTAATGGTGGAAACAACACACAACAAATGAGAAAAGGTGCAATCAAATTGTATTTCCAAAATTATAATGCACATTGTTTTACACAGTTGAGTTGCTTGTTGATAACACAAGGAAATATATCTCAAGTTTGTTATGAGAATACAGGGAAATGGGCCCTCTCACTCGCATCCCACTTAATCTACTCTTAACATTTGCACTTTGTACATCTTGCACCTGTGGGGTTTTATGTGATGGTGAACTCACACAGAAGTTAATAAAAAATATTTACCAAAGTTAGAACATGTTTTGTATAAATATATATTTAAATTTTTTACATTGAAACGTAGGGACATTTTTTAAACAAGTTTCAACAATGTCTACAGCATGGTTGGCATCAAGGGTAAAAACAAGACAAATGGAGATCTTACAATAAAGTTTAACTCCCGAAATTTGTAAATGTTTAAACTTAAAAAAAATTAAACATAGCTTAGTCTTAAAGGGATAGGCCGAACTATCCCTTTAATTTTTTATGAGAAACTGAAAAAATAATTCAGCATACAGCTTTCCTTAAGTGCCAATAGACTGGACCTTGCATCAGAGAAAACATTTTTTAATAAAAACAGAGCACAAAAAACCTCCAGATGAACTGAACACTGATATACAGGTCCTTTTCAAAAAATTAGCATATTGTGATAAAGTTCATTATTTTCTGTAATGTACTGATAAACATTAGACTTTCATATATTTTAGATTCATTACAACACAACTGAAGTAGTTCAAGCCTTTTATTGTTTTAATATTGATGATTTTGGCATACAGCTCATGAAAACCCAAAATTCCTATCTCAAAAAATTAGCATATTTCATCCGACCAATAAAAGAAAAGTGTTTTTAATACAAAAAAGTCAACCTTCAAATAATTATGTTCATTTATGCACTCAATACTTGGTCGGGAATCCTTTTGCAGAAATGACTGCTTCAATGCGGCGTGGCATGGAGGCAATCAGCCTGTGGCACTGCTGAGGTGTTATGGAGGCCCAGGATGCTTCGATAGCGGCCTTAAGCTCATCCAGAGTGTTGGGTCTTGCATCTCTCAACTTTCTCTTCACAATATCCCACAGATTCTCTATGGGGTTCAGGTCAGGAGAGTTGGCAGGCCAATTGAGCACAGTAATACCATGGTCAGTAAACCATTTACCAGTGGTTTTGGCACTGTGAGCAGGTGCCAGGTCGTGCTGAAAAATGAAATCTTCATCTCCATAAAGCTTTTCAGCAGATGGAAGCATGAAGTGCTCCAAAATCTCCTGATAGCTAGCTGCATTGACCCTGCCCTTGATAAAACACAGTGGACCAACACCAGCATCACTGACTGTGGGTACTTGACACTGGACTTCAGGCATTTTGGCATTTCCCTCTCCCCAGTCTTCCTCCAGACTCTGGCACCTTGATTTCCGAATGACATGCTAAATTTGCTTTCATCCGAAAAAAGTACTTTGGACCACTGAGCAACAGTCCAGTGCTGCTTCTCTGTAGCCCAGGTCAGGCGCTTCTGCCGCTGTTTCTGGTTCAAAAGTGGCTTGACCTGGGGAATGCGGCACCTGTAGCCCATTTCCTGCACACGCCTGTACACGGTGGCTCTGGATGTTTCTACTCCAGACTCAGTCCACTGCTTCCGCAGGTCCCCCAAGGTCTGGAATCGGTCCTTCTCCACAATCTTCCTCAGGGTCCGGTCACCTCTGCTCGTTGTGCTGCGTTTTCTGCCACACTTTTTCCTTCCCACAGACTTCCCACTGAGGTGCCTTGATACAGCACTCTGGGAACAGCCTATTCGTTCAGAAATTTCTTTCTGTGTCTTACCCTCTTGCTTGAGGGTGTCAATGATGGACAGCAGTCAGGTCGGCAGTCTTACCCATGATTGCGGTTTTGAGTAATGAACCAGGCTGGGAGTTTTTAAAACCCTCAGGAATCTTTTGCAGGTGTTTAGAGTTAATTAGTTGATTCAGATGATTAGGTTAATAGCTCGTTTAGAGAACCTTTTCATGATATGCTAATTTTTTGAGATAGGAATTTTGGGTTTTCATGAGCTGTATGCCAAAATCATCAATATTAAAACAATAAAAGGCTTGAACTACTTCAGTTGTGTTGTAATGAATCTAAAATATATGAAAGTCTAATGTTTATCAGTACATTACAGAAAATAATGAACTTTATCACAATATGCTAATTTTTTTAAAAGGACCTGTACTAGGAAATGGGGCCCTGCCTTTATACTCACATTCCCCTTCAAGATTTGCACTTACACCTGTAGTTTAATGTGCTGGAGTACCTAAACAACAAAACAGAAGGTACAAGTTTTCTGGTGTAGCTTTTGCTATGGCGATGTTTCTTAACGGGAAAGCAGTGTTTTGGGAACTTGTCCTTTGTTGGATAGTTTGTTTCCATCCAATTCCATAATGATCTTCTGCAGAACCTCAAAAGTGTACTTGAGCTCCTGGGGGTAGCTCAGGTTTAGCGCGTAGACAAGCCCCAGCAACATCACCACAGCAAAAGCTACATTGCCCAACTCACTCATCACTTCCACCCCCTCCAGGACAATACCAACATCCGCGGGGTCATCGCCAGGCTCTGCGCCTTCTTGTCGAATGACAAAGATTCCAAATACTGTCTCCGCTATGGCCATTTGAGTGCTTTCATCGACATCCTGTGACAAAAAATAAAATGAACAAGGACAAAGATTTTTTTACTGATGTGCATTACATGCATATTTATAGCACACAATCTTTACAGTATTACTGTAAAACAGCTATCATAACTTGATCCATATTCATAATAATGCAAATGTAATCAAATAACCAATTGACATTAAAATTGTTTAGCTGAGTCGGTGAAATACTTCAACTAAGCCATACCAAGGGCCTGTCTGTTGTAATCATGAGTTCAGTGTTAGTTATTCCATTCGAATAAAGGTATATTGTCTTATTAAAGGGAAAAAAAAAGTATGGGGTGTGTGTGTGTGTGTGTGTTATTGTCTGAGAGAAAGACAAGGAGAGAGGCTCCCAAACCGGCCCGGTTATTTCCAAAAAGATCAGTAATAAGTTACTTTACCGCAAACAGACATTTGATACACTGTTTTTGTTCATGTATAGAAGAATTACATGATGGAAAAAAAACAGGCCAAATAATTTTTATGTGGTAGTGAGTTTTTATTTAAAGGATAATTCTGGTATTTAGCACTTTGAGTCTCTTTTCTGGTTTATGGATGAACTAGAGTAGTGGACACAGAAATGTTCACGATGGGTCCTGTCTCGACTATTTCACTCGTTTAGATTCGCCTTTGACCGCTTCAGAGTGGCTGGCTACGAGCATTCACAAACATGTCCTTAAAACAACCCTTAACGTTCGTGTTCAAAACTGTGCAACTCACCGAGTGGTTAGTGGTGTTCGTTGATGATTAAAAACAAATAGCGTAGCGAAATGCAGTTTCTGTCGTGTTTTATTTGGCATTTTGTAAAATCCCATTGATTTCTGTTGGAGGACTCAGTGCTCGTTGATATTACTGCGCTTCAGACTCAAATATCGAGCGGAAGTTTATACGCAGTTGTGAGGTCTCTGAAAAAATAGTTCCACTATAGCAAATAACACGGATTGAAATCATACATTGCGCCGATATATTTGTTTTTAATCATCAACGAACACCACTAGCCACTCAGTGAGTTGCACAGTTTTGAACACGAACGTTAAGGGTTGTTTTAAGGACATGTTTGTGAATGCCGGTAGCCAGCCACTCTGAAGCGGTCAAAGGCGAATCTAAACGAGTCAAAAAGTCGAGACAGGACCCATCGTCAACATTTCTGTGTCCACTACTCTAGTTCATCCATAAACCAGAAAAGAGACTCAAAGTGCTAAATACCGGAATTATCCTTTAACTGCGAGCCAACTATCGTCACGTATGTAAGCATGAATGTGCCAGCATGACATTAACGGCCTGAGTACAAAAATAACAAACAAGCATGACCAAATATTGCTGAAAATGATGGACAGTCTGCTGATGACTTTATACACATCGTTTTGTAGATGGATGAAAACAGATTTTATCTTACCTTTTCCAAATGAACTCCAGGCACGCCAGGCAAGTTCTTCATGTGATAATCTCGTTATTTTCCGAAGCACGCGGTTTGTCATCTCGCGTGATCTCGCGAATCCATTTTCGGTGCAAGATCAGTCTGACTATATTGAATCACGTTATCTCAACATGACTGAATTTAACAAATGTTAATTTGTTGAATTTCATGCTTATCCTACATTATTTTATCACGTTCACCTTTGAAACATGAAATAATTTTGTTAAAATTACACGTTACGCTTGTTTTAATGTAATAACCAGCTAATTTCCTTTTTTTGAGTGTATGATGCATTTGGCAAAGAATTGATTGGAAGAAACATTTAAAGCATGAATTTTCAAACTCATACATACCAAGCATGAATATTAATCCTTCAGCTATTACCACTACATACACAATGAGTGATTAAAACAAGGATATTCAAATGTGTGTTACATACATAATATGCAGTTATGCATAGAAATAATTAGTTTCATTAAAAATTGAAAATGAAAGTCTTTTATGTAGTTCTATGGAAAACGAAGGCATGTTCTTTTAGACAAAGGAATTTTGGTTTGGCCTGTCTTCTATGTGTGGAGACCGGCCCAAGAGAATCTGTAGCTCGTGATTTTCTATCACAGGTTTACATGTGAACATCAGTCTTGATTACTTGCAACAAATTTGACAGTCTCCTTCTTGAATTGGAATGATCAATGTGTTCTTTTGTCTCAATGTTGCAAGCTGTTTTGTGAAAGAGGCTTGCTGGTTAGGAGCCAGGAATCCGATTTATGGCATTGTCCTGTTACAGCTTTGAGGCCTCTCTGCATTCCAGCTCCTCAGGTTTCAATGTTCTGATGCATCTTAAATTCGTCTGATTCGGTCTCTGATATCTTACAACATAGAGAACATAAATGTTTAAACAGAGAAATTTGATCTGTGAAAGAGTGCATAAAAAGATTGTGGAATACTTTAAAAACAACGTTCCTCAACATCAGATTGCAGAGGCTTTGCAAATCTCATCATCTACAGTGCATAACGTCATCAGAATATTCAGAGAAACTGGAGAAATGCCTGTGGTCTTCGTGCCCGATTCTGTCATTGACATTACTAAATGGGCCCAGGAATACTTCCAGAAACCACTGTCGGGTAAACACAATATGCCATGCCATTTGCAGATGCCAACTAATGCGCTATCATGCAAAAAGGAAGTTGTATGTGAAAATGGTCCAGAAGCTCCGCCGTGTCCTGTGGGCCAAGGCCCATTTAAAATGGACCGCTTCAGAGTGGAAAAGTGTTCTATGGTCAGACGAGTCCAAATTTGACATTCTTGTTGGAAGTCACGGGCACTGTGTCCTCCGGGCTAAAGAGGAGGGAGACCTTCCAGCATGTTATCAGCGTTCAGTTCAAAAGCCAGCATCTCTGATGGTATGGGGGTGCATAAGTGCATACGATATGGGCAGCTTGCATGTTTTGGAAGGCACTATGAATGCTGAAATGTATATAAAGGTTTTAGAGCAACATATGCTCCCCCACAGATGATGTCTGTTTCAGGGAAGGCCTTGTTTATTTCAGCAGGACAATGCAAAACCACATACTGCAGCTATTACAACAGCATGGCTTCATAGTAGAAGAGTCCGGGTGCTGAGCTGGCCTGCCTGCAGTCCACATCTTTCACCTATAGAGAACATTTGGCTAATAATTAAACGAAAAATACGTCAAAGACGACCACAAACTCTTCAGCAGCTGGAAACCTATATCAGGCAAGAATGGGACCAAATTCCAACACCAAAACTCCAGAAACTCATAACCTCGATGCCCAGACATCTTCAAACTCTTTTGAAAAGAAGAGGAGATGCTACACCATGGTAAACATGCCCTCGTCCCAACAATTTTGAGACCTGTAGCAGGCATCAAATTTGAAATTAGCTCATTTTGTGCTTAAAATTATAACATTTCTCAGTTTAAACAGTTATGTTATCTATGTTCTATTGTGAATGAAATATTGGCTCATGTGATTTGAAATTCTTTTAGTTTTCATTTTATTCAAATTTAAAAAATGTCCCAACATTTCCAGAATTTGGGTTGTAAGTTTGCTATCTGGCATATTCTCGTCACCTCCTCAACCTGCTTCCCTTAGTGTTTTTATAAATAGAAAAGGTGAGCAAAAGTATTACATTGTCCAGGTTTCTCCCCAAATTATGATGTGTGTTACTATGCCAATTCTCAATAGAGCAGGAGTGAACTACAGTGTACTCACCTATCTGGACTATGGGAGTCAGGACTGCGGTTGCTGCTGATGACCCTCTGAGCTTACTAAAGTCTACTGATCTATACAGTAGTACACATTCTGCCACGTTGATGTTACTCATAGACCCAAAGATGTTTGCATGCTGTTTTATGTTTTACATGCAAAACCAATGAAATTTGTGCGCTGTTTCTTACGTTACACGCAGATCCAGTGAAGTTTGTGTGCTGTTTTTACTACATTCTGTACGATGCTGGGTGGGCAGTTCTTCCATCGGTAGTTCTTGACATGCTTGAAGAAATCATTATTTTAATCATGTATAACAAAAATAATTTGGACATTTATAGTCAAAATACATGCTTTATATAAAATACTGTGTCATTGTAAAGTTAAGGGGAAGGTTTAAGATTAGATTTAGGGAAAGAATGATCAGTCTGTATATATTTAAAATGGTTGCATAATCAACCGACCAATACCATTTTAAATAAATTTAGATTTACTCATCCTATCCTTTCACCTAACCTTAACACATTTTACTTTTTATTAATAACATAATTAAAAAATTCCTCATGAAGTATGTGAACTTATGTTTCCTAAATATCTGACATTCTTGTATTAGATCTATAGTGTTTTTATGCCTTATTACAGTCAAAGAAAAATACATTCTGCACCTTTAATGACATTTTTCTTGACAAAAGTGTTGCCAAGCAAGTTTTTGTGACATTTTAAGTATGAATATTGAATTTATCAGCTAAAGTTACATTTAAAAAAAGTGTCGACGCTCGAAATTGTAACAATAGATATTTGTAAGCATTTTGATGCACTAAAACTTCCACACACACATACTTGCATTTGTGGTTTACAGGGACTCTCCATTGGCGTAATGGTTTTTATACTGTACAAACTGTATTTTCTATCACCCTACACCAACTACACTAAACCTACCCCTTACAGGAAACTACTGGCATTTTTTGAATTTCATAAAACACCATTTAATATGTACAGGGAAGTGTCCTCATAAACCATGTTTACGTTGTAGTACCTATGTCATTTTACACATTTGTGTCCTCATAAACCATATATACCAGAACACACACACTTGGCAGGTTGGCAAACCTGCCAAAGATAATCTAATGATTGCTTGCACACTTTAAATATTTTATTATATTAATTTAAGCACAAGTTTCACAATGACTACCACAACGCTCTGTTGAAAAGATAAACTATGTAATCTGCAGATATTAAATGACTAAAGTTAATTAGCCTTTACCATTGTCCTAGCCTCCAGATTAGGGCTGTAGGTGGTAATCTAGTAAGGAGCGAGAGGTGAGACCCTCCATTCATTCTATAGTCGGGGTAAATTCATGGCCCATACAACTACAACACATCAACACTGTGAAGAGTGAGCCATCCGACAAGTAATTCGCTTTATCTCTTGTGGCTGGTATGAGAGGCGAGGGTGCTAAAAATAACTAATTAGAGGAATTACTAGGAAGTAGGATGTGTCAGGGAATCAGCAGACTTTTAATGTAAAAAGAAATTTGATCAATAATGAGGAGACTTGGAAATCCAGGCCTCTTAACATTAACAATTACTGTGATTAACAATGATACTCACAACTCATTTTTCATTACAGAGGAGACGAGATAAGCTTGTTTATATAGACTTGCTTTTCAACCAATGAGTAATTTATCATGGCAAAGCCCATGAAAGCACATAACAGCCCACAGCAATTAAAACCTTCCCGGTGACCTTGTGACAACCAAGGACCTGAAAGTCCATAGGAAAGTGGGGGTGGGGGGGTTCGGCCTGTTCGCAGAAGGCTGATGGGCTGAATATATATCACAGGCCAGTTTATTGATTTTTTAGTAAATAAAGTATTTTTCAATAAGTGTTTTCAAATTAAATTTTAAATTAACTCTCTTCTTCATATGGGAGTCATATGAAATATATATTAAATACTGTAATTTGAATATTCATATAGGTAATCTCACAGGCGAACCTATCTGTCAACATGCCAAGGTCATATTTCACTCAAAAAAAAAATCAAAAGGAAGAACAAAAAAATAAATATGTATTTTTTTTTTTTTTTTTAGAAAAGAAAGCCTATTTTAGGAAAATTAGCATTATTTTCATGACAATTAACCCCATTCTCGTTATGGGGAATTCTCATTTAATGTGAAAAACCTTTTAAGATAAAACATGTGGGAGTTTTTATGTTAAAATACTAAAATACTTTACAGATAGATATCCAGAAAAAGTTCTTAACAAAGCATATAATATATATATATTTTTTCTAAAGTCATTTACAATACATACCATTCATATGATTATTTAAGGTTTCATTAGTTAATGTTAGTTAATGCATTAAATAATAATAAATAACAATGTATGAGCAATACATTGGTCACGGTGTTTATTAATCTTTGTTAATGTTAGTTAATAAAAATACAACTATCCATTGTTAGTTTGTGTTTGCTCAGGCCCATTAAATATTATTAACAGATACAAGTTCTGAATTTAATAATATATTAGTAAATGTTACATTTAACATAAACTAAGATTAATAAATACTTTACAATAATTTTTCATTGTTAGTTCACGTGAAATAATGTAGTTAACTGATATGAACAAATTTAACCTTTTTGTAAAGTTATCTAGATTTTTTTCATACAGTAAATGAAAGAAATTTTAAAGTGATACAGTAGCTGATACTTATTCATCACTGTTTCTTCAGATATATATTACAGCATGATTTGCTATTTCTTTTTAAATATCATCTCTGCACTCACCCTTAATTTGAAAGGGTGTGCTGCAGAGCTAAAACATGAATTGTTACTCTAATAGAGTTCCTTTACAACTATTCATTTCACTCAGTTGAGCCAGGCTGGATCTAGAAAAGGTTATCTTGCCTGTAGAATAGGTTCAATTTTAACTCCATAAGACAAACTTGGAAGAAAATGAATCTAAAGGGATTCACTCAGCTCACTTGTTCACAAAGTCATCTGTGCGGAGAGAAAGCAACTTTAGGACTCTTTCTGGTGCACTTTCTGGATGACTGACCAGTGCGAGCCAGTAAGTGATGCCGCTACAGAGCGAGTCGCCTAAAGCCAAAATCACTGTGCAAAGTAACTGTAAAGCTGAAGCTATTTTATACTGTAACAACTGATTTAGTTTGGGCTGCTCGGTGTTCAGCTGCTACAACAGCCATTTTTTACTGTGCCGCAAAAACTGGGAGACTTTATCTGTATTACTACAGGCTCAGCCAAAGTATTTCACATTGTTTGTCCAAAAACACTCCTATTCTTTGGCACAGATGTGAAAAGAGTCATGTAGTCAAGACTCACACAATTTTAAGGCTGCAGTATCTAGGTTGAGCCTTTTGATATGGATCACTGAAGCATGGGCCCTGTTTGAACTCTAGTGTTTGCTAGCAATGTTTGCACCAAATGGTGATTGACTTTTAGCATGTAAATAGCAGAAATTATAAGCTACCATTTTATATTCCATCAATTAGAAATAAATAACGTTTTAACAACACCAACCCTAGGCACAAAGATGCTCGCCTATTTGAGATTCCATTATAGACAGTCTGCACCGGAAAGTAATGAGCCATGAAATTTAATTCAGAAATGAAATTACCAAAAAATGATGGAGCGATACCGGGGCACAAAGAGGCAGCACGGCCAGTGCTCATCTTTACATTTGGCTTGGTGTACTTCTATTGATCCTGCAGAATCACTTAATATTGCCAAGGATAACACTTCCCACTCGGCCTTTTCCCCTCCCACTTAGAGGCTACAGAGCTCAGGTACTTACAGCGTTGAATTGACCAACGTGTCTCCATGTAATTACAGGGATTTCCTTATCTCCCTCTATTTGCTGGAGCTATTCTGCTGAAGAAAGGCTGCTGCTAATGCTGGACCCTTCTCATATCTCATTTACATTGGCCGCTAATCCCAGTTCCATCTTGGTGTGAGATAATGACATTAGCTTCTCTCACTCGCTCACTCAGAAAAGCCCAGTAAATCAAAGCTTTTGGCATGATGGCTAAGCTGAATGTTTGGGCTCAGATGCACAAATATTAAAGAATTTAAAGGTGTGTCTGCAACTGTGGCCACTTTTGGTCCTGCGGACAAATTATCTCTTGTACAGCACACTTTTCTCACTAGTTTATTCATTGTGTGCACTAACAATGTGAAAAACAACTGTGAGAAAGTCATAATTTCACAAAATGAATGCAAGTTATTCTCAGACAATAAATATTAAAGATTATCTTAATTTAGATTATCAGTAAATGTGTAATAGTCATAGTTGATTTTTGTATTTTAAGATTAAAATAATAAAATGTACACAGACAGCTTTTGTAAATATAAAAAAGACATGGAGGCATGGTGAACTGCTTACTAAACATTTTAATGTAAATATAAATATGTTATATATTTTATTCATATTGACTTTATATAATATTATATAAGTTTATACAATGTTTATAATGTGTATATTCCACCATATACGAACAAAATGTATACATTAAAGTCATAAAAGTTTCGAAAGGTAAAAAAAGACACTCAAATTGTTTGTTATTTTGACCGATATGGGATTTTCATTGCCAGATGCCAATATCTAGAGATCAGGGTGGGCAATATAATACTGATATATATTTATCACTAATAATAATAATAGTAAGTAGTAGTAGTAGTAGTAATAATAATAATAAAATTAATAATAATCAATATTATATGACAAATACTCACTGCAGTCTAGTGTAATGCCCCAGTCCCCTATAAATATTATGTATTATTTGTACAGTAAGACATTCACAATTATTTATTTATTTGTTTGTTTGTTTGTTTGCCTAAAATTCACAAAATCACTATGTGGAGCTAACACATCTATTAACCCAGTAAACATGATTATAAACCAAAATCAGTCATTTCAAAATTACTGTCTGACTATATTGCCTGACTAATATTTTTTTCCCCATTTACTATAAATAAGAAATAGAAACATTGGTTCCATTTATATCTCTCACCCTCAAGTTCCAAACCTGCATGAAGAATGTGGGTACCCAAAGCTTTTCTGGTCCCCTTTTACCCCTTTTCCACCAAGGCAGTTCCAGTGGTGGTTCGGAGCCATAGCCTAGCTTCAAACCGGTTCTTTGTTTTTCGGCACCCAAAGCACCGAACCAGGAAATAGCGGTTCGTAAGTAGCACCAAAACATTGCTAGGCTAGAAGGAAGAACCGCTTGCGTCAAGGGCTGGGGTTACCGTGACCAACAAGACGAACAGAAACTTTGGACTGCAATATTTGAAATAGCAACTAAACACGCAAAGGTTCGCAAAGCCATGAACATCAATAGCAACGCAACATCCGCCATTGTTGATATTTGTTTAGGCTTGTTCGGGATGGATGGGATGCGCTGTGCGGACCGTTCGGTGTGAGGCACCAGTGTGCTGAGGTAGCGACTGGAAAGCAGACTGCTCTTTATGTTTTTGATTCGCTCTCAAGGTGCTTTAATGTGTTGTGTGGCGATCGATTGATCGATCTGCGTGGCGCTCATGCACCTCGAACAAGCCTGTTGTGCCACGCTAGTGAACCGAAACATGAAACGTATTGTTACGTAAGACCTGGCTCTGTATGGGCTCTCTAGCCTGTGGAAAAGCAACCGGTTCTTAAAGGGCTCGCCAGTCGAACCAACTAAGAACCGGCAATAGCTCTGGCTCTGAACTAGCACCTGGTTCCAGCTGGTGGAAAGGGGGTTTTTGACTTCCATAGTATTTTTTTTTTCTATGGACATTAATGGGGACCAGAAACTGTTTACTGTGTACCAACATTGTTCAGCAGAAAAAGACATTTATACAGGTTTGGAACAACCTGATGGTGAGTAAATGATGACAGAATTTTTGGGGTGAACTATCCCTTTAAGAGGACCAAGTGGAACTCAGTGGCAGTAATGACAGGGTTACGGGGTGTACTAATAATTTCTGAATTTCTGTGTAGCGTGGGCAGCAGAGAAAGCTGACCCTTGAAAATTAGATAGATGCAGTGGAGGTCCACTATCATCATGCAGCCGGCGACCAGCTCCTCTTATCAGTAGAGTGGGCTCGTTTGTTATTTATGGGGAGATATACCCCCTCATGCGTCCTCTCAGCTGTCATGAGCACCAGCGCTAATGAAAGCCCTTCTTCCTGACCCACTTCAGATTAATACACCACTTTACATTGAATACTTATATAATTTCATAATTGAATCCTAAATTGTTGTGTGTTCATTAGAGATACACCTACTAGCAATATTCATTGCTTAAAAATGTTCCAGAGTGCATTTAAGATTAATAAAGAAACTGAATATAAGCTGTAATAAGCTTTGAATGTTTCTGGATACAATACAAAAGCTTTTTCTATTAGAATTTACATGCCTAGGGGAAAGTGTGTATTTTAGGTGATGTGACTGGTCATTTCTTTAATTATTTTTTTTCATAACTATAATGACCTGCCCAACTCAATCCAAGCAGCTGAGTCCTTAGCCATCTTCAAGAATTGGCTAAAAACACATCTCTTCCATCTTTATTTGACCCTCTAACTCTAGCAATCTCTATTCTAATCCTATTCTTTAAAAAAAAAACTAACACTAGCTTTTCAATTTTTTTTGTGTTCTACCTATTTATTTTCTTTTTATTTATTATACAATTATCAAAAGCAAAAAAGGCCTCTAACACTAGCTTGCTCTATTCTTTTTCTATCCTGTCTGTTTTCTTATTATTTATTATATAATTTAAAAAAAACCTTGCTATATGTACTAACTGAGACTTGTTATAGCACTTGCATATCATTGCTCTTTTGTTGATTTTGATTGCTTCTATTGTCCTCATTTGTAAGTGGCTTTGGATAAAAGCATCTGCTAAATGACTAAATGTAAATGTAATGTAAATAAAAGAAATATATGCAGTAGCTTTAGGTCAAACTCTAAAAATTTATTTTTGTTACAGTTTTTTTTTTTTTTTTTTTTTTTTTAGATTTACAAGTCTATTAATTGATAACAGCTAATTACTGGAAATGGAAAGATAAAACCCAGACTGTATAGCCGAACTAGTGTATTGACCATTCTCGTAGCCTAAGGGCTTTCCACGTGACCTCACAGAGACCTGAATGACAATCTTGTCAAACATAAGACCCAGAGGAAATATTCATACTCATACTCATCCTAGCTGTATCTCCTTAAAACATCCCTACGTGAAACATATTTCATGACAGAGTGAATCAGGTCATTCGTGGAGAAACTGTACAACTTGCTACTCCCACAAATATAGATTAATGAACAGTCCAGAAGATGAGAACTGGGAAGAGACTAACAAAGGCTTTCCAATGGATTGTAGAGGTGTATTCATAAAATTCAGATGAAGCAGAACAAATGTTCATTTGTCAGATGTGTGTGCAAGTATTCTGTACTCCCATTCAAGTGTAATGTATTAAACCCCCCTTGAGCGCAGCGCACCTCGAATTGATCCTCTCAAATTATGACCTTTTTCTACACAGATGAGCCCTAAAAAGCAGTCATGGAGACAGATCAGGACTGTGCTTGTGAAATACCATTTGCGGCTAATGACTTCGGAGTGACGTGTGGGTTCCTTTGAAAGCTGCAAAAGTGATTCCGTTGAGTACATCTACTTGGAGCTGCTTTGAGCAATATGGATACCAGGCCAGTAATATTACCCAGAATGCATCTGAAATGAAACCCAAACTATCTGACATGGCGATACAAGAATTTAGTTATTGCTAAAGCAAGCATCACTATTACTTTTGATCATGTTTAGGGTTGGTGAATTGAATAAACCCCCAACTTTAGTATTATAAATTATATTATATTATAACTTCTAAAATAAAGTATCTTATGCTCACCAAAGCTGCATTTATTTAATCAAAAATACAGTACAATATATTTTAAAGTGTAATTTATTACTGGGATGTTTAAACTGAATTTCCAGCAGCATTACGTAAGCCTTCAGAAATTATTCTAATATGCTGATTTGGTGCTTAAGAAACAGCATTTTAAATATTTTTATAGACATTTTAATCAATTTAAAAAATCTTACAATCCTCAAACTTTTAAATGGTGGTGTACATTTAAAGAGGGACTTGAGCAATAGAGCCCACAATATAATAGTGACTTGAGGCATAACAGCACAGCAACTGCATAGCCATATTATTTTATAATGGCAGCGATTTGTGCACATTTGCATCAGAAAACATAACCTTGCTTAAATTTGCACTCTCATAGGATATAATGGTTATCGATGGCTAACTGAAATTCTGTTAGCTGCTGTATTGTTTTAAGTATGAGGGGTTTGTTTTAATCCTTCGCTTGATCAGGTCTCACAGATATATTCACTGAAATTTCTTTGAGATACTCTGAAAGGAAGGCCCAGCCTCAAAGGAGCTGGAAAGAAAATATATAGTATGTATTAAGTAGTGTCTTTTGTGCAGGAAATACTTTTATCGTCTGATCTTAATAACCCTGGCCATCATTTAGGTTAAATAAGTCCTTTTTAACTCTTCTCTTTCTTTGCTCTAAAGGCATGGCTCTAGCTTTAATTATGACATATTGATTTTGTAGTTAAGCCTTGTTTGGCTTAATGAAATCTTTTGTTGGCCCTAATTCTGTCTTCCATTGTCCCCCTGAAGCGCTTTGATTTTCGTCCTCACCTTTCTTGTGCCGTTTGAAATATTTAATCTCTTTTTGGTCCTAGTCAACGTCAATGGCTCCTTAAAACAGCCACTGTTGCCATTTATCTTCAGTTTCCGAAAGCTTGTGCATTGAGTCCTGGCCAATCAATTTCCTAAATGATGTAATTATCTGCTAGTCGTTTTTTGCACATTTAAAGTTGAGAGTTTATTTTAGATCAATTCAGACCACTTTGTGTGCAAATTGCACAATTGCATTGCCTTCAGATTTCTCACAAATCCAATTGGGATTAAGGTCACTGGAGTGGAATGCTTAATGAATGTGTGTGTGTGTGTGTGTGTTTTAATCTTTCACTCTCTCATGCTTTTTTTTCTGATGGATTGCAAACAAGTTGTCCTCCATTTGTTGACTAGGAAATATACTACAGTGGCTCTGCAATTAGGCTCAGAGTAAGTTGTAAACCTTGGAAATGTTAATTTGACAATAAGGGAGAATTTGTTTGTCTAGTCTGACTGTACTGCATATGCTAATATGTTATTTAGATGCATTGCTGTGTGGTTACCAAGATGTTCTGAGTTGGTTTCAGTACATATATGGTTGCTTGGTATTTCTGGCAAGATGCTAGGTCGATACTTATTGGTCCAAGTCAAAACAGTCAATCCTCAAGCCTTAGTGATATTCTGGTCTTTATATCACTGAGATGTTCACTTTTTTATTATCTGCCAGGTGAACAATCTACATCTGATTGCTTAATAATCATAGACCTGTTCTCAATAAGCCTCATGCTTTGGCGTGCACATCAAATATAATAGTTCAGTTTAGTTGTGTGTTTAAATCACAAACAATATGACAAACAGAATGATCAATAAATAATAGTGATTCTTGCCTTACTTATTAACAGTGATTCTTGCTATTAACTGCATATTTTAGCTTGAAGAGAAATGCTTTGACACATTTTTAACCTTTAACCATAGTTTTCCACTTCTTCAGAAACAGACAAAATGCCGATGTTACTGACAGAAAACAGTTAACTACTGCAGAAAATTTCATTTTCCAGCTGCAAAACCCATTTACGGCAATAAAGTACTTTAAACTGAAAAATTAATTACTTAATGTGTCTGTTAAAACAAGAGCAAAACAAGTTTTGGTGCTGCTTATGTTACTATGTTTAAAATTATGAAGACAATCACCGTATGACCATTAAACAAAACATGCAATGCGTCTGTATATCGGACTTTAGATTTAGTACCCTACAAAAGGTCTTTCCGCCCCATAGTCTCCACTGAAGCAATTGTACCCCTCTATTGCTCCAGCATGGGGCAGGGGGGCTGAAAGACACCGTGGTCCCAGAGGGAGTGTCAGTCTCTGGCTTTGGTCTGGTTGAGCTTGGGCTGGTTGCAGAGGGGTGGGCGGTGTGTAGGGGGGCTCCGTAGGGAAGAGGGGACTGCAGGCCACTAAATCAGTGCACGCTTGTCAACATCCTTGGGCTGCAGGAATTACTCAAGTGAAAATAACAAATGGCTGTCATTGCAGAGCCAAAAACCTGTGATTATAATTATCACATCCCCAGTGACCTTGCATAAACTTTAATCTCTCTCCAATGGAGCATTTAAATAGCCTGTATCTACTGGCAGGGGGAGCAGCGGTGCCGGGCCACTGGAACACACGGGATCAGTGATTCACGAAAGAGCTATCGCACTGGGCTGGATCTGTGTGAGGGATTGCACATGCTAGAGATGGCCACGCTGTGTATCTCTTTGTGTGCTTTTGCTGCTTCTTTGGCACATGTGTATGTGTTTGTGTTTCACAAGCCATAAGATAACAATAGGAACGTAAAGTCACAAATGATATCTCTTCAAAATCTCAATTGTTTCACAAATGAGATTAAATGAAGGGCAAATTATGACTGCCGTCTCACAAATTATGACTGCTTTTCACACGTCCTCAAGAATGCATTGATCAAAAGTGACAGTAAACATTTGTAATGTTACAAAATATTTGTAACATAAAAAATAAACACAAAAAATGAATGCTATTCTTTTGAACTTTCCTTTCATTAAAGAATCCTGAAAAAAATGTATCATGGTTTCCATTTAAACATTAAGCACCACAATTGTTTTCAATATTACTAAGAAATGTTTCTTGAGCAGCCAATCTGCATATTATAATTAATTCTGAAGGATCGTGTCACACTGAATTCATCTTTTCTCTATTCAACTAAAATATTGAATTATTTTAAGCTATAATAATATTTTCCCATTATTACTATGTTATTGTATTTTTTAAATCAAATAAATGCAGCCTTGATAGTTATAACAGATTTCTTTTAAAAACATTAACAAATCTCAGTGACCCCACACTTTTGAATGGTAGTGTATTATGTATATGAAACATGAATATTCTTCCAAGAATAAATGATCTAAGCTGCTATCAACATTCATATTAAATCTCTATACTCCTACTGTATGTTATTTAGACAATGCACATCTTTTATTTAAAATGTATTTTTGTAGGTGCATTCTTCCCACTTTCTAAGAACGTTTTCTCCATCTATGTTGTTGTTTTGTATGTGTTTCAATGTCCCGCCATCCTGGCCAAATTTCCCCATTGGCCTTCCCCAATTTACCATCATGGCCTCCTAATTATCCCCATACACTGATTGGCTTTATCACTCTGTTTCCTCTCCACCAATAAGCTGCTGTGTGGTGGCCGTCGCATCATCCAGGTGGATGCTGCACATTGGTGGTGATTGATGAGATTCCCCCCCTTTCATTTAAAGCGCTTTGAGTACCCAGAAAAGCGCTATATAAATGTAATGAATTATTATTATTTTTATTATTAAAGATGAAAAAGGGTTTAAGCATAAAAACAAGTGTAATACTGCTTTAAATTGTTGTTGCCCCCCCCCCCCCCCCCCAAATGCAATATTGCAATTCAATCAAAAATATTGCAATTCTGTTTTTCTGAGCAAAAAATTAATATCATACATTTTCCCTGATTTACAGAAGACACCCACTAAAATGTCATTCAGTGTAACAATCTTGTCGGGCATATTTACTTTACTTTGACACAGAATCGTGTGATTGATGGTGTGATTGGAGAGTGGTGTGATTTAAACAATCTTATTTTAAAGATAAAAAAGACAAAGGAGATGATCTTTGATCCAAGATCAATAGGTGATCACACACCAGTTTTTATACATGAAACATCAATTAATCAAGTATGTTCCTACAAGTACCTTGGTATCATATGGATGATAAACTCATTTTGGGGATTCATGTGGATGCAATTTGTTCTCGTGTGCAGCAAAGATTGTATTTTCTGCATAGACAGGATTTTTGGAGTAGAGCAGAAAATTATGTATTTATTCTATCAGGCAGCTATAGAGAGTATAATTAGATATGGCATTACGGTATGGTTTGGTAAGCTCACAATTCGGGTAAAGTCTAAGCTTGCATGCTTGTTAAAAATAGCAATGAAGAAGTATTTGAAGAAGTATTTGTCCCTTGAGTCACTGTATGAACAGGCAGTCCTTAGGGAAGCATATAAAATTTTAGCTAACCCATTACATGTACTGCATACAGAGTATGAATTGTTGCCTTCTGGAAGGCGGTATAGATTTCCAATGTGTAGGTATAATCGTTTTAAAAAGTCTATGTCAGTTAAAATTTTAAATAATGAATGATTGTTTTTTTTTGTTTTTTTAGGGTTAGTATAGGAATTCATGTGTACAGTATATTGTGTACATATTGTTATTTATGGATCCAATGGTCTTGTTAATGTAAACACCTTGAGTCCAACACAAATTTCACCTTTGGGGACAATAAAGTGTATTTCATTTCATTAATTTCATTTCGAATTACAGATTCGAGTTTGCAAAAAAGCACAAAGGTGAGCCAGAAGAGTTTTGGAACTGTGTTTATGGACAGATTGAGACAAAGATGAACCTTTATATAAGTGATGGGAAAGCAAAAATGGGTTGACAAAATGGCGCCGCTGATGGCAGCTATTGTGCGTTGCTCCTCAGTGTTCGTATTGTTTTTGTTTGTTTTTCCTGTTTTTTGTTTTTCAAATAAGATCAGTTTTACCAGGGATGATCTGCTGAACATTCGGCAGAACACACCACAAAATCTTCTACCGGTTTTTGATTTTTCGGACGTTTTGCTGGACATTGTAGTTGGTGGAGCCGTAGGTTGAATGGCGACATACCGGACAGCGCGATTCATCTGCCTAATTACCAGCTGATCAGAGCAGATCGGGACACAGAATCAACGGGGAAATCGCGCGGCGGCGGGACATGCTTTTACATCAATGAGAGGTGGTGTACAGATGTAACTGTGTTAAAGAAGATGTGCTGCTCAGATCTAGAAACGCTCTTCATTAACTGCAAGCCGTTCTATTCGCCGCGGGAGTTCTGCTCGTTCATTCTCGTGAGTGTCTACATTCCACCGCAAGCGCACGTGAGCACAGCTTTACAGAAACTCGCTGATCTGATCACAGAGAGTGAACAACAACACCCGGACTCTGTTTTAATCATTCTCGGGGACTTTAATAAAGAAAATCTCTCCCGTGAACTGCCAAAATACAGACAGCACATCACATGTTCCACCAGAGACAGTAATATATTGGATCACTGTTACACAACAATAAAGGACGCATATCACTCTGTTCCACGAGCAGCTTTAGGACTCTCTGATCACTGTTTGGTTCATCTTATTCCATCCTACAGGCAGAAACTTAAGTCTGCAAAGCCTGTATTAAGATCTGTTAAAAGATGGACTAACGAAACAGAGCGGGATTTACAAGCCTGTTTCGACCTGACTGATTGGACTGTTTTTGAAGCTGCGGCAAATGATCTGGACGAGCTCACAGAGACTGTAACATCTTATATCAGTTTCTGTGAGGACATGTGCATTCCTACCAGGACTCATCTATTCTACAACAATGACAAACCATGGTTCACTGCCAAACTCAGACAGCTCCGTCAGGCCAAAGAAGATGCTCACAGAAAGGGGGATAAAGTCTTGTACAAACAGGCCAAATACACACTGGAAAAGGAGATCAGAGTGGCAAAGAGGAATTATTCTGACAAGCTCAGGAACAAATTCTCTTCCAGTGATCCTGCTTCAGTGTGGTTAGGATTGAAGGACATCACCAGCTACAAAACACCCCCCCCCCCCCCCCCCAGCACTCTGGAGAATCAACACCTGGCAGACGACTTAAACGAGTTCTTTTGTCGTTTTGAACGATCACCCCACACCTGCCCAGAACACCCCTCCACACAACCATTCACACCTCCAGCAACCCCTCTCTCCCCCACACCTACAATTCAAATCAGCGAAGATGATGTGTGCCAGGTCTTCAGGAAGAACAAAAGAAGGAAAGCACCTGGTCCAGATGGTGTGTCACCAGCCTGCCTAAAAATCTGTGCTGAGCAGCTGGCCCCCATCTTCACACAGATCTTCAACAGATCACTGGAGCTGTGTGAAGTCCCCTCATGCTTCAAACGCTCCACCATCATCCCCGTCCCAAAGAAACACAAAATTACTGGACTTAATGACTACAGACCTGTGGCCCTAACGTCTGTAGCCATGAAATCATTTGAAAGACTGGTTCTGGCTCATCTGAAGGACATCACTGGACCGTTACTGGACCCCCTGCAGTTTGCCTACAGAGCAAACAGGTCTGTGGATGATGCAGTCAACATGGGACTGCACTTCATCCTGCAGCATCTGGACAGACCAGGGACTTATGTGAGGATCCTGTTTGTGGACTTCAGCTCTGCTTTTAACACCATTATCCCGGAAACCCTTCAAAATAAACTTACTCAGCTCTCCGTCCCCACCTCCATCTGCCAGTGGATCAACAGCTTCCTGACAGACAGACAGCAGTTAGTAAAGCTTGGCAAATTCACATCCAGCACTCGAACCATCATCACTGGAGCTCCTCAGGGCTGCGTACTCTCCCCACTGCTCTTCTCCCTCTACACCAACGACTGCACATCTAAAGACCCCTCTGTCAAGCTCCTGAAGTTCGCAGACGACACCACACTGATCGGCCTCATCCAGGACGGTGACGAGTCTGCTTACAGACAGGAGGTTAAGGAGCTGGCTGTCTGGTGCGGTCTCAACAACCTGGAGCTTAACACGCTCAAAACCGTGGAGATGATCGTGGACTTCAGGAGAAACCCACCTGCTCTCCCCCCACTCACCATCATGAACAGCACTGTGACTGCAGTGGAGTCATTCAGATTCCTGGGCACCACCATCTCTCAGGACCTGAAGTGGGATATTCACATTGACTCCATTGTCAGGAAGGCCCAGCAGAGGTTGTACTTTCTTCGCCAGCTGAGGAAGTTCAACCTGCCACAGGACTTACTGAAACAGTTCTACTCTGCCATCATTGAATCCATCCTCTCCACCTCAATAACTGTCTAGTTCAGCTCAGCTACCAAATCTGACCTCAGAAGACTACGGAGGGTAGTCCGGACTGCTGAGCGAATCATTGGTACAACCCTCCCCACTCTACAAGAACTGTACTTATCCAGAGTGAGCAAAAAGGCTGGTAAAATCACTCTGGACTCCTCACATCTAGCACACAACCTCTTTGAACTGTTACCATCTGGTCGACGCTACAGAGCTCTGAGAACCAGAACGACCAGACACAGGAACAGTTTCTTCCCTCAGTCAATACATCTCATGAACACTCAATAAATAAACGTAGAACACACAACTAATTCATTATCCATTCACCACACTCACTTATTTTATTTTATTTTCTCATTTCTAATTTGCACATACTTGACCTGTACATACATAGTCGCCTATATTATATATTATATATTGTGTATTTTTTATTTTTTATTTTTTTTGCTGCTTTGTACATTGGTTATTGGCTATTTCTTGTTATTTTGTTTTATTACCTGTGTCCTGTCCTGTTACTGTCTTTCTGTTGCACTGTGGAGCTTCTGTCACTATAACAAATTCCTTGTATGTGTAAACATACTTGGCCAATAAAGCTCATTCATTCATTCATTCATTCATTCAAAATGTGGAGAAAAAAAGGGAACTGCAAATGATCCCAAGCATACAGCCTCATCTGTAAAGCATGGTGGTGTTGTCATGACATGGGCATGCATGGCTGTCTCTGAAACAGGCTCTCTCAACTTTACTGATGACTTAATGTATGATGACAGTAGCAGAATGAATTTGGAAGGGTACAAAACCATCTTGCATATACCAATATTCAAAAAAAATGCCACCAGATTCATTGAGAAGTGCTTCATATTGCATCAGGACAATGACCCAAAACAACCTGCCAGAAATTATAAGGGCAAAGAAATGGAAAGTCTTAGATTGCCCAAGTCAATCTCCAGATTTAAATCTAATTGAATATGAATTTCACCAGCTGAAGAGAAGAGTAAAGGCAGAAACTCCCCAAAACAAGCAACAATTGGAATTGGCTGCATTAAAGGCTGGGAAAAGTATTTCAAAGGATGAGACCAAGAGTCTGGTGATGTCTATGGGTCACAGACTCACTGCTGTGATTGTGCGCAAGGGATCTGCAACTAAATAATAGCTTTTAATCTTTTATATCTGCCTTATGTTCAACTGTCCCAATACTTATGCTCACATCAATGAGTGGGATGAACTCTAAAAGTGCTGTTCTTTTTATTTGGTAAAATATGTATGTGTTGAAATGACTAATAATAAAATGTGACATTCTGTAGTTTTGTCTCATATTCATCTTTTAATCATATTTGCAAATGTCTTGACTCCACAGCCAACAGAGAAATTTAGTCTTTACTGTTCCAATACTTATGGAGGGGACTGTATATATATACTGTATATGCATGTATACAAAGCTGGCGTGCATCGACTCGTTAAAGTTTATACTGAGGAGCCGAGACCATGTCCCAGCATTCATCGAGTGGTTCAGGGTTGTGGCAACGGGACATAGCTCCGTTCCCTCCATCAGGGAATGAGGGTTATGTTCGTAACGAGATGTTCCCTATCTGTCTGTCGCTGTGAGTTATGTCATAATGACATTAGGGGTCCTATCAAAAACGGCACAACCACTGAACCCCATTACAACTTGTGGCGCTGCAAATGTTAACAAGCTATGGCGTTCCAAGGCAAATTCCAACGTGTAACCTTCCCAATGCCCCAGTGCAAATTCACTGACCTTGGAACCAATAGGTGAGCACATTGCTACTGAAGAAGGCCATGCAGATTTTTAACAGAAGGAATTTCAACCTTCAGAAAAAAAAGATTGCTTCAGATCTTTTTTTTACTGCTAGGGTAGATGGAATATTGGGGAAGTGTGCCTAGGTCCAAAGGAGAAGGCTGCCACAGAAACCACATCCTACCCATTGGGAGGTGACGTGGAGATACTGATATGGACTGACCTAGAGGCAGTACTGCATATAGAATGGGTCTCTTAGGCCGGTCCTACCTGGGAGTAGGGATGGAACTACTGCCAGCAAAGACAGAGCAGGTCTGTCAAGGGGCAGTGCTTGCAGGTTCACCACTTGGTCCCAGAAGGGAGTAGTGGGAAACTTCTGCACGTATCCAGTCTGGGATCTCAGGAATTCAGCACATTCCCTTCAAAAGCAAAAGTACCTTAATCCACTGTTTTCAACGGCTCAGATGTTAGGAGTAAATGACAACTGCTATGTTCATTATTACATCCAACAACAAAACACCTCAATCGCTTAGGAGACAATCTTATCTACCCCTGCTCTGGCGTCGAAACCATGGGGGACTGTTGACAGCTCAGCAGGTCTATGCTAAAACAGCCGTGTCAGTCAATAGTCGTGGGAGAGGCCTGTACAGAACTATGTGGCTCTGCCAAGAATCCCAGAATAGCCTGATCGGAGAAAGTGATCATTATTATTGGGAATTTTTTAAAAAGTACTCGGTGGATTTTTATCATTATAGGGTGGATGTGTACACACACTGCCAACACACATTTATGTTCAACCAACATGTAAAAGTGAATTTTGCATCCGATGAACCCTTTAAGTCTGACGGGTCCAGTCCAGGAGCCACACATGGAGGTTCCAGAGATCTGGACTTGGGTGTCATAAGGTGCCCTGCCTCTGAGAAAGAAGGTCCTTCCTCAGGGGAATCTGCCAGGGAGGGGCTGTTGCGTGGAGCATGAGTTCAAAAAAACAGGTCTGGGTGACCTTGCACAGTGTCTGTGCGAGAAGGCTCACTGGGGGAAACACATACTTGCATAGGCCCTGGAGCCAGCTGTGTGCCAGTGCATCCGTGCCAAGGGGGCCTCGGTTAGGGAGTAATACAGCTGGCAGTGGGGGGATTCGCGGGAAATGAACAGGTGTAGCTAGGCTTCCCCGAATCGAATTTAGATCACTTGGCGCTGTCCAGGACCCCGAGGCTGCCTACCCATTGCATGTAGCGCCCCAGTCTGTCCTGGAGGCATCTGTCATGAAAACAACATATTATTCTAAGGGCACCCACAATCATAGAAAGAAAAATTCTCACCAGGGGGTGAATGTGCGGCGGCACATCGGCATGATGTCGGCGTGACATCAGGCGTTGTGTGCCACGGCGCCATGCCCATCTCGGGACTCGGTTGTGTAACCAATGCTGAAGTGGTCTCAGTGGTGTGACCACAGCTGCGGATGCCATTTGCCCCAGGAACTTCTGAAATTGCTTCAATGCTACCAATGTCCTTCCTCTGACGGAACTCAGGCAGTTCAGCGCCGATTGGACATATTCATTGGTCAGATGCGGCATCATGTTGACCGAGTCCAACTCCATACCAAGAAAAGAGATTCTCTGCACAGGGGAGAGCTTGCTCTTTTCCCAGTTGACCCGAAGCCCCAACCGGCTGAGGTGCCAGAGCACCAGGTCCCTGTGATCACACAACTTTTCTCACAACTTATAGTTGAGGATCCTGATGCCCACTTTCAGTAGCGGGTCAAAGGCACCCTCCATGACTTTGGTCCCCAATGTGGACACGGAGAGCCCAAAGGACCTTGTACTGATACCTCCGACCCTTGAATGAAGTCTGTCGAGGAAGAATCGAGGCATAAAAGTACACATCCTTCAGGTCAACTGCTGCAAACCAATGCTTTTTTCAGATAGTCTATTAGTAATCACTCTTCTAGTGTTACGTGAAGTGATACCCCAGCATTTTGTAAACACTGACCAGTTGCAAATGTAATATATATTTACAACAATTCAATAATATTGTGGTATATATTAAACACAAGGTGTCCTGGAGGCATCTGTAATCTGTTATTTGATTTTGCAAAATTGTGTAAATGAAAATATTACCTATAAAGCCATAGAAGAGCTGTTGTGCGTCTCCTAACAAAACAAAATAGGTGTTTGACTTGAAGTAGCACTGCACAGACCGTTCTGCAGTGTTGGGGAAGCTACTCTGAAACTGTAGTTTGACAAGCTACAAGCTACTCGTAAGTTAAAGTAGTTAAACTACAGTCAAGCTACCCTTTTGGAAAAGTAGTTAGCTACACTACAAGTTACTATCAAAAAGTAGCTAGCTACATTGAAACTACTTTTTATTTTTTTGAACAACGTATATTATAAATAACTGAATAAGTGTCTGAGGAATGTTTTAAGTAAAATATTTAGTGTTTAAAACAATGCAATACAATTCTGTTTAATTATGGTTTTATTACACACAACACTCAAATATCTCAGACTGTTACAAAAAGTGTAACCTTTACTTGTCGTTTCTTTGAGAGACATGAACTTGGACAAATAAGGCCATGGGTAATTAACGTTAGTTGTTTCTCCATCCTCCAAATCTGCCGCCACGTCTTGCTCCATCATGGATAATATGGGTGTGTCAACCCACTTCTGTACGTCAGTGAACCGTTAGCCGCAAGATGCGTGATTAAACAACAGGTGGCGGTAATGGCAAAAAATGAGTTTGTAATCTAACAAGAAGAATATCCTTGCATCGCGCTGATTCGCGCAGGCTCGACAAAACGCAATGTAGCTTTTGCTCGCGCTACACCGCTACTTGCTGCAAAAAGTAGTTAGCTACTGGAAAAGCTACACTGTTTAAAAAGCAACTGAGCTACTGCCAAGCTACTGAAAAATGTAGTTAAGTTAGTAGCGTCGCTACTTGTAGTTAACTACTCCCCAACACTGCCGTTCTGTGTATGACATCAAGTACCGTGAGAGTGATTAGAGAGCATTTTTGAATGTTTGTTTTGTCAAATAAATATTGCTGTTTTAATTTTTGGTTAAACCAGTGTTGCTGGTGTAAAGTTACAGCTACAGTTGTGTTGCTGGGTTTTAAAGCGGGTTAGATTTTATTTCTTATCAGTCTGTATTTACAGCAATTTCATTATACACTTGTTTCAAATGTGGATGAATGACTACACGTAGATGTGTGCACACACTGCCAGAGCTTTTTTTTTTTCTTGTTTCATTTCTATAGGTTTTAAAAATTCTAAAAACTCTTTATTCCAATAATATACTACAAGCTAGTCAGTGTATTCAGTAGGCGTAATGTATTGTAAGTTGCTTCAGAGCCATAATTTTAAGTACAACATTAATAAAACCCGAGTGGACATTGCCTGCCCGAGGGACTGCGCCGTGACATTAGTGGCTAGGAGGGTGAAGTCATTTTCCGTACGCTCCTCCTGCATCAACCTTGGATCAGTACTTCTCTCGTTCATCTGTTTAAATACCTTGTCTTGGTGGACCTACAGGATTGCCATGGCATGCAGAGTGGAAGCAGCCTGACCTGCAGCACTGTAAGCTTTGGCAGCAAGCTCTGATGTTAGCTTACAGGCTCTGGACGGGAGGCATGGACGGTTACTACAGGTGGTGGCATTTTGCGGGCATAGGTGCCCTGCTTTCTCCACCTGGGGAACATTAAAGTTCTGCACCAATATCAAGGGTAGTGAGGACAGAGGAGGGCAATGGGTGGATTCTGGCTGTAAATGGCTTCCACGACTTTGTGACCTCTTCATGCACCTCTGGGATAAAGCCGTGCCGAGAATCCAATCGTCCAGCCATGAGCACTCAAGGGCTGGTGGGTAAACTCACCTTCAGCCCCGATGCTCACAGCTGCCTGGGCAAGCGTGGCTGTCAGCTCTGGGTCCGATTTGGCAGCAGAGACAACACCCGAGGGGGCAGCCACGCTGAATCTTCATCCTCAGAGGATAGCCCAACCCCCAATGCTGTTATCGACATCTGATCTTCCAGCAGAGCTCCGAATGAAACGTAGGCACCGCCATGAGACGGGCCAGCAGAATTATCCAGCAGCTGCATGGGATAAGCACAATGTAAGTGAGTGGTCTGTGGGGACTGGCCCGGTGGATTTGCCCTCATTGTCATCCTCAGATTTCCCAGAGCACTAGCTGGCAATCCCATGCTTGGAGCAGAGAAACCAGGACGGTTAGTGACAGAGGGGCCTCGTCCTTTCCTCAGAAACGCGATTGCAGCGATGTCATGGTCATGTCCTTGCAGCATGGGTATGAACCATCCACGAATGCATCTTCCGCGTGCTGTAAGCTCAGACAAAGTAAACAGCGATCATCATCAGAGGACAGAAAACGACCGCAACCAAGAGGACATGAACAGAATGGGATCTTTAAGAAGACACAGACTGTCCGCGATTTACTCTTTTAGGAAACTACTCTTTTGTGAACTGAAGCGCCTAGGCAAATCACCCTGAACGGACACTGCTGTTGCGCCGTTTCACCAGTCCAAAAGCCTTCTCTTTGTGTTTCACTTTCACTTTTGATGAAATGGCTGTGTATTGTAATAAACAGCAACACGTGGCTCCGATGCAAAAATCTGAATGTGGAATCTGAGTGGATGCACACCAGGTTCTTATATACAGTGCCTATAGAAAGTCATATCCCTTCATTTTTTTCACATTTTGTTATGTTGTGAATAATATTATGTTAAGTGCTTTAAATTACTTTTTTTCCACATAAATCTACACCCCACTCACCATAATGACAAAGCAAAAACCGGATTTATCACAACTTTGCAAATGTATTAAAAAGGAAACACTGAAAAAATTACATTGCACAAATCTTCATACCTTTAAATCAAAACTTAGTTAAAGCACTTTGGCAACAATTACAACCTCAGGTCTTTTTTTGGTTATGATGCACATCTGCCTTTGGTTTTGTTTGCCATTCTTCTCTTTAGATCATCTGAAGCTCTGTCAGGTTGGCTGGGGACCATCGGTGGACAGCCATTTATAGGTTTCTCCAAAGATCTCCACTTGAGGACATTCATAGAGTCGTCCCTAAGCCACTCCTGTATTGTTTTGGCTGTGTGCTTAGGGTGATTGTCATGTTGGAAGGTGAACTTTCAGCCCAGTCTGAAGTTCTGAGTGCTCTGAACCAGGTTGTCATTAAGGATATCTCTATATTTAGCTACAATTAGCTTTCCGTCTTCTCTGATCACTTCCCCAGTCCCTGCCATTGAAAAACACCCCCTCTGCAGGATACTGCCACCACCATGCTTCACCATTGGGATGGTATTATGCAGGTGATAAGTGGTGATAAGGTGATAAGCTTGGTTTCCCTCAGACAAGAATAAGGGATTGAGGTTCATCAGACCAGAGAATCTTTTTTTTTTTTTTTTTTTTCATAGTCATTTCATAGAGTTATTTGGGTACATTTTTGTAAATTCCAATCAGGGTTTCATGTATCTTTACTGAGGAGAAGCTTGAGTTTGGTCACTTTGCCATCAAGTCCAGATTGGTGGAGTGTCGCAGTGATGTTTGTCCTTCTGAAGTTTTTTTAAGATCATGGAGCTCAACCAGATTGACCATCAATGTCTTGGTTTTGGAAGATCATATTTAGTAACTAAAAATTATCTCCCAAAACTTACTGCCAGATTCTTGAAGATACATTTTTCAAACAGTGGTACAAGATGATGTGGTGCTGGTCCTTTAGGGTCACTCTCAACGTCTGTAAAGCCTATAAAATGAGCAATGCCGCATTTTTCACTTCCATCCTTCATGGTCAATTATATTTAATTTATAAATGATTAAAGACTAATTTAATAGTAGTTATTAGGATTGGTGTGATTTAAAATTGGTAAAATGTGCTTGGAAAATAAAAAGATTAGAATATCAACTTGCATAATAATTATGCATGCATAATTCATAATTAATTAAATAATCACATGACACCTTTGAAAGTAGATAAATTAAAGGTGTCAGATACCAGCATAAACTCTAGTCAACTTTGTGATTTGTTCTGGTCAAGAAATGCCTACTCAGACAAGAGAATAATTCATGGACATGTAAAGTAACTAATCATAGTTAGTTTTGTTTTTAATGGTAATTTATGTGCAGATTACTTATGGATAAATTTACTTAAATAGTAAAGTTATTATTGTAAACTATGGCTTTGTTTCCAGGCAGCTAATAAAACCATTGCACACTGATTGAGCCTGTCAGATAAGAGCTTGCCAGATTGTGAAAGTGTTTACCAGTCCTGTTTACATTATGTATCACATGGTTAGTAAAAAGTCTCTCCAGCAGCATGCCCACGGACCTGTGGTCCGTACTACTTAGATTAATTTTCTATTAGTATCAACATATACTCTGTAGCCTATACAACTTCAGTAACCACTCTCAGCTCTGTGTTTGTTAGTACTTACAGTAAAAAGATGACTTGTGATTTGGCAGTTTGCCTGGTAAGAGATATTGTTAATAACTCTCAAATTCTTTGTGTTTACACAGCATATGTATACTTATTTATCTGGCCAACATATTTAAACGTTATCAACAATCAATTGACAATTCAGTAATTAATGGCCACAATATCCAAAGCATTTAAAAACATGTCAGTAAATTCTTATATATATATATATATATATATATATATATATATATATATATATATATATATATATATATATATATATATGAGTGTAACTCAGTCAGATGAGTGAAGTGTTTTGAAATGACACATCCCACTAGAGGGCAGCAAACTGTACTGTAAGGTTGAACTGTAAACAGTTTGTGTTTATCTTTATGTATAGTATATACTTATACTGCATCATACAGTATTTTTAACATGAATTAACTTTGGCACAGATTTCAATTAATGCAGATCTTTTTGAGAGGTTTTTAATCCGCCTTTAAATAAAAATCATGGTAACACTTTACAAAACTATTCCATTAGTTAACATCAGCCAATGCATTAACTAACAATGAGCAATACTTGTTGCAGTATGTTTTTTTATTTTTGTTAACGTAAGTCATTGTCAGTTCATTTTAGCTCAGGTCCATTAAATATATGAACAGATACAACGTTTAATTTAATAATGTATAAGTAAAGGTAAAAACAATTTTAACTAAGATTTATAAATGATTTAGTGAGATCTATAAATGCTAAGTGTGGCCTATGGGAACTTTGACCAGATCTAGGTTTAAAGGTTCTTGACTACGCCACCTGGTGCTTCTCACACCAGGATATACTTTGTACCTTAACTGCTAAATACCCAATCTAAGGCAAGCAGGTTCGCAGAAATACACCAAAGATGAACTAGACAGAGACGTGCTTTCAGTAGAAAAACAATAACAACTTTATTGTACAATGGTATAATTAAAAGAGCCACACCGTCATACTAGAGGCACAGTACTAAAGCGAGGGACCAGACCTGGTATTGGCTGTTACAAGAGACAATACGATTAACAATTTAACTGTAAAATACTGATTCACAATCAAGGCAGGTTACTTGTCCGGGATAAGCGTGACATTCACCGCCCGTGCTCTGGAATCTGGTACCCACGATCACATGCAGTTACACACGCACGCACGCACACACACACACACACAAACACTACAAACCAACGATTCAATCAATATTGTGAAGTGCAGTTTACCACTACAATACGTGATACAGTGCGCGGGGACGGAACCAGGAACCTCTCTTGTGAGCAGCTACTCTAGTATTCTAGAAAAAGGACAAAAAGGACAAGAAAGTTATCACTAGCAAAGTGGATAGAGAATGTAAAACTATACACTACTAGAACAGCCAATACCACATCAGTCAGACAGAACATTAGACGGAAGCTACGGCAAAATAACCACAATAAAAAGAAAAGATATATAAAACTTAATTTAGGCAAGGCAAAGCAGCAGGAGCAATCTGCCTGCAGACGCAAAATCATTAAGATTAGTGCTTGATATACACACATGCACAAATAGTCATGTAGCATCGCAAACATTTCATAAAACATTATTCTCTTTTATCTCAATGTTAACATACGAACTGACACAATGGAAAAACAGCCAGTTGACAAAACCCAGCCATGCATTACATCAGGGCAACACAGACTCATTTTACGTGTTCAAAGCTTTTAGTCCTAACACACTGGATCTACTCGTAACACAATAAACATTTGCCTTCTTGATGCTGCTGCTTCAATGCGGTGCCGCTACCCGGCGAGTGCTTTGCCCAGACCTGCACGCAACTTTGCTCATTAACATGCATATGTCCCAACAATGACACCCACATTATAATTGACAGTAAAATGCACAAATAATACCTTCAGTAATACACCGCACGATTACCCGGAAGCGTCTGGCAATCAGTCAAACACCTATTTTCCAATAGCCCAATATTAGATTCACTATAAGTGCTCAGCTTGCTATCATATAAACATTTACCATACCTTCGTTGCACAGGAAAACCGCATACCCCAGCAGTAACAAGGCTGAAAATGTATCTGGACACCAGAGAATCTCTCTAAGCCCAACAGTGCAGACTGTTTTATAGAAACTGGCCTAGACGCCAATTAGTTTAGCCACTCACGGCTAGCTGGGTGATATCAGAGGGGTACCGTAGCTGCAGAGGGACAAACTTCAACCAGACAGACTACTCTGCCGGTTACACTCCACCCCCCCCCCCCCCCCCGATTTGTTATCGCCGTCCCGCCGATAAACTCAATAAGTCATAACTCTCCCTTTTGTTAATGAAAAGAATAAAAGATAAACAGAATACAAGGGGGGTAACCTAATACCAAGGACGGAAAACCGTTGTCACTTTACTGCTAGACCCAAGTACTTGAGAGTTAGTAGCCCCGTCTGCCCTACTCACCACTGGCACTGGGAGGTGGTGTAGGTTGGCGTGTCTTCCTGCAGTAATCCGAGCTGTTCTCCGGGGTGCCACTAAGCCAGCTGGTGTCTCGTCCATGATGGAGGCGACATGCAGGGAATCGGGCAAGGCCAGCATGGGGGCATCCACTGGAAGAGTTGTGGCAAGCTGGATAGGTGGAACCTTCTCCCAAGAGCGGACAAGAACCCATTGGCCAGGGGTGTCACCATCTGCTGACTGGCTTGTTTCCCCCTGCAGTTCCACAGGCCTGTTGGATGTTTGTGGGTCCTGGTCCAAGTGGGCAGGCTTTAGCATGGTTCGATGCACTTGTCATACTTTGCTTAGGTCCTGTGCTGGAGCCACAGAGTATACCACCCCACCAAGTGGGGGTGCACGGATGACCTGATGTATTATGGCGCCCCAGGCATCTTGGATCTTCGCACGGCCCCTCGTTGTATGGTCTCTGATGTAGACGTGCTGTCCTTCTGCCAGTGGCTCACTTCGGATTTTCTGGTCATGCCGTTCTTTTCTCTTGGAGGCAGCAGCTTGCATACGCTCCTTGGCATTCTGGAAGGCCACCTTAAGGCGCCGCTGGTGCTCTCGGACCCATTCACAGATATGCCCGTGTCCAGGCTCTTGTACCCTGCCAAGCAGGAAGTCCACCGGTAACTGGGGGTCTTGCCCGAACATCAGGTAATACGGTGAGTCGCCAGTTGTCTGATGAACAGCAGTGTTGTAACTAAACACTAATTGGGGTAGGTGCTCTGGCCAGTGGCGCTTCAAATCCATGGGCAGAGCTCACACTGGCCGTTGCCCTGAGGGTGGTATGGGGTGGTCCGGGTCTTCTGGATCCCGTACAGGGCACACAACTGGTATATGATGGCATTCTCGAAGCTGCGTCCCTGATCAGAGTGCAGGCGAGCTGGGACCCCAAAACGAACGAACCACTCCCGGATGAGCACATTGGCCACAGTTGTTGCCTTCTGGTCCCTGGTGGGCACGGCCTGTGTGAATTTAGTAAAAACATCAGTCATGATCAACACTTGCTCTCTACCATCCAATGCAGGCTCAAGGAAGGTGAAATCTACAGCCAATATCTGGTTTGGACGAGATGCCAGGAGGTGCCCCATAGGTGCATGGGGTCGAAGTTGAGAAGTCTTCGCGAGGGTACACCGTTCGCAGTTCTGACACCACTGCTTTATATCTTCCCCCATTCCTGGCCAATAGCACCGCAATCTTATCAGTTCTGTGGTACGTTCAACCCCCTGGTGGCCATGGTCGTTGTGGAGCTGCTGTAGGACTTCCTCCTTTAGGCATGCAGGCAACAAGAGCTGACGCACCTCTTCACCCCCATCTGGACGGAATATTCGGCGGTAGAGCAGTCCATCGGCTCCCACAATACGGCCCCATTGTTGCAACAGCACACGGGTAGAGCCTGGCAATTTCCTACGCACTGTTGGATCGGGCGGTCCCTGTGCCAGCCAGAACGGCAGGAAGGCCCCGATAGTGGGGTCCGCTACTTGTAGCCTTCTTAACTCCTCAAGGGTGCGGGAGGGGAAGGCCGAGACCGCCATCTGGATTGCCAGTGATGGATCTTGACATCTGGTCGTTTGTTGTACAAAAACTGGTATGGCTGTCCCTAGTGTGGAGGACTCTGTGGTCTGTCCCAGTGATCCTGCAGGTTGTCGGGAGAGGGCATCTGCATTCCTGTTAGTACGACCCGGCCTATAACGGATGGCATAATTGAAAGCAGCAAGCTCGGCCTCCCACCGCTGTTCAGTCACTCCCAGCTTGGCAGTCCCCAGATGGCTCAGGGGATTATTGTCCGTCCAAACAGTGCATTGTTGGCCCCACAGGTACTCCTGAAACTTGTCAGTCATGGCCCACTTCATTCCAAGGAACTCCAGCTTCATCGAACTGTAGTTCTTTTCTGCTGGACTGAGACTACGACTAGCATAGACAATTGGCCGGATCTTTCCCTTCTGCTCCTGCGAGAGCACTGCTCCGAGACCAATATGGCTGGCATCCAACTCCAGAATAAATGGTAAGTTAAAATCAGCAAACGCCAAAGTGGGGGCACACACCAACCTCTGCTTCAAGGCCTGGAAGCTGTTCTCACAGACATCTGTCCACATTCCATCAAGCCGTGGCCCTTGGCCCTTCCGGGTCCTAGTACCGCCAAGCTCTGCCCCCAGGCGGTTTAAAGGAGCTGCCAGCTTGGAGAAGCCCTCCACAAACCGCCTGTAATAACCCGCAAAACCAAGGAAAGACCTCAATTCGGACACGGTGGTGGGACGGGGCCACTTAGCCACTGCGGACACCTTGGCTGGGTCAGTGGATACACCTTCACGGGAGACCAGGTGGCCCAGATACTGGACTTCCTTCTGGAAAAAACAGCATTTCTCCAGCTTTGCTTTCAGACCTTCTTTCCGCAGACGGCTCAACACCAGCTCCAGACTGTGTATATGATCTTCGACACTAGAAGAAAAAACAATTATATCGTCCAGATATAGTAAAAGGGACTGGCAATGCTGCGCTCCAAACATTCTCTCCATCAGTCGTTGAAAAGTGCTTGGAGCGTGATAGGTATATCATGAGATATAAGATTAGTACAGCCAAGGTCACCCTCAAAAGCCGAGAACACGGACTCATGTTTTAACAAGAATGCCCTTATCTGTTCTTGCTCAGCCTCCACTAGCACTGACAAATCAAGGGCCTGTATCTGCTCCCTCACTGACTTAGGCCTGACATCCCTGTTAGGAACCTGCATGCTAGCCACAACAGCCTCTATTTCTGGTTGGTCTTCAGAAATGCCCACAGGAAGGCCCTCAACAGTAGCGTGAACAAGCAACCCTAACGACTGGCGGGGGTATAATGTAGCACGTGTAAACCCCACATTGACTACAGGGATAAAAGCTGTACCTTGTTCTACGCGCACCAGCGCAGGAGAAACTAGGAGACCACTAGGTAAAGAGCCGCTAGCCGGTTCCAACAGGACCGCAGGAGCATCACAAAAGTGAGTGGAGCAGGTGGCTGCCACCAACTTTACAGTGCCTCCTGGTATATAAATAGGCCTTCTCCCTCTAACTTTAGCTACACCCGTTTTGGGTGAAAGAGTGCTGAGCTGGACCCGATGACAATGCTGCAAGGCGTGCTGCCATGGGAGTGAAGCATGAACTACCGGTGGGAGATCAAACAAAGAAGAACCATGTTGGCCAAACAGTTCGGCATAGCATTCTCGAATAACATTCATCCCAAGCACACCTGGCACGAGTGGAGGGGCGAGCTGACCTGGGGGATCTTTCACCACTAGCCAACCTCTTTGGGGGATTACCTTCCCTAATACTTCAACCATTAGTTCAACATACCCTATATAGGGTATATCTAACCCATTTGCAGCCCGAAGCTGCAACCAATTACACTGTTGAAGTTTATCCTTAAAATGTTGCACAAAGAAACTCTCTACCAAGGAAGATACCATAAACCCTGTGTCTAAAAGACAACTGACAACTACTCCCCCTACTCTCACAGCTACCTTCGGGCACTGAGCGACAAGGGGTTTACAGGGTGACTAAAAGTGTCCTGATTCTGAGAGCCACTACCATCCCCTCTCAGCGTGTGGCTCTGCACGCTGAAGGGAGCTAGTTTCCCGACTGAGAAACTGAGGCAACATTAGCCTGAGCTTGGGCCTGGGGGATATGATTAGGAGCTACTACTCTCTCATTGTTACACTCTCGAGCGTAGTGACCAGGCTTTAAGCATCGCCTACAAATGACAGTTGACGGCCGACTAACTAGAGAGGGACGACTGGAGTAGGCTGGGCGAGCTACGCCTTGTAAAGTAGTTAAGGCACTAGTTAAGTGGTTGATCTGTTCTTGTTGCTTCAGCAGCATAGACCGCAACTCTGCCATTTCTGAACTTGCCATACTACCGGGCGATGAAGCTCTGCCTGGCTGAGTTTTGGAGTACTACATAGCACAAAAAGAGGGAACTGAATGACTCCTACCCCTATTGAAGTCACTGGGCCTGCTCTCACACTCCCACCGGATGGCGGCAGCACGCACTTCCAGCATAGACATCCCTGGGGTCTGACGGACAAGTCTCTTCAATTCCCTGCGGAGGTCCGAGTCAATAACATGCTCTGCAAACTAGTCACGGAGCAGCATGTTAAACTGGGGTACTGAGTCGGGGGAGACCTGTTTCACTTTATCCATCAAAGAAAAGAGAGCATGTGAATATTCTTGTAAAGATTCACCGTCTAATTGTTTTCTAGAAAAGAAACTTTCTTGTAAGGCAACATAAGACTGGGAACACCCATAAAGTTCTTTGAGAATATATACAATCCTTTCCGGGTTTTCCCGATCTGCCCTTGGCCTATAACGAATCTCATCTTTAGCCTCCCCATCCAGATGATCAAACATAAGGTAAGCTTTGTCAAGTGCACCCAAATGTCTAGAACGCGCACAAACCTCCACCTCTTCCACCCACTCAACAATGTCAATACCCACCCTACCCCGAAATACGGGACACTTCCGTTCCCTAGGGAGATAAATCAACCGTTCATGGGACACAGGGTTGGCAGAATTGTCCAACTGGGGTGGCGGCGGTTGCTGCTGCTGCAGGCGGCCATTGTCCGCCTGCAGCTGACGGATCGGTTCTCTCAGCTGTTCAACTTCATCCATTGCTGCAGCAGAATAATGCCCACGTTACAGGAGAGGCGGTGGGGTAGTCAGTGGCCTTCCCACTGCTCCTTTAACCTGTTACCATTCACCAGAGCGACCTCGCACTGAACGCTCTTTGTTTGCATGTGTCATTGTTTTCTAATAGAATAAATGAAACGGGACAAAGTTAATCTTGACAAACTATATATCATTCTGAGGGTCTAAGCCTCAAGCATCGACGACAGATCGCTGTTTTTCGATGGAAAGCTTATAAGGAATGAGTGGCACCAATTTGCTACATTTGTGTAAGCAGTACACATCCAAACACGCAGAGTAAAAAAGCAGTACGTACCTTTATCATTGTAATAACGAGCCATAAACGCGTCCACTGCTGAAATCCCAGTTTAGTTAGAGAGGTAAGGGTCCACAGAACAACATCCCAGCGAGCACTTTTAGTCCAGCGAAACAATAACGTTGTAATAAGCATGAATATTCCTTTGTTTACGTTTCATTTCTTCAGAGAGTTATTGTTCGCGTCCGTTATGGAATAAATTACGCTCAAAAACAGCGTCTTGGTGGTAAAAAAACAACACTGTGTTGCAGCATACTGTTTTACAAACATAATGAGACCGTCTACGGAAAAAAAAGTCTCAGAAAAGCGGAATATAGATTATTTGAATTTGGCGCTCCCTCCTGCCGGCAGTGACGCAACTGTCATCTGAGCGGGGCGTAACTTAGCGATCTGCTTTATCCATAAAAAACTGTTTTTTTTTCTTCTACATTTTTTATGTGTGTGTGTGTATTGTGTGGGGAATGTGGCCGTGTCTGCATGATTATAATATGTATGGACGCACATCAGCGTGTTTATTAGCGACTCTATGACGGCTATCATTGTGATTCATTGATCAGCTATTATTGATTATATGGCCCATCTGTTTTATTATCATCTGAATGGAAGCACATCAGCGTGTGTTTACTGACTCTATGACCATGTCTGGCAATATCACTTCACGTCTGGCAGTGATATTTATCATTGTAATAACGAATAACGAAGAATACTTATACATACTATATACAAAGCATTTTTTTTCTATTTTATTTCCCTTTTTTATTACTCAAATAATTATTTTTGTATTTTTTAGTGCTCAAATAAATCTGTCTATTATTTTATAATTGAAAAACTATGCAGGAACATGTATAATGACTAAAATAGCTTGTATAATTCTGCAATCCATTTGGTGGTTATTTTTCCTCAAACAGGGGGGTGGGGGGGGACTATAAATAGTTTCAGAAAAAATATTGCAGGAATCTCATTTTTCATGGTATCTTCTTCAAATTTGAAATATGAACTCATGAGACACATGGCTTTCGATCCATTACTTTTCTGGATTGCTCCAGGACTTATTTCATGTATTTGTATATGAAATAAAAAAACATTCAGTGTGGAAAAATATTTTTCAAGGCACGTCAGTGCCTATAACTTTTTATCTTTTTGAGCATTATCAACTCTGGATGATAGATAGTAAAGCCCAGAGTCTCTTCTTTCCAAAGATACCTAATTTGTTTGTGTAAGCACACTTTGTCACAAACTGTTACCATTTTAATTTAGGTAGGTTATTTTCACCTGCGAGGCCCTAAATGGGGGTGAAGGTTAACAGGTTAAGTCCCACGCCGTGCCCACTGCTGCTTTGCCCTTAACCTATTACTATACCTTAAAAAAAAAACAAAGTATACAAACAGACAAAAAAAAAGAAAGAAAAAAAAAAGACACGTCTCTGTAACGGTCCGGTGGTTGTGGAAAAAGGCGCTCGACAAAAGCATTAACAAAAGTAGGAATCCTTTAATAAACTGCATCAACACACCTTAGGCACATTGTTAACTCAAGATCGGACAAACATAATGGCAAAACTGAGGACTTATAAAGGGAGAGTAGCAAACAAGGAAACAAGGTAATTAATTAAACACAGGTGATGACGATCAATAATTAACAGAACTAGGTCAGAACCTAAAACAGGAAGAACCAAATAAGGACAAAAAGGAAACTAAAACAGTTCTGTTACAGATATCGCCCCCCTTCCGGAAGGTGTGTCCCGCACCGTAACATCGGGGAGGGGGGGGCGGGCGTCCTGAAGGCTGGAGCAGGACCAGGATAGGACAGGGAAGCCTCCAGGACGGATCAGGAGCCTTGGGAGACCATGTCAGGACTGGAGATTCGGGAGGCCATGGCGGATCTGGAGACTCGGGAGTCCATGGTGGATCCGGAGCCTTAGGAGGCCATGGCAGGACTGGAGATTCGGGAGACCATGGCGGATCTGGAGACTCGGGAGTCCATGGCGGATCAGGGGCCTTGGAAGGCCATGATGGATCTGGGTCCTTGGATGACCATGGCGGATCAGGGTCCTCGGGCGACCAAGGCGGATCTGTGTCCTCGGGCGGCCTTGGCGGATCGGGGTCCTTGGGCGGCCATGGCAGGTCGGGGTCCTCGGGAGGCCATGGCGGATCGGGGTCCTCGGGAGGTCTCGGCGGATCTGGATCCTTGGGCGGCCATGGCAGGTCGGGGTCCTCGGGAGGCCATGGCAGATCGGGGTCCTCGGGCGGCCTTGGCGGATCGGGGTCCTTGGGAGGCCATGATGGATCTGGGTCCTTTGTGGCCTTGGCCTTTGGCCTGGCCACATAAACTGCGGCTATATGGCCCCCCCCCCAAAATTTCTTTGGGAAAGTTCCCCTCTGGGGGCCACATTGGAGGAGCAGGTTCTTGGGGGCGCTCTGGAGGAGCGGGCGCTGGAGGGCGCTCTGGAGGAGCGGGCGCTGGAGGGCGCTCTGGAGGAGCGGGCGCTGGAGGGCGCTCTGGAGGAGCGGACTCTTGGGGGCGCTCGGGAGGAGCGGACTCTTGGGGGCGCTCTGGAGGAGCGGGCACTTGGGGGCGCTCTGGAGGAGCGGGCACTTGGGGGCGCTCTTGCAGCGCGAACACTTGAGGGCGCACGGGAGGCGCGAAGCTGGATAGACCCAGCGGAGACGAAGGAGAGCTGGACGGGACCAGCGGAGACGCAGGAGGGCGCTCTTGCAGCGCGGACACTTGGGGGCGCTCTTGCAGCGCGGATTCAAAGGGGCGCTCTTGTAGCGCGGACATTAGAGGGCGCTCTTGCAGCGCAGACATTAGAGGGCGCTCTTGCAGCGCGGATATTAGAGGGCGCTCTTGCAGCGCGGATATTAGAGGGCGCTCTTGCAGCACGGACATTAGAGGGCGCACGGGAGGCGCGGGGCTGGACGGGACCCGCGGGAACTCAGGTGGGCTGGACGGGACCAGCGGGGACTCAGGTGGGCTGGACGGGACCAGCGGGGACTCAGGTGGGCTGGACGGGACCAGCATCGCCGTCCTGGGCGGTGGGACCATCATCGCCGTCAATGGCGCAACGTTCATCGCCGGTTGCGGCGGTTTCCTCATCGCCGCGGGCGGAACATTCTTCGCCATGGGCGGCGCGATCATCCTCGCAGCGGACGGCGGATAAGTTCCGACTCGGGCCCGGACAGTTCCCAGACACTGGAAAATCCCCATTCTCCAACATAATCCTGTAGTGTCTGGGAGGTCCATGGGATAGAAGTAACTGGCCCCGAGCCGGAACAGGTGGAGGATGGCTTCATCGTGCAGGTCCACTGCCATTGCGAGCTTGCAGAACTCCTCAACATACCCATAGAAAGAGGGGTTCTGCTGAATTAATGAGATGAAGCGGTTGATAAACTCCATCTACCTCTGTGGTGGTCCGATCTTCTGTAACGGTCCGGTGGTTGTGGAAAAAGGCGCTCGACAAAAGCATAAACAAAAGTAGGAATCCTTTAATAAACTGCATCAACACACCTTAGGCACATTGTTAACTCAAGATCGGACAAACATAATGGCAAAACTGAGGACTTATAAAGGGAGAGTAGCAAACAAGGAAACAAGGTAATTAAACACAGGTGATGACGATCAATAATTAACAGAACTAGGTCAGAACCTAAAACAGGAAGAACCAAATAAGGACAAAAAGGAAACTAAACAAACAGTTCTGTTACAGTCTCTGTGTGCAAGAAATCCTGCCGACTACGCCACTTTGTGGCCTATGGGAACTTTGACCAGATCTAGGTTTAAAGGTTCTTGACTACGCCACCTGGTGCCTCTCACACCAGGATATACTTTGTACCTTAACTGCTAAATACCCAATCTAAGGCAAGCAGGTTCGCAGAAATACACCAAAGATGAACTAGACAGAGACGTGCTTTCAGTAGAAAAACAATAACAAAACTTTATTGTACAATGGTATAATTAAAAGAGACACACCGTCATACTAGAGGCACAGTACTAAAGCGAGGGACCAGACCTGGTATTGGCTGTTACAAGAGACAATACGATTAACAATTTAACTGTAAAATACTGATTCACAATCAAGGCAGGTTACCTGTCCGGGATAAGCGTGACATTCACCGCCCGTGCTCTGGAATCTGGCACCCACGATCACATGCAGTTACACACGCACGCACACACACACACACACACACAAACACTACAAACCAACGATTCAATCAATATTGTGAAGTGCAGTTTACCACTACAATACGTGATACAGTGCGCGGGGACGGAACCAGGAACCTCTCTTGTGAGCAGCTACTCTAGTATTCTAGAAAAAGGACAAAAAGGACAAGAAAGTTATCACTAGCAAAGTGGATAGAGAATGTAAAACTATACACTACTAGAACAGCCAATACCACATCAGTCAGACAGAACATTAGACGGAAGCTACGGCAAAATAACCACAATAAAAAGAAAAGATATATATAATTTAGGCAAGGCAGCAGGAGCAATCTGCCTGCAGACGCAGAATCATTAAGATTAGTGCTTGATATACACACATGCACAAATAGTCATGTAGCATCGCAAACATTTCATAAAACATTATTCTCTTTTATCTCAATGTTAACATACGAACTGACACAATGGAAAAACAGCCCGTTGCACCAGTCTTCACAATTCTACATAACAATTGTTACATGCATATGTCCCAACAATGACACCCACATTATAATTGACAGTAAAATGCACAAATAATACCTTCAGTAATACACCGCACGATTACCCGGAAGCGTCTGGCAATCAGTCAAACACCTATTTTCCAATAGCCCAATATTAGATTCACTATAAGTGCTCAGCTTGCTATCGTATAAACATTTACCATACCTTCGTTGCACAGGAAAACCGCATACCCCAGCAGTAACAAGGCTGAAAATGTATCTGGACACCAGAGAATCCAATTAGTTGTTTAGCCACTCACGGCTAGCTGGGTGACATCAGAGGGGTACCGTAGCTGCAGAGGAACAAACTTCAACCAGACAGACTACTCTGCCGGTTACATAAGTATTTTTCATTCTAGGTTTATGTTAAGTAATGTTATTAAATGAAATCTTATTTTGAAGTTTTACTGAAGCCATAAATGCATCAGTAACATAAAAAAGTAATTGCTCACTTCTGTTTAACAAGCCATGTGTTTGAGATAACAGAATAGAAATTTTCAGAAATAGTCAGAAATTCTAATATAAATTGTATAAATTGCATGTCTGTAGCACAGGTCAAATAAGTAAAGAAACATACAGAAAGATATATATAAATATATAAAGATATATAAGAAACGTGACCTGTGCTACGGACATGGAATTTATACAATTTATATTAGAATTTCTGACTATTTCTGAAAAATTATATTTTTTTATTATCTACTGTGAATAGTTAAGGGGGTTCACCTAAAAATGGGTTCTTTCAAATCATTAACTCCAAAGCAAAGTCCTACTGTGTTCTGCAAACAGCTCATGTTCAGTAAGGGCTCTGTTGGCCCCTTGTGGCCCTTGAGACAACAGCCAGAGTTGTAATAATCTTACCTTGATGCTTGACTCTTGCAACACCATGTTAATAATACCATGTAATACATTCTGATATCGCTTCAGTATGAAACCTGCTACATGGTATTAATTTCACTGGCTGTGGCATCCTGTGACCTGTGCCTGCAGTTATTGCATAGAAACCTACAGCAGCATGCTCACTGCAGACACTGTGGGCACAGGCACCATTACTTTAATAATGAATAGCTCTTAGATTTTGGTTTCAGCTCTGTGTTTTCACGTATCCAGTCAGTGTGTGTCAGTCTGTATAAATGTATTGCATGTGCATGCCACCATTTCAGAGGTCTCTCACATGACAGCGAGTGTGGAGGACTCAGGGTCAAGTGATTTGCCCCCGGGTCAATTGACTGCAGCTCTTCTAACTTCCAGCCATTAGCTGGAGTCTGCTGGCAGCAGGACCCTCCGCTTTGATGAGATTTAGCTGGACTCATTCTTAATGTGATATGAAGACCCTAAAATTTGTTTGTTATGAAAGCTCCTCCTTTAAAGTCAATTTATTAGCACACTAAGCAGGCTGGTTTTGGGCCTGTCTATTGAAAGACTGCATCTGCTGTTCTCCTGTATGGATTTTCTCTCATGTTGTGTTTTTCTCTGTAGACTCATAAATAGCACAAGGGTCGGTATTCTGTATTTTCTTCATTTCAGTAGCCTTAATACACAGAGAATAAATTAATTATTATATATATATATATATATATACTGAAATAAGTACATTGCATAAATATTCCCTCAACTCAGTACTTTGCTGAAGCACCTTTACAGCCTCAAGTACTTTTGGGAATGATACGACAAGATTTACACATCAGAATTTGTCAATTATCTGCCATTCTTTTCCTCACCTCTTCACCTCTGCTCTGTCAGTTTGGATGGGGGCAGACACACATTTTCAGGGTTCTCCAGAAATATTTGATCGTGTTCAATCCTAGGCTGTGGCTGGGCTACTCAAGGACTTTCACAGAGTTGTTTATAAGCCACTCTTGCTGTGTGCTTAGGGTCATTGTCCTGTTGGACGGTGAACCTTCTGTCCAGTTTGAGGTTCTGAATACTCTGGAAAACAGCCCCACGAGATGAGGCTGCTACAACCACAATTTACTTTTGGGATGTTACTCTGCAGGTGATGAGCAGTGCCTGGTTTCCTTCAAAGATTATGCTTGAAAATTAGGTTCATCAGACCAGAGTGTAACAGAACTGTTTGTTTAGTTTCCTTTTTTGTCCTTATTTGTTCTTCCTGTTTTAGTTTCTGACCTAGTTTTGTTAATTAGTTATATTCATCACCTGTGTTTGATTCAATTACCTTGTTTCCTCGTTTGTTCCAGCCCCTTTATAAGTCCTCAGTTTTGCCTTTGTGTTTGTCTGATCTTAAGTTAACTAATGTCTTACGTGTGTTGATGCCATTGATTAAAGAATATTCCTTTTTGTTTACTCCTTCGTATTGCGCCTCTATTGCTACAACCACCGACGCATAACAGAAGATCAGACCTCTAACTGAAGACGAGATCAACGCTCGGAATGCTGGAGCTGGTTCCCGTCGTTTGCGGGGGTTCTCGCCGCCGTTCGCGGCTCGCCCCTGCCCGTTCTGCGTGGGATGTTGGGCTGCCTGTCGCGGCTTGCCCAGGCCACCCGTTTTGGGGAGAACGGGTCGCCATTCGCCGCACACCCTTACCCACCGCCTCAATGAAATTCGCTCCGCCTGAGACGGCGAGGAATGTTCCGCCCGCGGCGAGGAGGATTCCGCCGCAAGGGGCGATGAACGTTGCGCCGTCGGCAACGAAGAGGATCCCGCCGTACACGGCGATGAATGTTCCGCCCGCGGCGAGGAGGATTCCGCCGCGAGGGGCGATGAACGTTGTGCCGTCCGCGGAGAAAAGGGATTCCGCCGCCAATAACGGTTCCCCCGAACCACCGAGGGGGGAAAAACAGGTGCCGGTGGGGATTTTAGTTGAGTTTGAGGGCATGTCATTCCCTCCAGTGCCTGCTCCTCGCCAGTGCCCTCCAGTGCCTGCCCCTCGCCAGTGCCATCCAGTGCCTGCTCCTCGCCAGTGCCATCCAGTACCTGCTCCTCGCAAGCGCCCTCCAGTGCCAGCTCCTCGCCAGTGCCTTCCTGTGCCTGCTCCTCGTCTGAGCCCACCAATTCCTGCACCTCGCAAGTGCCCACCTGAGTTCCCGCTGGTTCCGTCCAGCCCACCTGAGTTCCCGCTGGTTCCGTCCAGCCCACCTGAGTTCCCGCTGGTCCCGTCCAGCCCACCTGAGTTCCCGCTGGTCCCGTCCAGCCCACCTGAGTTCCCGCTGGTCCCGTCCAGCCCACCTGAGTTCCCGCTGGTCCCGTCCAGCCCACCTGAGTTCCCGCTGGTCCCGTCCAGCCCACCTTCGTCTCCGCTGGTTCTATCCAGCTTCGCGCCTCCCGTGCGCCCTCAAGTGTCCGCGCTGCAAGAGCGCCCTCAAGTGTCCGCGCTGCAAGAGCGCCCTCAAGTGTCCGCGCTGCAAGAGCGCCCTCAAGTGTCCGCGCTGCAAGAGCGCCCTCAAGTGTCCGCGCTGCAAGAGCGCCCTCAAGCGTCTCCGCTGGTCCCATCCAGCCCTCCTTCGTCTCCGCTGGTTCTATCCAGCTTCGCGCCTCCCGTGCGCCCTCAAGTGTCCGCGCTGCAAGAGCGCCCTCAAGTGTCCGCGCTGCAAGAGCGCCCTCCTGCACCTACGCTGGTCCCGTCCAGCTCTCCTTCGTCTCCGCTGGTTCCTTCCAGCTCCGCTCCTCCAGAGCGCCCTCAAGTGCCCGCTCCTCCAGAGCGCCCTCAAGTGCCCGCTCCTCCAGAGCGCCCTCAAGTGCCCGCTCCTCCAGAGCGCCCCCAGGAGTCCGTTCCTCCAGAGCGCCCTCAAGAACCCTCTCCTCCAATGTGGCCCCCAGAGGGGAGCTTTCCCAAAGAAATTTTGGGGGGGGGCCATATAGTCTCAGTCTGTGTGGCCAGGCCAAGGGCCAAGGCCACGGAGGACCCTGATCCGCCATGGCCGTCCGAGGATCCCGATCCACCGAGGCCTCCCGAGGATCCAGACCCGCCAGGGCCGCCCGAGGATCCAGATCCACCATGGTCGCCCGAGGACCCCGATCCGCCAAGGCCGCCCGAGGATCCAGATCCGCCATGGCCCCCCGAGGACCCTGATCCGCCATGGCCGTCCGAGGACCCCGATCCGCCGAGGCCGCCCAAGGACCCCGATCCGCCAAGGCCGCCCAAGGACCCCGATCCGCCAAGGCCGCCCAAGGACCCCGACCCGCCATGGCCGCCCGAGGATCCAGATCCGCCATGGTCGCCCGAGGACCCTGATCCACCATGGTCGTCCAAGGACCCGAGTCCATCTTGGCCTTCCAAGGCCCCAGATCCGCCATGGTCTCCCGAATCTCCAGTCCTGCCATGGCCTCCTAAGGCTCCGGATCCACCAGGGATTCCCAAGTCTCCAGTTCCGCCATGGCCTCCCGAATCTCCAGTCCTGACATGGTCTCCCAAGGCTCCTGATCCGTCCTGGAGGCTTCACTGTCCTAGCCTGGTTCTGCTCCAGCCTCCAGGACGCCCGCCGCCCCCTCCCTGATGTTACTGTTACGGTGCGGGACGCACCTTCCGGGAGGGGGGCGATATCTGTAACAGAACTGTTTGTTTAGTTTCCTTTTTTGTCCTTATTTGGTTCTTCCTGTTTTAGTTTCTGACCTAGTTTTGTTAATTAGTTATATTCATCACCTGTGTTTGATTCAATTACCTTGTTTCCTCGTTTGTTCCAGCCCCTTTATAAGTCCTCAGTTTTGCCTTTGTGTTTGTCTGATCTTAAGTTAACTAATGTCTTATGTGTGTTGATGCCATTGATTAAAGAATATTCCTTTTTGTTTACTCCTTCGTATTGCGCCTCTATTGCTACAACCACCGACGCATAACACAGAGAATCTTGTTCTTCTATGGCATTGTGAAGCAACTTTATTTTTAAGAGTGTAATGTGTTGAAGATCATTACTTTACACACACATATTAACATTCGCACAAACACAAAGATAGATGCAAACACGAACAGCACATAGCTGTATTACCAATACATAAATCATAATGTTTCAACAAAAGCTAAGGTTCATTTCCTCCACTGAGCTTTTATCTTGGTTTGATGGTATATAAGACACTTTGGCTGAGTCATTTATTACTTTTGCTGAATGGATAATAGCAGACTTAGTCTATTACCCATAACAAATGTGTGCGGCTTTCTTTCTTTTTCAAACCACAAAGTATGTTTTTCTATACATTGAATGTCTGGGGGGTCCAAAACAACACTGGACACCAGTTACTTTCCTTGTATGGACAAAAAAAATAAAACACACACACACACACACACACACACACTCTCTCACACACACACACACACGTTTACTTAGCTATCTAAATGGGGACATCCCATAGGCGTAATGGTTTTTATACTGTACAAACTGTATATGCTATTGCCCCTACACCAACCCTACACCTAAACTTAGCCCTCACAGGAGACTTTCTACATTTTTACAATTTCAAAAAAACTTTGTTTAGTTTATTTTTAAACCCGTTTTACAAATGAGGACGTCCTCAAAGGGAGGTTTTTGGAGATTTTGTCAGGTTTACCTCACTTTTGGGTACATGGTTAAGTAGGTACACACACAAACACTCTCACACACACACTCACACACACACACACACACATAAATGTGGGCATTAAAAGAGGTAATGACAATAAAAATTAAAATCTATCTAATATTTCCTTTGTGGTAAATGGAATATAAGGTTTACAGAACTTTATTGAGAAAGGTTTTAACAAAGCTTGTTCAATGAACCGTAAGCAGTTGTTGCACATGTACAATCATAAACAATTATTGCACAAGACACTTTACAGGCAGCAGACAATTAAGGTCACAGTTGCAATAACTTAGGACATTAAAGAGACCTTTTACTGACTCTGAAAAACACCAGAAGATGACCAATTAAGGTCCCTGCTCATCTACATGAACATGACATAGTCCTGCTCTGGCTTGAGGAATGCAGAATGGCCAGAGCATTAAACAGCAATGTCCGTAATGTAAGAAGCCTAGGATAGTGCTACAGAGAGACAGGAAGGACAGCTAATCATCCTTGTAGGCCATGAAGATGAGATGCACTTTAGTACTTAAAGCTGCTGGTGGCCGCACCAGATACTGGCTTCTACTTTTGATCCTTTTGTTCAGTCACATTATTCCATTTCTGCTTGTCAAATGCCTGTGTAAATTGTTAAGTTCACATTTCGGTGAATCCATTTATGTTACTGTAATACAAATATCTGCAGATGTTAGTTAAATGTGAGAGGACATTTATTTTTTTGCTAAATTTATTTCAAAATGTAATTGCATGCCTGTAATGGCATGGTTACATTTTCAATGCAATGGGACTGATTCTTGCCTTAGCAAACACTAACAATTATGTGATTAGATGAAACTTCTGCAGTCTTTATGACATTGTCACTTTGTTGGTTTGTGTGCATCTCTGGGGGGCCTGGCGGCAGCAGGGTTTGTTCAGCTTGAGAGACGAAGGTCATTCCGGGCCATCAACAGGACACAAGGTCCTCCTTCTGACCACTGACCACATCACTCCTGAGAAACTATCAGATTTCTCTCATGTTGCGCTTTCCAGTTCAGAAGCTGAACTAAAAGAAGGCAGCCAAGCATGCTCTTTTACAGCCATATCCAAGTAAATTTACTGCGAGATTAAAGTTTCAGTCTCTGAAAAAAAGAAAAGCTATTACACGGCTCTTCTTTTGTTGGTAATATCAATGCGACATGCTCGCTGTAGGCTTTTAAGTTCCTGGTGTGGCAAAGAAATCCTTTTAAATGCAGATATGTAATTAATTCTTCATGTTTAGGGAATTAAACATATCTTAGAATGCAGAGGCCGGTGTGTAAGCGCGGTAATTTTATTATGTGGCAGATAAAAGAATGCCATTGACCCCCACCTCCCTGCTACGCTGTATGCTAGCGCCATCACAAAACACTCTGCGCCACTACAAATTCATTTCAGACAGCGAAAATGCAAAGTCCATCCTATGATAATAGAGAACAATCACAATCAGGGGCGCTTATTCTCCAGGGTACAGTCTGCAGTCAGCATAATGCGCCCAGGCGGGCGCAGTGAACATAAAGTGGTTTTCAGAAACAAAGAGAAGGAGCAAGGGTGCATGCCAACACTTATACATCACAGACATATTATTAACCTTCACACAGCAAGGTGCTCAGAGAGAAACAGTCTACAGAGCATTCTGGCCTGTTGCGAACAGCTGTGTCATTCACTCAAGCAATATTCCACCTGAGCTAAATTGAACACTGAAGAAGAATGCAGTTGCGATAATTGTTGCATGTCTTATGCAGGTGTAGCTGGAGCTCAGTGTCTTTTTTTAATTAATAAAAACCAAATGAAAGGGTGAAGGTCCCCCCCCCCAATTGCTAGCTCCAGCTAATGTCTTGTAATTGACTCTGCAATTTTCTAATTGTGATTGCCATTTTAATTTTACTCTTGACTGTGCAACTGTATAATAATTAAAACGGATTGCATACGGTGTACCTGTATGATTCAGCCAGGCTTGAACTTAAACCATAAGTTAACTATTAGGAAACTAAGAGGCTGTGATCATTTTTCACAGAGTTAGAAACCTTTAGATGAACTGTAAATGGGTAGTTAAAAAGGATTTTAGGTTAAATTATACAAGGGAAAGTTTCTTCATTTTTCCCACTGTTTTTGCTTTCACAAATTTTTTAGATGACAAATGAATTTTTAGAAGTACAAATATTCTGTGTATTTCTGTGTATGTCTCTCAGATTATCGTGTGGTTATCATGCATGCATAATAATTATAAAATAATTTGCAAAGAGCTATTTAAAATAGTTTTAGATGAAGCAGAGTATTTTACACTGCAAGACAATATATCAATATACAGTATGTAGATTTGTTTATTTCAATATTAGTTATGCTAGCTATTTTAACACTATAAAACCTACTGTATTGTAATTTCATAGTTTTTGGATGACGTATTGTTGTTGTTTTTTCAAATATCTGGCTATATGCACTATATACACTATATCTTTCTTTTTTGTTGTGTTTTCCTCAGTGGCAAATACCTTTTTTCCTTGGATCCCCTTGGGATGTGTGCCTCTGTAATGAAAAAGGTTCCTGCTCAGATTTTTAAGTGTATGTTCCAAGTGAGGCAGACACTTTCTAATTTAGAGGAAATTTGGTAAAATGGCTAGATTCTTTTTTTTCACCACTCAGCTTGAAGCATCTCGTTGCGGTTTGTGTTTTCCACCCTCGAGTGCAGACAAATGTGGGTCGTTTCCAACCCAACTGTAGAAATTAGCTGATAGACATCAAGGCAGATAACTGAGACCTGCAGCATTAGAACGGGAAAGGACATTAATCTTTCCAAAATTAAAATCTGCGCTGCTGCATATAGGATTGAGGCCACCACCATACGCCAGCCGCCCGACCGCCAGTTTTGATAAAACTGTTTAAGGAGAGGAGAGATTTAGATAAATTGCCCATGGTGCTACTATAAGTGCAGTGGAACAGAGGAGGGGTCCCTGTTAACCACGAACACGTGGATATGAGCAGGCTGTTTACAGCAACCCCAGTGAGGCCGTCAAGACCACCAAACTGATAACCTGCTGTTATTGATGTCAGGGAGCCAAAAGCCAATACTATCTGCATGTGTTGCATACAATGTAGTGTTTGTGAATGATGGGGTGGGTGTATGTTTGTGCTTTGAAAGTGCATGGGGGATTCTTGGCTTTCTTGTTGGAGGTCAGCACTACTGGTATATGTTCCGGCACAGCCATGTATTGCTTCAGTTGCTTAGGGCTTCGGAGAACACAAAGTATTCCTTGCTTTGAATGATCCCTAAGAGCCCAGAACTCCAGCAGCGAGATCACAGGGGGCCGGACTGCTTCACGCTCCAGCAAACGCATGAAGAGTGTATATGTCAATGTAGCCAGCCATCGGGTTGTTTGGGATTAGAGATCTCTCATGCAGCTATCTGCAGCTAATGTGCCGAGGCTCGTATTGGTATGGTATCAGTGCTGAAATGAACAATTAGAAAATATACACAGTCACCATGTTTTATTCCTTGCTGCATATGTTTTTTTTTATGTTGGTTCCTAAATGGATGCCGATGAGCTGGTGTTCAAAATTTTTACTTGTCCTGTCAAAATGGTTACTGCATGGCCCCGGTACAAAAAAAGTTGTTGTTTTCATTGCTTACCATTGTTACCCATGAAACCTTGCATTCTAATATTAGATAAAGACAAATAAACAGTGCCAAATTGAGTTCACAAGTACAAAAAAAGTATAATTGCAGGGTATTTTTATTAAGGACATAAATATGTAAATGTATTTGTAGTATATATGTAATGTAGAATAGCATGATATGATAGCATAATATAAATGTATTTCAAATATATTTTAGTATATTTATTTTCTCTAGGTTAATAGCTCACATTTCAGTTTGTTTATCATACAAAGTTATTGTGTTACTTCAAAAGAAGTGTACAAATAATTTCTAATTCTAGAAATGACTAGAATAGACTAGCGTACTAACCACTAAGATTTCCTTGGTCTGCCAGCCTTTAGTATTATAACGATGAACTATAAACCACACTAATACTATATAGCTTTAACCATCCTAGACCAGCATGGAAATTTATAAGGTGTATATTTTCAGTAGGTTCGACTCAAAAAGTTGGAACTTACAACCTGGAAGCTTCTAAATTATCTTCTCTGTTGAAAACCGTGCTAGTATTACAGTTTCTTTGCACCTCATTTTCTGAGCATCAAATGCTTTTGTGATCCAATATCTGACCAAAAGATATTAATTATGAATTTCCCAATTTCCACTTTGGATGGACCGCAGTATAAGTGTCCTTGTCTAAAAACACCTAATTATCTAACTATCCTTGCTTATAGGCAGAAAAATACATGGATGCTTCGTCTATCTGCTCCCATGTAATCATAATCTCCCCAACAGACCTCCATGAAATTGGCATTTAGGAATAACTGGACAAGTGGAAAATAATGCAATTCTGCAAGGTATATTTCAGGTGTACAGACAGTATTTGTGGCCAGTGTTTGTCTGGATGTTAGGGGTGGGTTACGATGCCGATGGCAAAAACGGCAGATTACCAGACTTATGGCGGTGAGATAGAGCCACCAACCCAGCTGAGTGGCTTATCTCCGACGGCCAGCTCTGGTCTGGGACCTGTCTGCCAGCCCTCCACACCTGTCCCGCAGCCCACCGTTGACCGGCTCCCCTCTCCTCCAATAAACAAGCAATTACTGACCCAAACAACTGTCAGGGACTATGATCAAATAATTTAGCCAGAGTGAGAGGACCTTAATACAGGTCAATTTCACTCTGTTAGGCATGGTAGCTGAGGAAAACCGAGGGACAGTGTTTCCAGCCTGTCAGGGGAATGCTATTGCTGCTGCCGAATTTAAAGGTTACGATCTGCGGTCCTGAAATATTCTGTTCCACACTAGGGCTGGAAATTTCATCAGAACCAAAAGCCACTGCACCAGACCTTCATTATGTGGTTTTGTATATATAAATAACATTAATAGCTAACACAAGTATATAATATGAAGTTCATTGTTACAGTTATTGTTAAAATATTTAAAATATATTTTCTTGGGGAAACTTGTTTCAGTACGTCGTATTTACTATAGCAGTCTTGGACCAAAAGTCTTAGACCACTGAGAAACATGAATTTTAGGATTTCTTAGTTTTTATTGTCTTCTTGTTTTTTATTGTCTTGTTTTTTTATTGTCTCTCTTTAGCTTTAATAAAGCACAACCTTATGACATTGTTTTAAATCAAGCTTACATTTAGTGACCAATAGTGACCTATAGAAAATGCAGAATATTAAATTATTTCTTCTTTATTTCTGAACCAATATTTATTATTATTTTACATTTTTCAAAACTCTAAACCATTGCTTATAGAAAGATCTCAACATTTTTCTCAGACTTTTGGACTCTAAAACACTGTTTTTATTTTCACCCTCTAAATAAGACTGCCAAGCTGTTTATGATGCCCCATCAAATTTCTTTGTTTCTGCAGGTGTTGTGAGTGAGGAGGACAAACATTAGCTTTGTCCAGATTCAACTAATCTTGCTCAGCCTTCTCCAAAGTACAATCTCAGCTGCCATCTAACCTTGGTCCAGACTATTATCAGATCTGGATCTAATTGAACCTTCATGGAATAAACCTTGTCCAGTCACAGGGCACAGAAATCTTGATATACTCCGCAAGAGTCGTCCATGACATGGGGTCTCCAGCTCCTAACTTTATATCTTTACAGTTTACCACTTTCTCTGTGGTCTACACCAATGTTTGTGTGCACAATACCAAACACTGTAAAATGTTGTTGTGTGGTAAAAGGTACCAAACCAATTTTATAGGCTTAAAAAAAAGAAGAAATAAAAATATTTTGATAGTAAATAGTTTTGTAAGCTCTTGTTGATGGCTTTATCCTCCTCTTCCTCCTGGTGATTTCTCTTTAAATAGAAAAGACAAGGCCTGGAGACTTTCGCAAGCTTATTATGGTAATAATTAGGAGACTGATTTTATCTCAGCCTGTACAATCACAGTGAGAGGCAATGGCTAAATAAACAGCCAAAGTCCTTGTGTCCCCAAGGGCTGTTCAGTGTAATTAAAATCAATAGGTTCTTCCTCCCAGGGCCTCTTTAACCCAGCCAGCTAAGCCAAGGTTCTTTTATTGTTAAGCAGTTCTCATTCAGTTCTTCCACTATGACATAGAGCTTCCATTACATTAAATTGATGTATTAAGACTTAAAAATGAGAATGTTGTTGCAGATCCATGGTAGGCAACCATGGGATAAGTGAGATGGCTTTATCAACAATAATTGTCCAGTTACCTTGGTAAAGATGGACAAGGTTTGGTGACCTTGACTGGGAATCACCACTAATGCAAGGATTTGCTGTATCTTATTATTTTTAACCCAAGTTTGTAACTCCGGCTACAAACCTACACATATAATTCACTGCAAATGAACACCTGTGGCAGTAAACCAACAACTTTTGTTTATTTTCTTGCCAGTGTAAAGCATCCCGATCAGTATCACACCTTGGAGAAGGAGAACTGGTCCTCTGACTGAGCCTGGTTTTTCCCAAGGTTTTTTCCTCTCCATTTCTGTCATCTTATGAAGTATGGGGTTCTTGCCACAGTAGCCTTTGGCTTGCTTAGTTGGAATCTAAAAGAAACTTAATATTCAGTATTATCATCGATTTGACGATACTGACAATATCGGATGAGAACAAAACTTGTATTTATTTGAGCTGAAAGACACTATTGACTTCTGTTGAGCTGCTTTATAGCTGAATTCATTCATAATTTATTAATTTTGAAAAATCAACACTATTATTGAACCGAAATGCATCAACACTGAACTGACTTGAGCTGAAAAATGACACTGTTGTCTTGCTACAGCTAACTTTAAAACAATCTGTGTTGTTTAAAGCGTTATAAAGATCCAGGTGACTTGATTAATTATGATTACGGGGCAGATTATCAATTAATAAAGAACCATTTTCATGCAGTTTCTTGCACAATGCAACGTTAAGATCATTAAATGTCTTCAACCATTTTGATTTCTTAACATAAACTCCATACTGCCACAGTCACGTTTAACTGTTTCGGAGATTGTATATGCTTTTTAGCGGCAGTCACTGTCATAAAATACACTATAAGCAACGTAGTATTGTTTTACAGAATACCCACAAGCAGAGAACTGAGAACTGACTCTGTAGAACTGAGTCTCCTAAATGATGGTCCTTCTCCAAAAAATAGCTTTCACTGTTTTGGGCCGTACACATCGGTTACATGGGTTTTGTGAGCAGCACATTTCATCAAATGTCTTTAGACGATCATTTGCCATCGGTTAGCAGAAACGCTAGCGAGCGATTTTGGCGAAACGATTTCCTGCTTGACAAATGAGACATCATCAGTTGTATGAAGCTCAACGCGAGCCGTCCTTCCTGTTCTATGCACATCAGTCCGCTGATGCAGTTGTTGCACAGATGACAACATGGCACCCGAGCAGTGCCAGATCCTCTAATAGCCCTCTGCCTGACAGAATCTGTCGTGATGAATCGCACAGCTCTTCCCTGGCTTTTCAGACTTAATTTTCTGAAGATTGCTTGCCCATTCAAGAGGAGAGGGACCTGATTCGCACTCCTGTCCAGGAGCCTGGGGCCCTGATGAGATGTCACTATTGTTCAGCAGAGCTTTTGGCATGGAGGCTTAACTACAAGTGGCTGCTTTTAAGACATTGGCCCGAATTACTTGACTGGTGAAGCTAAATAGCAATTAGACAGTTCGCCCACCAAACGGAAATTAGAAATTTGCCAGTGGTCTTAAGATGGGACTGAGTTTTGCTGCCTGCACAAACACTTTCAGACCACCTACAGGAGCAACTATCGCCACCAAATGGCTTCATAGCTCTTTGTAACGTGCCATCCAAATGGTATTTCTTTCTCCCAAATCTACTCCGGAGCAGCTGAAATTTCTTTGTTAAATTCTCCAGTGGAGCATGTTTGCTGCCTATATTGGATCGCGCTGAAACATTTCCATCAACGTGCTAGGTTGTGTGTCACAATGCATGTCATAGATTGTCAATCAAACATTAGGTTATGATAGCCTCTCATCTCATTTGCACCGTCTTTATGACAGCATTCATGATTGTCTCAACACATGAGATTCTCATTTTAGGCTGAGGTAATATTTGATAAACAGATGCAATAGGACAAGAGCAGTTTAGTAAATCTCAATGGATTAGAAACAGAGCATCCTGTTGCCCACAGTGAATGAGATGAGACGCAAAGATAAGACCCAACAATATTGAACTCATTTTGGACTGACATATTTGCATGAACATTATTTTATCTACGTTTGATGCTTAACTTTTTACAGATTGTTGGGTTCAGTGTTTTTCATCCACGTTTGACGCTTAACATTTTATCGATTTTTGAGTTCCATGTTTTTCATCCAGGTTAAAATTAATAAAATGTGTAAAGGAAATTGTATTTTTTTTATATATATAATAAAATAGAAATATACTGGAAATAATTGATAACGGGTGTTTGAATTGATAACGGGTGTTTGAATACTGAAAATGAATATGGTATGTGGCCACAAGTTGTTACATTTGTGTCTTTGTCAGTTATTCCTGTGGTGTGTGCTGTAGATATAGTGAAGTCACGATGAAAAGGAAGCGGTGAAAGACTACTTTTCTTCCATTTTTATAGTATAACAGAATACTGAAAAAAGGAAAAATGTAGTGTTTCTGTATTGCTTGGATCTGTGCATCATTTGTTGATTGAATGTTGAATTGAATGGGTGTGTCACTCAAAAGTTGAAACAGATTCAAAACAACAAACTCAAGTCCTGTATACATCACAACAATGAAAGAAAACACGTTGAACATAAAACATTATGGAGCCAAAATATTCATTTAAAAAAGAAAGAAAAAGAAAAAGAAAAAGAAAAAGAAAAAGAAAAGAAAAGAAACATGATCCGATTAATAGTTCACAGTGAGATCTATAACCTGCATTCAGAAAATAGACAGCACAAATTTTCATTTCACGTTGACTTCAGGGAGAAGCTATGACTTGGAAATGTGTGACTTGTTCAAACAGCTATCAGACTCTCTGTTTCTCTTTTCATACTGAAGGTAGAGTGAAATGCAGTTGGAGAATGAATCAGATGGACGGAAAGAAATCCTGCCGTGAAAGACTAACAGATCTGTTCCTGAGAGCTCTAATCCACTTGTACTCACTTATCTTGTGTGACAATGAGGCTTCCTCTCAGACTACAGAACTTTCCTGTTGTACTTTGTCTTCCTAAAGCAAATTTGTCTTGTCTAAGTGTCTTATACCTCCAAGACAAACAGTTTACCTCTGGCAGATACAGATTTTGTCAATGCTTGAATGTTGACTGTCAGCTAATCTCCTCTTGCTGTTAAAAGAGAACAGACTTCCCCTGACAGATTTCTGCATGTCTGTCCTCAAATGCAGGAGACTCCATAAGTGATGACTACAACAGATACCATAAAAATCATTTGCCTAACGCCCTCAAGCATCAAATGACATTTCTGCACTATAAACGTGGTAACCTGCAACTGTGACCTTAAAGAGCTATTTGTACCTGATCTAACCCATAAAATTTGTTTTGTTGGTATACATTTGTTGGTATTTTTAGGTTTATTCAGCAATATAAATAATATTTTTGGCTTGATTAAAACCAGTTAATTTAAATGTTTCTGTTTTTAGATCACCATTTTTTCATGGCCAGTAGAGTATAAAGCAGTGGGTGGAGGGGGGTAGAATAAAACTTTTTGTTTCTTTGATCACACTTCTACAGAAACAATTCACCTGAAAATGACAACTCTGTCAATATTTAGTCACCCAAAAGTGTTTCCAAACTGGTATGCTGTTTTTTTTTTTTTCTGTGTAACACAAAATGAAAATATTTGAATAATCTTCATAAAATGGCAACTCTTCATAAAACATCAGTTTTATGCCAATTGCTTTGTGATCAGGGGTTTGGACGCTATGATCTTGGTAGGTTTTACAATTTACAATTTATGCTGTATGGTGGAAAGGATTTTTCACATGGTGTGCTGGGCATCTTAAAAGAAAGTGTCCTGGTTAGAAAGTGACAGGGAAAACATAGCCATGGCAGTCACTTGCATGCTTTTACAAAGTACAGCCATTATGCTAACGTGACAGTATTTCTCTGAGGGCAATTTCTAAAAATTATTTCAACAGTGTAACGAGTAAAATGTCACCACTTGCTAATTATGTTTATGCTAATTGTTAATTAGGCTCTCAATGAGCATTGTCTTAATTAACAATGCCTGTGAAAATATGTGCAGGGCAGTAGAACCATAAATGAATCCAGTAATTACCAGCCTCCAGTGATTAACACAGATATACTGGGATTTTACTGCTTCTGTTACAATTAAATTTTATTTTCATTTTTGATAATAATTCGCCTGTCTACTTAGGGTGTCGCTAGGGTTGGTAGAACAAAAGTTTTTAGCAAGCATTTTGGTTGCAAAGATAATGTAATCAACTTGATTCAAAGCATTTTAAAAATCATTACCCAATTCAGTCTTTTTTTTTTAAATCGATGCTGTTTTATTCTGTATGTAAGTGTCTATGAACCTTTTTTGACTAGCTTTTCCTTCTCAAATGCTTGACAGGGTCACATGAATAACATAATATTCCTCTCATCCAGTAGAATGAAATGAATTCATGCATTAATGAATTATGATGATACAGATGCTAATTTTAGACAATATTTTATAACTCTATTGTGCTTTGAGCTAGTGGACAACAGTTTAGTTCAGTATGTTTAACAGCATATTTTTCTTCAGAAGATCATTAAGTGTGGTACTGTTTTGGCTCAAGGTCTGCATATAAAGTCACACCAGAGGTGTTCAGCTGGGATTAGGACTTGGCTTTCTGCAGATCAGTCAAGTTCTTCCACACTGACTCAATCAATCATGTCTTTCTGAACCGTGCGTCATTCACAGAGGCACTGTCATGTTAGAATAGAAAAGAGTCCTGTCCAAACTGTTGCTATAAAAGTAGAAGCACACAATTCCCTAGAATATCATTATATGCTTTAACATTAAGATTTGTACACATAGAAATTACTAAAGTAGTCAAACCTGTTCATTAGAAGGGGGTGACCCAATACTTTTGGCAATATAGTGTATAATGCATTATAAATATATCAGCACATTGTAATGCATTAGGTTATGATGGGAGAAGAACAATGTGGATTTACTTTCAAATTGTAACATATTTAAGTTTAAAATGTGCAGGATGATAATGCATCAACCAATGTGTTATATTGGTTATAGATAATAGTATATAGATAAAAGGCCACTGGGGCACTGTAGTGATATAATGTATGTAAGGCTTATATAATAAAATGTTGGGAATATGTACTGTATGTAACTGTCTGTAAATTATTTATTTGCCAGAACGCCAGCAATTTTCTGTATATCTGTGCCAGTTAAGGAGGGATTCAGGTGAGCAGATTGATACTGGCTTTGGCACCTCTGTTACTTACAGTATGAATTGTCATTATTGTTCTGTGTTTTGAGTGGAATGTTGGCATGGGGGGTGATATCATGCAAGAAAAGGCAGAAAAATATACCAGATCTCAATTACCAAAAATCACATCTTATTTTATGCAAAACGATGATGAATCTTTGCAAAAAACAAAAATTCAGCCATTGTTCATGGGTGCAGTTGATAGATATTACAATCACCATTGTCATCATTTTTGCTTTCATGATCCCCATTGCCAGTTATTCTGCAATGCTTAATCAACTCATCCAAATGAGTTGATAACCATAGGAGCTACTATTGACTTGAGCCCATGTACAAGTTCAGAGTATTATACAGTTGCTCCAGAGTGGCTTGTCTTAATTATCAATACTGAGGCCATGGATAGAGCTATTCAGAAGCTTGATTGAATTTGACATGAACAGAGAGAGCATTTGTGAATGATTACAACAGTGCAATACTAATGACTATTCAAAAATATGAATTTCCATACTCTGGTTTTAACAGCCCATGCTCTGTATGTGTTGTACAGCGCAGAGGAACCCATTATTTAGTTCTGTATTCTCGTACACACATTTTATTTACTAGTCTCTCCTTACACCATAAGTTATACATCTGTTTCACTGGTTTTAAAGTAAACTGCACTTCAAATGTCATTTTGCTGACAACAGTAAATCTGTGCTTTACAGGTTGTAACACTGTAGCCAAATAAAAGGGGATTAATGGTAGTTGAAGCTGGCAGGGACAATAAAAGTGGAAACCAATTATTTGAAAGCAGAAAAGCTGTGAAGACAACTTATTTTTGTTGGCTGTTTTCCTTTGCAATAGTCCAGATTCCATCCACTGAAAATAATGTATATTTTTTTCCTCTGTCTTTGATGACTTTTAGATATCTCTAGAATTGGAGATAATGATAATATGCCTCTTTAAAGAGACAATCTGGAAATGTTTCACCTCTCCATGCATGGTCTGAAGATATTACAGTTCATCTGCCATGGTTTAACTGCTGTGTATTATAATATTCAAAAAATCAGCTAACAGTTTTAGTAAACTATACATGAACAGTGGCTGTACAGTATATATGTAGAAATTTAAGTTTAATTTATTAATGTGATTGGTTTTTGAAAGCCATAGAAAATAAAGAAAAGTCACAAATAATATCTAATAATTGTTTCTCCAATGAAATTAAATGGAAAGCAAATGACTATTAATTAATTCTCCTGCTTCTCACATTTTCTTCATGAGAAAAAGACCCCAATAATCTCACGTGTCTCCTCTGAAGTTTCAGATGAAATCTCAGTTTGCCCAGATCAAGATTATTATCATTAACTAAAACTAAAACCATAAAAATATTTCCATTACTTAAATTTTTTTATAAAATTAAATTAAATTATATTAGGTGGCAAGGCAACATTTCTCATTTCCATTTAGTTCAAGTTGAAGTGAAAAAAAAATAAAAATACACAGAACTACATATATATAAAAACTATAATATACAATAGTATGTCAAAGATACTAAAATTAGACTGGTCCAGATAGTAGTGTCTTCAATCAAAACTTACATTTAATTTATTGTTTTTTTTCTTCACTTAAGGCATTTTAGGAGAAAAATCTATGATGGTGTTTATATATAAATTTAGCATGACTTGAAATTGTGTCTTGTAGTTCTTGTAGTATGTTAGCTGTGTTCATGATGTGGTAGATATAGTGATGATTTGAAATGCACTCCTAATTTATGATTTGAAATGCACCCCTAAGGTTAGAAGTGTTAATAGGTTGCTAGTGTAAATCCTGCCCGTGTAAATCACACATTCAAATTTTCTTCTAGAGTACTTTTATAATTCTCATCTACAACCAGGGCCACAGAGGCCCCTGAATCACAGTCACTTGCAGTCCAGGCCCCCCTTAAGCCCCGGCCCAGGACAGAAGGTCCAGTTGTGTGTTTCTGCAGTTTCTGCTCTTTGAAACTGTGTGATCAAATGAATACTGATTGATTGACCAAGTGATCAAGAGAAGCCCCAGAATGCTGTCCTTTCACCTCTGTTTGGTGTATGTGTATGTATGCTTGATTTACAGCCAACATTCTGTGTGTTAATTTAGCTTATAGAACTCCTAGTTTCAATGCATTTAAACAGCTTCTGTCTGCTGTGATGCACAATTTAGAGCACCATCTGCAAGTGCAGCAGGAGATACCAGCCCACCCTTGCATAAATCCCCACAAACAGTCTCTCACCAAGTAGAGAAATAAGAGGCCTGCAAAGGTAAGAAAAATTCAGATGGCCATCAATATGTCCCCTTGCCTCACTCGCCAGGGAATGTTTATCAGTGAGTCAAACGGCTGTATTGCTTATTGACTGAGGCACTATAACCTCAACGTGACACAATAGCAGAGGCCTCTAACCTGAAACGATTGCCCCCAGCGTACGTTTTTCTCATGGTTTCAAAGTGTTCTTTATTTATAGATCCTAAATTTTTTTGCTAGTTGTGTCCTTTTTTTGGCCTCACAGTAGATATCAGTAAATGCACCTATTGGTTAAAAATAAAAAAGAAGAATGAACCATAATTATATAGAGAAAATGTATTATTGGCTAATGAAAATGAAGCACATTTTAGAAATATGACTTTTTGCATTGTGACATAATTTTTTTGTCACAATTAATCAAATAATCCCCAAATTCCCATTACCATAATTGCAAACATTTTACTTTTAATTATTATTATTTTTTTTTTGGTAATTCCAATTAATCTTGATTTTTCTTATTATTGTAAAAATGTTGTAACACAGTGGTTTTTTCATAATTTATAAACAAATAATTTGTTCTGCATTACAGAAATTATTTTATGTTTACATTAAGCTAATGAGAATTGTGTGGAAAACTTGAATAATTGTCAGAAATGTCATTGAAAATGTCATAATATATAATATTAATGGTAATTAAATTGGTCAAAACTGACGGTAAAGACTTGTATCACAAATATAATAATAAAAATAATAAAATAAAGAATCCTGAAAACCTTTTTTTTTTTAAGATTGATAATAATAAATGTTTCTTGAGCACAAAATCAGCATATGAGAATGACTTTTGAAGGATCAAGTGACACTGAGGCATGGAGTAATGGCTGCTAAAAAAGTCAGCTTTGCTGAATTACATTTTAAAATAGAAAACAGATATTTAAAAAATTGCAATAATATTTTACAATAGTACTGTATTTTTGATAAGTAAAAAAAATGCAGCCTTGGTGTGCATGAAAGACTTTAATTCAAAAACATTTAAAACAAATCTTACAGACCCCAAACTTCTGAACAGTGGCTTATTTTTCATCTTATTTTGGTGTAAATAAATTAGACTAATCATTTTGTTCCTTCAAATATAGGTCAAATTATTTGTAATGATCCAGGTAAAATATAATTCCAGCAATTTGATAAATAAAATGCTACAATTTCCAGTTTTGCTGGTAGATTCTCTTCTATGCATTTTGACTGTGAGTTGTGAGATTGAAGAGAAGCGCGCCCCCCTCTGCTCAGTTAACATATTGCATAGCAGCAGCTGCTTGCTACTTGCAGATGTCCCCATGTTTAATTATCATTAAGATTTTAGAATTTAAAAAAAAATGTAGAAATTATAACCACCCACCAAAGCATTTTTTTTTTATCACTAATATGGATTTTCACAATAAGAGTTAAAACAATACTTCACAAGATCATGGGAACTGCTTATAAAATTAGATTATGCACTCATTATACAAGACCCTGTCTGTATTGTAATGTTTCATTTTTTTTATGGGTGCAAAAAAACATCCCTCTACTTAAACATGAATGCACCACAATTTATAAGAGATGGTATTAAACCTCAGTTGTTATTTTTTCATTCTCTCCTAATTTCTCCTCTTGTTTCTCCTCTCTCGTTCCCTCCGCTGTGTTTGAAACAGTCGGGTGTATATTTGTCCGTTCACAAACCCTGGGCGCTAAGACTGGAATTCTCCTTTCTCATTACCAGTCTTAATAGACCCCCTCGACCTCATCCCAGACCGAGATACTATCTGATCCATAGAATTAATTAATTATAGCCCAAATATTATATATTATTAAAAATAGCATAAGTAATAGTGTAATATCTCAAGCTGTCGACTTTAATAGTCAACATTGTCTTGGCACCTCTTATCAGTGGGAGACACCCGGTCAGAATATTGATTTCTAGTCGTTTTAACCATCATCTGCTGTTGTGATGGAGAATTGTCAGGCTTTTACTACTCTGTGCTCATTTAAAATCATTAGATTGCTTCTGACGCTTTGACTAAAGCTGTCTTCCTCCCCAGAGCACTAGAACAGCACAATATTTTATATTGTGTAAACTGACTTGTGCTGTCTCAGCAGAAAAAAAATATATATATATTATTATTATTTATTTATTTTAAGAGGACTGTTATTTAGAGCTGAAAAACCCCCACATAATTTAGTGTCTTAAATATCACTCATCTACCCCAGCTTCCCTGAATCAGCAGTCATATTTGCATTAAATGATCTGTTTCTCAATATCATAGATTTTTCAACTTAGGATCTGTGGTTTCACGGATATTATTCTGGTCAGTTTTAGCTTTTGATGTTATTTCATGCATTCAAAACAATAGAGACCTGTGAATTTTGAATTATTGTCTGGTCAAATGATCTGGAATAGGTAACTGATTTGAGCTAACATGACAGAAAGGGTGTGCTCATGCACAATGGTTTGGGACGCTGTTGTAGGGGTGTCTTGGTTATTAAATTGTCAATAATGAATATGCTATTGTCAATGATTTTCTCACATGATCTAGGCTGAAATAATAAGGAAGATTGTTCGATCCGTGTCTTATGTGTAGACTTGGGGGTCTGTGAATAGGACAATTGTGACAACATGCAAATTATTGTGCATAATATGATTAAATTGACTAAATCATTCAGTGAGCTACTGGGAGAATTTTCTAATTACAGCAATTCCCCAATCAGCTAGCAAAACAGCCTGGCTGACTCAACAGCCAATTATGTGTTTTCATGGATAGACAAATTGTGCTTTCATGGATAACATATCTGAGGTCTACATCAAGGTGCAAATGCAAGGATTTGCACTGTAAAATGTACTTTATTTAATCAGCTTGTTAAAATTTGGATGATAGTCTATACAGACATATGCACAAATTTAGGCTACAAAATTGAGAAACACACATGGGAAAGCCTATTATAATGGCTATTATTTGGCCCCTCGATAGATCAGATTAAAAGTTGAATGTCATGGCCCATGATGCTGCAGTCTCTTTGCAGGGGCTTATATCGTGACTCCCATGGGACCGGTCTTGATGGGATAATCATGTTCATCCTTACAGCTGATTGTTTTACCCATTTTTGTGCAACTTTTAATTTCTTGCTTATAAAGGATCATTGCCTTTGGTAATTGCAAAGGACTGACCTTGTTTGTGTTGCCCATCTGAACCAAACAAAAGAAAATTCCATTTTGTTACACTTCTGTGGCGCTTTTTCATCTGAACTACACCATTAGGACTTTGCTCTCAAGGTTCTTATCAGTTTAAAATCTGCTTTTTGGTCACTTGTTTGTTGTAAACTAATAAATAGCAATCATTTTTCATTTCAGTTTTATTTTCATTAGGGTGATCATTTGTGATTAATATGGTGATGTGTATATATATATATATATATATATATATATATATATACATACAGCCAATTAACAATTAAAAATATGTGTTTCTGTTTTGTCGTCAAATGAAAAAGACTCACTGCTAACCACTCCAAGACATCATTGCTTTCAAGTGGCCCATTTTCTCACTAATTTCTCTGGAAACAATGATTATTGTAACCTTAACCCAGCGCGGGAGATGGGAGAGAGAAAGTAGGGAAAAATAAGCCTATTTAGTGTGTTTCCAGTCCAGTGCGCTCACGTTGGGTGTGAGTTGACAGCTGTGTATATCAGAGGCCACATCATCGCTCACTCTCCTGTGGTGCTTCTCATACTCAGACGGAGATAATAGGCTATTAGAGGCATGGGATTAATTTGTAGCCAATTACCACTCACAATGGTATATGAATGCATAAATAAGCCACGGCTTGTGTCTAAGTTTTGGAGATGATCAGAGCTGTGTAAAGGGGAGGGTAGCCAGCTGGGCGCGCGCGCGTGTGTGTGTATGTGACATAAACGACGGGGTGTCCTGAGGGGACGGTTCAAACCCAAAAAGGACCTGAGCAGGGGGACATCAGCATCACCATCCAGAGACCGGCTGGATCAACTCCTGACCAAAATCATCTTAAGTAGCAGACTGCACTTATTTGTTGTATTTTCACCAGTATGCGTCCTGTTGAATAAAGAACGGCAAAAGAGAACAGAAGTCAGACGGCTGTGCTGCTCTCTGGAGAGCTATGAACCGGGAAAAAGTGCAGGTTGGCGACTCCATCGTACCTGCCGCTGCCGGCGTGATCGTGGTCGCTCCGCAGGACGGCATGGACGACAAGCGCCTCGCTGCCGGGGAGTTGCCAGTGTTTAACTGCGCCGGAGGGAGAGACGCTTTACCGGCGGAGAGTCGAGAAACCTCACCGAGACACGAGCCCTCACCCGCGGGCGCGCCTCCTACCGTCCACCGGACAACCTCGTTCTCGGTTCTGGACATTTTGGACCCCAATAAATTTACTAGTAAGAGGCAAACACCTAACAGGACAGGTTGTGATTTCACGTTTGGTGCAGAAAACAGAAGCGATGACTCAAATCATACGATCGAGCACAAGTCTTATCAAGAGGACTACGACTGTAAAAAAACATCAGGGAGTTTAAGTAAGTTACCATTGTTTCTCCCTTGTCATTGTGTGTATGTTCAAAATGATGTTTAACATGACAGCGCGAAAGTACATACAAATAATATGGACAAGCATTTGTTTCAACATCGTGGCCTATAAATTAAAATTATATAATTGAAATGTGGGCACGTTTTTTTTTTTTCTGCAATAAAACATCTTAATGCAAAATGTACATGGAGGTATAAGGGAGTAAAAAGGTGCTGTGATTGGTCACCGTTTTGGAAAAAAAGTTTTTCACGATTATAATTCACTTTTCACTTAAAATGATACTGTGGTGTGTCAAATTAATTAATAAAAGTTCGAATATTCAATGTAGTCTCATAATTATTTAGGTCATAAAAATAAATGTAGAATAATGTTTAAAATACTTTTAAAACTTGTTTAAAATACAGGACACTGCTTGAATGCCCATATTTAGACCAGTTTTTTGTTTTGTTTTTGTGTTTGTTATAAGAAAAATCAAGTTTTATAACAAAATAATTTATTTATTGTTAAATGCAAGTAGACCTTAAATCACATTTTCTGCACCTGGAAGAGCCATAACGATGGATTTTAACTAAAGTTTATTTACAGAAGGAATTGTATTAGTTTTTTTTTTTTTTTATCATTAAAATCCTTGTAAATGGACATGTTAAATATTTTAATTGAGTGGTTGTGGAGTGAAATGAGGAATTATTAGGATTGCAATTAGATTTTACAGTTACTCTTGAGACTGGTGGAAACAAATTTTAAAATGTAGCCTATGACCCTTGGAATTTTTAATTGTCAAGTAAATACATTGAAACAAATCTTCAGATAATTCTTACGTTTAAGAATGATTTTGGAGCACTACAGTCGTGCTGTCCGACCACTTTTTGCACTTTTTTTTTTGAGACCCATGATCGATAACTGCTTTAATAAGTATAATAGGTTTTAATGTTGTAATTATCCGAATTTGGGTGCTATAATTTAAATGTTGAGAGAGTTTGCAAGCTGTCTGAAAGAGATATACTCATTTCTATAATAGGATATCGACCCAGTCTGGAACAGATCCTCCACATTATCAGCGTCTTTACGCAGAAAGTTGCGTTAAATTAAACGCAATCGAATGGGTTTAATTGTTTTTTTGTTTTTGTTGTTGTTGTTTTTCTTCAGATATATTAGTGCTTTGTATCGAGTCTAAACAGTGAAAACAGAAAGCGCGCTCTTCATGTGATCATCTTATCTTCTGTGCCGTCATTTGCAAGGACAAATATGTGTCAACCTCTATGATTGATTGGAGGCAGCGCGCGAAAGCAATTTTCAATAAACAGTAATTGTAGGCTGCAATAATTTGATAAGGTTTGTGTTGTTTTTAACAGCCGCTTTAAATGGATGAGTAAATTGAGAGTTATCGATTAGACGACCGTGCTGTGATTTAAGATGTCAAGATGAATTGACACGCCAAAAGAAGTGCCATCTACTCTGTCTCCACTTTATATAAAGAGGATAAAGAACGACTAGAACAGAAATTTCGGTTTAATTTCAAGTGTAAAAATGTTGTCATTCTCTGTTGTTGTTGTTGTTGAAATATTTAAACTTTAAACAAGTAAACAAAGTGCTATAACATAATTAGGCATCTGTGCTGAAGTTTATTTCAGACAATTAAAGTAGAAAACAATTTCTACTTTAGTCGAAATCACATAACAGGATGTGTTACATATTTAAATGAGAAAATTAAGGATATTATTTTAGAAAAAAAAGAAAAATAGATGAGAAAAATAGATAGAGTAAGAAACAACTGAATGTACTTACTGAAATGCTTTTCTTCCCTCCCGTTGGTGCTACCTCATATCAACGTGTGTTAAACTGTAAATTCACCTGTGCATTCAGGTAATTGGTGTCAAGCTGGTTTTTGACAACAGTGTTTTGTGTTTCCACAGAAGACGGATTTGTGTTCCGATCAGAGGAATGTGAGGCTGATTTTACCCGAGGGAATCAGTCGGACAGCGAGATGCAGGAGGATCTGTGCAGTGAGGAGAGCAGCGCCCTGCTTGGAAACAACGACGCCGAATTTGGGCAGCACGAGGACGACGACTCACTAAACAAAAGTCCAGAAGGACAGCAGACTCAACAGTCCTCATCAAACGGACAGAATCACCTGGTGAAACCCAAGCGTAAGCGCTCCGGTTCGGACTCGAAGTCTGGCAAACCCAGAAGGGCCCGGACTGCGTTCACGTACGAGCAGCTGGTGGCTCTGGAGAACAAATTTAAGTCGACGCGATACCTGTCCGTGTGCGAACGCCTCAACCTGGCGCTGTCTTTGAGCTTGACAGAGACTCAGGTGAAAATATGGTTTCAGAACCGCCGGACCAAGTGGAAGAAACAGAACCCGGGCGCGGACACGAGCGCGCCGACCAGCGGGAGCGGAGGTGGACCGAGCAACGGGCTGGGCAGCCTGAGTCCTCTGAGCCCGTCTCCTCCTATGAGCGGTCATCTGTCCATGCACACCAGCTATCCGGGTCACGCGCCAGGAGGACTCGTATGCACCGCTCAGTTACCCTTTCTGCCGGGTCACGCGGTACTGTCACCCTTCATGCTCGGCTCTCAGACTTACGGAGCTCCCACATTTTACGCGCCGCACTTATAAGAAGAAATCTTTAGGAGATGTCCTGGATCGGAAGAAACAGAGTGTCCGGTCAACTCTGCACAGGAACATTTTTTAACATGAAGCACTATGCTGTCTCACACACTTGCAAAGACATTTGATAGGTTTGTCTTAAAAACCGAGATGTAGCAACCATTCTGCACTGTGGCAAACCCAGAATTAAGTTTAGGAATCATTTTCCCCATGGTCGGGAATACATGCTAATATTAGATTTGATTTCAATTTGCTTAATTTTGATCAACTGTGAATATTTCTCAAGGTCAAACTGTATATATTTAGTTATTATGAAATGTGTTTAGACATTAACTTTGAATGCACATGTAGTAGGGAATTAAACAGTATGTACTGAAACAAAGAATGAGATTGGACTAAAATCGTGTAAACAAGCCTAATGAAAAGTTTTTAAAATTTTTATTTTTTACTGTGGGCCATATTATTTAATTCTGACGTTGCATAGACTACGCTATTATTTAATTGTTTGTCTCACAATTAAATGGTTGAAATAAAATGACAAAGATCAGTTGTCAAACATTTTGCTGGCTTTATGAACTAATTTTAAAACCAAGTTTTACATGATCTTGCACTATATGCTAATGCCTGATTTGAAATTGAATTGTATAAACTGAGAAACCGCTTTCTTGGACGAAAAGCTGGAATTAATCGCGGTCAATTTCGTTCAATGAAGCGCGAACAGGTTGGTAATCGTTTACTTTACTTTTTTAGGAATATAGAAAGGTTCCTCTCTTTGAAACCCTTGTGTTTAATGACTGAAATAGATTATTGCTGCGTTAATTTACTTGAACATTAGCCTACATATTTACCTATATCTACGAATATATCATGTAGAAAATGATCATTTTACATTTATAAATATTTAAAATAAGATAATTAATTTTCCTTTCAAATTTACTTATTGTTTTGCTAGTTGCTTAAATATTAATAACGTAAATGTCAGCTGAGGATTACAGAAAGGTAATTGAAAAGTAGGCTATTAGAATATTTCGATTGCAATTTAGTTTTGTTCGTTCAAAATATTTTTTGTCTATTATTGTTAGATTTCCGTTTGATACTGAAAGTAAAGACTGCGTCAGGACCTATCGTTTCTGAAATTTGCGTGCTTTAAGTACTATTAATATTAAGTAATACTAAGGAGTCCAACGCCTTAAAACGCATTAGTTGCTATAATGCTGCTAAAATTCGCACGGTTTTCTACCTTCCTGGTGCTATTGTTTTTGATGCATGCTTTGTATGCTGCTTAAACTTCGAATGGCATAAACTATTACATTAAACCTATATAGCCTAAGCAAACTTTTCTTTTACGCGATATTCAACGGGATAATGTTAGTGATTTATTTTTTTTTTGTATAAAATGGGGGTTTAAAACAATTAAAAACTAATATATTTTTAAACAATTGCTAAATTCGTTTCCTGCCTGCCAAAGTATGATCTTGTTTCGTGTCCAGACATATGAATACACAATAAAATGGGTGCAAAAGGTACATTTCACGTTTACAGCATTATTAACTACGTATTGTTATCATAATTGTTACAATTAGAATGTATTAAATACTTTAAATATTTTTCTCTAATTTTGCAAGTGAATAAAATATTTACGTATGGGGGACATTATAATCGTTATGTTGAACACGTGTGAAAAGACGGACCATGACGATCTTTTTTAATACATTATTATTGTCATATTCTTCGTCGTCCGTTCGAAATCATCATACTTATTTGCACATTTAGGGAAGTAGGTTTCTTTATTAGTTTTTAAAGTTTGCTTTCCAAGACTTGCTGCCAATAGCGTCCTATCAGTGTGAGGAATCCATATTCGTTACCAATGGATGGATGGATGGAGAGGGGAAAAAAAATAACTTTTTTATTTTTATTTTACATATTTATTTATTTGTTGGTGGAATAAGACCACGAGCTACACCAATGTTAATTAACACTAATTCTGTAACAGCGAAATCACTTTCCCAATTAACAGCTTTAGGCTGATTCAAAAGCATTGCTTCCTTATTAACAATGCCATAGTTTTCTGCAATATAGAGTCAACTTCATTTAGCTAGCCTCATATAAAATTGTAAGCCATTCTTCATTTGTTGTAATGAAAAGCTGTTTTTAATATAATTGATACAAAAAAATATATATTAATAAAAATGTGTACTTACTGTTTCAGCAGATCTAATCGATTAAGGTAAACTGCAAGCCTATCCTGGGACTATGTTACTTAAAGAACATGCAAACATTAATAAATCAGATTTTATGTAAAAGTCTTGAAATGAAAAAAATCCTGCCTTGCCTTTGCCTTCATGTTGCTGTGGTGTGTCTTTAATTTTGACAACAAAGAAACCCCTTAAATGACTAAAGACAAAGTCATGTCTTATAAAATCAGTAGAAAGTTGCTTAGTAATTTAATCAGTAGAGACTTACACCGACAACATATTTCTTCTGTTCATCTGTACTGTTATATTTTAAATTCTGGATCACAAATAGGTCTACTACAATGTAGCAAAGACAAAAGTTTTGAAATTACAATGTTGAAAATACAAAATTGAATAAAATTCCATTTTAAATTAAGATTTAAAAGGACTTAGCCTAACTTTTAGATATATACCACTCAGATTTTTTTTTTTTTTAATAAATTAAATTATTCAGGCATTACAAATGACAATACAAAGTTGACAATACAAAGATAATAGTTCATTTGAGGCACAGTATTAACGATGCACTTTTGTTCTGCATAATGTGTGGCAGTACGGCTGTATCCTTCAATTCAGTGCATAGTTAAATTGATTTGAAAATTTCTCATGTTTCCTCTTGTCCATCTTATTCATGACCTCCGTAACTCGTCTCATGGAGCTCCTATGAGGAAACAATGTGGTTGAGATTCAAATGATTAATTTACCCATCACTTGTAAAATATGTTCACCAGTATTCAATACAAATATACTTGACTTGAGTTATCTCCAAATATAGCCAAAAGTATGAGGCCAATTTAGTGAGTTTCTATTTAATATTGCACATCTATTATTACTTACTTGTTAAAGACTTTCTTCTCTAGTCTTGAACGAGATGTACTGGCATTTTGCTTTAAATCTGTAAGGTTTGGGTACTTTTTCTTTGACTTTCCTTTGTTGCCCTTCTTTCCCTTCCCGTACGTCTTTGAGGAGCCCAGATCTTCTCCAGTTGCAGCTTCGATCTCCCTCATGAGCTCTGGGTCTCGCCAATCTAAGCCAATAAGAGAAAGGTTGCCAGAATAGAGATCAATGCACCATACATTTATACACATTTTCACAACTTATTCAAATTTGAACAATGTTTCATCTATGTTAAATAATTTATCCCAATAGGGATAAATTGGGATGAATAGAAAGATCAAAAGAATAGCATTTAACAATGTTAAAGTTTTTACTGTCACTTCTGTTCAATTATTAATTTCTTTAAAAAAAATAACTGATCGTACACTTTGTACAGTAGTGCAGATAGATCAAAATCATCAACTTTTCATTAAGCATGTCCCCTACTGTTGATACATGCATATCTTGCAATGATAAAACGGTAGCTGTTAAATTATTTACAATCTCCAAAGTGTTTAATTGCACAGAGTACTGCGCTTCATCAGTCTGTAGTGAAACGCATGCATGCAACAAACAGCTTTTTCAAATGCCTTTTAAATGAATATGGAGGAGTTGGTCGTCCCTATAAGGATTTATGAAGGTGAAAGGCCCCCGTTACGAGTGCTACAATCCGTCCTCGCTTAAGTCAAGCCTTTAGGGGCTTCATCCCTGTGAGGATGATGGGGGGCCCTGCATTTAGCTTAAGCTGTGCAGCAGGACTGACTACTCTGTCAACAGCTCGCATCTGCATAAGTCAGGCACACATGAGCATCACAGGCAACAGCTGCAGTCAGCTTATTTGATTATCTATAGAAAACACATTTAAACACAAAAATTCCATGAAAAGATGGTTGTGAAGTGCACAGTAATATTGCTCTTTTGGGTTTGCACCAGTCCAGACTATTTTGGGTTAAATATAAGCTAAGATATAATTGACTGCAAAAAGGTTATGGTGAGGCAGAAATGTAAAGCTTATAATTTTATAAAAGACTTCACAATATTTTTTCCAGTTAAAATTTGTATTATTTCAGCTACAAATCTGTTCTCTGCAATTTTACAGCCATTTTATGGTTTATCACAGGGGTACCCAATCCTGTTCCTGCAGATCTATCAGAGCTCAGTGCAAACCTTGCTCCAACACACCTGTCTTTAATTATCAAGTGTCCCTGAGATCTTAATTAGCTGGTTCATATGTGTTTGATTAAGGTGTGAGTAGAGTTTTCATGTCATGAAATTGTCCCCATTCAATTTTAAGTGTCTCAGTATGACACATATTTTTGCTTTTTTTAATAGAAATGGAGGAAAATTGTTGTGTTATGCTGAATTATGCCACAAATACGGTGAACTGTTAACCTATTTTGAACCTGGAATATTCCTTAAAGACAACAGACAGCAGCTCTAAAGCCAGAAACAAATGCTTGGCCGATACTTTCCTTCAAAAGTATTTGCCACTGACATGGGATGTGTAATTGGTGACAGTTCAACTAACTTTCAAGTAGTTGATCTTAAAAGGCAAAACTGACCATAGCTGTAACATATTTTTAGTGCAAGGCTCCACAGTGCCCACTGTCATAATGATGAGAACACAACATATGTTTGTTTCCTTTTGTTAAAAGTGAGACTATATATTAAATGTTATATGTCCTATTGTTTAATACGGGGGAAAAAACATTTTGTCTTTATAGAAAGATTTCAAAGTAGTCAGTCATCCCATATTATCACTTTGAAGAACAAAATGTTTCACAGTTTTAATAAAGCATCCCCCTTCTTTTATAGCAATAATGCAACTTAAAGGTGCCATGAGCTGTCCACTTGTAATGTTAAGATTTTTACATCAAAAATCATCATAATTTAGAAGTAATAGGCTATCCTGTTTTGACCCCCCTCATCAGAACGCTCTGTTTGAAGTCGGCACAGCCTCCTCTTTTAGTTTCAATCTTTCTGAAAATCCTGCATCAAATTGTGTCTTGTTTGTAAATGAAACCACCGTAAAATGAAGTGAACAAAGGACATGGTTCTTACTGACATGGTCTGGCATTTCATTAAAAATAAAGTTCATCAAATAAAGTTTATCATTTGGTTTCAACATAGACCTGTGTTTGCTTCTTGTTATTTACACTACATGCGTGAATCGGTGGGCGGGGCTAAACTGGCAGCAATGTAGAAGCAAGCATTGATCTTCCTCAGCGGAGATGGTGTTTAGCCACACTATTACGTCATAGAGTGACATTCCACAACCTGTCGTTTGGCAAATTGGCTTCAATATAAAACTAACAAGAAAGTTTTAAGTTATGAAAATTACAGAATCTTTTTATAGCACAATGACCTCTTATATATCAATTAGATCAAGCAAATTTGGATTTCTCAGTCCATGACCCCTTTACACTGGGTGTTATGCAGGGGATGCCAGGGCATCACTATGCAGTTACTATAGAGTTCTGAATGGTTGTTAGTCTGTTGCTATGCTGTTGTTAGAGTCTTGCACCCTCACGCCTCTACACTCTCTGAAGACAAAAAAAAAAATAATGGTACAAAACTTGCCACAGGGTGGTACAATTTCCAAAACTACACCTTTGTACTTTATTTAGCCTTCATATTAGTATCTCAAACGTAATATTAGATAAATGGTCCCTTTTGAAACGGTACTGTCCCAGTGACATATTCCATTTGACAGTGTATGACATTCTTGTCTCTAGTTATGGATACGGCCCCTCCTTCATTGTAAATCAAAGGGAATTTTTTTCACTCGCTTTATCAAATTTCAAGTCTGAGCGCTAAGAAAAGCAACAGTACAGGTGTTAGATTTGACTTCACACTTAGAAGTATGAGCAGCATCATAATGACACAAATGACAGATTTACGTTAGACACACCGAAACACATACAGTGTTCAGAATCACGTGCGACTGAAATATTTTGGGAAGGCTGAAGCTTGAAGCAGAAATCAATGGCACAGCAGGGGAGCAAGTGTTCAGTCAGTGAACTGATGGACATCATGAGCACACCGGCAGCGCAGGAGAACAGGTGGGGTGTCCTGTGGTTACCCTGACAACCGGCATGTCGACGGGGAGAGGGCGTGATGGAGTCGCAAGGATCGATAGCTTACTTAGTTACAAAAGATGTTATTTCACAAGCCAGTGGTCAGCAGGCCCCCGAAGTCAGTTGCCTCAGATAACTGTTTGTTAACAAGTAAACTGTGGCCAAAGAAAGCACATCCGACGCTCCAGTGACAGCATGGAGGCGCTACTTAATTGGCTTTTAGCACCCGACTCCACAAGAAAAGAAACCAGAACGAGAAGGAGAAAAGTGAAAAGCTGAGAGGCAGAGTGAGATGCAGCCTGTCCTATTATCTGAGTATTGATGATGACTTGGATGGGATTCCATCAGTTCATCTCTTCCTAGAGTCTCACAACCACCTGATTGGACTGTTGTGTTATAAGGAAGGAAATGTGGGTAATGGAGGTCTAGTATTTCGCCTGGCTACCGGTTACTAAAGGGCTTTTGACAGTGTAGAAAAGGCCTTGGGGTCTTCAGCACTGGGTTGACAAAACATGAAAGAAGATTATCGAGCTTTCAGGTTGGTGTGCGATATTAATTTGGCAAGAGTGCATGATCCTAAACTTAAGAGTTTCAGAATTTACTCATTTTGTGTCCACAGATGTAAGTATTACACCTGCAAAAACATGAGATAGTTTGAAGAATTCTCATGCTGCTCTTTTCCATACAATTACATGCAGCCAAATAATCCATTTGCATTGGGATTGCTGGCTTAATTGGACTGAAAGACATGTAAACCTATCAGTTGATCATATCACATTCAAAAATATTACTGGCATGACTGTTGAGTTGAATATTGTTAAATAGGTTGCATGAATGATCTAACCTGGCTGCTCCTCCTCGCGCTTCCACTTTTCCTTCTCCAATCGCAGTGCATCTTCTGGGTTAACAGGCCTGCCCAGCTCATCCCGAGGGATAATACGCCCATGGAATGGGCACTGAAATTACATCTCATTTAATTCAGCTTAATTCAGCAGTTTATTCAATCAGTGTCCTGCTCATATCTATTTATTTACACAATGAAATAAGAATACATTTCTACCATTCTACCAAACACAGCTAAATATGGGCAAAAATATTCAGTATTACATCTCTTCTGTGTATTTTTTAGGGCATCATAATTGTTACTTTTCTGACCTTTACTCTATCTTGGCGTTCACACAAAGATCCATTTGGCATTGGTGTTTTGCACTTGTGCTCCACAGGTTTAAATTTCCCAGCAAAGGTGATATATCTAGACTTCATCTCTGCAGACAGTTCCTCATTTTCTACTTCCTCCTCCACCTCATGAGGCACCCAGAACTGGTGCTGTGATGTGTTCCTAAAAACCAGTGAGGACAGGGTCTTAGTAAAGGAACTGCACAAAATCTATCAATGTGTGATCTTTGACTATTTTTAAAAACCATCATATAGTGATTTTTTTGCTGGGGAAATATTTTAGGGGTGAGCATAACTTGTAAAATGTACTTTTAGTATAGAAATCATGGAATTTCTATAGCATAGAAAAGTATGGATTTTCTCAGGACTTTTGTAGAGTTCCATGACTTTTCCAGGCCTTAAAATTACAATTTACAGGTCTTCCATGACAGCAGAAAAACCTATATTGTATATCTTGTATTAGGATGTAAAAAAGTTAAACCTCCAGATCAACCTTTTCATCATTTAATTTTAAGGAATAGGAGTTGATCTGAAGTCAGTGAGCATACAATGGTGCTCTCTAGTGGCTACATCACATAACACAATCCATTTATACTTCAAAAAGAGACTGATAAATGTGTTATGTAAAACATTCTCAGTGTTTCTAATGAATGAGACTGTACTTGATGATTTTGCCAGCAGTGGGCTGCTCCTCTCCCCAGTAGTAAAGATCAACACCAAACGGAACAACAGGGGCCTTAACAGAGGCTTTGTCTTTGTTAATGTCCCCCTGGTCACTGCTGTACACTGCGACCTCAGTAGAGCCCCCAGACATACTGAAACAACCAGAACACACTTCAATCTCAAAAAACAACAATAATAATAATAAATAAATAAATATATATATATATATATATATTGTATTTGAAATACTATATGAAATATATTTCTTATGAATACTTCCATATTTCCATATAAAAATAAGAAAAACATTTAAAAATGTTTTGTTTTCTCAGATTTCTCTCACTATATTTGAAATATTTGAAAACATTTGATCATTTCCAAATATTTTAGTTCTTTTTCTGCTAACATTCCATTCCTTATTTTTTTTCAGCCCTAGTGTATACCAGTCTGTTACCTGATAAAATAGAGCATGGAAGTACAGATCACCTTGTTGAAGGAGTAGAATGAATCCTCTGTTTGAGCACATGCAGCGTTGCAGCAGCACAGGTGGGGTCCTGCTCTTCATCATACATCTTCCTCTTGAGTCGAGAGAGACTGGAGGACACAAGAGGAACAGGATGTTTGACCACAGGTTTTGATGGCTTGGCTTTGGCCCCAGAGGCTGATGTTGAGGGAGTTTCATCAAGTCCTATTAAAGACAAGAGGAAGAAGGAAACTATATGATGTTATGTAAGGTCAAATATTCAGAACACAACATTCAAACTTGTAGTCTAACGGACTGAGGGGGTTCCAGCAGGAGTGTGCAGGGGCTTAAGGTGGTTTTAGGAGTGACACTTAAGATCTAAGACTCACACTTAAGCTCTCTAGCTTCCAGAATGAGATTAAATTAAAAACACTCTGGTGAATTCCTCATAATTCCTCATAATAAGGGACACCTGACCACTTTTCAAAGACAAATGGCGATTGCGGGTATATGAGGAGCCTGGTCTGCTCTTATTTCTCGTCAACAAATATGGTTTTAAAACTAAAAAAAAAAAATCACTGCTCACTGACAAGGTATTTTTTAGATATGTTTATTTTTTTCATATTTTAAAGTCTTTGAAAAAAATCTAAATATAATTTATGCATTAAACACATTTAGGTTTGGTATTTGTTTATTTATTCAGAAAACATAAAATACATTGTGCCAAACAATCTGTTCATTAGGTTGCAGAAATTTCTTGCACAAAATGATATTCTTTATCTGACTGATGTTTTTTATATTTGAAACTAGAGATTCAATTAAAATTCCTTCATCAAAAAGATAAATTATGCTAATTTCATTCCACAATTTTCACAAAAATGAGTAAATACAGCTGTACATAATAATATTATGCCTTCAAGAACATTAAAACTTATTTTTCAGATATTATATATATCATAAATTTTGTACTTTACAACTGACCAACACTACTGAAAACAGTCTCTATAATCACACATGATCTGTGTTAAAAACGGTTTGTTTGTTTTTTCCAGAAACTATGGAGCTGAACATGGAGTCAATTCTGTCACAATCAGGTCAAAATTTCTGGTAAGTAAGATGTGATGGTTGATTTGATTGTTACAAAAATATATAAAGATATAAAATACTGTATTTGTATTTTTATAATAAATAATTGAGGTACTTTGTTTAATTTTAAATAATTTTCATGTATTTGTGCCCATCTCGGTTCATAAAATTAGTTTGCAGTTCAGAAAAAAAAAAACATACTTGCTTACTAAAGTCTAATATTCTGGTCTCTATATATGGTTCAGGGTGCGTGTTACAGAAAGTTTCTTATCTTAGGTCTTAACTTAAGATGTGATGTGTTAAATTAGGATTTTTCGCAAATTAGTATTACAGAAGCACATCTTAACTTGATTTGGGATTCTTATCCTATCTTACAAAATAGTATCTTATCTCTAGTTAGGAAATCTTAAATGGCATAATCAAGCTCGACAATCCACTCTCAGGTCTGTTACCAAGCAACCAACACTGAGCAAGCTGCTGATGAGGTAAACAAAAGCTACTTCACTTTGAAAATCGCCTTTTGCAAAAAAACGTAAGGCATTAGTCACTTGCACTACAACCAGTAATGCTCTGTGACTCTTTTGTTGGTCTCTATAATGCTGGTTGCAGTTCCTGTGCTAACTGTAATATGTTGTGCGGCAGTCTGTATCATCAAAATATAACACATCTTCAGGGTCCTCCAAGAGTCTTTCTACCATTAAACATCCTAGGTTTCATTTTCAACTATTAATAAATGTAATACCATTGTCGGACAGCACAGTTGTAAGCGTTTTTTTCCGTTAGCTTTCAAATAATTTTGAAGTTAGGAGAGCTATGGGGTTGTCGTAAAGTTAAGACAGTTTTTAGGGTTTTTTTGTCAAGTTAGGAGGTTTCTGTAATACCCCTTTCCTATCTGTAGTTAAGATAGGATAACGCACTTAGGAAATGCTGTTCTGTAATAGCTTTTGTCCTAAATGTGGTCCTAACTGAAATTACCATGGTTACCAAACAGATAAGATAAGATTTTAAAGTTAGGATCTTTCTGTAATACGCCCCCAGGTTCCTCCAATTCATAAACTTACAACTGATTGATTGATTTGCCTATTTTATTGTCCTCCTGCAAATTCAAGTCTGATCACTTATTTCTTTAGCACAATGGCAGGACTAGTTATGTGCTGATTACTTTATCAAATTACTAACCCTAAATATAAGCAAAAGCAACAGTGATGCCTTGGTAATACCAGCAGTTCAGTTCAACAGATGTAGTGGATTACAAAAGAAAATGAATTATGGTCTCAGGACAGGATGAGAATCCTGATTGTAATCGTCTGGTGTATACAGTTAATCCAGGTTCACTCCCTTTCAATGACTTACTGCATCATAGCAGCACTCGGGTGTGCAAAATCATGATATACAACCAAAAGCTTTCTTTTTCTGTTCAAATTGACCAAAATGGTAGCTATTTGTCTGAAGCAATAAAGTTGCAGGTGCTAAAGAGATAAATCAATAAGAGGAAATAGAGAGGCCCAGCAGTAGACATAGAGTTGAGCTGCCAATGGTGGCGTTATTGATTTTCCTGAGTTCAACAGGCCTTGTAATTAAAATGTAAATTTTGAGAGAGATAACGTCCTGACAGGAACGCTGGGATAAAGGAATAGATAAAAGCTCTGTAGTGAAAGGAACGGCGAGAGAGAAAGGAGGAGAGGAACAGACAAAATGCTTTTCAAATTAAAGTGTTTCTCTCTGGATGAGGGAGCCGATGTGATTTTGAAAAAAGAAAGGGAAGGATTAGCCAGGGATGAGCTCGAATCCTGTGACAGGTTGATGTTATATTAAATGAAACTGCTGATGGTAACTTGCACTGATTGATAAATTTGAAATGATGGAGTTAACTTGGCAGTAAATCAGAATTATTTTTTTCTGAGTCCTGTTTTAGGAGTATTATACTGCGAACGGTTGCACTTTCAGTGCACAATTTCCATTTTCAATCTATATTCCTCCACATGTAGAGTGCACCCAAAAATCTTTTCACATTTTTCAAAAGAAAAGAAATGACATGCACGTCTCCAAATGAGCCTCACATCTGATTTACTGTGGTACAACATTACTAGTTTAAGGTAAGCATCAATATTAATATTGCTCATATTTGGGGTTTAAGGACTAGAACAACCATACGTATTAAACTTCAGCACATCCTGCATTCGTTGTGCATATGAAGGATATTTCAGAATGTGCACTGTTAAAGAGAATTATTACTTTTCTAAGTGATCATAAAGACCTGGGCATGGGATCTTTAAAAAAATTTAATAAATAAACCTCACAACCACATAGTAATGCTGTAACAAAGTAAAACAAAATGTTAAACATCTAATTTTTATTGATATTTGTATGATATATGATTAAATTAAGCTCAGAATAATTTGGTTTTAGATGAATACACGGTTTTGTAGGTGAACAATTTAGCGCAAAGAGGCCTGTGAGATGAGCATTGTAAATTACCACTCCAAGCTAATGGGCGCTCATTAACACCATTGCATTGTTAATTTGGCATGGCCAGTGCACTGATCATTACATACTTTACTGCAGAAAGCAGCTTGGCTCTGTGAAGCTGCAGAAATGATATCCTAATGAATCAACAGTTAGCGCCTGTTTAGAGATGCTGAAAGGAAATAAATGAAGAAAGAGAACAGGAGAGTCTGGTGAAATCATATTGCATCTCATAATTACTGTGCGGCGCGGAGCTCATCATACATTACCAGGAAAATCTGGAAATTACTAAACTACTTCCAAAGTGCATGCTGTTCCTACAAGAACTGCATAAATCCCATTAGCCACTGAAATCGATTATTTTCATGACAGTAAATTTAAAATTGGACAGGATTTGAGGTCAAATATAATTGTGTTCTTTAGCTTGTGTCTGACCTATTGCTTGACCTCTGTCTTTTGCCTGTGGCTTCTTGTCAATAGAGCTGTCCTTGCCCAGATGGACAAGAATCTTCTGCATGTACAAATAGTCAGCTGTCAAAACAGATTTCTGTTGGCAGCCCCAGGTTATAATTGATTTAAACCAGGCTCCAAGCAATTTATTACCTTTCACAAAGATATCAGAGTTTTTAAATGAGCAGCTGTTTTTACACTGAATGTGATATTATTTTGCTCCCACATTTGACCCCAAATTATTCTCAAATGGAGATTCTTATTACTGTAATGAAGTAATTCTTTCTTACAATGATTTTTGTACCTATAAATAAATTAAAGGCAGTACAAAAAATACTACCGTGATGTATACATATTTTACAATTTATACTTTAAACAAAGAATCTAGGGGGAAAAAAGAGCTTAATTGTCATCAAATAATGTCACAATGCAAAAATAATAGATTTCATGGTCTTATTTTGTTCATTTTTTCCCCCATTTATTTTGTAGAAAATTGTGACCTAGCAATGTTCTTCCCAGAGTTGATGAGACTCACTTTTACAATAATGTGAATCTGTGATTTTTCCAATTAAATTCACTGTCAACATACCTATTTTTAAAGTAAAACTCATAGCTAAACAGCACAACTACCACAAGTTGTACAATGCTTTGAACACAAACGCTTAATGCTTTACACCTTAACTCTATGAACAAACTTTCCTTTGTGCTTTGAAGCTTTTCAACAGATAACCATTTCTAACTAAACTCACCACTGTGCGTTTAATTCCACATTTAAATATCCTGCTGCTTTAAGCCCAAAACTACAAACAAACTGGAATCCCCAGAGGACATTTCAGCTCATATCTACTTTGAAGCAGCCACTATAAGAGTGTGGCGATATCCTATGAGAGATTATTTGGATTAAGCAAGATCCTATAGAGAAAGCTAGTCCCTTTACTGATGAACAGGTCTGTCTTATTGCATTAGGTTTCAGATCTGCACCTGAACAAACTCACCATACTCTGCACGCAGATGTTCAGGAATGTGAGGTTCATAGCCCTCCTTTTCCGGCACGTCTACAAAATCGTCGTCGTCGTCTTCTCCGTCCTCAGGAGCTCTCATCTAGCTCGGGAAAAACAGAGTCGCTTTAAAGCCATGATAATAAATAACACCTAATAGAGATGGTAACATGTGAGGGAATTAAGTAACTATGAGCCTATTTTTCTTGATTTACTCAAACATTTGCATTTTACTTTGAAAATGCAATAAAAACTACTGTTGCAAAATATTTCCTATTTTTTTGTTATTCTCAAAACCACGCTTGTTTGCTGACAGTTTACAAAGAATGTCTGCAATTCTCTTCTGGCTGATTAACACTCAGATGAGATATTCACTGTGGCCTCAGGATATTCCAGAGATTTACAGCACTATGAACGGCAAACTCTGCAGTAACGTGGGACATCTTAACATTTTAATTCAAAGTCTTAATAGAATTTCCAGTTGACCAAATCCAATTTTTTTTCTAGTGGTAGTCTGAGCATTGTCCCAGCTAACTGTGACCGCATAAAATAATAGTTGTTATGTTAAACAGACTTTTTTCCAGCATCTGTCAGCACGCAAAGGAGACAATAATAATTATTTGCGATGGTTCAGAAAGTAGGGCTACATGGGACTGCTGACAAGCCAAAATAAACTAAAGCTGCTGGTGGATGCCCACTTAATATTGGGTGTCTTAGTCTTGGCTAGAGATGGTGAGGTTGAGTTGTTACTGATTACATCTTTGTGCAGGTTGTTCTACAAAAGAGCAGGGCGAACAAGGTGATACGATTTTTACTCTGAAGTCCCGTGTTCACCATGCAATCACTGTAAGGATATCAAGTCAGCACGAGGCACCGGATAAACCCATCTTAAATGTGATTCAAACCAGATCAAGGCTTTAAGAACCTTTGACAAGAAGAGAAGTTATTCTCTGATCTTATGTGTATCTATGATAAAGGTAAGCTGAAAAGCTTTCATAAATCTCAAGGTCTGGGGAAAGTATCAACAACAAATGCTCAAATTTTACCATGTCATATTATGTTAATGCTAAAACCAATTTTGCAATTTTAACATTTATATAACAGATTTGATTTTTACAAATGTATAATACTCTATGGGGGGATGTTTAACTTGTGTTTCAATGAAATAGTTGGGTATTACTGGATATAATTAAATTTTAAGTAACATTTTTGTAAGTATTATATCAGCCATCAGCCACAATATTCTCAGATACTGGTATTTGTATCAGCCTTTAAAAAACCTACAACTGATAGATCTGAAATATCATCAATGGCCATACCACAATGCAGGGCAGTTAACAACCAACCAAAGTTTAATATCTATAGTTACAAATGCCAAGTATGTTCAATAGTAAAAGTGATGATTAAGCAAACACAACTAATTAAAAAAAATAAAGCATAATCGCATTGTAGATGTCTTTAAGTGCTGAAGACGATGGTGACTGGCTCATGGTTTCAGGAGGCAGGTGAGCTTTATTCTGCTCTCCCTCCGAGCATCTACTGCTGCCATCTGCACCTGCTCATCCATCACGCGCGCTGTAAGTTTTGTTATCACTCTAACACTAATCAAAAGAGAAAACTGTCACCGCCACTGACCTGTGGAACCTCCCAATTATGCTCTTCAAGAGTGACAGCAGCACTTAACTTCCACTGCCGGGTAAATGACCACCATCAATCTAAACAGAATAGCAATGAACCACCGGGCTGCAAATGATTTTTTTTTTTTTTGGTACAGAAATCCCCAGCCTGGAATTTATGAAAGGTGAAAAGCAACTGAAGGCTATTTTACCCCCCTCCTCCTGGGCCCCACTCCTTAGCCGAGGGTGTTCAGACTCGCAGGCCTGGGGAGACGACGTCTGCATTAGTGCTAAACAGAATTTATGCCTTTTAATTTACTCAAAAGGTGCTTAAGCGGCCCGTGCGCTACAATGCATAACAGAATGCCAGTTTTTAAATATGGGGGTCGTTGGTATAAAATGGTATATATAATCTGCGTGCCCTTCCTTTTCGAGGGCAATGCTAAAGTGTACGGCTCTAGCGTGCCTTTCCATTTTTTCTGTCTAATTGTCTCCATGATTACCTCAATATAGCGTACTAAAGATTGTAGCTTGCTTTGCTTTCGTTCATTTTTTTTGTCTTTTTCATTATTGCAGGCAGGCTATGTTGACAATTCCATATTGAGGTATAAACTGTCTTTGCTTGCATGAGGTCTCAATTACGTGCACTGGTGGCGTTGGTTCAGAAATGAGCCCTCTATGGTGAACACAGAACACATCTGTGTGTTTTCAGTGGTTATGAAATTAAATAATCCCTTCATTTCATACTCAAGCCCTATAGTCTCCACCTAAAATTTGTAATGCAATGAAAATTGATACTTTAAATGTCTAAGTAAGTCTAATGTCATTTAAGCTAAATGCATTAAAGGTTTTTTTCACAACACACAAACTGTACTGTTCACCCACTTTCTGTACCACTGTCTACAAGCTACTTTTGACTACTTTTAACTTTAAACTAAGTCTTAGCAATGAATCCGGACCATCTTCAATTGAGACCACACCACCTGCGGGTGATGGATTTATAGATCGGAAACGTCTGAGCCAAGCATGTCTGAAACGTCATATTAGCACATATACAGTGTTTGATTAGCTAAATACATGCGTCTTTTGTAGAAAGAAACATAAACAATGTTCTAGATACTGTTCTCCACAACAACTGCGTATTTGCACGGTCCTCAATGTTTACTCTCCTTTGAACGAGAACTGACAGAGACACTTGATTATGAGATGATCTGCGTGTTTAACCCAAATGCCCGTTGTATATAGTATCAGACTGAGGTAATATTTTACAATAAACTTACTTTAGTTAACCTTAATTAAAGCATTATCTAACATTTGTTTCAAAGTTTATTAACCTTTATTAACATGAGTTAATAAAAATACTGTTCATTGTTATTTTGTGTTAGGTCAGTTACTAATGTTAACAGATACAACTTTTAATTTTAGGCATGTATTAGTAAATGTTAAATTAACATTATTCAATGCATTAGAAGTATCATGTAGAAGTATATTGTTAGTTTAACGTTAACAAATGAAAGCTTATTGTAAAGTGTTATAGGTAACTACAGACATTTTTCCAAACAATAATTCAAATAATGCTTATACTGTCATTATAGTCGTTTTATTGTTTATTTTTTTCAGAGTTGTATATGTTTTGTTATTTTCTGTTTTAAACCTTTGTGCTGCGTTATATTTTCTGTTGGAAATTTGACATGCAGTTTTCATACAGTACACTTTGCCCACCCTGTTTTATGTAGGCCCACCCACTTAAACATTTCTGGCTTTGCCCCTGGTCTGTACTTGAGTTTAATTAGTTACTTTCACATTTTTATAGTATTTAACACATGTAAACACCACTGCTAATAGCCGACAGAGTCCACTTCAGAAATAGAGAAACAGGAAAGTCCATCACCACATTAAAAAAAGGGAGGGTACATTTGATGTAAATTGAAACATTGAGCAGTCATTCTGCAATCTGCAACTAATTACAAACTTTAAACATAATTTCAATCTCACCTAAACCTTTTTTATGCATTGTTGCCACCAGCTGCAGAACAGATTGTCTATTCATCTTGTCTTTATTTAATCAAATGCAGTTACTACCTTGATAGATTAAAGTGCTTAAAAATACTTGCACAATAGACATTGCAGACCAAAAACTGTTATGTTTAAATCACTTGTGTTTTTATCACATCTGTTGTGATAAAATCAGCACTGTCAACTTGTAAAGGCAGTATTATAATTCTTTGACTGGAGTGTGTAGATACTAAGAATGAGTCTCCATATAAGGGTTTTTGCTGACGCAGGTGTTGCTGACATGTCAAGCACACTTCCAAGTGTCTCAAGGAAACCTAAACTCCTGACAATGTAAAGTAGCCCAGGAATGTTTCCAGAAAATAATACAAATTTAAACTAATTCAAAATATTAATAAAAAACTATGATAGTATCTCAATAATACTTAAAAAACACTGCTGCTAACCTCCATGATTTGTTTCATCAGCAGACAAGGACATATAAGAGTGATATTGAATATTTAGACGATGTGCTTCCACGAGTGGACTACTGGCAGACATTCGCAGTGAACTCTATTGATCATGCACTGGCCCCTGGCCTCTACCCTGAGAGGATAAGATAATGAGTTTCCGGTTAAATGTCCCCCACTTATGGGGAAAACACATTCCAGCAGTGCTCTTCGTGCCCTCCAATATATTTTGTATGGTCTAATTAACTCTGTAAGCAATCTCAATTACTTTGTGCCCAGGGAAGCATCGGCCAGGCACACTCCTTAAGCAGGTCTGTTATCCTTTTAAAAAATGAGCTGAGGAGGTAGCCTCGGACAACTGAGCCCTACACTTCATTTGTCTTTGGCCAAGTTTGATGGCTATGCGTTTAAAAACCCATTCAATCTTATAAACCAAAAATTAAATGTACTCAGCTGTGATGGTCCTCTGTGCATCTGCTATTTATATGCTAATCTCCTCTCTTACGGGGAAGGTCTTGCAAATTACCACGGCAAACCAATAACTCAGGTGTATGGACTAGCGGGCTAGCTGACCGCAGAAAAGAATGAAATGTGCTTTGTTACGAGAACACGTTCTAGGCAGCCTGGAGAGAGACTCTCGTGAAGTTTCCTGTCATATCTCAATTTGAAAGCTCACTTACACACATATACATACATGCAAACACACACACAGGGTTATTTCAGGATAATTGAGACATTTTTCCCAGTCATCTCAATGGCAAAAGTGTTCTAATTTACCCAAATTCACAATTTACCTGAATTTACTCAAATTCACCCTATACACGCTTTCTTTCTATCTATCTATTTATTTATTGAATAGGTTCACTGTAAAAAAAATAAAATGTAGTAATAAAACAAAGATTACTTATGATATAAAATACTATTTCAGTCTTTCTGCTTCAAAATCTTACACTTAATTCAATGTGTTACTTGCCATTTCTTTCTAATTATTTGTTAAAATTGTTTAGAAAGCAAATCCTACAGTAAATGTTTTTCAGAGTACATTTATTAATCAAATAGTTTTGTCTGCCGAAAACAAATATTGCCCAAAGTTTAACTGTAATTTTGAGTAACCAAAACGTATCTGTTCTTTCATGCTGAAGAACACACTGTGAGCTAGCGACCCCCAAAATGAATTTGATCACTTAATTCAGAGTTAAGTGCACAGCTGTCATTGAATTAGATACAGCACATCTAAGCAAGTTTCATCTCAAATGCCGCAGGAGCTGTAGGTCTTTTAACCAGCGGCTGTTAAAGTTATTTTTATTGGCTATACAAAGTCAGTTCTCCTCAAGTTCACGCAGATTTCCTAGCAGTATAATCACATGTTCAGAGGATCACAATAACTATCAACATGATCCACATTTCACAACCACAGTGTCACAATATACTTTGTCTTCATAATGACCGATATATATATATATATATAATTTTTTTTTTTTATGCTTTAAAATGTTATTTATCGCAACAACATTCATACATTTTTAAGTGTTATTTACTTCAAACTACTCTATATGAGATTAAGAAAAACAAACTAAATAGATATTATTGTCCTCAATTATTGCACTTCAGGACAAGCCATTAATTTGCCTTATCACAGTAAATAGTGTATATTCTCCCCCAGCCCTATAAATGTTTTTTTTCATTACATATTTTGTGTATAAGGAACCTCAGACCTCAGCCACAAATCCACATAAGGATCTTATATGAGGAAAAACATGGTGTGCTATTTATGCAACTAACTGATATTTTGGTATACTTTAGTAATTCATTTTCCTTATAATATATTTAAATTTCCAAGCTATTGGAGTTTTTGTTTAATCTAAAACTCATTATCATGTGATAAAGGCACACAGAAAAATTATAAATAGTCATTTTACATCTTTTTCTGTTCTTCAATCAGTAGGAGTTTAAGCTGAAAGCAATTCCACCCTGTGTCATTGCTATGGCATTAGCAATGACACAGGGAATAAAGTAATGGAATGTTTTTAGGGGGAAAAGGAAAAACTAATTATGATAAAGGCCTTTTAGTTGTTGCTTTATCACAAAGCACTGACTTTTTGCATTGAAAATCGTCACTGAGAGTGATAAACCTCTCTGGCGTGTAGTCAAGTGCTTTGTCAATGTCACACCCCTCCTTTTTCTCTACCCTGTCTGTTCTTTTCACCCAGTTAAAAATGGATAACGTGTCATAATGATGTGTCTCATTCCACCCTAGAGTGAGCAAATCTCCATTAGCACATGAGCTGTGCCTCCCTGTAGCAAAGATGCGCATTTGACCATACAATAAACAGCGTAATCGAAAAATGGCCACACTACTACACAAATATTCTGAACACCCTCGTCATGTGTTACATTTGGACATCTTTTGACAAGCAAACATTTTCCAGCACTCTATTTGACAAAATTCTATTATTTAATGTGTGGGGAAGGAGCGCCCTCCTCTGGGGATAACGCATTACGTGAAAGTGAAACGTGACCTGACATGTGGCCTAGTATGGTTACCCATACTCGGAATTTATGCTCTTCATTCAACCCATCCAAAGTGCAAGTGCAAGTGCAAACCTTTGAGTTATGAGTCCGACTCTCTAACCATTAGGCCATGACTTCCCCATTACTGAAGTTATTCCAAATCAAATTTGCACTGCTGAATTACTGTGATCACTGCTGCTTACAGCATGGTACATACTGCATGTATGTATACAGTATACTATATCTTACTCACTCAACACAGAAAAATCAGTTGTGAGTTGGATAATGTATCCAATCAATGGAAATTCATTGATATATAAATTAATGTATTATATTAGAACTATTAATATTATATATTAATAATAATCATTGTTATGCAAACATATTGTTAAGACCAGAAACATTATGATCTGGGGTCCCACTTTATATTAGGTGGCCTTAACTACTATGTACTTACATTTAAATTAATCACTTGGTACAATGCACTTATTGTGTACATACATGCTTTTACATTGTACTTATATTTTTTAAAAATACCTATATGTAATTACATCTGTAATTAATTTCTGTAAGTACATTTATAATTACTCGTTTAACCCACCCTTAAACCTACCCATACCACCAAACCTGTCCCTAAACTTACCCATATCCCACCTCAATAGCAGCAATAGTGTTTTGTAATGCAGTATGAACACAATAAGTACATTGTACTTATTTTTTGATGTAAGTACATAGTAGTTAAGGCCACCTAATATAAAGAGTGACCTGATCTGCTTTGATGTAACTGTGAAAAGTTAAATATATTGAATGCAATTGACAAAACAAATTCACACGATATTTATCATTGTAAAATCCTGGAACAGCCATGCAGCATGTCAAAAATAAAAACAGTTGTCAGTCAGAAAAGTGTAGGCCTATATCTGTTTGAAAAAACTCACCACTCTTCTTTCTCTGTTTTTGTAGTCTATATGAAGACGCTCGTGTTTTTTCAAGGCGTACTCCAGTGATTTCTTTAACTCAGTGGCTCTCCTCATCAGTTCTTCCTCAACACCCACCTTTGTAAAGACCTGTAAAAGACACATTTTACAGGTCGCTGTGAAAGATTATGGTTTATAAAGTTTAAAATATGGATTTTTGTGGAAAAGAGCAGCTCGGACATTGTGCTAAACATCTATTGTTGAATAATCAGTGACATGTTTTTCATTTGGGAATGAATGATTCCTTTCAGAGGTCAAAGGGTTTACCTGGATCCAGGACTGCACCAGAGGCAGGTGTCTGGTTGTGATGAGTCTATGGAGATCCCTCACAGTGTTTACTATTGCTTCATTCTCCTCTGTCTCCCTCAATTTTAAATCTGCAGACATGATTCAAATGGTTATTCACAAAATTTGAACTCCAAATTCCATGCCATGCTATGACATGACAGAGGATACGTATCATGAGAATGGCTGTGAACCCGATCAGTCAGATACACCTGTGGACACACTGAGCTCCAGCTGATATCCATAAGACATTAAACCAGTGCTGCGGAGAAAGACGTCCTCATCAGGAACTTCCTCTGTGTCACTCTCGTCACTACACTTGTCTGTTTGCCCTTCATCATTTGTCTTCTCTGTCATCTTTCCGCTCTGCTCATTGCTCAGGTCTTTACTGCAGCAGGGTTGGTCAGATATGTTCTCAGCTTCCGCAGAGGTTTTAGCAACTGTTGCTTCCTCATTAAACAGGTTTAAGTCATCGGTTGCAAGCAGTTTTATGCAGTTGTTCATCTCAGTCAAGGTTTCCTCAATCTCAGTCGTCATTTCTTAATGAAAGAGAGATCAAAACAAGCATTTTAGCATGGATAGAAATGGATGGGCACACTGTTTTTCTTATATTTAACTATGGATTAATGGCACTTAATGACATTTTTAAACAGAACAAAACTTGAACAAGAACTTGTCACTCTTTTTAAAACAAGATTGTTAAATGCAATGTTTTCTAGATATTTATTTTTATTTTTGACAAGATTTTGAAGATGTAAGATTTTAGTTCACTGAACAAATGAACTTATGTTTATATGTATATACTTAAAAAGTGCTAGGAGTTTTGAAAAATTTGCATTTTGTCAAGAATTTTGAAAAATTACATCAATGTTGTAATATTAGCGCCAAAGTGATTGTTAAAAAAAAATACAACTATGCTATTTCACCCATATCCTGTAAATGTATTGCCACCTTTTTCTTTTCCCAAGTCTTAAAGAATACTCTAGCAAGTCATTAACCACTTCTGACAAGGTTTTTGTATTCAAGGGGTTGTGAATTAAAATGATTGATTCATTGAAGTAAATATTTAGCCTGTTGATTTTTTTGTTTATTTACAGTATTATATCTAAGATTACCGATTCCAGTTGCTCATTTCATTTAAAGGTTGTCCTGGGAGCGATCACTCAGTGTTTAACCAGCATATAAAGTATTTGCTTAACATAGTTTCTCAGGAAATGTCGATTCTTGGTGGAGCTGTGAAATCTTAAACATGCTGTAATAAACTTAAAATACTTTACTGTAAACTTACCCTTACAGCAATACACATCTAGGAATTTCACATTTACACAAGCTTTACATGCAAATTGTTTAAATATTTTCTATCTGTGCATTTTAACAACAGCAATTTAGAATTAGTTCCACTTTCTGCACACAAATGACTGGATTGCTTATGGGACATGTGTGTAGCCACATTGCGTATGCAAACAGGGTGTCAATGACGAAAATACAATATCTTGAAGGTATCAGTCAAACAGGATAAGTTTTAATGTCTGTAAAGTACTTGTTACTGTGGATGTCAGTAATGATTATTGCCAATTTACACAGGATAAGCTATACAGACATTGTTGAGATAGGTGTGCCTATACTGTATACTGCATTATATCTATTATAAGATGAAAGTGATTTAATTCCAAAAAGTGGTACAACAAATACTATAATACAAGCCTGTAATAATAAATTGCTCTCATAAATGCATAAATCTGTTTCCAGAATGAACGCAATGGTATTTAATAAATATGTGTAGGTGCCTTGTACATCAGCTGATCTGATATTCAATGCTACAATTAAGAAGTACAGAGAACTATAGTTAAAAATGAACATAACTCACTCCCACTCTCAATAAGCAGTAATTCCAGAATCTAAATAATAATAAAAAAATGTGTAGAAATTCTGCTGTATAATGTAAGCTGACTTCAGATATAAAAACAGAGATTGGATGGGTAATCAGATGATGTCCTATCAAGAATGTGTGGAAATATAAACATGGCAATGCAGTAGCGTCTATGTTATGTCACCTGCAACCCAGTTCTTCATTACAGATCATTAGTTCCATTTTGAGAAATTAATGTTAATGTTAGTTTTCAGTAAAATAATTTGATAAAATTTCTGAAAACAAGCCAATAGTGCACTTGCACTCAACTGGCTCCATGACTGCATTATTGGCCTGTTTGCCACATTGCTAGCCCTTCAAGTTTAGAGGAGACATGATATAATGACGACAAAAAATTACATTTATATAAAATAAAAATGTGTGTAAATATATCAAGGAATAATCAAATTACTTGATTTTAGTGTCGACAACTGATTTTAGTGTAAAATGATTTTACTTTTATATTTTATTTTCATTTATTTTTGTTAATTCTCTTTTTTGCTCAAATGGTAACAAGTACTTATCTGTAGATTTTTTTTTTCTTCAGTGGAGTTACGGTTTGTGAACATAAAGGTGTTTACCTTCCATTTCCTGTTTGGCCTTTTCAAGCTTCTCTTTGTAAATTCTTTCCAATCTCTTCTGTTTCTCCTCTTGTCTTTTTCTCTCAGCCAATGTTCTTGCTTCAACATCATGAAAATCTACCTAAAAAAAGAAACAATGATTTCTTAAAGTGATAAATGAATAATCTGTTTGTGGGTTATCAAAGAGTTTCTGGTCCCCATTGACTTACATAGTATTTTTTCCATAAGACAGAAGTCAATGGAGACAAGCAACTATTTGGTTACCCTTACTCTTCAAAATATATTTGTTATGTTAAGGAGATAAAGCAATTTATACAGGTTTGGAACAACTTGAGAGTGAGTAAATCATGACAGAGAATTTTTAGTTGTTGGGTGAACTATCCCTTTAGGGAGACATTTCACTATGATAATGACGAATTCTATTCAAAATTAAAACCGCCCATAACATCAAGTGCATAAAAACCATATGTAGATAATAAACAATTTGAACATAATATTGGAAAATACAATGACACACAATTGTTTTTTTTTTTATTAATTGCTTGATTAATTCACATTTGATTACACAGCTAAATTTAGCTAGAACACAATAGTGTTTCCATAACAATCTTTATATAATTATATAACAATAGTGACGTGTCCCAGGGTGCAGACTGATGGTATTAAATACTATAATCACAGAACAGGCGCGTCCAGATAAATACCTTTTTAATCTGCTTAAGAAAGTGATATCCCAGAGACAGTTTCTTGTACGCCTCTCCATACGTGGCGTGCCAAGACTGCACAGTCTGAATGGCAAGTGTCCTTAGTTTTCTCGCCACCTCTTTGGGTGGAGGCAACGGTTGCTCAGCATCTGTTTCTACTGTAAGTTCCAGGAACTCCTGAAAATTTGTGATGAGAAGATCTCTGAAGTAATGCGACCGGCTGAAAATCTCATTGACCATTTGGAAGGCAGAGAGACGGATCTCTGCGTGCTCTTGGTTCAGCTGGGTCATAATCAAGTGGTAATAATGATCAACATAGTCAGTGGAAACTCTGTGGCCAGAAAAGGAAGAAGAGATTCAACTTAACAAGGAGCGTAAGGTTATATGTCCAGTGCTGCTTTGTGGCCACAAAAACAAACAAACATGAGCAAATACAGATTTATGCTTACTTGGCAAATCACCAAATGGACTTTGATTATGCTTCATAACTGACAACATTAATAAATAAACACTGGGTAAGACCAGTTTCCTCATTCTGTGACTAGATAATGAGATTGTAAGCACACTTTGGGCAGAGGTGGCAAAAGCTTTGGTGACTATGGCATTGCTGTCTGAAATCAAAATTTACGGAATCTTTTTTTTTTTTCTTACATTTTTTTGCCTCACCATCTGAGAGCACAAAATGCATGATGGTTAAACAAAAGACTGTCATTGGCTCCAGTTGTCGTTAAGTTCACTTCAAGGTAAAGTTCAATAGGCTCTAGGGTTCAACTGGTTCAATGGGCCTTTTACTAATACAGTGACCGCAATGGGGCAAAAACACTCACTAAGCAAATAAAGATGCCCTTAAAGAAGAGTGTTTTCGTTCCTATAAAATCGTTTCCAGAATGTTCAAATCTGTTCACATGACTCAAGTTTGGTCCACGTTGTTGTTGTTTTTACTTACTGTGTGTGAAGAAATCAACAACCTACGAAAAACATACTTGCATATTTTCTTCACTTCCTTCATTTTGTCTTGGTTTAACTGTGGTTCTCCTGAGGTAGTCAACTCCTCAACCAGTTGTGAGAGCTTATCACGCATCGTTTGGTCCATCTTGACATAACCCTAGAACAGAAGGAATAAAGAATGAAAGGAAAGGGTCAAAGCAACCATCACTGAAAAACAGTTACCCCCATATGCTACTATACTCATTATTATTTTTGTTATGCAGCTGCCGTTAAACACAGATATATAGATAGATTCACAAAGTCTACTAGTGACAGAAAGCTTCTCATTTTAGCAGACCGCATCCAAAATATTTAACGTAGTGGATATAATGTATGACACGTACCGCTTCCTCCACCTGCTGTAATTAAACTGGCTTTAATAATCACTTGTATTATATAAAATGTATGTATCCGTTCGGAAATGAAATTCACTCATCTCAGTATTTTAGTGCGATTGATCAGGGAATGTAAACAAAGACACACTCTGCAACCGTGAAGTGTGAGGAGGCCGCCATTTTCAAAATAAGAGTCGCTCTCAGGTGTAAATTCTTACTGAACTACAACCGAAACATAATCGTTAATACAATATTATTCAAATTATTTTAAATGTGTATGGCAGTATATGAGTGTGCGTACTTCTGTTACACCTGTGCCGCGCGCGTCTTCAGAAGCTATGAATATTTCATGATTATTCATTAGACGCTGCTGACGTTGCTTAGTGGGTGTTGTTACGTAACAAAATCAATATTCATTAGGCAAGACTTCCTTCCTTTCGTATTCGACAAGCTGACAACCGCCCACTCACACACGTCTGGCTGTCAGCCAATCAGCGAGGCGCATTGACCGAGCGTCGGGCAGCGGAATTCGTGGAATTCGAGTGACGCACTTTGTAAATTTGTAACCGTTCTGTGGGTGGGAGCAAAAATGCAATAAAAGGACTAACCACACCTGAGAGTGATAGATTACATAGTCAACACGTCGCTGTATACAAACAATCATGCTTACAAAGGTGGTTTTGGTACTCTGTTTGGCAGGTGAGTCTGTAACTGATTTAGGTAACAAGGAACGCAAAAGTCTGATGTTTTGAGAAAAAAAATCACGTAGCAGGCGCTTCATATAAGACTGTGAGTTATTTTTCTCTCTCTCTCTGACTCTGTGTTTCACTTTTCTTCTAAACAGCTTTGGCAAGTGCAGCTGTTATCCCTGATGGCTCTAAAGAGGTGGGTTAAAGATTATAACCAATTCGTGATGCTTTATTTAACCACTATATGTATCTAATGTATTCTGTGTGCTTTTGTTGGCAGCCAAGATGCTCTGAGTACTTCCTGCCCATATGTACCCGGGAATATAGCCCTGTGTGTGGCACTGATGGAGTCACATATGCCAACGAATGCATGCTGTGTTTGGGAAATATGTAAGTAAATCAAGTTTTTAATATTTAATTTTTATCCTCCATTTAAACGTTCTTACTCGTGTCCTTTTGAAAATTTGTTTGACTGTCTTGTCATAGGGAGGACAAGGTCAACACTTTAATCTCCAGGACGGGTGAATGCTGAGACAAATCTACTCCGTTATATTATCTGGATGTGACATGAAGGCTGGAACCACATGCAGTTTTTTAAAAATGGTTTTGTTTTAAGAAAGTGTTTTCCCCCTGTTTTGTGTCCTTTTTAAAACATTATAATCTCTTAATAAAACCTTGATATAGAAGTCACTGCTGTGTACTGTGCTGTCTTTAGTATAAATTGGCACTATTCATCACAACTCCAGTGATTCTCTTGATAAATCGGTCATAAACATAAAAAGACTTAAAGTTGTATTGGAATATAAGCTTTATGAGCTATAGTAGTTTATAATAACACGAAGACAACAACCAAAAGAAAAAGGTGGAAACTTTTGGGAAAATGTGATGTTAGAGAGTATGAGGTGATTGATCGGTGTTTGAACTGAGTGAACTTTTGTCCTGGGGCAGAAGTGACTATTTTTGGGCAACAGAATTCTGATATATAGCTGTAAAACATTGAAGTTCAGTCTGGCAATGAAAAAAAAAAAAAAAGATGCTTATGCTTAAGAATAAAACCAAAAATTAGTTATGTCCGTATTTAATTAAACAGTTTAAAATTTGAGTGCTAAGTTGTTGTTTTTTTACTTGAAGTAGCTTTCAAAATCAAACGGCACAAAAAAACCTTGAAATAATGCCTAGCAGTTACAACATCACTCTGCACTTAATTTAGACAACACCACCAGCAAACAAAGATTACACTGGATAAACTGTAAAACACAACATTACTCCCACTGGACGGGCCAATAGTCTTCTTGTACAGTGGTGTCATATATTTCTGGGTATATGAAGCTCATGTCCAAAGAACAAACTTTGAGCATAGTCTTCATGATTCATATTTCTTACAGAGTTACAGCAGACGTTTGACGGCCTATTTATACATGTTTAAAAAAAAAAAGAATATAGCAAATGACATATTGTATAGGCCTAGAACATTTTGTACTTTTTATTATGAGGAAAAGCAAATAGTTCCTTAGTTGAGTAGGAATTGAATGATTGATTACCCATGACGAACCTTTTACAGCACAAGTAATTATTCATTTTAAATTACACACACCTAACTACATCTATCAAACTAAAAGTGCTTAGTAAACAGACTTTGTTCCTGCCTTTGATGATGAATATGATCAATCAGTGTGTGGCTGCTATAAATATTTGATTGTATGATCAGTTCAGTTTTATATCAGTTGAATGAGTTGGCACTCAGTTCGGGAATAATGTTCGCACGAAGTGTCATTGTCCTCTGTTTTCTAGGTGAGTAATATAATGTTTATGATTATTTAAAAAAAAAAATGCGGTTATGTTGCGATTTTGTCACATCACTCAAATCTTTGTATTTTTGTGAATTATAATTCATACACTCTAAAAACTGCTGGGTTAAAAACAACCCAATTTGGGTTATTTGGCAACCCAGCGCTGGGTCAAAAAGGGACGAACCCAGCGCTGGGTTATTTTAACCCAGCAAGTTGGGTTATTATGTTTAACCCAGCATGCTGGGTTGCTTTTTTATGGTTTAAAATTACTACATTGCTAGGCTAAAATGATCCCAAATTAAACCTACAAATCTTGTTCATTTTAAAATCACACAAAGAATGACTTTCAAAAGGTAAATATTTATTAAAAACAAGAGAAAACAGTCAAAAAGTAACATGCATACTTTGCGATCAAATTCAAAACAGGAGGCCCTGTAAAGCATTTGGACATTTTGGACATTTTATGGGCCGTCGTGGCCTAATGGATAGAGAGTTGGACTTGTAACCCGAAGGTCGCGGGTTCGAGTCTCAGGTCCGGCAGGGATTGTAGGTGACGGGAGTGAATAACCAACACTCTTCTGCACCCTCAATACCACGACTGAGGTGAGACCCTTGAGCAAGGCACCGAACCCCCAACTGCTCCCTGGGCGCCGCAGCATTGGCTGCCCACTGCTCCGGGTGTATGTTCACTACTGTGAGTGCACTTGGATGGGTTAAATGCAGAGCGCAAATTATGAATATGGGTCACCATACTTGGCCACACACCCTTTCCCTTTAAGTCACATTCAGCCATTTTCAAGTGTGATTTAAGGGACTGTTCCTGTATGACTTTCTCTCGCTGAAACCAGATAAAATAAATAAAACACACACAGAGAGAGAGAGAAAGAGAGAGAGTGATTTTGAAATACAACATTGCACCACAATTTCACTGTATGTCCAAAACAAGTTAGCATTTGTTTTTTTGTTGCACAGAAGATTTCCTCTTGCCACATCATAATAACTGTTAAACTATTATCTTTGTTATCTTCTTGACACAAACAGTGGCCATATCTGATGGAGCAAGAGCGGTGAGTAAATAAAGGTTGTAGAATTGCTGTTCTTAGTTCCATCTTTTTTCCCTCCATGCAGAAGCAAATAGCTCATAATTTTTCCCTTTTTCTGTTACAAGCCTGATTGCAGGTTCTCTTATAACATTTGTCCATTGAACTACTCACCTGTGTGTGGAACCAATGGAATAACATACAGCAATGAATGTATGTTGTGTGCTGCAATCAAGCAAGTTTAATTATGCGTGCATTTAAACAAAGTATAAGTTTAAAAATAGATTGCTTAAATGCCTGTCACCTTTGACATCTGACTTTAATCTTTGATATAATCTCTGTCTTTTAAGGGATCAAAAACTAAAATCTTAATCCTGAAGCATGGCCGATGTTAAATCAAACATCTGCAGGCGTGGCACAAGAATTGTATCATAATTAAGCTTGACAGACATTTAGTCTTCAAGCTTTACATCTCATTCAATATGTCCTGAATGTGGAATGGTATAATTCATAAATCTTGCATACTGAAGCTGTTCTGTTTGGTTCTGTTTTTTCTGCTTCAAATCTCGGAAAGACAAGAACCTGTGACTTTATAGCAGTATACTAATTAATTGCAAGTCCCTGTTTGTGCTACAAACATAAGTTATACTTGATGAGGAGAGACGTGCTATTGTTTTTCTTGTGGAGGTTAAAAAAGGTGAAAAGCACCATATTTAAAAGAGGGACCCAAGCTATCTAGTAGATACCAGAATATCATAAAGGGCAGGCTCTTTTGACACCCCATGCAGGAAACAAGCGAAAAAAGGATAATTTACCCACCAGTCACTGTGCATCACTCCAGCACTTTAATAAGTTTGAATAAAACAAAGGTAATGAAAATAAGTTGATGCTCCGGCATTATTATTGATTTATATTAAGGTGTGGTTTGTATGCAGGTGATTGTGGGAAGAAATTGCATGAGATGCAGCAATTACATTGCAACCTGATTATGGTTAAATAAGATAAAATAATAAAAACATATCTAATGCCCAATTTACACTTCAAAGATGGCACAGAAGGGCTTATGAAGTCTTTTCCTAAATTGTTTGAATAGCTTATGCTTAAGAATAAAACCAAAAACTAGTTATGTCCGTATTTAATTAAATAGTTTAAAATTTGAGTGCTAAGTTGTTTTTTTACTTGAAGTAGCTTTCAAAATCAAACAGCACAAAAAAACCTTGAAATAATGCCTAGCAGTTACAACATCACTCTGCACTTAATTTAGACAACACCACCAGCAAACAAAGATTACACTGGATAAACTGTAAAACACAACATTACTCCCACTGGACGGGCCAATAGTCTTCTTGTACAGTGGTGTCATATCTAGTATTTCTGGGTATAGCAGGACATGATGAAGCTCATGTCCAAAGAACAAACTTTGAGCATAGTCTTCATGATTCATATTTCTTACAGAGTTACAGCAGACTTTTGACGGCCTATGCATGTAAATGCAAAAATCTCCAAATTCTTGTGTATTATTGTTAAACAAATTTAATACTTCTGTGTAAGTTCAAGGTGATCATATTCATCACTAAAGAACATTAAACGTGGCTGATGATGTGTTAGGGGTTGAAATTTAGAGCTTGCCTTCATAGTCAGTAATTACACTGCACTGTTGACTGTTTCAACTGCTTCTCTTCTTATGCAAATATAATTTATAGAACAGATGGTCTAAATATCATTTATTAAGAATTATGTAAAGTTTTCTTATATAAAAATCCTTTATTAAGTCGGGCAAGATGCAAAAATAATGCCCAAGTTCAATAAACCAAAATATTTTTCACATTCAAAAAAAATCCTCATGTCTACTATTGGATACATCTATACTGATGCTGTCGAACTCAGTCATTGGCTGTACTGCATGACTGTAGCTTTCAGCCAAGAGGAGATGTCGTCAGGTGGCGTCCAACTTTCACGGGGTGTTTCGACCCTGGACCACAACACCCTCCAGTTGGCGGGTCGGCAGTGGTGGCCAGTCACTGCCCACCTCCTCCTGGCCCCCAGCTCAACTCCTCCCTCCTACTCCAGAGCCAGCAAGACGCTCTCTCTGCTGCCTCACCCAACCTACGAACAGCTGCCTTCCTCTCCCTTCCTGCTATACCCAGAGCTGTGAGTGACTTCCACACAGACTGCGCCGGGAAACCCCTACACCCAACCTCAACCGGGAATAGCCAGGTCTGCCAACCTTTGGCCCTGCACTGCTCAACGAGGTCCTGATACTTGGTGGCTTTCCGCTCATAGGCCTCCTCGCACCCGTCTTCCCATGGGACCGTCAGTTCAATCAAGATTATCTTCCTTGCCTCCTCGGACCATAAGACCATGTCCGGCCTCAGCGATGTTTGCACCACCTGGGGGAAGACTAGCTTCCTTCCCAGGTCCACCCTCATCTCCCAGGATTGTGCTGCTTGCAAGAGGCTCTTTTTTATCTTCTTGGGGGCTGGTGGTTTCTCCCCTTCTCTAATGAACTGAATGGATGTCGCCGGCCTTGTACTGGTCTGGCGCTTTTTCTGCCTCTCCCGCTCCAAGATGTCAGCCAGTGCACTGAGAACCTTGTCATGGCGCCACCTGTATCTTCCTTGGCTAAGAGCTGTTTTGCACCCTGCCAGTATGTGCGCCATTGTTCCCCTCCCTCCGCATAACTTACACAATGGGTCCTCCCTCATTCCCCATCTGTGGAGGTTTGTTGGTGATGGAAGGGTGTCGTACACTGAACGGAGCAGGAAAGAGATGCGAAAGGGCTCCAGTCTCCAGATCTCAGGCCACGTGATCTTCCGCTTCGGTAGGTCCCACTTTGTCCAGGCACCTTGTGCTCCAAGTTCGACGGCCCTAGATCTGCGCCTTTCTTCCTCCAGGTGTCGGACCTCGGCTTGAATCATGTCCCTCCTCTGCCTTGGGTCTGCTTTTCCCCACTGCTGGAAGTGAGTGGAACCGAGTCCTTGCCTCCCTATGCATGGGTTCCCGATGATGTCCTTCAGCTTCAATGCGCTTTCAGCTTGCGCAACTGATGTGTCAGCCACCCATTTGCGTCCTGATCTCGTAGTGATGCCTGCTCTTCTGACTTTTTCATCACTGGAGTCTTGGTACATCATCACAACCCGGCACTTTGCCACCTTAAACTCTTCCACCACTGATGATAGGGGTAGTTGTACCTGACCAGACCTGGTGTATAACCCTACTGACGTGAAACTTGGTGGGATTCCGAGCCACTTGCGGAGATGTTTGTTCACTCGCCTCTCGACTCCTTACACTGCTGTCATAGGTACTTCATAGATTGTCAGTAGCCACATGAGTCGTGGTAGCAGACCGTGCTGGAAAAGCCAGGCCTTGAACTTTCCTGGCAGTCCTGACCCCTCGATCTTACTCAGCCATGCATCTGCCTGTTTCTCTGTCCTGGAAACGTTGCATCTGTCGGTCAGGGATGCGTCGTACCATTTCCCTAGGCACTTAATTGGGTTTTCCTCAATTGATGGTATCATCTCCCCCTGTACTCGCAACTGGAACTTGCTGGTCACTTTCCCACTTCTGATCACCATACTTCTTGATTTCCTTGGTTTTAACTTCATCCGAGCCCATGTTGCCACGTCCTCAAGAGCCTTCAGGATCCATCTTGCTTGCACATGGGTTGAAGTTGTTATGGTAAGGTCATCCATAAAGCCTCTTATTGGAGGTTGGCGAGTGCCAGACTCCATTGATGGCCCTCTGGATACCTTTCCTGCAGCTGTTATGAGCAGGTTCATTCCCATGACAAACAGGATGGGGGAGATGGTGCAGCCTGTCACGATTCCCTTTTCAAGGTCCTGCCACTGAGTTGTAAAGTGGGCAGTTTTGAACCGTAGTTTAAATCCTCCGAAGTAGCTGGTAATTATACCCCTGGTGTGGCAGGGGATATGGTAGTGTTCCATAGCCGTGTTGATGAGGCCATGCGGGATTGAACCGTATGCGTTAGCCAAGTCGAGCCAGACAACCGTTAGGTTTCCTTTGCTCTCCTTGGCCTCCCGGATCAGCTGGTTGAGGATGCCCATATGTTCCAAGCACCCGGAGAAACCTGGAATGCCGCCCTTCTGGACTGATGTGTCGACATATTTATTCTAAAATCTTGAGAACAGGAGTACGATTTTTATACTTTCAGATCAAATTTTGTAATTTATTGGTGAAAAGTGACTAATGCAACTAGTTGCAGATATTTATACATCATGTTTAAAAAAAAATAATAATATAGCAAATGACATATTGTATAGGCCTAGAACATTTTGTACTTTTTATTATGAGGAAAAGCAAATAGTTCCTTAGTTGAGTAGGATTTGAATGATTGATTACCCATGACGAACCTTTTACAGCACAAGTAATTATTCATTTTAAATTACACACACCTAACTAAATCTATCAAACTAAAAGTGCTTAGTAAACAGACTTTGTTCCTGCCTTTGATGATGAATATGATCAATCAGTGGGATGGACGGTCTGTGTGTGGCTGCTATAAATATTTGATTGTATGATCAGTTCAGTTTTATATCAGTTGAATGAGTTGGCTCTCAGTTCGGGAATAATGTTCGCACGAAGTGTCATTGTCCTCCTCTGTTTTCTGGGTGAGTAATATAATGTTTATGATTATTAAAAAAAAAAAAATGCTGTTACTATGTTGCGATTTTGTCACATCATTCAAATCTTTGTATTTTTGTGAATTCTAATTCATACTTTGCGATCAAATTCGAAGCAGGTGGCCCTGTAAAGCATTTGGACATTTAGGTCACATTCAGCCATTTTCAAGTGTGATTTAAGAGAATGTTCGTGTATGACTTTCTCTTGCTGAAAACACAGACACAGACAAAATAAATAAATAAATAAAACAGAGAGAGAGAGAGAGAGAGAGATTTTGAAATACAACATTGCACCACAATTTCACTGTATGGCCAAAACAAGTTAGCATTTGTTTTTTGTAGCACAGAAGATTTCCTCTTGCCACATCATAATAACTGTTAAACTATTATCTTTGTTATCTTCTTGACACAAACAGTGGCCATATCTGATGGAGCAAGAGCGGTGAGTAAATAAAGGTTGTAGAATTGCTGTTCTTAGTTCCATCTTTTTTCCCTCCATGCAGAAGCAAATAGCTCATAATTTTTCCCTTTTTCTGTTACAAGCCTGATTGCAGGTTCTCTTATAACATTTGTCCAATGAACTACTCACCTGTGTGTGGAACCAATGGAATAACATACGGCAATGAATGTATGCTGTGTGCTGCAATCAAGTAAGTTTAATTATGCATGCATTTAAACAAAGTATAAGTTTAAAAATAGATTGTTTAAATACCTGTCACCTTTGACATCTGACTTTAATCTTTGATATAATCTCTGTCTTTTTAGGGGATCAAAAACTAAAATCTTAATCCTGAAGCATGGCCGATGTTAAATCAAACATCTGCAGGCGTGGCACAAGAATTGTATCATAATTAAGCTTGACAGACATTTAGTCTTCAAGCTTTACGTCTCATTCAATATGTCCTGAATGTGGAATGGTATAATTCATAAATAAATCTTGCATACTGAAGCTGTTCTGTTTGGTTCTGTTTTTTCTGCTTCAAATCTCGGAAAGACAAGAACCTGTGACTTTATAGCAGTATACTAATTAATTGCAAGTCCCTGTTTGTGCTACAAACATAAGTTATGCTTGATGAGGAGAGACGTGCTATTGTTTTTCTTGTGGAGGATAATTAAAAAAGGATAATTTACCCACCAGTCACTGTGCATCACTCCAGCACTTTAATTAGTTTGAATAAAACAAAGGTAATGAAAATAAGTTGATGCTCCGGCATTATTATTGATTTATATTAAGGTGTGGTTTGTATGCAGGTGATTGTGGGAAGAAATTGCATGAGATGCAGCAATTACATTGCAACCTGATTATGGTTAAATAAGATAAAAAAATAAAAATAAATAAAAAACATATCTAATGCCCAATTTACACTTCAAAGATGGCACAGATGGGCTTAAGAAGTCTTTACCTAAATTGTTTAAAGCTTCTCTTAGGTGGGATAAATGCATTTACACACAATTGTATATTTTGGGGCTGAGGTGAGTCACAGCAGGCATTGTTTACTCTATTTAATGTATTGTTTAATCTGTTTAATGTATCCATATTACTTTTATTTCATTCAGTTGAATACTTTCAAATATGACAATTTATATAATTGAAATAATAATACATTAATATTTTTATACATGTATGTACAATGCCCTCTATTGGCAGCCTTGGTAAATATGAGCAAAGATTAACAAAAATTCATAAAAATTCTAACCTTTCATTGAAGTAAATAAAATTGAAAGTGGGGAGAAAATCTCATGATGAAATAAATGTTTTTCTCAAATGCATGTTATTATTGGCACTCCTAGAAATTCTTATGAGTAAAATATCTCTGAAGTATATTTTCATTCATATTTACATTTTTTTAGCACATCAGGGTAACTAGGAGCAGGATATTGTCCATCCATGACTGTTCCACGGGATTATAAATATGAACACAACAAAGGCCAAATTCCAAAAACCAAACAATATATTTCTGATGTGCAGAACAAGACTGTTGAGCTTCACAAAATAAACCTATCTAAACCTGACTGCCTCTGTTAGAAATCTTATAATGGGCCGTGGTTGGATCTTCCTTCTGGACAATAATCCAAAACAAACATCAAAATCAACACAAAAATGGGTCACAGAGCACAAAATGAAGCTCATGCCATGGCTGTCCTTGTCCTCTGACCTCTATAGAAAATGAGTGGGGTAAACTGAAGAGAAGAAGCACCAACATGGAGCTGTGAATCTGAAGGATCTGGAGAGATTCTGTATGAAGGAATGGTCTCTGAGCTCTTATCAGGTGTTCTCCAAACTCTTCAGGCCTTATAGGAGAAAACTCCGAGCTGTTATCTTGGGAAAAGGACATTGCAATAGTTGGGTGCCAATAATTGTGGCCAACATGAACTAGAGAAAGCATTTATTTCACAATGAGATTTCCCCCACACTTTCAATATTGTTTTACTTCAATGACAGGTTACAATATTGTGAATTTTTTGAAAGAATAAACAATGCCGATTTATTTTCACAGTCGCCTTTGCTGGTATTTACCAAGGGTGCCAATATTAGTGAAGGGCACTGTATTATATACAATGTATAGTGATTTACTAAAATATTTTATTAAACCAGAAGGATCTAATGATCCTTAAATGAAAACTGGGTGTTTTGCTTCAAGAGTACAACCATACATTTGTGTGTTTTATTTTCTTTCATTTATTCTTCATTCATTTATTTATCTATAATAATTTATAATTTAATCATTTAAACAATCATTATAGAAATTTCAATATTTATTTAATTGATTTATTCATTGATTAGTCATTTATATTACATCATTATTTTTATATTATTTTTCCATTGTTGTTTAGTCTTATGATGTGTGGTTTCAAGTGATGTGTTCATGAGTAAGAGTTATGAGGGAATGTTTATGGAAAATCAAGGTTTGTGGGAAGTTGTTGTGAAGCAGTTTGGTATAACGCTACTTGATTTGTATTCATCAGGCAAAGTCTGAGCATTGAAACATATGCAAGATTGTTCAATAAACTTTTTATCATCATAAAATTGTAATTTTGCTCCTTTTTTATCATCATTACTTCGTCTCCTGTGTCTGCTCTTCAGCGGGTTTGCTCAGTCAACTTCTTGGCTGATAGAAGACTGTATTGGACAACTTTGCTGGCTAGTTGTTCTGTTACCAGACAAAACAGATATTTTTTGACTGGATCTGGCATCCGGGGCTGGATTTGATATTTCTGGTGTGGAGGCATGATCTAACAAACTGTAAAATCCAAATACACGCAACTTAACTTTGCAGATTCTTACAAATTAATGATTTTTGTCAAGTGAAGTGAACGTCAGTTAACACTGCGTAGGGACCCAGAATGCAGCTCTAGTGTTTTTGTTGCTCTTGATGTGCAGAGATGTCTCAGATACAGAGTTTTGAACTATGTAGATTCTAAGTGTGCAGGTATCTTGCTAAGATATTTCAGATGGTGTGTTGTAAATGTGATGTGAATCAAATAAGTGAGTTATCACTTACTGTAAGTGCTTAATCAAATAAACAATTGTCACTCCTGTAAATAACTGACCTCTGTGCAAATGGAACATGATGAAACACTTGAAACAGGGGAGTTTTGCTCATAGACTGAATATAACAGTATATTTCAAAAAGAATGAACAGCTGCTGACCAATTTAGGAGTGTTTCTTAAACACCAATATTTACCTCCCAGAATCTTTTTTCAAAACCAGAACCCAAATTTACATCTTGCAGCGTTAGCTGTTTAAGGTCAGGTGCACATTACAAGACTGAAGTGGCTTGCCCTTTCACTAACCCTTTTACACCCTTAAACTCTTGAGTCGTGTGCGGAAATTTGCGTAAGAATAGATCTTCAAGTGAAGGGAGGAGAGTAATGTTGTAATTAATACACTCAGATTAGTTGGTTGGTGGGCACACCAGCATAATAGAAAACAAGAAAGTGTGAAACTTTAAATGTGAGCAATGAAGTAAGCATAGACTTAAATTCTTGACCTGCTCAATTTACATTCTTTTATTCCACAGATTTTGCAACTTGTTCAATAGCTCCAACTTGTGGGGTACTCGAGCGCACAACTTATCTGAGTGGAAAGACAATCGGAAATCTGAATTTGAAAATTAAAACAAGAACTAGGAGATTTAAGGACAGTTTCTTTCCTAGACCCATAAATATTATGAACTCCAATATGCACTGATCTCATATATATTCTTCAATTTGAATGTCAGTCTTAGTGTAATAGCTACATTGCATTTTCTACTCTGAATGCACATTTCAGTGCAATACAACTCTTTATTGTGCAATACAACCTTTTTCTTTTTTCCAAGAATACACAGAGTAAAAAAAAAAAAGTGGAAAAAGATCTGCACACTGTTATTCCCTTTATTCAAATTTTCTTTAAATAACAACGTTTCGGTCCAAAGACTTTCGTCAGGCAAACACATACAAGTAAAAGCAACAGCTCAATAAGTACTACACAACACAATATCTGGAAATATCCAAACCATCACAGAACAACACCCAAACAATCCCCCATCCTTTTTGTAATTTACAATGGCTTGTCCTAAAAATAGACAATGCATGGCCCTACAACACATATATTAGGGTACAAATGAGGCTGTATCAACAACATTCATCTTACAATACAAAGAATATCAATTAGAAACATGAGTTAAAATCAAGTTCTAAATTCAAACCCTTAGGAGAAAGAGTATTTAGTGTGTAAGTATAATAAGCTTTTCATTTTAGTAAAATCTTATTGACAAAAGCACTTCTAGCACAACTACCAAAACAACTTGAACAAGTTTTATTGCCGGTTTGAAAGATCACCCCACACCCGCCCTGAACACCTCTCCACACAACCATTCACACCTCCAGCAATCCCCCTCTCCCCCACACCTACAATTCAGATAAGCGAAGGAGATGTGCACCAGGTCTTCAGAATGAAAAAAAGAAGGAAAGCACCAGGCCCAGACAGTCTGTCACCAGTCTGCCTAAAAATCTGTGCTGACCAGCGGGCCCCCATCTTCACACAGATCTTCAACAGATCACTGGCGCTGTGTGAAGTCCCCTCATGCTTCAAACACTCCACCATCATCCCCGTCCCAAAGAAACTCAAAATTACTGGACTTAATGACTACAGACCTGTGGCTCTAATGTCTGTGGCCATGAAATCATTTGAAAGACTGGTTTTGGCTTATCTGAGGGACATCACTGGACCCTCACTGGACCACCTGCAGTTTGCCTACAGAGCAAACAGGTCTGTGGATGATGCAGTCAGCATGGGACTGCACTTCATCCTGCAGCATCTGGACAGACCAGGGACTTATGTGAGGATCCTGTTTGTGTATAAACTGACACAGCTCTCCGTCCCCACCTCCGTCTGTCAGTGGATCAACAGCTTCCTGACAGACAGACAGCAGTTAATAAAGCTTGGTAAATTCACATCCAACACCCATACATGCATCAGCACTGGAGCTCCTCAGGGCTGCGTTCTCTCCCCACTGCTCTTCTCCCTCTACACCAACGACTGCACATCTAAAGACCCCTCTGTCAAGCTCCTGAAGTTTGCAGACGACACCACACTGATCGGCCTCATTCAGGATGGTGACGAGTCTGCTTATAGACTGGAGGTCAAAGAGCTGGCTGTATGGTGCAGTCTTAACAACCTGGAGCTTAACACGCTCAAAACTGTGGAGATGATTGTGGACTTCAGGAGAAACCCCCTGCACTCCCCCCACTCACCATCATGAACAGCACTGTGACTGCAGTGGAGTCATTTAGATTCCTGGGTACCACAATTTCTCAGGACCTGAAGTGGGACAATCACATTGAGTCTATTGTCAAAAAGGCCCAGCAGAGGTTGTACTTCCTTCGCCAGCTGAGGAAGTTCAACCTGCCACAGGACTTACTGAAACAGTTTTACTCCGCCATCATTGAATCCATCCTCTGCACTTCAATAACTGTCTGGTTCAGCTCAGCTACCAAATCTGACCTCAAAAGACTACGGAGGGTAGTTCGGACTGCTGAGCGAATCATTGATACAACCCTCGCCATTCTCCAAGAACTGTACTTATCCAGAGTGAGCAAAAGGGCTGGTAAAATCACTCTGGACCCCTCACACCCAGCACACTCCCTCTTTGAAGTGTTACCATCTGGTCGACGCTACAGAGCTCTGAGCACCAGAACGACCAGACACAGGAACAGTTTCTTCCCTCAGGCAATCCATCTCATGAACACTTGACAATAAACGCGGAACACACACCGCTATTATACATTATTTATTCACCACACTTAAATTTTTTATTTATTTTTTTCATTTCAAATTTGCACATATCAGACCTGTACACACATAATTGTCTATATTATATATTGTGTTTTTGCTGTTTTGTACATTGCCTATTTGGATATTTGTATATTATTCTTTTATTATCTGTGTCCTGTCCTATTGCTGTCTTTCTGTTGCATTGTGGAGTGTCTGTCACTAAAACAAATTCCTCGTATGTGTAAAAATACTTGGCCAATAAAGCTCATTCTGATTCTGATTCTGATTCTGATCACCACCTCTCCTGGGTACTTTAACATGTTCAACTCCAATATACCTCAGTGTAGAAAGGTTAAGTCTTTTTAAATTAAAATATACTGCTACCGGGTTTTTTTGAGAGGCCATACTCGAACTCACTGCTTGCCATGTAAAGACCATGGAGGTCATCCCTGAACTCACAGCCTGTCCTGTTATGGCCACAGAGGGCATTTCTAACCTCTCTGTGCTCTGTTACAGTTCTGCCCAAACCACTGTGGTTTCCCAACTAAAGCAGACACTGACCTCGATAATAATAATTTCAAATGAAGGACAATAAAATGTCAACACCTAAACCTCTGTTAATTCTCAATAAGAGCTTCTCTAGACATCTGACAGAAATAAAGTCAGACTGGTTAGTAATGCGTGAAGCTGGTAACACCAGGTGGAGTTGTTTAACCCTCCTCTGCTGAAATCTTGATATTTAATGTCTTTTATTTGCAGTTGATTTCAGGCTGTGTGGCTTTAAGTTCACACTTACATTAAATAAATAGAATAAAGTTTATGTGTATTTGGCGTGCTGTCCGAGGGTAGGGCTCAGAGCGCAGAATTTTGGCCCGAGCCCAGAGTACCCCCCTACAGTTTAGGATAGGAATAGTTGTAAGTGCGGAGAAGGGGTGGCGGAGGGATGCTGGAAAGCTGTCAAGGAACAGAGGTAAGTCTGCTGTGTAAGCGACCTGAACATGCTCCTCCTGAATTTTGTTAATGAAACATCATTTGTTGTGTTGCACTGAGTGCAAGCATGATGTTGAAGCAACATCACATTGTAACATTGATTTAATGTCATTACTGTTGATTTTTTGATGAAATGCCTACATTTTTTCAACATTAATTGCGGGTGCAAAAGTAATGCTTTTGCTGAGCCCCAGCCTCCTGCACTGCCAGCTCCACCCTGTGTAGTTATAGTTTTATGATTATCTTTTTGAGGAAAGATTTTGAGGAAACAATGTTACATGGTTTATATAATAAAGGATTTTAGTTTCAGTTCTACAAAACATTGGACTTTAAAGTTTAAACTGTGCATAATCAAGCACAACACTTCACACAAATGCATAGTTTAAAAGGTTATAAAAGTCTTGCATATAATAGAAATAAATGATAAAAATAAAAATAGTGTCACATGTTCTGTGTAGGTTCCTTGTGTTTGTCTGTGGACTTTTATGTTGAAGTGTTTCCTGTGCCATATTTGTAGTCAGTTTGTAGTCTTTGAAAATGGTTTGTAGTAGAGGCAGTAGATTTAATATTCAGGCCATCCTCTTTGTGTGCTAAATTTCGTAACTTTTCTGCAAGAGGAAAGTTCTTCCATAGACTCAAGAAGGAGAAGAAAACAGATAAAATAGATGGCTACGCACAGTGTCTATATGCAACATTTTTGCTTGGCCCCTAAAAATAAGAAAACAAAGGTTCAGGCTGCAGGCAAATAATTTTTTTTTCTTAATTCAGATCTTTACAGGCAGACTGTCCACACTTTTAATTGCGAGAGCCCAGACATAACCAACCTATCTGCGAGGGTTGCTTGGGTTATGATGCAGGCATACCCACATATGTGACAAGGCTTTCAAAGCAGATGCAGGAAAAATAGAGGTGTATCATCTTGATCTCCAACTAAAAGTGCCATCAAGTTGTGGTGCAGAACTCTTCTGTCGCTCAAGAAAAACCCAGCGGAGGAGACTGGTATATATTGTGATGTTCTGTGCTGTCACAGCTGACTTCAGCGTCATTTGAACACTGAATATGTCTGTAATTTCTGTCACTGGTTTTGACGTTATTGTTGTTTGTCACATTAAAAGTTATACAAAATGCAAACTTAAATCTGATTTGAGCAGCCAGAGCATCTAGACTGAGACATAGAATGGCATTTTAAACCACCTCCATATGTTTCAATCAAATTTGAAAAAATCCTATTTTGTTTTTTTCTTTCTTTTCTTTTTTTCCCACCTTTTTTTTCTTTTGCTGTCCAGACTTTCAAAAACCCATCTGGATAATATCTGGATATGCAAAATTGGATTTTTGCTAACAGGCTTAACAGACAAAATAGGTGCCTATGCCCCTTTGGTGCTTGGCCCCTATATAAAAATCTTAAATAAAATAAAAATAACACCTTTATTAGTGAATGGATAGCCTATTAATAATAACAAACAAATTATTTAAACTTAATTTAGGCACAGGCACGAGACAGCCTCTCTATACAGTTGTAAATGAAGACAGATGCTTATTTCGGGTGAGTAAATTATGATTTTATTTCTGGAAGAACTATCCTTTTAAGGGCATCATTGAAGATTATGAAGATATTTCGCTGGAACTTGGTCTTCGTTACATTTTTTTTTTTTCTATTTATTCATCGATTTTCATTAATGTATTCAGCTAATAACTGTTGTTATTTGGGCCATTCAATAAATAGCAAAAATAAGCAAATGAACTGAGTCTGACTGACTCTCTGTAGTTATTAAAAGTCAAAGGGTGTTTATAATAACTGGCCTCTATCCATCATGGCTTCTGAATCAGAATGAAAGAAAGTCCTGACATATGCGAATGTCAGAGATTGTAGACTTCTATATAAAATATCTAATAAGATCACTCAAGACTTTTCAAATTTGCAATTAAAAAGGTAATATATTTTTTTCAGTTTATGTAAAAAAAAAAAAAAAAAAACATTACTGAGACCTTCAGTTAATATTCGCTTTCACAAGAAGACAAACGTTTTTCAAGCTTTACCTATCTGACTACTGTTACCACTTTCAAGCATCAGATGCAAACTTGTGAAACTGTGATGTGACATATATACTATGTGACTATTCTAATCTCTGAGTGTTTTTTTTTTTGTGAGTTGTTTATCATTTACTATTTTTAACTGATAAGCACCGGAGACCAAGCTTTAGATTTTCATTTATTTCTTTGTCTTTAATGTTAATGTTTTATGCATGAAGCTGTTGCATGACGATGTCTCAGAGAATCATTAATCTAAAGTATTAATCAAAACATGTTTATATATTTTATTAGCTTCTTAATATACAATTAGGAAAAGGTAATAGATTTATGAACTTTGACTTGAAAAAGAGGCTGTGGTATGTATAACCACTATTGAAATATATCTGTGTTAGCAATAGAGGGCAACAATGATTATGCAAATGGTCACAGAACATTAATTTCTGAATAAATTCAAAATAATTAATCTAAATGTGTTTGATATCTGAGAGGTCTGGATGAGGCTCTTCAACTCCAGTGCTGGAGGGTCAGTGTCCTACAGACTTTAGTTTCAACCCTAATTAATCACATCTGTCTGTAATTTGCAATTATCTTGTTAAAGTGTGTTTGGTTAGGGTTAGTGATCAACTCCGCAGGATAATGGCCCTCCACTTCCCTTTGTAGGGAATTTCCAGTTTCCCGTTGTAGGTAATGCAAAAGGAAATCAAAACTTCATTATTTATATTAACAAATATATTGGTTTATAACCTTCAGAACTGTGGCTGTTTTATTGACAATAATATGAAACTCAAACTCAACTGTAAAACCATATATTTTATCATAGGTTGGTGTCAACCAAGCTAAACAAATTTGTCTGGTCACTGGCATATTTTACATGATACATTTGGCATGTGGTCCATTACATGAGTACTTGAGTTTAAGCAAATAGTTCTTCATTTCTCCCATCATCACCACTGCCAAAGTAAAATGTACCCTGATGAACAGCTGTGATACTCATTGGATTGTATTTACATTGAGATTGATGGCAATTTCTACAGTGATTTTTCAACAGTATTCGTGTTTTTCTAGACTTTGTTTCATTCATAGTCAAAAAAGAAAACATATTACTGATAAAGAATAAATCTGTTGTTTGTGGTTTAATTTTATACTGCTAATTGGACAAAATGTCATGGTAAGAAGAAAATGACATTCTCCATGTCATAAATTCCAAAGCAAAAACAAACAAAAATCTCTGAAAAATAAAACATGAAATACAATACAATACCACATCACTCTATAAACTAAATATTTTCGTTCTTACTTAAAATGCAGTCTTCAAGATCCAGATCTGAAATCACTGCAGTAAGAGGGACAGATGTGTTTTTAGTGCCGAGTTTACCTCTAGTTATAAGTGCAAGAAATCTCCAAACAAATCTCAAATTGTCAAATCTTTCAATCCCAAACAATACCTTTTTACTCCTTTAAAATAACACATAAAATCATATTTGTAGCCCTGTGTATTATTCACTTACACAATAAAACATTCTTTCCTTCGCATCTGAGGTCCCTCTGAATGCTAATTCATACCTATGCAATACATCTCAGATATGATTGTCTAATTCATTAGGTGCTGCAACGTTAAAGGCACTAGAAATATCTGATCAAAAATTTGATTAATTCTCAAACCATAAATCATCTCCAGCTTCAGATTATCTGCATTTAACATATGAGGTGAGAGAAATATGGACAAGAGCTTAATGCTACACAAATCAAAGCTACATACACGGTCTTAAATACAAGTTTAGTCCAGATATTAAACCACAGCTACCAAAGTTTTTCACTGAATCATTTGATAGAAAATGTTTTAGTCCCTTCATGGTCTGTAGGTTTTTATGACGTCCTTTATGGGTCTCCGACAGATCGGACAGCACGCGTTGATCTGTCTCTTGAGCCTCAGTCCACAGTCATTACACAAACACATGTGTCCACACGTATAGATGACGGTGTCCACCTCCTGATCGAAGCACACTGTGCACTCACTGATCTTGCTGCTCAGGGCTGCGTCAGATGCAGGAAGAGTTGGTGAGACAGGTGGACTGAGAGGAGAGCTGGGAGCAGTCACTGAAAGATAGCACAAGAAACTGCATTATAAACCTGCTTCAGTGGGGGGGGGGGCTTTGGGGGGACTAATTCATCTGTAGTACAAGACAGTTCTTCTGAACGTTAAAACAATAAGTGATGCCACCATAACCCTGTAAAAACAATAGTAGTGCTTTAGCAAACACCATTACTAACACTTTACAGAATGTGATGCCTGCGACGTCTGGATGTCTTGATGTTTTCAAAATTTGCTTGCAAAACATGTTATGAAAACCTGAAATGTTAGCAGGGGGAAAAAAACAACTAGTACAGCTATATTAAGTTTGCAATGAAATGAAAAGTAGCGACAGATCTTTCCTTTTGTATTGTGTCATACATACAATACCATCGAGTTTAACAGATTATTGACAGATTTCACTGCAAGATTGAGCTATGGTATTTTGATTAAAAATGCAAAATGTCAACGCGCATGGATGAATGCACAGTGAGATCCGTAATGTGCGTTTTATTTCATGATATTAACATTAGTGTTTGGTTCTTCCAGCAGTTCAGAAATTAATTTAAGCTGATGAATGAGCTTTGTGAGACTCACCTAGAGAGGATTCAGATGCTGATGAGGATCTGTTGACAGTGAAAGCCAGATCAGAGTCACTGTCATCAGGCGTTGAAACCTGAGACACTGATGGGGAGGTGGGAGGGTTGGCCTGAACAGTTCCTTACGGACAAAAAGAACATAATTTACCACAATGGACCTGTGCCTTTCTTTCTTTATTTTTTACTTTCTTTGTCCGTGCCAACAATCACTGACAGTCACCTTCAGCTGACAATGACAATGATTTTCAACAAAATATTATAGAATGTATAAATAAACTACATTATATGTACGCTATGCTGTATTTGAACACAATTTGGATCCTGAATGCTGATTGGTCAATACAGCATTCCTGTTAAACTAAAAACCACAATATAACATCAGCTATGACATGATCTTTTTTTTTTTTTTTGCCACTCCCTATACTCACAACATAGCATGGCCTTATGATTTAAATAAATGTTGGCCACATATTCCATTTTACATTCCAGGCAGGAATACCACATTCTGTGTTTGATACAGGGATATTAAGAATGGTGTAGGTTTGAATGTTCACACATATAATGCTAGGAGTTCATCTGATATAATCATTTGAATTAAAACGAGAGGAACAGTAAAACTTGTTTCACTATTTTTTCAGTATGCCATGGCAGCCATGCTGCTCTGAATCATAATTGGACTCAAGGGGAATTATTTTGGAACACTGGCAAAAAAAGCATCATTTTGAAATATAGTTGACTGTGGGATCTGTTTGAATGTATTAGTTATGGGACAAGGAACTCTGGGAGAGAAACAGAATGGATAAAGAAGCATATATTAAATTGAACTCACTGCCGCTAACAAGGTCATTCTACAGTTGTACTAAAGATAGGAAAAAATTCAACTAAATGTAATATGTAAATGACCTTCCAAACAGTAATTTTATATGATCAGATATATAGCACCAGTCAAAGGTTTTGGACACTGAATTTGTTTCTCAGGATTTCATGAACTTTATGAGAGAAAATGGTTGCTTGAGAGAATGAACAGTGTGGGTAAAGCTGAAATCTAGACTGAAATCTTTTTTTTTTTTTTTTTTTTTTTTTTTTTTTTGTTTACTAGGATGAGAGTTGCTGAAATCGCGTTTGGTCTCGTACTGTATCGTGTATCTTGTCAGTGTGTGCACTTGCTTGGCCATTTGTAGTTGATAAACAGGAAAGTGGGTTCAAGCGCCAGCAGAAGGCAGTGTAATGGAAGTGGTCTTTAAGAGAAGCAGTCTATCAGCGGAAGTTTAAAATCAGCTCGTAAGTGTATTTACTTGTCTCAGTGTTTAGCGCATTTGCCGTTGCTAGGAAACGCTTATTTTGTTTACTAGGATGAGAGTTGCTGAAATCGCGTTTGGTCTCGTACTGTATCGTGTATCTTGTCAGTGTGTGCACTTGCTTGGCCATTTGTAGTTGATAAACAGGAAAGTGGGTCCAGCTGAATTGAAATGATCATTTGTTAGATTGGTATAATAAAGGTTATTATACCGCGGCAGCGGTCGCGGCAGTCGTCGTGTGAAGCCCTCTTAGTGTGAAGACCAAAGAGTGTAAAGACCATCGACTCTACCGTGCGACTCCACCGGGCAGGGACACCGGCAAGGGATAGTAGTAGCTTTTTATTTAATTTTTTCATTGATATGTTTATTATTGAAATGTTGTTGTTATATGCATGTGTTAATTTTATTTAATTTCTTTATTTTCTTAAATATGTGGGTAGATAGTATTTATAGAGTTGTAACTTTTTAGTTTTAGTTACTTTTTCTTATTTGTAAGTCGCTTTGGACAAAAGCGTCTGCTAAATGACAAAAGTAAAGTAAAAGTAAGTAGACGGTTTGAATGATTTAGGTTACTACATAATTTTCATACTTCCATGTGTTCATTCGTAATTTTGATGACTTTAAGTTAAAAAAATGAATGGATGTTTCCAAACTTTTTAACTGGTAGTGTAAAGAACATCTATACATATCATCCAATAACAATTAGTTCAATTCACTCATGTTTATCATCACTTTTTATTAAAACTTACCTAATATTCTGAGTCGGTTCACAGCTCCATGCAGTGTGAAGAAGGCCCACAGAACCTGAGAGGAGTCGACACACAGGAGACGACCGCGTGCCCCTCCGTTGACCCCATGATGCACCTCCCCATTGGCCAGAAAGGTAAAGCTGAGCACATCGCCCGCCACTGGTACAGGAAAACCCCTGTAGACCACCCAATACTCCTTACGGTCCAGAAGCACCTCTGGGTCAGCTGGCAGCTCTCCAGCATTGAGGGTGCCTGGATCACAGGAGGTCATACCAAAGAGAAGAGCCCCAAAGTAGGGCAAGCCCAGATGGCCCACCTCCATGTACAGCGTCTCGCCCACCCGGACGGGCCTGTCGCTGAACATCAATGTCCTGCTGCTGTCCAGGAAGTGCGTACATGCAACCGTGCGATCATTCGAGAGAACCACATCAGGGCCTCGCACTGGGTGAAAATGCAGGTCAGCGTCAAGGGGTGTGGGGAGCCCGCGGGTGGCCCTTTGTACATTGAAGGAGGTGGATGAAGAGGGTGTAGAGGAAGTGGAGCAGCAAGGGATGAGCTGGTTGTAGTTGCTGAGCTGTAGCGTGGCAAATTTTGCTGCAGCAGCCTGGTTGCTCTCTAGCTGGTTGTTGCTGTAGTTGGCCGAGTCATGGTTGCTCTGGGGAAGATAGGCACTGAGTCGAGCGCTACTCAGACAGCTCGTGCCCACGCTCTCAGCAAATGTGCTCTCTGTGAGAGGAAAGGAAGACCAGTGAGTTGTTATAAATAATAACCACATTTCTTCTGCTCTAATTACAATGCCTTTTTGCACTTCTCGAACTCTGGATCTGCAATTTGCCCCCTAACAGGAGCTGTAATGAACTCTTAATTTGTTTGTGAAGCTGCCGTGTTTGTTTTTGCCTACAGCAAAATAATTTACCCTTCATATATTGACCTTGGTGTGATGAATGAATGATGAATGAATAGCTCCCAGTAGGACAAAAGACCACCTTTACTTTTAGAGGGAACATATTATGCGTAAGGCGCTAAGCTAGTGTCCTGATCAGAATTCAGAAGCAGCACAAAGGCTGAATGATCTACAAAAAAAACGAAGCCTAATGCCAATATGTAATTACTACAATACTAATTTCTCACTAGAAATGACAACAAAAGTTTACAAAAGTCCTTCAGCAATGGAGAAATGGAGCGCGAAAGAAAGATAGAACAAGAAGCAGGTTCAGTTTACTGACTCCCATTCTCAGATTTAGGATGTTTAGTGTTAGTGTTTAATTATAAAATCTGTGATCTCATTAGTATTTATGCATAAAGGGTACTCCCAGCGCATAGACATTTTTTGTAACTAAGAACATACACTGATGTCCAGTATACTGAACATGTGGTTTGTATTTAGTCCTCTAATTCTGAGGCTGTTGAGACTCATCTGACTGGCACATTTCAGAGCTGTCAGACCGGGTGGGAAGTGAATTACAGCACCTCAGTTGAGACATTCCTTCTGTGCGCCTGTGCGGCCTCCTAGAAGTAGTTCCAGCAAAGCTGTAGGGCTGCAATCTAATCATGTTATAATGAGCTATTGATATGGCAGTTATCTAACTATATATCTGATGCTAGTTCTAAACCCAGGGTTTACACTGAACAACACTTTACCACAGATGTGCTTGTAATAGTCGTGGCTAGATGGTAACTATTGTTCTGTGTAAAAAGAGTTAATTAAATGACATTTGCACCCGGTGCTTTCATAAACTGTTCATAAACTTATATACAATGGCATAAATAATAATAAAATATTCATAATGCTTTCCCCCCACATATTTCCTTATTTTACTTTAGTAGTATGAGAATAAAATAATTAGTATATAGTATATTTTATTATTAGACATGGCCGTCTATAACTATCAGGGAAGAAATCTACATTTAGCTTCAGTTGAAGTAGAGCTTTAAGTGTCACAGCCAGAGTGACATGTCCCAGATGACCCTTCTCTGACCTACTTAGAGCTGCAAAAAAGTTTATGAAAACCAGTGGCATACCGCAAATCTGTGGGGCCTTCCCGCAGCAGTGATTTCATACGAACGCTTGAATAGGGCTGCTGATGGACGCAGTGTTATTTGGGGCAAATCTAATCTTCACTTTTATAGTTTTCTTTTTTTATGCATTTGGTTCTTTAATCTCTTTAATAATTTAGGAGTTTGTTGGGCCTATGTAGTTCATGTTAATATGCGTGTCAGTGTCAATTTTAGACATTTTTTTACTTTTTGGTACTACGTAGAGAATCATTGCTGTGGTAACAAACCCACTGATAGCTAGAATTCTCCCATACCAGCTGATGTTTCCAGCAACATTATTAAAGAAAGACTGAATTTTCAGAAGTGAGTTAGATTATCTGAACACCTACCCAGTAATGTAACTTCTTGTGTGATTCCATAGATGTCTATGATTGCCCAGAGCGGGCAGCCAACACTTAGACCACAGTGGAAGAGGATGGGCTCGCCATCATTGATGCTGTAGAAGACCCGGCCGTGTCGGTCAGCCCAGAGGGCCACAACATTTTCCCGCATGGCCAGCCTCTCAGGCAGGGCTTTGGCCCAATATCCTGGCCGAGTCACCAGGTCGGGGCAAGCATATTTGGGGATGTCAGCCAAGGCAAGCTCGCTGGGGTCTAAGCTGGTGAAACCAAAACGTAGAGCTCCACTCCAGCCTGTGTGGACACCTGAGAGGCGCAACCGCACCTTCTCATACAAACGCACAGGACGCTGGCTGAAGGTGATGCCATTGCAGAAACTATTCTTCCGGGTGGCCCGGCGCAGTTGTGCATCCAATCGGATATTTTTGCCTTTGGCGTGGGGGTGAAAACGAGGAGACTCAATACTGATTGGAGGGGCGGAGGTGCGACGCTCCACTCCACTGTTGGACACAGTGCAGTACTGCCGACTGGCCACTGGGCGATGCTGCAGGCTGCTGTCTGTTTGGATGAAAGCATTAGACACATTAGAAACGTAAAAAGCCACAACATACATGTAATACACACAAATGGTAAATATAATTTATGTATAAATTTATTTCTTATTAGACACCTATAATGACATAAAAATACTGTTATCATTCAAAAAAATATTAGCATTCTATAAATCTACCAAATGCACATATTCCTATTAAATAAATACTTTAAAAGACTATACTGAAAATGCAAGATTTTTTTTTTTACCCGGGAATAAACAGTTGTAGGCTTCTGAAAAATCACTTAGAAACTTCAAAATTCTAATTCCTTTTTTTAAATTATACTTTTACTCTCAAATTACTGAAATGATAGTTTGAAAAGACAATGTAATAATAAATAAGAACATTTGTACTAGTGGTATAAAATCTTGAATCCCATTGTATAACCTTCATTCTATTGTTGTTTAGTCTATGTAGTGAAATGTATAAGTGCACTGGTTTTCACTATAGGCATCTCTCAAGGGCACTGTTCCAGGAAACAATGGCATACAAACAGCAGCACTAAGGAGTATGATGATGACAGTGTTGAACGTACTCCCATAATTCACCGCACATACTTTTAAATCAAACTGGATGTGTCTTACATAGCACTTTACAAGTGCAAACTCAAATACTTAATCCAAGTTAAATCTGTGCCTAATAATGACATTTGACACCAGGTGGATTCTGCACACTGGTGGTGGTTGAGGAGATTCCCCCCTTGTATGTAAAGTGCTTTGAGTGCCTAGAAAAGCGCTATATAAAAATGTAACAAATTATTATTATTATTATTTGATGAATCTTTCACAGAAATGTGTGGGTTAGCTTATATTTCAGACTAAAATAAGATCAGGAAGTTATTTTTACATAAAGAAAATGAAGATCATTTTAGAAGCATAAAGATTTTTTTGCACAGTGACATGACAATTATGCATATCCTTTATATTTCCTTTATGCATATTTGGCTGAGATTCGAAAATCTGGAAGCTGGGGGTGCAAAAAAATTTAATATTGAGAAAATTGCCTTTGAAGATGTCCAAATGAAGTTCTTAGCAATGCATACTACTAATCAAAAATTGAGTTTTGATATAGGGTAGAGTGGGGTAAAACGCCCCCCTGTTTTTCCCAAAATAACCACAAGATAATGTCAAGATAAGTTTTTATTGTAACTATGGACTACGTTGACAAGAGTGATGTAGAAGCTTTCACCATGAAGCTTAAACTGGTAATGTACCAAAGAGAAAACATATTTCCTAGTAAATGATCTAATAGGTGGACCATAGGTGGGGTAAAACGCCCCCTTGGCACAAATTTATTTTTTGTAAAAAATCTAAATTACATGAAAACTCTGGACATTTTTCATACTTGGTTTATAATTTATGTCATTGTCACTAAAACAATAATAACTTTTCTGAACACATTGAATTTTTGTTTCACAGAAAAAAAAAACTGCATAATCCTTAAGGGGGACGTTTTCCCCCACCCTGCCGCTATTTATGGTAGGAAATTTACAAATTATCTTCATGGAACATGATCTTTACTTAATATCCTAATGATTTTTGGCATAAAAGAAAAATCGATCATTTTGACCCATACAATGTATTTTTGGCTATTGCTACAAATATACCCTGACTGGTTTTGTGGTCCAAATATATATTTTGATATAATTTGATTCACGGTACTTTGCTTTTAACTGTGCCTGAACTATACTGTTTAAGCACCGATTAGCTCTAATCTATGTACAAACAGTGAAATGTTCCATGCCACATTTACCAATTTAAGCATTATATCTAAATGCATTTAAAACATAATACTGCCATAAAACAAACCAGTGAAACATTTGTAGCATCTGTTGTTGTATTTTGTGAGGGTGTGTCAGTTATTGGAATTCTTCATGAAAATTGAGGATGTACGCAGCACACTGTCATTATTATGATTTTCATTGTCTTTCAGTAAAATATAAGCACTGCATTGAACAGATATGTTGCAAAAAAAAGACATTACATGCTTCATGTTTCTTGACAGAAATGACGAAATGTTGTGAGTGTGACAGAATACACATAAAATTATAGAAGTATATAAGTACTTTCCATTTAGTCTCCCCTTCCACCTTATATTCCATAGCGATAAGCTGCATTAAACTGCAGTTTATGGATGAGCTAAAATGGCAGGTTTGAAGTGTTTATCATCAACAGATCTAAGGCAGAGTCATAAAATACAAGTCACCTTCTCACAGGCTGTGATTAAAAGAGCTCTCCACTGATTTGCGTATAGGCTTAGGAGAGATGAGAGCCATAAACGCCACTTGTGAAGCAGAGCATGGTTTTCGTGACTTCCAAATATAGGCCTACACTATCCAATCAGAGCTGTGGCTAATGACAATGCCACTGTCCAGTCCCTTAACTCCTATCTCCTAGCGCACACACACACACGAGAGTCTATAGCTGTCTATGCTATAAATGTTACAATCAAACAGTTTATCACAGGCCTTCTGCCATACAGTGGAAATGACAAAAGATTTGAAGACAGATTATTTTTAAATGAAAAAAGGAGTGAAACACCTTCATAATGATTTGAATTGCATAAATAAAACCCCAAATGAATAAATCCCACATTGCCAATCCTTATTCCTCATTCAGTGGAAAAACATGCTTCTACCTACATTTCCTCAAAATTGTATTGTTTTTCTTCTGGCACATTTCATAACACTTTCAAAGTGAAATATCTGTGAGTGGCGCTAAAAGCATATTCAGTTTTATCCAAAATAGATGAATGTGAATCTGACAACATGACTGCGCGATGTGATATTGTGATGTTGATTTTATACAACAGTTCAATTAATGAATTAATATTGTGTTATCTAAAACCTAGATTTTAAAACCGATTAAAATCTACGAGTAAACTACGCAATTTTTAATTTTGTAATTTCATCTGAATATCAACATTTTAGTCAAAACCATTTTGAGGTTAAGTGAATAAATTTTTTGTCTCTGGAAAATAGTGATCAATGACATGTGTATGGCGTTTTGACAGCCTTTGATGTGTCATGACAGGTCGCTGTATAAACGCCTTGGAGAGCCGCTTCTGAGACGGTTCAGAAACGTGCTGGTATAAACCCAACACAAGCATTGACTCCGGTTCCCGTGTCTGAGCCGTGACGCGACGCAGACGCGTGCAGAGTGGAGCGTGAGTGAACGCCATCATTCCTTCCTCTGTACTTCTCGTTAGTTCACTAGAGAAATTAAGTCTAGAGAGGAGCATTTTGCTAAATATTTCACCATATAATAATATTATATTTTACTAAACCTGTTATTCTTAATTATTTAATGCATGTTCAAATTAATCTGTTATGAAACATGCCATTATGTGCAATTTACATGTTTGCATATAATGAATTTTTTTAAGTTGAGTGTTGATCATCTATTTAAAAATTTAAATTGTAATTAAATTTAAGTTTGGTTTAAGTTGTTAGGCCTAATTGTAACCTTATAATATAAAAGGGCTCCCTATAGTTTTAAGCAAAAGCTGAGGTAGATATTTATCACTAAGAAAATTAACTATAACTGAATTTATTTAAAGAAAGAGGAACTTGTTCAGTAAACCACTGTTTATAAAAAAAAAAAAAAAAAAAGGTTAGTTTTTTCCCCCCTGCTGTACTGAAATAATTTGTTAATGAGAGAAATTTGGACACAATGTTTTTAGATTTGTGATGGAAAAATAAATTGACAGAGAAGGCCCCAAGTGGAATGTTGTTATTAGTGTTATTATTTCTAAATTTAATACTAATTGTAATTTGTGGGTTTATTTAACATTTCATTAATTATTTCAGACATCTTTGCTTTCATTAAAACCCAACTTAGTGAAATCCTTACATTTGAACTCATAGTGCTGATATTATGACATAAATTCAATGGAAATATGGACAATTAAATCTGTAAATATTCTTATGCTTGTATACAAGTCATAGAATAATTTTACCTTTCAGATGAATCTTTCTGCTTTGTCATTGGTTATTCAATTATTCAACAAAATCATCTAAATTCTTTTAAAATAAAAGTTTATTTATTTTAGTATTTACATGAATGCCCCTTTAAAAATATATAAATGTTACTTTATATTATTTTACATTTTGTGTTTAAACAATATTAGCAAATGTTTCTATTTATTTCCTGTAGATACACTTTGGCTAATTCATCATTTTCATTGTGCACATTAATCTTTTATATAAATATATGTTGCAATTTGAAAGTTAATCCACATTTTTCTTAAGAGGGGCATCTTCGTGATTAGTTTGCAATGAATTTGATTCATCAACATCATATATTAAATTAAAATTATATTAAAAATTGTAATGGTTTGACAGCACTAATTTGTACATATTAGGGGCGTGCATTACCCAAGCCATGTGGCTACACTGACTTGCAAAATATTAACATTACCTTGTCATCTGAGGCGCAACATAAAGCTTGCATAAGTAAATGTTGGGAATACATATGTAACTGTCCTTAAATTCTTTTTCCCAAACAACTGTAATTTTCTGCAAATCTGTACCAGTTATTTAGGGGTTGGAGTGAGTGAATCTACAGCGGCTTTGGTGCCTACACTCTGTGAATCGTCATTATTGTTCTGTGTTCTCATTGGTTTGCTAGCATGTGATGCTTAAGAAAAACTGTCTGAGAACTACTCGCCTCATGTCTTTCATGTTTTCTCAGGCAAAGCAAACTTTTTAAAAATCCACTGAAAACATATATTCTTACATTTTTTGGCACAGACAAAGTCACTACTAGCACCTAATGGCTAGTGTCATTTTAGCTGGAAACTGCTGTAAATTGCATGTACAGGTTAAAAAAATGTAGGTGGAGACACATTTTTCCATTGAGCCTGGATTTTATGTTGCTGTTTTTCAATGCAGCCAAAGAGATACGTCAGGTCAATGAATCATTCATATATATATGGCTGATTCATTGACCTTAACTATCTCTAGATGGATAGATAAGAGGGGAAGAGGATCCGAATGTGTCACAGCGCTTGCCACAAGACTATTGGCTCCGACCTAAACATTTATTTTAAAACCCATATCGCTTGACTTTTGGTCTGCGTTGCAAAACAAATTAGCATCATGCAAAATTCATATAAGAATACTGTGATAAATGTTAAGAATGAAGTTTCAAAAAAATTAAAAAACTGAATTGTCTACATTAGCCATATCTTGCTACAAATTAGTATGACAGAACTGCATATGGGCTAATTTTTGTGTGTGTATAGATACATACATAGCTTGTACTATTTTCAAGCCAAATTGAACAACTTTACATTAGGTCGATTACAACTGCACCATCTCATAAATCTTATTTGTGATAAACATACAAATAATTAATCCATGCTGGGTAAAATGTCGGAAGGTTAAATCTCAAATTTCCTGTCTTCCATTTTCTAATATATGTTCACAAATACCAGTATGATTCAGCCAGTCAGGCAACAGCATCTAATATTGCAAAATTGCCAAAATTAAAAAAGTGATGAAAACACCAAGCTGAATACATTCATGTGTTTCCAAACTGTTCTAAAAATGTTCTACTGTGACCTGATCCAACATTGTGTTCCACACACCCAATCATGCTGCGTTTCAGAGTTAAATTGGAAATCAGCTTTGTACGGCATGCCAAGCCATTCAATCATATTTAAGACACAAGTTCACGTTTGACGAAGTAAATCATTCATCAACAGATGAACCCATTTTACAGTCAACATACAGTTCATTGTGGTGTGGGGGTGCAAAAGTTCTTCAGCGTTCCAGAGTTAAAGCAACTGCTCTAAGCAGAACTTACAAGAGGGTGGGGACTGAGCACACAATGAGAAATAATGGATACCAGATAGAGCTTTATTTGTGAAAATGGAAACAAAGAATATCCTTTTGGGGTCAATGAGCAGCAGAACTCCAGCAGTGCCACTGAAACAAATTGTGAGTCATTCCTAACCTTTTGATATACATGCACACTGTGAGCTTTTATGTGCTGGCCATGTGATTAACTTTACAGATAGTGTAGAATCGGCCAATTACATATCTCATTAAACCTATTTATGGTCAGGTCAGTGTCAAAACTTCCTACAGCAGGGTCCAAAATTCTGAGACCGTTCATGAAAATTATTTTTTATTCATTTACTGATACAACATTTTAATTATAAATTTGCACAACAAGATGAGTGAAAAATTAACACGAATGTTGGAATGTCTTAACATTTGGTTTGACAATGACCATCTTGTGCTTTAATGGACCAAGAACATCTTACAGTCTAACAAATCACTTCACATGATCAATGTCACTAATTTTCTTATTTGATTATTGAACTATAATCTGAAATATTTCTTTATTCAATTTACCTAAAAAAACCCCTTCGTTTTAAAAAGGTCAAAACTCTCAGACTTTAGAGTTTATTTCCAAGATAAAAAATATCTTCCAAATTGCCAATATGCCCTCAGACTTTTGACTGACCATATACTTTAACCAGAGACAGATAAAGCTCACTTTATATGCCATTAAATGCAATTATTTGAACTTATACTGATCTAGTAGGAAAAATCTAGGCTTTAAATAGAAACTGTGTCCATAAGGCATGCCTGAGGCACACTGTGTGTAAATTCAATGTAGGTGATGGAGGAGAGTGTAGAACATATTAGAATTCAGCTGAAAGAAACAGAGCTTTTCTAATGGATGGGGAATTCTCATCTTCTGCACAACTGTACAGTAACTCTTGTGGTCTCTTTAACAAGGCTCTTTAATACAGAATAATAATCATCCATCTGTTACTAGATAACATAATCATCTTTGTTTAACGTTTAAATACAGACAAATAAAAAATATCTATAACAAAAAGGTGAACAACATTCACCACCTTTCCAAATATTCACAATTTTGTATGAAACGCCATGCAACATCCACAAAAAAAGAAAGAAATGTAAAACATAAAGGGTGATGTTGCTTAATGAATTAGACAGCTTTAAGCAATGACACATTTGCAGGGTCTTTGAATAACTTGAACATCACCCGTCATCTTCTCACTCCTACGCAGGGCGTACTGTCATCCCAATATAGTTCAGAAGCTAGTAGCTATACATGTGTTATAGGCTATTTGCACAAGAAATCAAGACATTACACACCTCTATCCACATTAAAGCATACAAAAATGCTTCTGATTTCTGTCACAAGACATATCAACCAACGGCCAACCAAGCCAGCTCCTACCTATTAGTGGTTTGGGTGTTGTATTCCCCATTATTTCCAATAATTGCTCTCCCTTGGTGACAAGTGGATCGCGAATGCTTCTGCTCCTGGTCTGTCCATTTATTATCAGATATACGGAATATTTTCGTAATCGCAGCTGTGTGAAATCTCTACGCGTCTGAGACTCGCAGCGTCTTCATACTATCATGCACACAGAAGCGGCTTTTCAAGCCATCGGCGTCTATTGGCGCATTGGCCAGCCAAACCCTCCCCACGCCTGATCATCCTACAAGCCATCTACACTGGACGCGACGCGACCAACTACAACGCTGTCGTTATAATCAACAAAACTGGATGCACTGTAGCGCGTACGTCGATTCGTAAAGCTCGCGACAAAATGTAACAGTTAACGAGGGGAGCTCAAGAAGCGTTTTAAAAGCTAAACTATTTTTAACTAGACACGCGTCTTAAAACGCAACGCTGGTGGTGCAAAACCCTGATAAAACAGCAAACGCAACTCAACGGCGCATGTGTACATATCACAGATGCGTCCTGTGTGAACGACGCGACGCCGGTTCTTCCAGCTTGTAGAGAACATTCACACACGACGAGTTTTTGGGTTCAAGAACAGCTAGTCACGCGAGTCTTTTTTTTAAATAGGAATTATTTTTAACTTCATAAGCTGTCTTAAAACGCAACGCTCATGGCTCACAACGCGTTCCTCTTATTAAGTCTAGACTCAACACAACGCAACAAAATAATGTTACATATCTTGGTACTGATATGTTTATTATATTTCAGGAAATTTACATTATACTCCAAGGAAAGTCAGCGAACATGGTACTACCTTTGATTGGACATGTCCAAAAATCATAGTAGCATAGTGTCATGGTACTTTTTTAAAGTGTGGTGTATCTAACTCAGCTAATTTGAATTAAATATCTGTATTTGTGGGTCAAGCTAATTTCATTAATATTATATTAGCTGTATAAGCCTTAAGAAGGTTAAAAATTAAATATTACTAGATATCAGTTATTTTTGAAATACATCTTATTTTATATAAATTACCTCGCTCTAAATGAAATTTATTTTGTATCATTCCCTTTTTCAAATGGATATTCCAATGTAATATAAACTTTGTATTTTTCAATATACAATAGCAAACAGGCCAGCACATAGTAAAACACTTAAAAGACATAAAAAATATGAAAAACAGATTAGTACCTAAATGTTTCATGACGGCAGCATAGTTGTGGGTATTTTTGAAAATGACACAAACCCCTTACGAGGAAATCCCCTCTCTACCCCAACCCCCATCCTATCTCCTCACAACCTTGACCGCTGGGATCCAAGCAAGCTGCTTCCTGTCTTGTGAGCTGTAGCTGTCTCTGAGGAGCCTTGTCCAAACAGACCTAGCCCATGATTGCCGGCCGCAGGCCAACGGCTATTAAATCTGCCCCAGATCTTCTCAAGAGAGGTTATGTTCATATTATGCACAGTATGTCACCTAGAGTGACCATTCAGACAGTAACAAGGCCCATGATCATTCCATATCCATGCATATAAAACTAATTTCAAGATACCCAGAAAGTTCTACCTATGGTTGATAGGTTAAGAATTTTATGACATAGTCCATTTAGGACAAAAAAAAGTGCATTTGTGGACGTCAAAGACCTTCAGTGGGATTATTAATGCATTAAATGCTAGCAATTTTCAAGAAAAATAATGGTTTTAGATATACCCATATAACAAATAATTCTTGCGATATACTTTCATATTAAAGCCATTATATAGTAATATAACTCTAGCGGATTGTTGGTAAAGTGCATTTTAATATATTTATATCAATTTATTCCTCTGTACCAGATAGAAATGGTGACCCTCCTGTTATGCACAGTATATATAAACTAAGGCAGGGTCAATGCACAATGAAATTCTTCTGAAGCATTTGTAATGGTTCTAGAAGGAAAGGCGGTTAACACTGGAAGAATGTTTGAGGCGGAGACTTGCACTGTAAACAAACATCACATGAATAAAAGCATAAAAGCTCTTTGTTTGGGATAGAATGATATCTTGCAATGGGACGCATGCCATCAGCTCCTGTTGCAAATATATAACAAATACTATATCATGTGAAATTACATAATATATAAATATATAAATATATAAATGACAACTAGTAGGAAGATTAAGATTAAAAATAATAAATTAAGATTATTGTCAGGATATTTAACATTTCTTTCATTGTGTTGCCTACCCGATTTTTTAATTCTTATTATTCACAATTTTGATTGTCATTACCATAACTGTTTTTTTTTTCCCTAAAAAAAGTTATCTTGTTTAGTAGTTTCGTTTTGTCATTGTTTGTTTTTGTCATGTGATTACCCTAGTATTATCTATTGTAATTACTGATATTACGAGATACAAACTTGTAAAAAGTGTTCATGACCTTGTAGAACTTGTAATTACAACTTGTGAATTTTCTGAGAGCTACAACTTGTACCAGTTGACTACCTCAAATTATTTAGGTGCTATGTTTAGGCATTGATAGTGTGATAGATAGCTGTATTTCCACAATTCAAGCAGCTCATAAACCAATCGTCTTTTCAGATTTACTTAAAGCACAAAATAAATTAGCCTCTGGCTTGCTCAGTTGGGGACACTTGATTTCTAGCGATTATCGTCAATTTGAATTCACAGATACTATTATTGACACAATCTGTATTGTTAAAAGCGCTATATAAATAAAGGTGACTTGACTTAAACATGAATGAACATCAGAACATATTTTATTTCAACCATGGAAAGATGTCAATACAACATTTTTAAAGTTTAATTCCACAGAAGTTAATCTACTCTCCTGTCTGATTTGTTTGTCAAAAACAAGATCAAAATGCATAAAATTTGTGCTTTTACAAACTTATAGCAAATGTTTTATTGAAAGTATAATCTATCAAATGCAATCAACTAATCATCTGTTCTAATACTATTAAATATTAAGTGTCTGTGTCTGTATGTGGTCTTTTATCAATCAGAACTTGTTTTGTTTGTTCTATGGATGGCTGAGCTAAACAGGCCAATTAGAGACTATTAACTACTATTGTCCCTTTTAATTATACAAATGCCTCAATAAAATGTCTACAAATCTTTAAAAACAAACATAGTCATCAGGTAAAACAAAACAAAAAAACATATCAGCTAAGTGAAGTGACATAGTGCCAAGTATGGTGACCCATACTCGGAATTCATGCTCTGCATTTAACCCATCCAACGTGCACACACACACAGCAGTGAACACACATACATCAGTGAACACACACACACCGTGAACACACACCCGGAGCAGTGGGCAGACATTTATGCTTCGGCGCCCGGGAAGCAGTTGTGGGTTCGGTGCCTTTCAAAGTACTACTATCTCTTTGGAATAAACTGTTTGGTTTGATACACCATCGTCTTGTGTAAGGCTGGGGAAGGCCTTACAATAGGTCATAATTCAACGGAAGCTTGGGACAAAATGCCCCTGCACAGTTAAACTAAATCCATTACGGCTGTCACAAATAAAATGAAAATGAAATAAAAATTGTTGATTGCAGCATTAAATTTAGAGCTGCTCATGTTGCATCATATTGCTTTTCATGCATTTTACAGCGTTGCACATTATAACCAATCGCACACAACTCCGTTGAGTTTATGGATGAAGCGTTCAGTGAGAAGTGTTCAGAAGAGTCATCACTGAAATGCCAGAGTTTTGATCATTCTGCTGGCCCCACCATGGCCACCAGATCCTCCATGGTCTCATCCACTGCTTCATAGTCCAAGCCCATCTCTGCCCCACAGTCCATGGTCTTTTCCACTGCTCCAAGGTCCAGATCCACCACCATGCCATGATCCAGGCCTGCTTCCACTTCACAGGCCTGACCCTCCATCCCTCCCCCTTGTCCTCCTCCACTCCAGCACTCTCCTGGACAGTTTTGTTCTTTAGGACGTGTTGTTTTATTTGGGTGTTTGGAGCTGCCCTTTGAGGGGATATGTCTGTTTTAGGTTTTATCTGTTTTATTTTAAAGTTCCTGTCATTAGATTACTCATTTCCTTCATGTGATCTTGCCATGTTCATTGGTTCATTGTCTTATCTTCAGTGACAAAAAGGGGTTAGCAAGATGAGAAATTCAAAAACCTATTAAAAACTTATTTTAAAAGCATGCATCAGGTATTTTAAAATGTACACAGTGCGTTTTGTTAATTTTATGTAGCTAAAAATGACATATGTACCATTTTTCACAAAAGTTAAGACTGAATGTACATGAAAATGTCAAATGGTGTAACCGCCAAAAATGAGAAATATTAAATATTTTATGCATGTAAGCTTTTTCATAGAAATATATACTTCATTTTAAATTATCACACGAAACTAGATTTTATTAGAGTTATCTCCAAATGTAAATTTTAATGCGTGTTTGCAATATTTGGCAGGACATATGCTGAAAACACAAATTCTTTTCGAAATAATCTTTGACAAATTATGTAAAAAATTTTTTTAAATAATATTATTTTACTAAACTAGATGATTCCATTTTATTCCACATTAATTTCCCTGTATATAATTATATTTTCATGAAAAATACTGGTTACGCCAGTTGACATGACCTGACCATGTTGCTTCTACAGCCAAAGGCCATTGTTTGTTGAAGAAATTGACACTGAAAATCAAGCATGACTGTCAAGTTCAGCTGAAGTGTTTTTTTTTTTTTTTCAGTGCTAAAAAAAAATAATCTGGCAACACAAAATTATCATAGTGATGAACAGTGAACTCATGTCTCGTATTGTAATTTTGATTTTCATATTGTAATTTCGTATTGTATTGTGGCATCTATTGGGGAAAAAGGGGCTCTTATAGTATCTCAAAGAAGTGAGTACACCCCTCACATTTTTGTAAATATTTTATTATATCTTTTCATGTAACAACACTGAAGAAATGACACTTTGCTACAATGTAAAGTAGTGAGTGTACAGCTTGTATAACAGTGTAAATTTGCTGTCCCCTCAAAATAACTCAACACACAGCCATTAATGTCTAAACCGTTGGCCACAAAAGTGAGTACACCCCTAAGTGAAAATGTCCAAATTGGGCCCAAAGTGTCAATATTTTGTATAATTACGTGGCCACCATTATTTTCCAGCACTGCCTTAACCCTCTTGGGCATGGAGTTCACCAGAGCTTCACAGGTTGCCACTGGAGTCCTCTTCCACTCCTCCATGATGACATCACGGAGCTGGTGCATGTTAGAGACCTTGTGCTCCTCCACCTTCTGTTTGAGGATGCCCCACAGATGCTCAATAGGGTTTAGGTCTGGAGGATCTTAGAGATGCTTGGCCAGTCCATCACCTTTACCCTCAGCTTCTTTAGCAAGGCAGTGGTCATCTTGGAGGTGTGTTTGGGGTCGTTATCATGTTGGAATACTGCCCTGCTGCCCAGTCTCTGCTTCAGTAAGTCACAGTACATGTTGGCATTCATGGTTCCCTCAATGAACTGTAGCTCCCCGGTGCCGACAGCACTCATGCAGACCCAGACCATGACACTCCTACCACCACGCTTGACTGTAGGCAAGACACACTTGTCTTTGTACTCCTCACCTGGTTGCCGCCACACGCTTGACACCATCTGAACCAAATAAGTTTATCTTGGTCTCATCAGACCACAGGACATGGTTCCAGTAATCCATGTCCTTAGTCTGCTTGTCTTCAGCAAATTGTTTGCAGGCTTCCTTCTGGGACGACAACCATGCAGACCCATTTGATGCAGTGTGCGGCGTATGGTCTGAGCACTGACAGGCTGACCCCCCCATCCCTTCAACCTCTGCAGCAATGCTGGCAGCACTCATACGTCTATTTCCCAAACACAACCTCTGGATATGACGCTGAGCACGTGCACTCAACTTCTTTGGTCGACCATGGCGAGGCCTGTTCTGAGTGGAACCTGTCCTGTTAAACCGCTGTATGGTCTCGGCCACTCGGCAGCTCAGTTTCAGGGTCTTGACAATCTTCTTATAGCCTACGCCATCTTTATGTAGAGCAACAATTCTTTTTTTCAGATCCTCAGAGAGTTCTTTGTCATGAGGTGCCATGTTGAGAGAGTGAGAGTGATAACACCAAATTTAACACACCTGGTCCTCATTCACACCTAAGACCTTGTAACACTAACGAGTCACATGACACCGGGGAGAGAAAATGGCTAATTGGGCCCAATTTGGGCATTTTCACTTAGGGGTGTACTCACTTCTGTGAGACTGTATATCATATTGATTATAAAATGTCAGAAATTTAATTAATTGTATTTTACAAATGTAAATTGTAATCTTTGGTTAACATCTTTATCACAGAATGTTCAAATGTACTCACCCACTTCCTTCTGCTACATTATTAAATCATTTATGTATTTGACTTTCTTCTTTCAAATGAATACAATTGTTAGAAGTAAAATGCCACTGCGGGAAGCTTTGCAAGAACGCAAGGGGACTTAAAATACATCAATCCAAGACCCAATGTGGAAAAGGGAAGAAGCAGTTGCAGCGCATAGTGGAGACACTAAGTGAGACGCAGGAGGACTCCAGTCAGGAATCACCCCACAGCACAGGAGACCTCTCAGCACCTGCTCCATCCCAAAGCCACAGGAGGGACTCTCCTAACACTACCTCAGGCACCCAACCTATGGCAGAGAAAGTGAAATGGCCCCAAGCAAACAACAACATTGCATGGAACCAACTAGATGGGGACCTAGACAGAGTTCTTGGAGCCACATTAGCAGGAACAGCCGAGAAGAAAATCGACAGTATGACAACAATCATCATCACCATGGCCAGAGAGCGCTTTGGCACTGAAGAGAGAAAGGGTAGCAGCGGAACTCAGGTAAAGCAGCCAAACAGGAGGGCAAGAGAGATCTTGCAATTGAGGAGGGAGATCAAGACCCTCAACAAGCAGTTCAGAACAGCAAGTGCTGAAGAAAGGAAGGGCATAAAAGAGCTAACCAGTGGACTTCGAGGGCAACTTTGCAGACTGAGAAGGGCAGAAAGGACTCTGAAACTGAGGAAGGAGAAGGAGGTCAAGCGGGCTCAGTTCATTAAGGACCCATACAGGTTTACCAAAACCCTGCTGGGGGAAGCAAGGTCTGGAAGATTGACCAGCCCTAAGGAAGTTGTAGAGGAGTTCCTTAAGGAGAGCCACAGTGACGCCCTCAGGAACCAAGCCTGTGGTGCACACCCAAAGATCAGCAGAACTGCTGAAACTCCTGAGGAAGAGCTTGATACCAGTGAACCAACTTGGAGAGAAGTCCAGGACATTGTGCAGAAAGCCCGTTCAGCATCTGCCCCAGGTCTAAGCGGTATACCTTATAAAGTATACAAGAGATGCCCGATGCTCCTCCGCAGGTTATGGAAACTGTTGCGAAGGATATGGACAAAAGGTATCATTCCAGCATCCTGGAAAAGAGCAGAGGGGTGTTTTGTACCCAAGGAAATGGACTCCTCCGACATAAGTCAGTTCCGAACCATTTCTCTCCTAAGTGTCGAATGCAAGGTATTCTTTTCTGTCCTGGCAAAAAGGATGACTACCTACATGGTGAAGAATAAATATGTCGACACATCAGTCCAGAAGGGCGGCATTCCAGGTTTCTCCGGGTGCTTGGAACATACGGGCATCCTCAACCAGCTGATCCGGGAGGCCAAGGAGAGCAAAGGAAACCTAACGGTTGTCTGGCTCGACTTGGCTAACGCATACGGTTCAATCCCGCATGGCCTCATCAACACGGCTATGGAACACTACCATATCCCCTGCCACACCAGGGGTATAATTACCAGCTACTTCGGAGGATTCAAACTACGGTTCAAAACTGCCCACTTTACAACTCAGTGGCAGGACCTTGAAAAGGGAATCGTGACAGGCTGCACCATCTCCCCCATCCTGTTTGTCATGGGAATGAACCTGCTCATAACAGCTGCAGGAAAGGAATCCAGAGGGCCATCAATGGAGTCTGGCACTCGCCAACCTCCAATAAGAGGCTTTATGGATGACCTTACCATAACAACTTCAACCCATGTGCAAGCAAGATGGATCCTGAAGGCTCTTGAGGACGTGGCAACATGGGCTCGGATGAAGTTCAAACCAAGGAAATCAAGAAGTATGGTGATCAGAAGTGGGAAAGTGACCAGCAAGTTCCAGTTGCGAGTACAGGGGGAGATGATACCATCAATTGAGGAAAACCCAATTAAGTGCCTAGGGAAATGGTACGACGCATCCCTGACCGACAGATGCAATGTTTCCAGGACAGAGAAACAGGCAGATGCATGGCTGAGTAAGATCGAGGGGTCAGGACTGCCAGGAAAGTTCAAGGCCTGGCTTTTCCAACACGGTCTGCTACCACGACTCATGTGGCTACTGACAATTTATGAAGTACCTATGACAGCAGTGGAAGGAGTCGAGAGGCGAGTGAACAAACATCTCCGCAAGTGGCTCGGAATCCCACCAAGCTTCACATCAGTAGGGTTATACACCAGGTCTGGTCAGGTACAACTACCCCTATCATCAGTGGTGGAAGAGTTTAAGGTGGCAAAGTGCCGGGTTGTGATGATGTACCAAGACTCCAGGGATGAAAAAGTCAGAAGAGCAGGTGTCACTACGAGATCAGGACGCAAATGGGTGGCTGGCACATCAGTGGCGCAAGCTGAAAGCGCATTGAAGCTGAAGGACATCATCGGGAACCCATGCATAGGGAGGCAAGGACTCGGTTCCACTCACTTCCAGCAGTGGGGAAAAGCAGACCCAAGGCAGAGGAGGGACATGATTCAAGCCGAGGTCCGACACCTGGAGGAAGAAAGGCGCAGATCTAGGGCCGTCGAACTTGGAGCACAAGGTGCCTGGACAAAGTGGGACCTGCCGAAGCGGAAGATCACGTGGCCTGAGATCTGGAGACTGGAGCCCTTTCGTATCTCTTTCCTGCTCCGTTCAGTGTACGACACCCTTCCATCACCAACAAACCTCCACAGATGGGGAATGAGGGAGGACCCATTGTGTAGGCTATGCGGAGGGAGGGGAACAATGGCGCACATACTGGCAGGGTGCAAAACAGCTCTTAGCCAAGGAAGATACAGGTGGCGCCATGACAAGGTCCTCAGTGCACTGGCTGACATCTTGGAGCGGGAGAGGCAGAAAAAGCGCCAGACCAGTACAAGGCCGGCGACATCCATTCAGTTCATTAGAGAAGGGGAGAAACCACCAGCCCCCAAGAAGATAAAAAAGAGCCTCTTGCAAGCAGCACAATCCTGGGAGATGAGGGTGGACCTGGGAAGGAAGCTAGTCTTCCCCCAGGTTGTGCAAACATCGCTGAGGCCGGACGTGGTTTTATGGTCCGAGGAGGCAAGGAAGATAATCTTGATTGAACTGACGGTCCCGTGGGAAGACGGGTGCGAGCAGGCCTATGAGCGTAAAGCCACCAAGTATCAGGACCTTGTTGAGCAGTGCAGGGCCAAAGGGTGGCAGACCTGGCTATTTCCGGTTGAGGTTGGGTGTAGGGGTTTCCCGGCGCAGTCTGTGTGGAAGTCACTCACAGCTCTGGGTATAGCAGGAAGGGAGAGGAAGGCAGCTGTTCGTAGGTTGGGTGAGGCAGCAGAGAGAGCGTCTTGCTGGCTCTGGAGTAGGAGGGAGGAGTTGAGCTGGGGGCCAGGAGGAGGTGGGCAGTGACTGGCCACCACTGCCGACCCGCCAACTGGAGGGTGTTGTGGTCCAGGGTCGAAACACCCTGTGAAAGTTGGACGCCACCTGACGACATCTCCTCTTGGCTGAAAGCTACAGTTATGCAGTACAGCCAATAACTGAGTTAGACAGCATCAGTATAGATGTATCCAATAGTAGGAGTGACATTAAAATTGAATGCGTGATATTCAATAGTCCAATAAACTGCATCCATCCATCATAAAAAAAAGTGCTCCAGACAGCTCCAGGGTGTTAATAAAGGCCTCCTGAATCAATGCATATTTAAAACTTTATAAACCGTAATAGCTTCTGCTATCTATCATACTTGCGTTCACGAGAGTGACATTCCAAAGGATGATGAAGGACATAGCATAAGCACTGGTCAGAATATGCTTATCATACGAGAACCAAGTTTTGTTTACAGCAAAGGAAAACCAATCTCCTCTTGGCTTATATTGAAATCCTTCTACATTTTTCTTTACAAATCCTCATTTTGTACTTCTAATTCGTGACCAGTGCTTTGTTTTGCTCTCTCCTCTACGATTCCATGTTCGCCACTTCTCACCAGAGCTTATGCTACACCTATGTCATCCACTGGAATGCCACTCTCGTGAACATGTGTACGGTAGTTAGCAGAAGCTAGAAATGACAATTTTTTATTAATATATTTTGCTTACAAAAGCACATTGATTCACTTCATGAGGCCTTTATTAACTCCCAGAGCCATCTGGAGCACTTTTTATGATGGATAAATGCAGTTTATTGGACTTCTATTGGACTATTAAATATCACACATTCACTGCCATTATAATGTTTGGAAGAGCCAGGACTTTTTTTAGTAAGTCATTTAGTAAGTTTGTTTTAGAAAGTCATATGCACCTTGGATGGCTTGAAGGTGAGTAAATCAGGTGGTAAGTTTCGTTCTTGGGTGAACTGTCCCTTTAAATTGTTAAGTGAATGGAATAGAAATATGCATTAAAGCTAGCCCAAACTTTTCATAAACACAAATGTTGTGCAACATAATTATTTTATCCTAGACTTACAGAGTTTTAATAGTAAAGTTGTAGATTGTAGATACTATTTTCTCAAAAAAATATAACATTTAACACTTGAAAATATTTTCAAATAGTAGGTTAGTTTATATTACATCTTTAATCAGCATCATAAACTAGTGATATTTGACTAAATTGGCCAATAACAGAAAGGCTTGTAATAGGAGTCAAATGAGTAACCAGTTACACCACTTGACATTTCAATTTTAAAATCAAATTTGACATGCATTATCAGGGACACCAATGTAAGTACATGGCCTTGGTGGGAATATTTCAAATGTAATTTTTAAAGTTAATACTCATTTTCATAATAATGATGAATTATCAATGTATTTCTTAGGTCATACCATTTGACATGTATACCTAACAATACCTGTCCATACTTTAAATATGTCAAATTATTTCACATTTTAAAGAGAGTTACTAACCTTTGCATGCAGCAGTTAGTATCACCAGAGGTCCTTCTCTGTGATATAATTTCCTGTCACATGATCTTCTTGCAAACTATTAACAAAAAGGGATCCTTGAATGGTGGTTCCACCACCTTGACACTCAAGGAATTTGTCGACTCCCCTAATTCCCCAAATTAATTAATTAATTATATAATATTCAGAACAATGGTGCTCCATTTAATTTATTTACTATTGCACCGAGAGAGGCGGGCTAGTAACCCTATCCTCAAGTTTTCCAGGAGGAAGACACCCAAAGCTTACTACGAAGAAGAAACAAAGAAAACAACCCAAAGGCCCTCCGAGAGGCGGGATGAAAGAAGGGCCAACAAGGACGGACCATACGGTAAAGGACGCAAGGATATCGAGAGAAGATCCCAAAGGAGTGTGGGTGTGACTGGGGAAAAACAACAACTTTGAGAAGACTTCACATCCACATGGGAAAGAAGTGTGGTGGTGATAGCTTGATGCAACCTTGCACTGCCCCAGTATGGGCAGGTCAGACAAATGGGATCCAAGGACGGGTTTACAACCACAGTGCCACCGGGCCCAATGTTGCAGAAGCAGAGCAAGAGGAAAGGAAGGAGGAGGAAGAAAGGGATGCTGATGAACCCCAAAAAGTGAACTCAGTAGCACCCCTAAGAACGGAGTCGAGCCAAAGGGCCAGGAACCTGAAGAACCCACTCCGAAGGAACAAGATCAACAGTGCTTCTCGGCTGCTGGTCTGTATGGATGGAACTCACACCAGCTACCCTTGAAATCCATCACCTTGGGCTACAGGCAGGAGAAGGCAAGGCTGGTGATGGAATTAAGGGACTCCGACAGGGCAGTGGCTGATGCAAATGCCAGAGTTGAGACTGGAAGGAAATGGAGGGCTAAGGAGGAGGTGCAGAAGGTGATGGGAAGACTGCAACATCAACAAATCGTGGGCATGGTCCAGACAGGGCGGACAGGCCTCGGATGGAGCGAGCCACCCATCCTATGGGCCAAGGCAAGCAGGAAGGAGAGGAAGGACCTTGTTGTTGCAGAGGTCACCAGGATTGAGCAGGAGGAGCTCAGAGTGAAGTCAGTGATACTGATCGAGCTGACAGTGCCATGGGAGGAGGGACTGGAAGCTGCCTACGAGAGAAAGAAGGCGAAGTATGCAGACATGGTCGCGGAGTGCAGAGAAAGTGGATGGAGTTTGAGGCTGTACTCGGTGGAGGTGGGAGCCAGAGGCTTTGTGGGCAGATGAACATCATGCCTGCTCAAGGACCTGGGACTATGGGGAGCCACACTGAGCAGATCCACCAAAGAGCTCTCTTAGGAAGCGGAGAAAGCAAGCCACTGGCTCTGGCTGAAACGACGAGACAAGGCATGGGGAGTAACACCTAATTAGGTTTTGCTGCAGGGTGTGTCAGGGACCCCGCCACCAGTAGACGTTCTAGGTTAAGGGACGAAACGTCAATGAGCGGTGGTCCCCAGCTGAAGACCCTGCAGCAAAACTATGCGGAATGCGGTCAGGTTTAGGCCTGCCTCAGGGAAGAGGACGCCCCTGCCATGCACAGTCCACCACAGGCACCGTAGGAGGTGCGACAGGCCTAAGGTCCAGCAGAAAGACCATCTCGCTGTAATGAATAATATTAAATAGTACTAATGTACGGTTATGCCAAACTAGCTGATCTGGTGTTTTAACTGAGAATTTAACCTTTTTTAAACAAGATACATTTTTTGGTACAAGGTTTTTACGGTTACAGCACATTGACATTTTTGCAATAATTCCCCAAATATTCTCTCAAAATGAATTTAAACCAGAAAGTTTTGACTTGGTCCAATTTTCGACTTGGTTGCATCTTTATTTTGAAATTTTAACCCTTTTAAATTTAATTAAAGCATATGGACACAAAAAAAGTAGCGTCACGTCATTGACCCAATTCTGTTTTGTCAATAGGTGTGTTCGACTTCATGTGGCACTGAGCAGACTGATCGGCAGCTGACTTGAAGTAGTGCATGCCGGTTAGAAATTTTGTCAAGTTCATGTTATGATCATGTTTTGTTTCATGTTTTTGGTCTTAAAGGGGTCATATGATGCAATTTCAAGTTTTCCTTTCTCTTTCGAGTGTCACAAGCTGTTTGTGTATTGATAAAATCCCTGAAGTTGCAAAGACTAAAGTCTCAAAACCAAAGAGATATTCTTTATAAAAGTTAAGACTCGACCACGCCCACCTAAAACGGCTCATTCAAACATGCCCCCACATGTCTATGTCACGGTGTGGGAAGATTTGCATAACACTGACCAAATGTATACGCAAAGAAAGAGGGTGCGATTTTTATTCTCGCTGTAGTATTCTCGCTGTTGTTTGGGCTTCCAAAAGAGGACACAACTAGAAATCAGTGGTTAAGTTGTATTTACAACACTGTTTACAACACTGTTCCAGAACTATTTCCTGAACCTGGAAGAGTAGCCTACAATGCTGGCTTGCACAAAGGCTGTTTCTATAAAGTGGGGCAATTCCTTTGCAAGGACTGTCTGGCACTTCTGACTCACAACCTGTAAGTACATTTTCTTATTTAAAGAATTTGCCACTGACGATTCAAACGTGAGTTTTGAGCAGTGTAGATTAGTACTTGTTGTTTGTTGTTTCTCCGATCTCAAATGCAGACATGGTAATGTTTACGACACGTAAAAAGACAGTATAAGTCATTATAATCAGTAATTATGTCCCCACTGGATGCAACAAATGCCTAATTTATAATGGGTTTTATTGTTTTTGTGTCATCGCGCCAGGACACAGCATCACAATATGGTAAGGGGCGTAACATTTCCTTTAGAGCCCTGCACGGGCCTCAAATTTAGGCCCTAGCCCGGCCCTGGCCCGAGATGCTCAGGCCCTAGCCTGGCCCACATCCGACAGCTTATCAGAATTACCAGCCCGAGTCCGACCCGAGCCCGTCTTTTTTTCCCCCTTCTCCTAAAAGAGTTTATACTACTGTTTCGGCTATTAAAATAGTTCAGTTTTGTGTGTAATGGCAAAATTATTATATATATATATATTTTTTTTTTTTTTTTTTTTTTTTTTATTAAGTTAATTTAGAAAAACGTTTGGAGCATTTTTGTTCATTAAATAGCCTAAGTTTTTTTTTTTTTTTTAAGTAATGACCAAGCGGCCAGCGGCATGAGCTGATCATAGTCTATGTTTGATCAATTTAGCCTTCACATATCATCACGACTTGCCTAAAATAAAATCTATAGATATACTAAAACAGTTCAAGTATATAACAATGTTTAAACGTTAAACCTGCGCTATAATAATAATGTGCGCTATATCTAAGTTTGTGCGGAGAGTGGAAGCTAAAGCGCGCTCTGCAGGACCTGGAGGCACCAGCAAACACTTGCATTGTTTTCAGTGGAAACAAATTAAAATAGCCTACGCTGTCTTTTTTTTTTTTTTTGATAAAGGTAAGAGTAATACATCATTCAGACCTGTAAAGGGTCTACTTGTATTTGTGTGCACTCACAATACCAACAAAAGGTAGTTCTTTTATAAAACAAAGAAAACAAACATGATGCGCTTTCTGCCGTCTTTAACAGGAGTGCTTCACAAAAATGAACCGAAACTGAGCGAATACATGCCTCACAGACATGATAAATATATCTATAGAAAGCTTTAAATTATCACTTAACGAAATAAAAAAAATTGAAAACAAAAACTCTTTTATTATAATTATAATTTTAATCATAATCAATAAAGATGCATTTCTCTCTAAAGGCGCATCTAATGAGGAGACGGCGAATCAGGATCAGCAACTTCATCCTTGCGACACAGACTCAGAAAACATTAGTTTATTAGCAAATAATTCAAATATCTCCTTACTATTTCCCGCAGACACATTCATGGTTATGTTTGCTGTCGGTTTTTTCATCTGCGCTGAAGTCATTTGCGCACCCGCTGCGGGAAACTAAACACCATAGAGCTGCTCTCAGTCGCGGCAGCACGGTCTTGTTTCCAACAGCGCGGCAATTTTTTTCATCGCTAATCAATAGATGTCTACAATATAAAATAAGGAGAAACCCAAAACAGGCCCGATGCCCGGCCCGCGTTTGAACTATGACATGGAAATTGAACTATGACGCCCGGGCCGAAATGCAGGGCTCTAATTTCCGTCTCATGCTTGAGGTATTCGGCCGATCGCAACGCACTGGATAGCTGGCCAATCAGAACACGTATCGCTTCTCAGAACGATGAGCTTTGTAAAAACCGACGCGTTTCAGAAAGACGGAGCATATAGGAGCAACAATAATGTACAGCAGAGCCGGCCCAAGGCATAAGCGAACTAAGCGGCTGCTTAGGGCCCCGTGGCCACCAGAGGGCCCCCAAGAGTAGTCTACATTAAAAATTACCGTTTATTTTATCTTATATTCGTGATATATGTCAATGGACAGTGGTAATTATACAAAAGTTAAATATTAAATTAAATATTCTATGCATATCATTTGATTATTTCCATAGCGACGTGTCATGCAGGCACAATAATGAGCATTTGATAATATGCGCCGGACGCTGCCGTGTGGATCTGTCGGATTAACATCACGTAAATTTACCTATTTCTCCCGAAATACATGAAAGTATTTGATCAGTCAGCTGGGAGAAAAACAGAGTAAACTTTATGGAAAATGTGTAGCCTATTTGATAGGAATAAACCATGTCGTCCATTAATTGAAAGGATTATTATTGCTGCTTTCAACAGAATCATTTCAAAACACATCATTGTGTTGCCTATAGCCTATAACAAAATAAATGTCTTTTTTTTTTTTTTTTTTTTTTACTTAACTGAAGTGTATTTAAATGTCTGAAACCTAAAATAAACTGTATTTAGTTGAAAACACTGAACAGTTATGAAATATGAAAAGCACAGAGCGCGTCTTTTTATTTTTTTCGGAGCTCATCTTTCTCTGGCTCAAAGGGTTAAAATCAATGGTGTTTTGCGGGTGGAGGGGGACAAATTCAACATGGGGGTTTTGTGGCACAAATCAGAGGTGCGTTTCTCAAAACCATTGTTAGCCAACTATGGTCGTTATTTCCACTGAACTCTATTTGTAACGACAGAACTTGCGACCATAGTTGCTTTTTGGAAATGCACCCCTGGTCAGATCAGTAAAAATTGCCATAACTTTCCTGGGTATATATTTTTGTAATAAAAATAAGCTTTTCCTCAGCCTACATGTTGCGTTTTTGCTATTATATTCCAATATCATTATGCCTCAATTAGCAAGATATAAATTAAGAGTTGTTGTTTTATATAGATTCTCACCGTTGTGTTTAATATTTATTATAACAAAAGTATGACTTGTAATAAAAGTACAACTTCGATTAATATTTATGTTGTTAAAATAACATTCTGTTCTGTAAATGCATTGTCTGCTGGTTTATTTAGCTACTTTTCAGCACATTAAGTATGCCACTTAATACTTTAACCCCCGGTTTCTTGTTTCACAGACAAGGCTTAAGCCTAGTCCTAGACTAAAATGTAAATCTGAGCTATTTCAGCTGAAAGAAACTTGCACTGACTGATCTTAAAACATGTCAGTGCTTTTGTTTTGTCTTATGATGAACACCTGTAATGCTTTTTTTCTAAGGCATGTTAATAAAAAGTACTTAAATGTCCTAATTGAACTATGGCTTAATCCTGGCTTAGTCTAAACCCTGTCTGTGAAACCGAGCCAAAGACTTTGAATGTTAAAGTGAAAATTAACACCTGACCACTGTTGTAAGTTTGCAACTGTTGCAACTGTTATTCAAAACCACAGAAAGGTAAAAACATGCAGGCAGACAATGGTATTATGTAAGCAACACAAAACTGATAATGGGTGTGTTAGATTTATAGTGTGTGAATAATCAAGCTTTGACAATAAACAGTCATATTGGCGGCACCGAGGGGCCCCCAAATAAAATTCTGCTTAGGGCCCCATAAAGGCTTGGGCCGGCCCTGATGTACAGTATGTGGAAAATGTGTTTTTTGAACCTTAAACAGCATAAACACATTGCATTACACCAAATACACAAAATAATGTTCTTTTTAGCAACATCATGTGACCCCTTTCATTCATAGTTTGGTTTTGGATTTTCACTCTTTCGAATAAACTGCATTTGGGTTGATATACCATTTTTTTCATTTGCTTCATGTTTCAGTTACAATTACAATGATTTAAAAAATCTCAGCCGACATTTTAAGCAGAAGAAAAAACATCTTGGTTAATAAATACAATTTAAGTATAATACCACATTTTGCTGATGAGATTGAGGTTTTGGTAATAGTAATGAGAATATGGGAAAATGCATTAAAATGTTATGTAAATAAATATAAGTGCAAAATAGCCTGCTAAAAATAAGCTTAATTTCCTCTAAGCAAAATCTTTCAACATGGTCTTGGCAGGTTTATTGACGTTCACCTTCAGTCAAATTCATGCCCTCATTGATAAATTAATATCTCCAAGTACAAAAACCCCCAACAGATTAAACAAGAAAAAGGAATGAAGGACCAATGTGATCACATCGGTCTTAAAAGCACCTCAATCTACAAACCTTTTTCTGAACATTATTGTCAGTGTCCCCTCTCCTCTGGGAACAGCCAACACAAATCTGTCAGTCTGATTTCATGTAACGCTGGCAGCCACCGGCATGGTCAGGGATGGCAATCAGGACAATGCGACTTGACAAAAAGGATATGCATGAAAAAACTTGGACTATGGTATCAAAATCGCTACAATGCGGTTGAGTGACTAGTTCTTGGACTGCGAAGTGTTACATTACCAGTATTCTAATTCCCGTCAAGTTTCAAAGACACTGAAATGCTAAGCAGATGGCCAACTGGGAGGACTGCATGTGGTTGTCTGAGCAGCAGGGGAATCTTGTCCAAAGCCAAACTCACAGATCTAATAAAATGAGTCATAACCACTGTCTAAGTGGGCCTAATGCTTTCATTGAATCCATGTACAAAATACAATAGCCATGACTTTTTATTTTATGATTATTTCAGAAAATTTATTAAAGACCCAATGAAAAGGCTTGACAAGTAGTTTTCTTTCCAATGTTGTCATATTTCGTATTTAAACAGAAAATTGGGGATGGACATATCAAAGGACTCATCTGCTTCTTAAAAATCCAATAGCCTTTAATTTGCATCATAGCAATAATTTGTGATTTGCTACTTGCTATTGCTAGCTAGATGCAGGTTGTATTAGAGGAAAGGACTGTCTTAAAGAGCATTTTATTGAACAATAAATGGCAGGTCCAATGGTAGTCTCTGCAAGCATTGTGAAGCATGCAGAGCACGACAAGACACTGAAGATGTCCTGGTCATCCACTGCACCCAGGTACATCTCCAGTCATCTTGCCATCCAGATGGGAATTGGGAAGAGAGAGTGTGCCTGACGCTGTGCTGCTCTCCCTCACTTAAAGCGGTCATGAAATGGAGAATCGAAATATTCTCAGTGTTTACTTTAATACATTTATGCATTTAGCAGACGCTTTTATCCAAAGCGACTTACATTGCATTCAAGTTACAGTTTTACATTTTATCAGCTCTTGCTTTCCCTGGGAATCGAACCCATGATCTTGGCGTTGCTAGCGCCACGCTTTACCATTTGAGCTATAGGAAAGCCACAATTAAATATTACTTTAATTTGTAATATTCAATATTTTTAGAGATGCACTGATACCATTTTTTTCAGATCTAATCCGATCCAATACCAAAAATTCTGAGTATCAGCCGATACCGATACTGATCCGATACCAGCACTGTTTTTTTTAATCAATGTAGAATTTCTATACCTCGACCTGATCATCACTCTTTTGTGTGTTAAGTACAATCTACTAAATATAGACAACTTCATTTTAAAGAAAAATAAATTAAAAAAATATATAATCATGACTATGACAAAAATACTATTATAAACTAGGTTAGTGGATAATTCAGCAGTAAAAGTTATTCTAGAAAAATCATGAGTGCTCAATAATTTTATAAAATCTAAACATTTAGTGAAATAACATTATTTAGTGGGGAAAAAATAAAAGTGAATAAGTGTAGAACTGAATCTGGTAAAATGTTACACATTACACAGTGTTTTTTGTATTGTTGTAAAATACATTAATGAAAAACAAATAAATATATTTATATATAAATATATTATAGATTAAATATTAAATATGATCGATAGGACAGAACAAGAAAGGCTATTAATAATCTTTCATTGCGCAAAATTATTATAACACGAAAGGCTCCAATACAGAGTGGAAACAAAGAACACTTTTTGGTTTTTAAACAATTAAAAACAAAACCATTACAATATTATAGTAGGTATTTAATCGCGCACCCCTAGCTCATTTACTTTGCTGCCCAGTGCATCTCATAGTGTCATTTAATATTGCACACATTTACCACAGCCACGGGTTGTGATTAAACATCCCACTCGGCGTTGACCTCCCAGAACAATATCTTTCTTTCAATTTCTCCTTAAATATCCACTCTTCCTGGTCAAATTTCTTCTTTCGAACATGTTTGAAAAAAACAAGTAACTTACCACACAAGTATCATTACAACACAGTTATCATCACTTATGTGCTGCTCAAGATTCTGGCGCCACTTTATAATGTGCATGTGTGTTATGGTGTAACATCAATGTAAATAAATTAGCAATTTATTCCACTTTAAATTAAAAATAAAAGATGGTATCAAATAGACTTTAACTTTCTAAATAATATTTTATTTAATTTTGTTATATTTTTGTTCATATCATCCCACAGGCCGGATTGGATTTGTGGGCCGTATTCTGTATGTTTGACTCCCTTGTTCTATTTCAACACAGAATCTCAAAATATGCCCTTTAAATTAATCACAAGATATGTTGTTTTCTTAATTTTCAAAGGCATGAATTTTGCAGTCATTTTGAATGTACACATGACAGAGTATTAATTTATTTCCCCTGCTGAGGAAAAAAATTCAAATGAACATCAATTAATATTTAACATTATTTAAATAAACTCAGCAAAAACAAAGTTATGTCTTCTGCGTATTTCGTAGTCACGTTTGTCTGCTTATTTAGTTAATAGAGTTGATTTAACCCATCGCAACTTATTGGAACTGTGTGAACTAGGGTAACTACTCACCTAAAGGCTTATTACCTTCTTTTTTCGAAACACACACACACACAGATGAATGATGGTGCATTCAAGTCATGTCGGATAGATCGTATTTACGAGTTGACACACATGAACTAGAAATTTTCTTTAAGCCCTGAGTTTCCGAGTTGGGGCATGTCAGTGAGAAAACGTATCGGATGTAATGGATGCAGCAAAAGACTATAGATACGCAGCATCTGTATTGACGGTAAATACACTATATTGCCAAAAGTACTGGGACACCCCTTCTAATGAACATGTTTGACTACGTTAGTAATTTCCATGAGTACAAATCTTAATGTTTAAGCATATAATGATATTCTAGGGAATTGTGTGCTTCTACTTTTATAGCAACAGTTTGGACAGGACCCTTTTCTATTCTAACATGACAGTGTCTCTGTGTATGACGCACGGTTCAAAAAGACATGATTGATTGAGTCAGTGTGGAAGAACTTGACTGATCTGCAGAACGTCCTGATCCCAGCTGAACACCTCTGGTGTGACTTTATATGCAGACCTTGAGCCAAAAACTCATCACCAAACACCAATGACTTGTACATAAGGATACTGTCATTTTAGACACGTCCAAAACTGTTGCAACAGAGATGGAAATACAATGTTTAAACACATGAATTATGTTTCCATCTTTGTTGCCACAGTTTTGTTAGTGCCTTTTTCTGTTCTAAAGAAGGGGTTGTCCCAATACTTTTGTCCTTATAGTGTCTATACAAGTCATTGGTGTTTGGTGATGAGTTTTTGCATTAACTGGCAATTTCTTAAACTATCAGAATTCATTGTCCTGATAGCAACTGTCATTATTCTTGTACTCTGACTTTTAAGGTCTTCATGAGATATAGCAGCTGGATGCTAATCGCAAAATATGGCCTACTGTAGAAAAAGATCTAAAGTTTCAATGCCTTATTTACAAACAATTCAATTAAATATTCATATTAGCCAAATGTTGTTGTTTTTTAAAACAAATCAATATAATATTAGCAATACATTGTTAAATATTTGAGATGTATATAGAGGAAGGTAAGTGCTAGTGCAGATTAAGAAAGATAAGCAACTGACCTTTCTACCTCAGAAAAACATGATGCAATGGATTGTACATCCAATGGATATCCGTTGGTAAACCACCCTGCATATTCAGTCTGGTAAAAACTGTCCCAAATGTGTCCAAAATGTAGTCTTTGAGGTCTTAAATTTCAGCTTACAGGCTTCTAGAGTATCAGAGGTTCGTTTGACAAACAGTAGGAGGTTGCTCAGTGTCAAGTGCCGTAACACATAAACAAACACAGAGGTTGACCTGCCTGAGGTCAACAGGGGTCAAATACCAAAAGAATACTTTAATGACTGTCCTTAAGTAGTCTTTTTCCATCTAGAGGAACATATAACAGACCCAAACTTGGTAGAACAAGTGCGGCAGTCCACCTGGTGAAGTTTTACATAACTAACGTAAACTGGGACAATTATAAATGGACTATTTCAGGAACTGAAATCTGACTGGATAAGCCACATTTAAAGCTGTTGCTAAATAGCCAATACACACACACACCTGTGATGGCACATCAATGCAATTCTGCATTTAATTACTTTTTAATTTTAGCATTGCCTGACAAGTGTAAATAGCCATTCAGTTAAACCAATGAACTATAATAATTAACAGAAGGATTTATTCGTATGCTACAGGGATTTTACAACATGTATGGGGTATTTGTGGTACAAATCACAGTAATTCATGGTCTCTGAATTGTTTTAATGGGGGGCTACATGAGAGAGCTCTCAATGACTTCAAAATGTCATGAGTACAAGTGATCAGCATGCTGTAGTTAGTATGCACATATGGATCACAGACACAAATGTTTGACTACAGTGACCCTTTACAGAGAATTAAAAAAAACAACAAAAAAAAACCTTCTGTCGATCCAATTCCTACAAAGCAAAAATGTTGGATACATTGTTGACATGAAAAAAGAAAAAAGTTCCACAGCATGTCTCGGTCCTTGGATGTTTCCATTTGACTTGCTTTCTCAGTGTAACATGAACACCAACAAAAACAAGTCCAAACTGTGGCATCTCATATCTTGAGGTCAAAGGGTGGTTAAACGTGGGAACCAGCATGTGTTCCTCGGTAGAAAGCAGCTCACACACCTTACAATTTGTAATTTCTTTAAGGAATTTCCATATTTAGAAAGTTGTACTATATTGCTTTTACTTATGTAAAGTGCTACAAGTGAATGTCTAGTCATGACAAAGAGCTGGTACTGATAAAGCACAATGCTGTTATTCCAGAGTATTCCGTTTTTGAAAACCAATGGAATGTAGCCATGTGTTCTAAATAGGGCTTACACATCGTAAGATTTAATGGAAGCCATGTGAATTTGAGATTAATGAGAGGTGAATTTGATCTTTTAGTAATACTGATGGTTTAAGGGAATCCTTGTTACCATATCAGCAACATTACACATTACCGAAACTATTTGAAAATATTAAATTGAACCACTTTTTCTTAAAGGTGCCATAGAATGCATTGATACAGTATTTTAAATTGTTCTCTGATATCTACACAGAAGGTATGTGGCTTAGGTAAGGGCAAAAACTCTCCAGAAACGATTTTACATGTCCATTTACAACCCTAGGATTTCTCCCTAGAATGAAACGGTCTGTTATTGGCTTATTTGGCAGGGTCATGAATAATAATGAGCTCTGCTCTGATTGGCTGTTTCACAGTGCTGCTCAATGTTGAGCCCTGCTCTGATTGGCTGTTTCACAGTACGGCTCATAAGCAAGAAGGAAGCACAGGGAGGAAAATATATATTTAAATACTTTCTCTCGCAGTTATATCGTCGGGTAATTATACTGTATATAAAACGCGGGCATCAGGGAGCCGTTATTAATATGCGAGGCATTGAAACTGCTTTTGAACGATCCATCGATCGCGTTATAGTTTCACTTTCAAGAGACGCGATCACACAAACTATGTTTACATTATGGAGCAACAGTACTTACCACACATTTCACAAGATCAGATGCTTGTCAGTGGTGCTCAGGATCTGTAAGTCATTCGCCATCATCCTCATCTCTCCTTACTGAGAGTGAAATCTTATGTACTGTCACAGGCTACCGCTAGCAAGGAGCTAACCATGTCCTAACCATAGTGGCTCACGTTATTTGCTTTCTGTGCCTTTCTGAATACAGACACCAACCCATCCCTGCACTTCACACCCCCTGCACGGCCTGGAACATAACATTTATTTTGTTATTTTCGCTGTTGTCCGCGCTTGTTTATTTACAATACCTGCAGAGCTTCTGATGGTTCGGCCGGGTTAGAACAAGTGCGGGTTTATGCAAATGTTGGGGGCGTAGTGATCCCGACTGTTGCGTCACAGTCGGTGTTATGTTCTGATTCGCCTGTTTTTCAGTGGTCTTTTTTAATCACGAGATTTACATATGAAGGAGAAAACTATGGTGTTTGAGGCTCACTGTATGTCATTTCCATGTACAGAACTGTTATTATTTAAATATGCCAGGGTAAAGACTGTTTTTCATTCTATGGCACCTTTAAGAAAATGTAAGTGATGCTTCTCCGTTGAAAAGTCATTGTCATGGGGGTTGCCATGTCATTCTAGGGTGCTACATTTTACCTAAGTTTCTATGATAGTCTGCAGGGTCAGTTTTGTGCCACACTTTAATACCCAGGGGTTTTTACACATCTCTAACCTTTGATATGAGTAATACTAGTAGTGATGAATGGTCTCTGCATGGCTAAAAACTGAAAAAACATCCCTGTCAGAAAGATGGATATGTTCAAAAATGTCTTTACATTAATGTATGTGTCAACAGGCTCTTTATCATTACGTTATAACAGTAGAACAGCTTATCAAGGATACAAACATCTAATGTTGTATAAACAACGCCATCCACATCACAGTGATGTCATTAGTTATAGATGCACAGTATTTATTTCAGAAGCCTCAAGTACGACAGCTGTCCTGTCCTTTGAATGCTATTTTAATACCCTTTAAAGCAACTCCAAACTGGCCTGTAGGGCTTCGTGTCATCTCGCCTGCACAAGGTTAACAACACCCTGAAAGCTGTCACCAGAGCACAGGGGCCCTCTCGCCACCCTCAATACCACGACTGAGGTGCCCTTGAGCAAGGCACCGAACCCCCAACTGCTCCCCGGGCGCTGCAGCATAAAATGGCTGCCCACTGCTCCGGGTGTATGTTCACGGTGTGTGTGTGTTCACTGCTGTGTGTGTGTGCACTTTGGATGGGTTAAATGCAGAGCACGAATTCCGAGTATGGGTCACCATACTTGGCTGAATGTCACTTCACTTAAGGGAGGTGGGCCATACCACTCTCCATGGGAAAGAGACATTGCAGGGTATTTTTGGGCTAAAGCGCCCATTTGAATGTTGTTTGTTGACCTTGGGTCTCAGGCGTGAGGGATTTATAACTGGTAGTCTTGCTATCTTGTGTTTAATTTAAGTGTTGTGAAAAATCAAATTTTACTGATGGCTGACACAGTTCATATAACATTCACTGAAGCAGAGTGTGAGACATAACATGATTTACTGGCAGTTAATGTCTTATCTCAGTTTTTTTACAGCTAGGTTTCTCTTTATACAGGTGAAGTGTGTCTAGTTTTTTAATGTTAAAATTTCTTCTTAGTGGGTATAAAAAGTGCACGCCCCTGTTAAAAGTAAAGCTTTTTAAGATGTAAAAAGTGAATTTAATTAAAATTATTTAAGATCTTTTCTACCTGTAATTTAATTTTAAAACCAAGAAAAGGCATGTAAGAAACCAATAGATCCTTTTTATCTTTCATCTTTCAGCACAATAATACTCTCAAACACAAATCTAAATAAATAAAGGAATGGCTTCAGAAGAAGAAGAGAGTTTTTGAAAGTCCCAGTCTGAGGCCAGACCTAAATTCAATTTAAAAAAAAAAAATTAAATACTTGAACAGGCTGTAAACGGGAGATCTCCCAGCAATATGTTCAATCTGGAGCTCTTTCGCATCAATAAATGTAGAATAAGGTCTGACATGCAGCGCCATCGCAAGGGCTGGGCCAAGTGTGCAACCGCACTGGCCTCACGGCAAAATAAAGTGACAGCTGACTTGATGAATGTAAAGCCAATTAGATTTAAGGTTCATGTTTTTGTCCTTCGAAAGACTAATAGCTCAAAGTTAACGCTAATAGTGTGATTATGTGTATCATGAAGCTGTAATATTCTGCTTGTTAAAAAAAATGTGTTGCGCAGTAGTACTTAATCACTGTCGGGCAGAAACCTAGTAGCAAAAAAACTTGTGTTCAAAACCGCTACTTATCAGGAAATAGAAAAAAAAAAAAAAAACGGTTTACTGGAGCTATGTGGCGTCCAGTTTTTATTTTTTTGTCATTTAGCCAAAATGGCTTGATTTTAAAGACCAAGTTCTACGCACAGTCTATTTAAGACCAATTAGTACTTACAATGACTGACGACAAATGCTCAAGATGCTCAAACTAAAATAGAACCTTATAGAGAGAGAGAGAGAGATTATTGAGTAAAGAAAATGCTGCACATATTTCTTTATTTACCCTTGCATAGCAAACAAGCAGACAGACCAAAATGTGTTCAGCACTTCATTTAAGATAGAGTTAGGTCAAGGTCTTTTTAATACTTTTCATTGGTTAAATATTTGCAAAGCCCACAGAAAAATGGGTAACACTTTACAATAAGGTGTCATTTGTTAACATTAGTTAATGTACTAACTAACATGAACAAACAATGAACAATACATGCATTACAGTATTTATTCATCTTTGTTAACGTTAGTTAATAAAAATACAATCATTCATTGTTAGTTCATGTTAGCTCACAGTGCATTAACTAATGTTAACCAACACAAATTGTGATTTTAATAATGCATTAGTAAATGCTTAAATTAGCATTAACTAAGATTAATAAATGATGTAGAAGTATTGTTCATTCTTAGTTCATGTTAACTAATGAACCTTATTGTAAAGTGTTACCGAAAAATGTAAAGGGTGACCAACAGTAATGAATTATTAAATAAATAAATAAATAAATAAAGGAGCAGTGTGTGTGACCATGTTTCTTACGCATTCATGTCATTGGGCACATCAAGTTAAGGGAGGTTTACCCTTTTAAAGCTTTTACTGCATTTTAAACTCTAATTTTGGACTCTGAAATGGGTCAAACTAGGGATGCACGATATTGGAATTCTGCCGATATTCGATATGCCGATTTTTCCCAACTCATTTTGGCCGATATCGATGTCGATACCGATATATTTCCTTTTGTTTGGAAACAACACCAAGTCTCTCCTGTGCAGAAATTATAAGCAAAATATTATTAATTTTGGTTAGTTTTTAACAAGAACTTATTTATTAGAATTAAAAAAATAATAATAAAGGTTTTTTAACAGTACATTGAAGCTTTGAAAATAAATATAAATCAACTATATCAAATCGCTGCATTTTTCCCCCCAGAAAGATGCAGTGTTAACCCTAATATTTTATTTTAAGATTTAACATTTGTAGATGGTCTAAAACAAAAGAGTTGTAAAAATTCTGAAAATCTTTTAGAGCTCATGATTTGTTTAAAAAATAAAACGTTACACATTAATGAATAAATCAGTATATAGAAAATTATTTAATTTACAAGTGTCATGTTTGTGATTTTTTTTTTTCATGTAAGCTATAGCTTCTGACCATTAAATCAAAACATACTTATTTTGTTACATCAATTACTGCTTTATTTAATCAGAAACACAGTCTAAATGTTATTTGTGTAGGCTATTTTACTTTTAATTTAATTAGAAGTAGGCCAACTGCGCCCCTACTATTAAAACTACTTACCGAACGGGCATTAGGACCTGGGGGAGGCTGTCACTGCTGCCCCTGCTTGTGCTATAAATGTTTACTCTATCCCACACCGAACGCATCATTCTGTACATGCCTTCACACATTAAATGCAGCGATCCAAAACAGTCAATCTATTGATCATTCAGACAAAACTTTGCTTCAAGAATGAGCCACATTGCTGACGTGATCTAATCGCTAGCACACCCTGAGCACATGCGAGTTAACCCCTTCCCCTTATCGGCAAGACATATCGGCATAATTTTGCATGTCAGGCTGATGCCGATATTTACATTTAAAGTCATTGTCGGCCGATTTCGATATCAGTCCGATAATATCGTGCATCCCTAGGTCAAACCAAAAATATTACCTTAGAAGTTCAAGAAAATATGCTAGAAACTTTCAGGTTAAGTCTGAAATGGATGTGTAGGCTACCATTCAGTTGAATGATAACGTTTACCGTCTGTTTATGTGTCCATTAGATGCGCATGAAAGTTGTGTTCCTTCCTAAAACGACCCCCTCCCCCTCTTTGCAGAGGGCCTCACAACCCACTTGCGACAGCCCTGCTGACGTGATTAATTTTTTTACATTCCAGAAAGCTCCTTTACCAAGGGTGTGTAGACTGGCTTGATTTCCTACCTGTTTGTCCAAACAATGACACATAGAATAAAACAATTCACCTTAGCAACCTCCCACAACATCTTGGCTTTTGCAGAGGCAATCTGTCTGTCTAGTGTAGGTATACTGATTTTTGCAGATTTGTACTTGCTCACTTAACTGAGCACAACAGTAAATACAACCCAATCCCATTTTGCAAAACTTCACAAATGTACTTATACAGTACATACAATTCACTGCAGTTTCCAGCTGAAATGAACACTAGATGCAGCAAAACACCAATAATTTTTATTCCTGTTCACACAAACTATGAATACAGGGGCAGATTATCAATTTATAATGTGTGGTTCCTTGCACAATGCTATGTTATGTCCTCAAAACACTTTCACCATAGTGCATGCTAATAAAAATAATAATACCTTTTGACATTTGCATCACATAATCAACTCCTTTTGTATATTTGTATATCCTTTTGTATATTTTTTTTATGTAGTAAGCATGCTCGGTAGCCCACCTGGTACAGCAGTGCACTTGCAATGTGGAGTACTCGTCCTCTTATTTTCAAACGTGATGAAGCATTAACCTTTCAGCGCCACTCACTAGACATCTAATTTCATGAAATGCCGCAATACTTTTAACAACCTTCGTAATAAAACATTGACAGATTTCACATTCATCTGTTTCTGATAAAACTAAACATGCTATTAGCACCACTCACTGACATTTTGAAAGGGTTGCGCAACATTCAAGAAGCAGCGTAATACCTTTTAGCCGAAATTTCACCATAGGCACATTTTTCCAATGAGCCTGGGTTGGTAAAATAAGTCAGAAATCTTTGCCATTGATTATAATGTTTTATCTGATCGCTATTATGCAGATATAGTTTTATAGATTGCTTTTTATTAACATTTACAGTGCTACTTGATTTGAAACAGACAACTACAATACAAATATAAGACCTATTAGTAAAACAAGCCTCCTGGAGAGGGGAACACAATAGCTGTAGTGACCAACAATAGGACTGTGCATGTCAGCGTTACTGTTTTGGCGGTTTCCAAGGCACATCACTATCACATGACGCGCTGAAACAGCTGCAGCATGTGCAGCAGTGGAAGTCTGAAGATAGCTTGCTTGTTTTCTTGTGATTAAATCTGCTTATTTTGGCACTCTCTTGAAGTGTTCCTCCCTAACACAAAAGTGTTGTGAAGGGGACTTTTTCAAACACAAAAAAAGCAGAGGAAGGATCTATTCAGATACAGCACTCTGTTTTCCCCATTTCAGAACCTTGCTTCCAAGTCATGCTAGTCACGTAGATATTGCTCTGTTCAGAAGGACAATTCAACACCAACACCAACTTTCACTGTGAAATGACCAAAATCATAAATATTCATATCACATGGGGTGTCTCTCTTTCTCTGTGTGTGTGTGTGTATATATACAGGTCCTTCTCAAAAAATTAGCATATTGTGATAAAGTTCATTATTTTCTGTAATGTACTGATAAACATTAGACTTTCATATATTTTAGATTCATTACAACACAACTGAAGTAGTTCAAGCCTTTTATTGTTTTAATATTGATGATTTTGGCATACAGCTCATGAAAACCCAAAATTCCTATCTCAAAAAATTAGCATATCATGAAAAGGTTCTCTAAACGAGCTATTAACCTAATCATCTGAATCAACTAATTAACTCTAAACACCTGCAAAAGATTCCTGAGGCTTTTAAAAACTCCTAGCCTGGTTCATTACTCAAAACCGCAATCATGGGTAAGACTGCCGACCTGACTGCTGTCCAGAAGGCCATCATTGACACCCTCAAGCAAGAGGGTAAGACACAGAAAGAAATTTCTGAACGAATAGGCTGTTCCCAGAGTGCTGTATCAAGGCACCTCAGTGGGAAGTCTGTGGGAAGGAAAAAGTGTGGCAGAAAACGCAGCACAACGAGAAGAGGTGACCGGACCCTGAGGAAGATTGTGGAGAAGGACCGATTCCAGACCTTGGGGGACCTGCGGAAGCAGTGGACTGAGTCTGGAGTAGAAACATCCAGAGCCACCGTGTACAGGCGTGTGCAGGAAATGGGCTACAGGTGTCGCATTCCCCAGGTCAAGCCACTTTTGAACCAGAAACAGCGGCAGAAGCGCCTGACCTGGGCTACAGAGAAGCAGCACTGGACTGTTGCTCAGTGGATGAAAGCAAATTTTGCATGTCATTCGGAAATCAAGGTGCCAGAGTCTGGAGGAAGACTGGGGAGAGGGAAATGCCAAAATGCCTGAAGTCCAGTGTCAAGTACCCACAGTCAGTGATGCTGGTGTTGGTCCACTGTGTTTTATCAAGGGCAGGGTCAATGCAGCTAGCTATCAGGAGATTTTGGAGCACTTCATGCTTCCATCTGCTGAAAAGCTTTATGGAGATGAAGATTTCATTTTTCAGCACGACCTGGCACCTGCTCACAGTGCCAAAACCACTGGTAAATGGTTTACTGACCATGGTATTACTGTGCTCAATTGGCCTGCCAACTCTCCTGACCTGAACCCCATAGAGAATCTGTGGGATATTGTGAAGAGAAAGTTGAGAGACGCAAGACCCAACACTCTGGATGAGCTTAAGGCCGCTATCGAAGCATCCTGGGCCTCCATAACACCTCAGCAGTGCCACAGGCTGATTGCCTCCATGCCACGCCGCATTGAAGCAGTCATTTCTGCAAAAGGATTCCCGACCAAGTATTGAGTGCATAACTGAACATAATTATTTGAAGGTTGACTTTTTTTTGTATTAAAAAGACTTTTCTTTTATTGGTCGGATGAAATATGCTAATTTTTTGAGATAGGAATTTTGGGTTTTCATGAGCTGTATGCCAAAATCATCAATATTAAAACAATAAAAGGCTTGAACTACTTCAGTTGTGTTGTAATGAATCTAAAATATATGAAAGTCTAATGTTTATCAGTACATTACAGAAAATAATGAACTTTATCACAATATGCTAATTTTTTGAGAAGGACCTGTATGTACATACACACACACACACACTGCCCTCCATATGTATTGGGACAGTAATGACAAACTTGCTTTGTTTGCGGTGTAGTCAAGACATGAATATGACGCAAAACTACAGATTGTCAGATTTTATTATTAGCTGTTTCAACACATAAATGTTTTACCAAATATAAAGGACAGCACTTTTAGAATGCATCCCACTATTTGAAGTGAGCATAAGATTATTTACTATTATTTAGTTAGACATCATAGACAACACCAAACTCTTGGTCTTATCCTTTGAAATGCCTTTCCCAGCCTTTAATGCAGCCAATTCCAACTGTTGCTTGTTTTGGGGCGTTTCTGCCTGTAGTCTCCTCTGACACTACCTCCACCATGCTTTACAGATAAGGTTGTATGCTTAGGATCATTTGCAGTTCCCTTTTTTCTCCACACTTATGCTTTCCCATCACTTAGATAAAGGTTAATCTATGTCTCCTCTGTCCATAAAACTCAGTTCCACAACTCTTCTGGCTCACCTTTATGCTTTTTTGCAAACTGCAATCTTGCCTTTCTATTTTTGGTGCTGCTCAGAGGTTTGCATCTTGCTGTGTAGCATCTGTAATTCTGTGCCAAAGTTTCCTGCGGACAGTAGATTGTCAGAGCATCATCCCAGCATTCTGGAGGTTGTTGGTGGTTTTACACATATTTTAGCATTAATTTTTCCATTTCACAGCTTTTATGATTTGTCTGTCATCAACTGCTCTTGTTTTTCTCAGCCGATGAGGTTATTGTTGGTTGCTGATGTTGCTGGTGGTTTCCAAACTCTTGATTTCTCCATGCCCTTTGCTTTTGCTATAGCTCTGATTGACTTCCTCTTTTCTTCTACCATCCAAATTGCTTACTTTTCTCTCAGTCAGCTCCCTCATCTTCATCCTGTGTGTGTGTGTGTGTGTGTGTGTGTGTGTGTCATCATCGAATGCAATACTCAGAATGCAGAAGCAATGGATATAACTGATACGAGACATTCCCTGCTTTTAATATCTGAACAATTAATGCAACAGGACACAGCTGATCACTTAGAAAGACCTGTGAGGCAACTGCTGCAATACTTATGCTCAAATCAGATAGGGGGATTAAACTATAGAAGTGCTGATCTTCTTATTCTTAGCTGGTATATGTGTTGAATCACCCAATAATAAAATGTGACATTCTGTAGTTTTAATCATATTTACAGATTTCTTGACTCCACAGCAAACAGACCAATTTTGTCTTTACTGTCCCAATATTTATCAGTATATATATATATATATATATATATATATATATATATATACACACACACACTCTTTTGGACAGCTGGCCAGTGCATCACAGACTTTTGTTGGCAAAATTACCAAAATCATAACTATTCATGTCACAGTGATGGTGTGTGTGTGTGTATACAGATGGCCAGTCCATCACAGATGTTGTTTATATATATTGTAACATCTGTACATCCTCGTTACATCCCTTAGTAACATTCTTCCATATCTTGGCTTGTTTTGATATGTTCCTCACAGACATAAATAACATAAAGCAGTCCAGTTGCAGTAACATGAAATAGCAGCATTTCTACCAGGTGATAAATTTCTACTATCATACTGCCAAGCCCAATGTATTACAACACATGTAAGTGAAATATAGAGAATTAAAAAAAAAAAAAAAAAAAAAAGTACCATAGGGAGACTACATCAACAGGTATGAATGTGAATCCACCCACTGAGAAACAGCAACACAATTTTCCCCAACAAAACTGCAAAGATGAATGGCTGACTAGGTGTTAATAGCAGGTCACAGATACTTTAGCATTACATAATAGTTTCCCCAGCAGACTGGTAAAATGATGAAGGGAAATGAGCCTTTGGTTTCTCTTCTACCCAGGCCCAACATCCGTGCATACATGCCCTTTTTCCCTTCTTCCCTTCAGCTTTTCACTGCAAACCATGACATCGGTTTCATCCTTGTGTGGGAAAAAAAATCTGGGCCCTCGCTTCTGAAAGGGACACTGATACAAGCCAAGTGCTGTGTACAGGGGCTATTTTAAGAAGCTGTAAATATGGGAACTTCCTCTGTGTAAGGGTATCTCATATTCCAAATGATCGTTTTACATTATTAACAACAAGCTTCAAGCACAGTAAGCCGCGCTGCCATATGCTTGACTTTGTACTCACTAACTGGGACAAACCAGTTGCCCTGAATGATATTAAACTGAACATATAATTATGTTAATGCTATGATTGTTTTCTCGCACCGTTTTAGATGAGGATTGTGAGGACAGTTAAAAGTCAGTTAATGTCAACATAAATTTGACCCTATTTACTTTAATACATGTTTGAGACAGGCACTCCAAGAATGCGGACAGTCCCAAGCTCTTCACTGGAAACTATACATATATACACACACACGCTAAGTGGACCATTTCAAAAGGTCAAACATTGACCGTTTGAAATCATGTTAATGTAATATACTGTAGGTTGCAACAATAATAGCAACTGACAACAGATGTGTAAAAAAGAGCTACTATTGAATGGATTCAGATGGTCTTGAGGGTAAACTTGATCTTTAGTCTGTACGTCCTAGTCCCGGTCAATATGGCCTTATTAACAGAAATTATACCAACATTTAGGTCTGTCTCTATTCTGGTAAGGATCACCCACTTGTTTCACCAGAAATCTAATCCATTTCTCATGGATAAAAATCCCACCCATCCCATCCATAATTAAAACAGGCTGCATGTGTCATTTCATGTTCATTTTAAAGACAAGTTTAAATGCAATAATCTTTGACATTTAACTGACATTGAAACTTGGTCCTTTACTGTATAGCCACTGAATTAAGGTATTTTCTCTATATGTTTGTACATGCATACCTTTTTTTCAATAGCTATTCGACTACCTTTATTTACCGAGGTTTGTATCATCCTAAAATTGATTAACTGTTGATTTCAAACAGGCGTTCCTACTCCACTTCATGTCATACATCATCACAAATCTACTGTCTTCACTCCCACAATTTGCATCCCTTTGCATTTACATGAAGTTTCAAAATGACGTACTCAACTTTGTTGCACTAATGATGCTTGAAGTCACCAACCCTTTTGTTTGTTTTGCCCATGCAAATCGCTGTCAGTGTGAACTGAACTGTTTACAGCAACTTTCTTGTTTTGAACTGAAAAGAAATTTTCAGAAATTTGTAAAAAAAAAAAAAAAAAAAAAATTATTTCAAAGCCATGCTGAAAAGACCAGCATAATGGGTTAAATTTCTGTCAAGTCAGTAGTGCATGCAGGCAGGCACCTGACTTTTTAGTCTATAAATATAGATTATTATATGCTGCTAGCTGTCACTGCGTCGTTTCCTCTTTATGCGCATGTTTGTGTTGTCTACAACCAATGTCTGGTCTTTATCACTCACTGTATGACACTTTCATGACCCCTGCTCTAGGATGTGTTAATCCTCACTAAACTTTGTGCCTGTTTGCCTGGCTATCATAGAATAGCTGCTACAAACCAGGGCCAATAAAGGATAGCTGGCCTATCTCTTGGATTATTTGTTTGATTTGTTTATTTGAAGAATTAATATATATATCCTCCCTTAAATTATATTCTCTCCCTCTAAGGTATACAATAAATCTGATACTCTTTAAACATTTTTATTTTACAACACGCTTTTTGTTTTTTGCATTTGGCTGACTGGCCTGTGACTCAGTGGATGATGGAATGCAGACAAACTACTCATCTGACTTGAAGCCAAGCGCCTTAAACAATGTATGTATGTTCAAAGAGTTGTTACTCAGTTAAACAAATGAGAAACACACATAAAAACACATGTTAGAGCCCTGCATCTGTGGTTGTCAGCAGGAAAACTCTTTAAATGATGACTACTTAGAAAACTAAGTAAACATGAAATTATTTAATAAAGGCTACAATAGAGCTGCATTTGTTGTCACTCATTCAGATCACTAAAAAGATGTATAATGAAAATGTTTTAAATGAACAAAACAACACCATTTGTCTACTTTTATTTGAAACTGTTAATTGTTGCTATTAAATAAATAACATTATGTTATTATTGTTCTCATTACATTATATCCAACAAATAAAAAAATGAAAAAAATAGTTCATTATTCAGTTAGATATTAGCTGCCATCTGCTGGTACGATTATGCCATTAAGTGCAAACTGCCCTCTAATGGTTGTGTATAAGTAAGCTAAAAGAGCCACCAGGCCACCACCTTCACCATCTGAAGTTATTAGACAATTTATACTTAATTTCTGAGACTCTTTATTGAAAGACTTAATTCACATTTAATTTTATATAATGTTAGTCAGACCAAATGTTTCTCAGAGTCCTTATTTCTGTACTAGAAATAATTGCTCCCTCCCTACTGTTCTCATCAAGGTCCTGGGAAAGCCACAACCTTGCCAACTCTGCATAGCTCAGAAGCCACTGGCCACCCCTCTCTCATCGTGGGAGTTGCATTTCCTGTTTGACTCTGAAAATTACTGGCAAAGTGTCTTTTCTCATGGTATTTTCCAAAAATGTTGGCCTAATAAATGACAACCCAACAATATTATGAAGTATTATAACAGAATGACAGCATTATATTCTACAAATTAATAATTTGAAAGAGGTTATATATTAAAAAATAATGTCACAATTCTGCAGTAAAAACAAAGACCACTTTTGTAGTCCTTGACGTTGTAGATTTATAGTAAAGAATTATATAATTTCATAACTGAGTAATATCACGTATGCACAGTTGCAAATGTGATGTTTTTGTATACATCAAGAAGTTATGAATAAATACATCTTTCCAAAATAATTTTCCAACAACAAAAAATTAGAATCAACCCAAATTTTCAATGCACAAAGCATGTTTGTTTAAATCTGTTAACAAAAAATGGGAAGTGGTGTGTGGCCAAGTGGTGTTTGTGCTCTGCATTTAACCCATCCAATTAGTTACACACAGTAGTGAACATACACCGGGAGCAGTGGACAGCCATTACTGCGGTGCCCGGGGAGCAGTTGGGGGTTCAGTGCCTTGCTCAAGGGTCTCACCTCAGTCGTGGTATTGAGGATGGAGAGAGTGTTGGTTATTCACTCCCCCACCTACAATCCCTGCCGGACCTGAGACTCGAACCCACGACCTTCGGGTTACACTCTCTATCCATTAGGCCACGACTGCCTTGACAGTTAACATAGTTTGAGTGATTGATTCAATTACTCACTCATTAAGACAATCATTTGTCACCAACCACTGGTGGGACACGGCTGGAATGATGCACTGACTAATCAGCAGCCAGGACCACAACGGTTTTGTTTTGTTTTTTATATTTGAAATGATAAAAGCATTACAAGTAATGTGAGTTACGCAATCAGATTACTTTTTCAAGTTACTAGTAAAGTAACATTACTTTTAAATTTACAAGAAAATATCTGAGTGACTTTTTCAAATAAGTTAATCTGTTTTCCCATTTATTCACTGACACCTCTCTTGTCCCCAGTTGGGGGAGAGATTGGGAGTGAGGGGCTTATTCATTTACACCCTGAGGCTTATTAATTTCACTTTTGGTGTGCAAGGGCCTTTACAGTTGCCAAAAAAAAACTTTGGGGTTTTGTTTCATTAAAAAGTAATAAGTAAGCCCAGCTCAGGTGACAAAAAGTAATTACTTTTAAAAGCAACTTTCCCCAACATTGCCAAGAGATGTAGGCTGTGTCTGAAATGAGTAGATAAGACACTTCAATTGATTAAGTATTTTGCAACCATTAAAAATTATGTTCTACATGATGTTCAATATGAATATAATCCAGACATACTACATTCGTCATGTTGCCATTATCACATGGCCAGGTCATCCGGGTACTTATTTATGAATACTGTCAATTTGGACATACTTTCACCTACTATATAGTAGGGAATTAGACATATTCAGATGCAGCCCATAGTGTTTAAATTTGTTAAGCTTTGTGGAACCGAAACGTTAGTGGATCTTTTTTTTTCTCTTCATTTTTAGGTAGGCTAGTGTGATAATGAACTACACCCGTGGTTCCTCTGCTAGGATACCTGTGAGGGGAACTGACGTCACTAAAAAGCATTTGTTTAAAATGCCACCGGTTTTTAGGTTTTGTGTCTAATGCTGTAGCATTTTGAACTGTTAAAATACTTTACCATACACTACATTGCAGGGCTCGACAGTGCGAGCATTTCACTCGCATTTGCGACTAAAAATAGATGTGTGCGAACTGGAAAATGTATTTAGGAGCACAAGTGCGAATACAAAACAAAATACAAAACAGCCTAACTTACAGTAGCCTATAACAAACGTATTAATTTATTCTGTTTATTTATGGAAAAATTGCGATGCAGCCTCATATGATTACTTTAGAACTTTAAAAAGGCAACGGTTTGATTTAAATGAGCACAGATGAGAAGAAAAGCGGAGCGAGTTAAAGTGAAGACGCGCTGAATGACGCACATTCGCCACTAGAGGGCGCTGCCGCTCCCGTTACCCCGGTAACCCAGTAAACAAATCAGCTGCGCTACTTTCCTAAAACTGTAAATAATGTTTCACACTCACAGTCATTTAGATATTTATATTCGCTTTAGTCTTCACAATAGCATCAAATAATTCTTACTTAAAGACTTAATGAGCTATTTATTTTCAAACATTGTTTCTAAGCTAAAACATGGCCCATCCACTGATCTATAATAGAGAACAGCGGGCCTATCTATATATCAACGACTGATTCGTTATTATTGTTCAGTAACACAAGCTCCATTAGTTAACATGAAAAAAACAATGACTGCATTTATTAATAATGCTATCTTAATTACAACTTTTAATAATACATTATAAAATCAAAAGTTGTCTTAATATAATTCAATGGAGCTAACATTAACTAACATAGTTGTATTATTTTATTAATCAACATTAACAAAGAATATTAACTACTGCAACAATTAGCTATTGCACATTTTTAGTTAATGTTAACCTGCTTTAAATAATGTTAACAAATGGGACCTTACTTATATTGTTCTTTCGTTCATTTGAACAATCTTTTGCACTCTAATCTTGAAACACTTGTTTACTTTATATTTTTATGTATTTTTTATAAAAGTCTTTTAGTAAATTATATTTAATAAAGTTATTTAACCTGTTAGGAGGACAACACATTTTTTCACTTAGAAATTATATATTGTGATTTAAAAACAAAAACATATACCGTGACAAAAGCTTCAATGATTATTGTGAAAATTTTATACCGACACAGTTTAATAGGATTATAACTAATTACATAATTAGCCTATTAAATAGTGTCTGAAGTAAAATTATTTAAAAACCTTGTGTACTTTCTGTATTCTGATAAATTAAATAATTGTGCTTGTAAATGTCTCTTTGTATCCCCTTATTAAGCTAAAACACCTAATTTGAAAAATTTGCATTGCGCCCCTAAATTTTTTTAATGCGCTCCTAAATTTTTTGACTTAGGAGCACATGTGCTCCTTGGGGAAAAGGTAAGCGTCAAGCCCTGCATTGCTAGTCTGGTCAGAAAATAAGCGAGACACCCACCTTGCAGACTGCTGCTTTGCCACTGAACTCTTGTCTTGGGAATTGTCCCTTGAGCGGAAAACACCGCGGAAGATCCGTTATTCCCCATCAAAACACTGCCGTTTAACAGGTTACCAATATAATGCAACGGAATCATTCCCAAAAGCCGTCACAGAGCTGTCTGATCTCGAGAGAGGCTGAGGTGGATACTGCGGAGGAAAACCGAAAAACCCGCCTAAATTCAGTTTGAAAGCTAAACACAGCTCACACGTGCATGTGTGTATCTGTCGCGAGCTGTCCAATCGCTGTGTCCGGCGCCTCGCGTGAACGCCCCAACGGTCCGGTGCTGACTAATCACCGCCACTCCCGTCGACGCTCCACCGGGGAAGCTGCCGCTGCCTTTACTATTTTATGTATTTTAATTGTAGGGATTGGTTCTTTCCAATAGTGTGCAGCTCATTTTAAACCACAAACAATTACAGAGCAATTAATTTTTTATATTGCCTATATAAGACCTCGTCAGTGTGCTTGTCGAGGGCTTTCTGCAGCATCATGCAGTCTCCTGAGATGACTTAGCCTGGTAAGAACGGGCTTGATAAATATGGCTGTATGTAATGGATTAAAAGCACCAAAGCTAAATTTGGCTGTGTGTAATGGTTTAATATTATATTTATGGAATTTAGCTCAGAACAAGAAGATGCATCTGTGAGGCCTAAATATTATAGTTTTGTAGTATAATTATAGTTGCGTTGTTTCAGCCCCTGCTGATGCATCCTGATCATCAGGGAGGTACTGGATGAATATTCTGACAGTCTTGTTCTCTGGTAAGAGTGAGCTTGACATTTTCTCCTTTTCTGATCAGTGGAGCGACTGAGTTCAAATGTCTCTGAAATTGAAATTGAGACTGTATGCATTTAACCAGTATTTCCTCTGATGGCCTGTAAGAGCTCGTTAGATCTGGCCATGATTTCACCTAGATTTTTGTATTTATTTTTTTGGTTTCATGTTCTTTGTATATGGGAGTGCTAAGTACAAATGCCCTCTTAATTCCACTTTATGTAATGTATTGTAATTATAAAGGTAGGAGGTGCACAAACGTTTTCCACTTTCTTGATTTCTGTGGAGTGTAAGATTAAATTTTGGTGCTACGTCCTTAATATTACATTTCCTTTTCTGTAAGTATTGATAAACATGTGAATAAAATGTATCTGTTTAGCAGATTTAAAAGGTAATTTTGAAGCAGTGCTACACTTTTCACATTGGTAAAACTATACACGTGACATCAGCAAACACACTGTAGTTATATATTAATTTTGGTTCGAAACTTTGTCCACCTGTTGTCATTAAATCATATTGTGTTCTTAAGGACAAGTTATATGGATGTATAAACAAAATTCTGCAACTTTAAATAAGATACTGTACATTTGTCAACAATAGTTGACAGTTATGTAAAAATAAATGTTTAAATCTTTAATGAATGGTCAGATAGCCTATGCTATAACAACATTTAATGTCTTAAGTAGCCTATATGGAACAAATAGATAAGTTATGTGTTAAATGCTGAAAGTATATATATATATTAGTTTATACTTCAGTTTAGTCCAAAACTCTAGATCAGAGGTCTTTAACCCTGCTCCTGGGGATCCACTCTCCTGCAAAGTTTATTTCCAACCGGCTTCAGCAAACCTGCCTGCAATTTTCAAGCAGTCTTGAAGAGCTTGATTGTCTGCTTCAGGTGTGTTTGATTAGGGTTGTAGCTAAACTCTTCAGGATAGCGGGTCCGCAGGAACAGGGTTGAAGACCTCTGCTCTAAATATAGTATGCAGCAAGATAAATTTAACTTATTAACGCCAGAGGGCGCGCTTTAAACACTTTTGGATCTTTAGGGTACATTTATACAAAAGTGTATTTTTTTTTTTTTTTATCTTAAAGTGCCATCATTAACAGTCATGCCCTGTCTGGATTTTCACGAAATGTATAGACCTTAGCCAAAACTGTGTCCTACAGATTTGTCATCTTAACCAGTTCAGGCGAAATGAAAAACGTAAGAAATGTAAAATAATTGTTCAATTTGATATATTACAGCAATACATTCAATACACATTGAGAATATAGTACACAAATGTCAGAATATTTTGTTCCAAACAATAGACTGTAAACTGGCCTCTTCCAGCACACATGGCACACATTTCTGTACTCTTCTGGCTTCTTACAAACACAGAAACTACGTGTAACCAGGCGAGCAGTTTCCAAGGGCTATAAATTCTGACCTTTAGAGTTATATATGAAGCGTTCATTTGCAAAAACTCTTTAACAATTCTCAAAAATCATGTTTTTTCATTGTGCATTCCAAATAAACTCAATGAAACTACAGTTAAAAAATAACTTTAAAAAACAGCTAACTAACACAAAAAAACATAACATAATAAAAAACATGATTTTTGAAAAAAACTGAGTTATCTGTTTTTGCAAATAAACTATTCATATGTTGTTATATGTACAATTAGAATTAAATATCAAGTATTGTTTTCAAGGAAGAAAGACCAGGGACGCGTCAAGTGATCACACGCGAGACTATGGGTGCTCCAGAGCGGGAACAAAATGTCAAAAGCAAAAGTATTTCATTGCAAAACAAAAAATCCACATCCAGGCACTCACGAAGCAAGCTAAGTACAAAAACTTTGTATTATTAGACAGGGCTACATATTGTGGCGGGAGGAGCCAACGACAGACACAGTGGGCGTGGCGTCAAGCCTCGGAGAGGTTTTTATTAAACAATATTTCAAAATAAAGTGTCCAAAGGGGGAAAAGTGTCCAAAATAAACAGGGATCTGGTGTCCTCGTTGTGCTGCGGGGCTCGTGAAGGAAGGCAGTGTTCAGGAGGGAAGGGTCCAGGTAAGGGGCGGAGTCCGGCGGCCGCACGCGCTCCCGTCTGGAGGTCCCGGGGCGCGGGTGACGGCGGCTTCTGTGGCGGCTTCGTCCAACTCCTTCATCCCCGGGTGCTCGACGGGATTCCACGGCCCGGCGTCCTTGCCCGACGGCCGTATCGCGGGTGCAGTGTCGGCCGGACTGCGGGTCCGGCCGCTCGCGTCTCTGGCGGCGGCAGGTAGTTCCCTCTACGCTCCCTTTCCTGGACCCACGAGGACACCAGCGTGCATGCACGGGGAAGAGACCGGTCTCCCGAGGAGAGGCGCGTTCGGCATTTAACGGCGGCGGTGATGAGGCTCTATTCACGTCAGGTGCGCCTCATCACACGCCGCCAGCCCTGCGTGTTCAGCGCCCCTCCTCTCTCACACACCCACTCCCGTCGGGAGCCTGGTGAAGGGCGGCGAATACGGGACGGGGTGGTGATGATGGACAGGGGGGAGGCAGCCGACTCGTCACAATATTAAAAAACACCAACGCATATCAGCCCAAGCAGGCCTTCGTCAGGGTGTTTTCAAGCTTTAAAGTCTTTCATAGGATCAGTTTTAAGATCTTGCTCACTCTATACTCATTTTAGACTGATTATTACCATAACAAAATTAATTCTCAAATCTCCTTTGAGCCATGACATGACATCAGAGCAGCTCCTCAAGCTGCTTTATTATGACACACACAGACAGATTAACAGCAGCATTAGACAGAGCTGGATAAAGATCACCTACAAACAAAATGAAAACAACACGTCATTTATACCATCTGTGATTTATACTCATCCTTTAAGGAACAGATGCAAAACATTTTGCAATAAGTGACCTTTGCTCAGTTCCACTCAGTGTTTGACAACAAACCCCTCTCTTTGTCACTGTGCTTGTTAACGAAATAAAACGCATTTATGCAAAGACAGATATACCATTTAATTCTGTGAGTTTATTTATATTTAGACTTTCATTTGAGAATAACTTGCTGCATCATGTATGTCTACAAATCAAAATAGGTTTTTTTTCCATTTTGTGAAGAAAATCTTACCAAACTGCTTGGGTGGATGCCAGGCAATGCTTTGTGGTTTTGTATCGTTGCTAGGGTGTTTTGGCTAGTTGTTTACTGGCCCAAGTCAAAAGAGCCCACTCTCTGATATTTTGATCCCTAGATATTGCTTGGCTCCCCTCCTTTCATGTAACTCTGTAAATTTTTTTGTCTATGTATTTATTTGTTTGCTTGTTATTAGCTTAATAGAAATACAATAACACATCTCTCCTCAACCTACTGCACAATTCCAAGACAAACCGTACAGGATGAGTTGCACTCTTTAAAGTTTAAGGGTTAAAGAATTGTTCATATCAGTAACCATGAGCAAGAGTAATTAGCAGACAGAAAGTGCTTTCTGTTTTTTGGTTTGTTTGTTTGTTTATGCTGATGAGACTAAATTTAATTTGACCTCTTGTCAGGGATGGGTGGTTGGAAGTGGCTTTCTCTACACCTTCCCCCAAAGACTAATGAACAACAACAAGCAGGCCTCCCTTTCTTCACAAGCACAAAAGATCAGTCTGGGCAATGAAGAGAGCATATGCCACTGAAATCATCTGGATATAATTGGTAAACATTTAACCGCAGTCCCCTATATGACCAAATCATAAGTTTATCAGCATCTTTATGCTGCATGCGTTTTAAACTGATTTTACAGACATTTGGTCACCTACAAGCTAAATTTGGCTGTGTGTAAAGGTTTAATATTATATTTATAGCATTATATATTTAGATCAGAACATGAAGATGCATCTGTGAAGCCTAAATATTATAGTTTTGTAGTATAATTATGGTTGTGTTGTTTCAGCCCCACCAAACGCTGGCATGATGTATCCTGATCATCAAGGAGAAGGTGCTGGATGAATATTGTGAATAACAGCAGAATCCAGTCTAACTTGTGATGCAGCCTGGAATTAAACCACACCATGCTGGTTCGTCTGGCCGGTCCTTGACTGAGTCTGGTTTCTCCCAAGCTTTCTGTCACCGATGGAGTTTGGGTTCCTTCACCTTTTAGCTTGCATAGTTTGGGACACTTCATATTTGGCAATATTACTGATTTGATTACACATACATTATTGGATTAGAACTGAGCTGGATGATGACTGTTTACTATTTTCCTCTTTTTAGAGCTGCTTTATAGCAGAATTGAATTTGTTTGCCTCACTGAAACATTATTTTCCTGTTTAACTCTGTAAAGCTGCTTTGACACAATCTGTATTGTTATAGAAATAAAGGTGACTTGACTTGACTTTCGTTTTGTTGTTTTTAAATAGGCCGTCTACATGGCGTGTCAAGTACTCCATGCAGTGTACTGCAGTGCAGAGTTAGTATCATTAGATAAAACTAAAGCCATAAAAACATTTTCATATATACAAAATGAAATAAACATTAACTGAAATAAAATAAAACATAAAAATATGTAAACCTATTTTATTTCAGCTAGTTGACAAGGCCACATTTCTCATTTTCGTTTAAGTTCTAGATGCCATGTGGCCTGGCTAATTTCCCTTCATTGGCTCTTATCAATTATGGCCTCCTAATAATCTCTATCTTCACCCTCTCTCCTCTTGGATGCTGCACAATTGTTGGTGAATGAGACCTCCTGATATGACTGTGCGCTTTGGGTGTAAACTAGTACATGAGAAAAGTGCTATATAAATGCTTCATTCATTCAAGTAAATAACTAAATCTAAATAAACTAGAACTTAAGAAAAACTAGACTGACTTATTTAAATAATGGGTTATTAAAATAATTATGGGAATTATGGGAAGTCGTGGCCTAATGGTTAGAGAGCTGGACTTGTAATCCAAAGGTTGCGGGTTCGAGTCTCGGGCCGGCAGGGATTGTAGGTGGGGGGAGTGAATGTCCAGCGCTCTCTCCACCCTCAATACCACGACTGAGGTGCCCTTGAGCAAGGCACCGAACCCCCAACTGCTCCCCGGGCGCCGCAGCATAAATGGCTGCCCACTGCTCCGGGTGTATGTTCACTGCTGTGTGTGTGTGTGTGTGTGTGTGTGTGTGTGTGTGTGTGTGTGTGTGTGTGTGTGTGTGTGTGTGTGTGTGTTCACTGCTGTGTGTGTGCACGTTGGATGGGTTAAATGCAGAGCACGAATTCCGAGTATGGGTCACCATACTTGGCTGAATGTCACTTCACTTCACTTAAAGCAAACGTGAATAATATCACAAAAACATGACAAAACTACTAAAACTTTAAAATTAAAACAAAAAAAAAAAACATTAAAATAAAATCTCATTCTATCAGTGTATAACAACTTGTATATATTGTTGTATATCATACATTCAGTTTTATGGCCTTGTATTAATTAGGACACTATACAAAATTATTTTACTTTTTTTGAGCAATGTTTTTTATTCATTAACAGTAATAAAGATTTTTCAAATTACAGAAAAGGAATAAATAAACTATAAAATTTGTTCATAAAATAAATTATATATATATATACATATATACATATACTTTTTTTTTTTTTTTGGGGGACCTAAAAATTTAAATATAGTGTGTGTGTGTGTACAGCTTTATATATCCTGGTGGGGACTTAAACCTGAATACACACAGACTCCTAGGGACTCGTGTCAGGGTGGGGACCTAAATTGAGGTCCCCATGGGTACAAAAGCTTATAAATCATACAGAATGAGTTTTTTTTTTTTTTTTTGAGAAAGTAAAATTGAAAAATATTTCCTGTAAGGTTTAGGTGTATTGGCGATGGAAAATACAGTTTGCACAGTATAAAAACCATTACGCCTATGGAGAGTCCCTACAAGGATAGCTGACCAGACTCTGTGTGTGTGTGTGTGTGCTGTTTATCCTCCTGAGACCCAGCTATGGAGTTTTTGCCTCTGTAGTGGACATTCTATTTCAGTGAATTTCTCTGAGACCTCACATGTCACAGTTGTAAGTCTGGATGTCCTGTACAGAGCACATTCAGGGCTTTATAGAGATACTAAATGATTGGAAGTTTGACCATGACCATACCCTCTCCTCTGTCTTTAAAGATGACTAAATTTAATTTAGTGAAAAATGTAACATCCTTATGGATATATGATTATATTTTGTAATTGTCATTTAAATCTGAATAATTTTCAAATTGTTTGTCATAAAGCAACATCTCAGAAAAATGTTATGGGTTTTCAAATTCAAATATGACTTCCTGTTATGAAACAGGACATCATTTCATACATGTCCACTGTAGAGGACACCAGGACTAAAAGCATGTGTATTGTGCATTTTGGAAGACATAACAATTGAATAGGAAAATTCATTATTTATTAATTGTCTTATGAAATATTAGATATTATTATGAAAATCTGGTCATTTATTACTCCCATTATGACAATTCTTTGTTCAACATGCTGTCCCAACAGCAACACATTCATATGCAAATTAGATACATTGTAAAGATACACTGTGTTTAATGGGAAAACCAGTTTATGGACATTTTTACACATACTGCATAAAACAAAATGGTATATCAAATCATTTTGTTATATATTTTATAACATACTTGAGAATCATCCTTATACAAAGTTTAGTATAAAAAAATCCTGAAACCTAAAAATTGATTGGTGATTTAAAATTAAATCCCATTGTTTTTGCCTTTTTGATGTCTATTCATGCCATTTTATTTTTTAGAAAAACTGTGTCCTCTACAGAGGACATAGAAAAAAATATGAATAAAATATAATTTTTCAAAAATGTTATTTTTCAATTTTTTTTTTTTGTATGGTCTAAACAATGTAATGACATGAAAAAATACAAAATTCACAAAACTTTTTTTGGGGGGGTCTCATAACAGCATGAAACAGACACATTGAATACTACACTTTACAGTAAACGACACACTTCCATTACAAATATTTGTACAAAAAACACAAACAAACAAAAAAATTGGTCACCCCACAGAGCTATTGAACTTCAAAGTGGTTAAAAGCATTAAAAATTGTGAAAAACAAAAGAACCATATATAGAACTATATATATATATTAGGGGTGGCACGGTACACAGATGTCACGGTTCGGTACGTACCTCGGTTCGGGGGTCACGGTTCGATACAATTTCGGTACAACAGGGGAAAAAAAAGACATCTACTTTGCTCAGTTTCTTTTATTTTTATGTGAAAATGCTAAATATTATTACATGTTATATATATAAAATCTGTTTTGTTTTCATTGTGAGTGTACACAAATAAAAGCAGACATTTAACTACAAGCAACAGCACAAATAAAAATACAATAGAGTAAAGATACAAATAAAATAATCAGTGATTTTCAGGGGGTTTTTTAGGTACAGAAATTGAAGTACGATTAAAGTAATCAAAGGTAAAACAGCATTGCATATTTGACTGTATAAATTAAAGATTACTCTTTATTAAAGTTACAAAAGCGATTCAATCAAGAGCAGTGAGTGATTTCTTTGTTGTTGCTGTTTATTTAATATTAACTGTCACTTTAAGAGAAAGCACTGATACTGTACGCCCAGCCGGCTATGTCTGCTATAGGATACTTACCAAGACGGGCATTTCGACAGAATTTTGTGTGAATTTATCCATTAAAACACAATACTTCAGAGAGAGCTTCATATTTGCGCGCGTTCTGAGGCGCAGGTTTGTGCGCTTCTGATGAGCGCACGCACAAATCTTCTCACTGCTCGCGTCCTCTGGCTCTTAAATATTTGAGCTGGCAAAGCTTACATGACTTTAGTCTAAACACCGATATCAACGTGTGCTGTTCAGGTCTCACCTGTGCGCGCGCTATCAGCACCCGGGTGATGACGGAATAAATGCTCATATTCCAGCATACGGCACTCGCATTGAACAAGAGTGAATGATTTGTCCACTTATTTTTTTTTTTCTCTTTCTCATCGCTGTTGTTATAATGTACTGGGAAGCCAGAATGCGCATCCATTAACAGAAACATACATTAGCCGAACCCTATTTGTTTTACGTGTTATTTATAACAAACCACATGCGTTGTCAGAATTAAGTTGAACCGCGGTCCTAGCGCGTGCCGAACCGTGTGTGGAGAACCGTGCGGTTCGGGTTTTTTTCCGCGAACCGTGCCACCCCTAATATATATATATATATATATATATATATATATATATATATATATATATATATAGGCTTATATGCATTTATACATTTAAAATCTTTCATGAGAAAAGTTCATGCCCATGTTATTTCCCAGCTACCCAAATTCACTGGTACATTATAATCCAAATTGCCTTTTATTCAAGGCCCGTATCATTGCCAGTGTTGTGCTAATTACAAAGCCACCATAATTGAGGCTTGTGAAAACACTCCATGCTGCCATCTTACATGACACAAAGGATGAGGCACAGAACACCCTGTGCTTGGCCGAACACTGAGTGCGCTTTAGTCGTCACACTTTTCCCAAACGCCTTGCAGCTGCTCCTATTGTGGTCTTCGAAGGGCTTGAGCAGAGCCCATGCTCCTTTGACCACCCCTCCTGCTGTCTGACAGCCCTTAAATGAGCTCATTGAGACCCCCGTGCTGGAATAATTGCAAACACTGATTCTATGCAGTGTGACCACAAAGCCTTCCCAGTGCAGGATTCCAATGCACACGCGAACACAGGTCAGAATGCCCCAACATGTCATGGTCAGGGTGAAAGGGGATTGTTCAGATATTTTCCCAGCAATGTTTGAAACGTTCACACGGGCCTGAATTCCAGTTCAAACAATAAAGTCAGCTGCATTTGTTTGTCTAGTGACCCCTGTTTAAGAACAGAAGGTGCTCATCTGTCTGGATACTGAAACATGCAGTGGCTCCAAAGTATTTGGACACTTTAGTCACTTAAAGATGTTTTAATGTCACTGCACTGGATCACAATCTGCATCTGTAGATTATGGTTTGTATGATCCATTTGAACTTAAAAGCACCTCTTTGAAAGAGCTTTATCAGAATCAGAAAGAGCTTTATTGCCAAGTGTGTTTGCACACACAAGGAATTTGTCTTGGTGTTATGAGCTTCCAGTACAGAAAGTACAAACATAGTGCAGACAACATATAATTAAGGTGATAAAGAACACTAATGAAGAGAATATACAATAATTAAGGATAACAATAGTAATAAAAATAAAAATATACAGAAAAGAGACTTGGCCATAGACAGAACTGTGAATGTGCATGTGTCCTATGTACAGATGAAGGTTTGATGGGTTATTTATAGATGTACAGTACCGGGGTGTGTTATGTGTTGTTCAGGTGGGATACGGCCTGGGGGAAAAAACTGTTCTTGTGTCTGGCTGTTCTGGTGCTCAGTGATCTGTAGCGCCGGCCAGAGGGCAACAGTACAAAGAGAGAGTGAGCTGGGTGTGAGGGGTCCAGAGTGACTTTCTTAGCCCTTTTCCTCACTCTGGAGGTGTAAAGTTCTTGGAGGCTGGGCAGAGGGGCACCGATAATTCTCTCAGCAGTCCTAACTGTCCGTTGTAGTCTTCTGATGTCTGTTTTGGTAGCTGAACCAAACCAAACAGTTATAGAAGAACATAGGACAGACTCGATGATTGCAGAGTAGAACTGTTTCAGCAGCTCCTGAGGCAGGTTGAACTTCCTTAGCTGGCGGAGGAAATACAGCCTCTGCTGGGCCTTTTTCGCAATAGAGTCAATGTGATTGTCCCACTTCAGGTCCTGAGAGATGGTGGTGCCCAGGAATCTGAATGACTCTACTGAAGTCACAGTGCTGTTCATGATGGTGAGTGGGGGGAGAGCAGGGGGGTTTCTCCTGAAGTCCACTATCATCTCCACAGTTTTGAGCGTGTTCAGCTCCAGGTTAAGACTGCACCAGACAGCCAGCTGCTCAACTTCCTGTCTGTAAGCAGACTCGTCACCGTCCTTGATGAGGCCTATGACTGTAGTGTCGTCCGCAAACTTCAGGAGCTTGACAGAGGGGTCCTTTGATGTGCAGTCATTCGTGTAGAGAGAGAAGAGCAGTGGGGAGAGAACGCAACCCTGAGGGGCGCCAGTGCTGATGGTGAGAGTCCTGGATGTGAGTTTGCCCAGCCTCACTAGCTGCTGCCTGTCTGTCAGGAAGCTGGTGATCCACTGACAGATGGAGGAGGGCACAGAGAGCTGTCTCAGTTTGTCTGAGAGAAGGTCAGGTATGATGGTATTGAAGGCCGAGCTGAAGTCCACAAATAAGATCCTTGCATAATTCCCAGGTTTGTCGAGGTGTTGCAGGATGTAATGCAGTCCCATATTGACAGCGTCATCCACAGACCTGTTTGCTCTATAGGCAAACTGAAGAGGATCCAGCAAGGGTCTAGTGATGTCCTTCAGGTAGGCCAGGACCAGTCTCTCAAGTGACTTCATGACCACAGACGTGAGTGCGACAGGTCTGTAGTCATTAAGTCCAGTGATTTTGGGCTTTTTGGGGACGGGAATGATGGTGGAGCGTTTGAAGCAGCAGGGAACTTCACACAGCTCCAGAGATCTGTTGAAGATTTGTGTAAAGATGGGGGCCAATTGGTCAGCACAGACTTTTAGACAGGCAGGTGAAATACCGTCTGGTCCTGAAGCTTTCCTAGATTTCTGTTTTCTGAAGACCCGGTTCACATCCTCTACACAGACTTTAAACGCAGGTAGAATGGTGGGGGAGGGAGTAAGGGGGGTTGCAGGGGGGGAAGGTGAATGTGTGAAGTGCAGATCAGAGCGGGTGCTGGGTGTCAGTCTGGCCTTTTCAAATCTGCAGTAGAACACATTGAGATCGTCAGCCAGTTGTTGATTCTCCACAGACTGTGGGGGTGGTGTCTTGTACATGGTGATGTTCCTCAGACCAGTCCATACCGACGCCGGATCGTTGGCTGAAAGTTCTTTTTTCAACTTCTCAGAGTAGTTCTTTTTAGCCACTCTGATCTCCTTTGTTAGTCTGTTCCTGGCCTGGTTATACAAGATTTTATCCCCACTTCTGTAAGCGTCCTCTTTGGCCTGACGAAGTTGTTTGAGTTTCCCAGTAAACCACGGTTTATCATTATTGAATGATAAGAATGTCCTGGTGGGGATGCATATATCCTCACAGAAACTGATATATGATGTTACAGTCTCTGCGAGTTCATCCAGATCGGTGGCAGCGGCTTCAAAAACACTCCAATCAGTGAGGTCAAAACAAGCTTTTAAATCTTGCTCTGCTTCATTAGTCCATCTCTTAACAGTTCTTAATACAGGCTTAGAAGATCTGAGTTTTTGCCTATAGGTCGGTATGAGATGAACCAAACAGTGATCAGAGAGCCCCAGAGCTGCCCGTGGGACAGAGTGATATGCATCTTTAATTATTGTGTAACAATGATCCAATATATTACTGTCTCTGGTGGGACATGTAACGTGCTGTCTGTATTTTGGCAGTTCGCGGGAGAGATTTGCTTTATTAAAATCTCCAAGAATGATTAAAAAAGAGTCCGGGTACCTTTGCTCTGTTTCAGATATTTGTTCAGCCAGCTGTTGCATCGCGGCGCTCACGCACGCGTCCGGAGGCACATACACATTCACGAGAATGAAGGATGAAAACTCGCGGGGTGAATAGAACGGCTTCAAATTAGGAGAACACATCTTCTTCAGAGTTGTTACATCTGAACACCAACCTTCATTTATGTAGAAACATAGTCCACCACCTCTCGTTTTCCCCGTTAGCTCTGTGATGCGGTCTGATCTGAACAGCTGATATCCAGGCAAATGAAGCATGTTATCCGGGATGTTTTCACTCAGCCAGGTTTCAGTGAAGCACAATGCAGCAGAGTTTGTAAAGTCCTTATTTGTGTGGGTGAGGAGAAGTAGTTCATCCATTTTGTTAGGAAGGGATCGGAGATTCGCTAGATGAATGCTTGGGAGCGCAGTTCGGAAGGCGCGTTCGCGGAGTTTAACCAGCGCGCCGGCGCGCTTCCCTCTTTTCCGTCTGAGCGCGCGTTTGACTAGGACCGCTGCCCCTCCGACCAAAACATCCAACAAAGCGTCTGAATAATCAAAAACCGGAAAAAAAATGTCCGGTGTGTGTTGCCTTATGTCCAGTAGTTCGTCTCTGGTAAAACTGACAGTAGGAGAATGACTAAACACAGAACAAACAAACAAAAACAACAAAAGTACGGGAGCGTTCCACACCACAGCAGCCATACTCGGCGCCATCTTGAGATTCTTTGCAATTCTGTGTAAATCAAAATCTTATCAAGTCTAATTTTTTCTTAAGATCTATGCTAAAATATCAATGACAACCTTGTTTACTTGTCATATTAACATTGTCTCAGGTAGTATGATCAGTGGACAGCACTAAATATAAATGTAAAGTCCAATTTGCTTATGTTTTTTGTAATTTCAACCATTACACTAAAACAAGGGTTTTTAATTTTGTCACTTTAAAATATTATGAAAAGCCTAAACGCATGTGGTTTGCCTCATATAAACTGAAATGATGCAGAACATACATGCTCCAGGATAATGTTCTTTATTTTCTGTTTTTATGCCAGATTGTGCTGTTGTACTTGCTTGTACAGTCTACATTTGTGTAGTATTTTTTTGTGACTTTAGGGCGCAACAATAAGGAATAACATCGGTGCATAACATAAACTCAATATGTTTTTATACCTTCCAAATGTAAACATTTGATTTTCAATTATGTATTAAACATCTTTTTTTTAATTTTATTTGTAATGAATAATTTCCTTTGAAATAAAGGATTATGCTTGCTACCAAATACTGTAATGCTGGGAAAACCCCACTTGGACGCATTATTGTAAGTTTTACTGCCTTGACTATAACTGCAAGTTAAACATCTATGTAACACAACTTAAATTTGCAACTCCAGTATATATTGTCATGGAATTACTGCACATCAGACTGCATGTATGAAAAGAAATGTTTATTGTCAGCAACAAGTATCACAAATATATGAAAAAATATAGCATAAGAAATATATTAATTTAGTCAATAAATAGTCACACATATCAAAACAGCCTTGCAAGAGTCACTCCTGTTAGTAGTGCTTATGGGAGGACTCTTAACGGACTGACAACAGTACAGACACATGAGGTATTCGTGTGTTTATGGACAAACAAACATTTTGATGAATTGCATTGCATTCTAAAAAAGGCATGGCAGGCTCATTGTTTCAACTTCCATTGTCTTAAGGCAGAGCCTACACAGAACTACATTCACGGTTCAAAAACAATAAAAAAGTAGCAGTACACATTAGCACCTTCACGTCTAACAACTTCCCATCTCCCCAGACTACTCTGCTAATAAAAAATAAAAATAATAGTAATGTTGTCAACATAAAAAAGGAAAACGATCCCTGAGCAACCTGTAAGACATGGGGCTTCTTTCGATGCTAAGAGATAACCATAAACCTGATTATCAATAGTCAGTCTCATCAACAAATTAAAAAAAAATTAAAACAAAAAAGTAGAGATTCTCACGGAGGTGAAACGAGTGTTTCAAATTGGTTTGTCACATCAAATGTTCAAAGGTTAAGTCAAGTGTTAAACACTCTGGGGGAACTAGGCTTCATCAGCCATCGTCTTCAACATACAATTGTGAGCGATCATGGAATATTGGTGGCAACACAGGAACTAAAAGTTTCTGAGCCTTAATACTGGAAAGATCGCCTCAGGGATCATACAGTCATCATATAAATAGAACTCTCCCCTGTCAAGAGGTGAGAAAACGAATCAGACCACTTTAAAGAGTCCATCTCAGCAGGAGGGCGAGGTAGTGATGGGACTCTTCAGGAAGGAAAGAGGGCTGGCCGCTGTGTGGATGGGGAAATTGAACACTGTGCTGTTTTTGCTAATGGCGGGGCTTCCTGCCTCCGAGGAACACGTAGAGGAGGCAAGCACTTGGGATTCGAATTGCAGAAGCTGCCCCATGAAGCTGAAGTTGGGCGAGATGATGCTGCGGCGCTGTTTGACAAACTCAAAGGCCTCTTCAAGTCTGACGCGGTTGGTGCGCATCAAATAAGCCAAGCAGATGGTAGCCGAGCGCGAAATACCCGCTTGGCAGTGAACGAAGACGCGTCCACCTTTATTCCGTACAGAATCTGTGGGAAAAGAGAAAAATTGTGCATTGGTTAAAACTCAATTAAACCAGCTCTACCCTATCAGGAACCCAAAAGCAGTTTCAACAACTTCTCTAAACACACATTCAATTGCAAATTAGACTCTGTAGGTTTGCTAATCAAGGAAGCCATCTCATTAGAGAAACTGGAAAAGTGAAACCAAGCAGGGGTTCGATTAAGAACCCCCCACCCACCCCCGACAGGCCTGAATACACAATGGGGGGGTTGGGGCATCCCTGCTAAGTGCACTGATCTGATAGGAGGGCAACAGAAACCCAGAGACACTACCTTTTGTTCAGACTAAACAAAGGATGCAAAGCATTCAGACGGAGCCAGTTGCCCCATGAAAAGATCAGGTCACAGCCTGGTGTTATTTGAAAAGGGGGCACCTCTTTAAACAGGATGAGAGGATGATGTAAGCCTTAGTGGCTGTCAGGCCAGGGCCATACAGCTGGTCGAAATGGAGGGAACTTTTGAAAAATTCTATTCAGACTTCAGTTGAATGGGGGTTGGGCTGGGAGTCTGCCTGCCTGCCAAAGCTCCTCATATGGTGACATCTGTTCCCTATTTCGTAACAGAGGTTTTAATAGTATCAGCGAAAAATGATCCTCACCGATAAATTCGATAGCTTCATTGAACCAGGAACTGATGTTGGCTTTGTGGTTGTCTTCAACAGGAATACTCTTGTACTGATAGTGGTCTTCAAAGTGGTTGGGGCAGTTGGGAGAGACGTTAATGAGGGCTGTGATTCCCAACATATCCAGCATGTCTTTTCTGGAGGCATGATAAGCACTGCCTAAATATAGGAATGGCAAGATTTCGACAGGGCCACCCTAAAGAAAAAAACAAATGAAATTAGTGGAGAAGTTCACTTGCAAGGAGTCAAAATCGCTCTTATTTACAGCACAGATGCTTATTTAAAGAATATGTATAATTTACCTGATCATACAGAGGGGTTGTACAGGAGGAATCAGCAGGGTTTGAATGGCAGCTAGAGCTCAGAGGTAAACTCAAGCCTTGTGGGGGAACTGGCTTTGTACACATTTCAGGAAACTCAGAGGAAAATGTCTCGAATCCACCTAAAAACAGTTAAATAGAAACCATTACTTTTAACAAAAGTGGAATTTACAAGTGACTAGTCGACAACAGCTTAAGAAAACATTTGGTCGCACTTTTAAATACACAACCACTCACAGAGTTCACACCTTATATATGTAGCTAATGGTATTATAATAAAATAGCCCAAAGCATAGTTCAAAAATAATATTTTCTTACCTTTAAGAAGGAATACACTTGCTCCACATGGATTGCGACACAAAGCGTTCACGGCAAGCATTAAAGTCCCGTCTTTCTTCACTTCTCCCATCTCCAGACTGCGGTCATCCAGAAACACAACACTCTGGTAATCCCCGGACAGAAGCCTGTTCCTGGTGTCCTCGTTGGGTACAATGTGCTCCAGTCCCAGGCCCCCTCTGGCCCTCCGGCGTACTATAGTACTGAAGCGCACGTTACTGGAGCCCGATATATGAGACGAGCTGAAGGAGAAAAACGAGCGACAGTCCAGAACCAGACAGTCCGGATCATCTCCCTCCAGCAGTTCACGAAGCGAGGCCGAGTCGATGGTGGGCACTTCCATGATGACCATAGTAGAGAATGATATATCTAAATACATACAGCGAGATAAACGACCACAGACCAGACGGCGAGCTTGAAAAGTTCTCTCTAAAGTCCTTTGTTCGAGAGTTTGATCCAATAATAGTCCGTTGAGCGGGGCTGAAATTCGAATTTTGTTTTCAACTAAAAACCCGCTACTTTGTTTCTTCTCGTTCTTGTTCTGACTTGAACGGCGGTTATATATTGACCTCCCAGCTTTCGCTTGACGTCAAATGCCCCGCCTTTCTTGGCCCGAGGCCCGCGTGAATTCGCACGTACGTCAGTGTGATTGAGTTTGGCTAACCAAGCCCACATTATCTGATCCTGTCAACGACCAAGAGACTGGTAATCTAGTCCAGTTTCCGAGTGGTGTCGCTAAAATTGATTGTTAGTATTGATGGGGATGATTATTGATGTTGTTGTTGTTATTGTTGTTGGGATGGTGGTTTTGGGGTTTTGAGTGACAAAATAGTTTTCTTTAGAAGTTGATCTTCGATTTTAAACCCATTTATCAACCAGGTCGATGTTTGGCCATTTTGAGATTATCAGCATTGGCCAATGTTGCTGTTGTGGCAGATTAACACATTTGGTAGTTCCCTCTCATGTCAGTTCCAAACAGGGCATAGGACATATTTAAAGTGGGGTAGCCTACTATATGTAATGGTCTACATAAACTTGTTTTAAAATGGTTAGGATATATGCTATACACATATGCATGTTTAAAAGGATGGATATCGTTGTTGACTTTAGGGAAACAAGATATTGACTGAAGATCTCAATTATTTATTTATGTGAGTTTAGTAACGCTTCATCATGTATGAAATTCAATAACAATACAATAATGATTGTAAAAAATGAAGCAATGTTTAGGCTATAATATTTACATGATAGTATTGTTTTATGTGATTTTGTAAAACTTTTCCTGTCAGATAAATGAGATAATTAGTGAACCTGTCATTGTACTCATAAAAGTTTATACTTTGTTTTTATTGTACAGGAGTACATGGTGTGCAATGCCGCGAGAGCAAAGGGAAACCATAAAAGTTAATCACTGTATAGAAACTTGAGGTCTAGTAAATTTCCATCAGCTTGAAACACAAACCAAGCTCAGGTATATGAGGCCATGGTGTAGGACATCTATATTTTCAAGATAATCAACATGTTTCGACCAAAAAGTCAGTGTACTTGGTAACTAGTTTGTCAGAGTTTGGATATTTCACAAGGTAAATTCATTAGAAGTAATAGTCTTTTTTTTCCTGTAATGTGGTGTTTTGTTTTGCTGGTTAACCACCATACCACATTCCTCACAGCAATGAGGATAAATGTGTTGCTATGGAATCGGAGAGCAGTGTGTGCAAGTTTGTTCAGTGGGTCGTTTTCTTTTATCAAAAATATGCAAATCAAATGCTTTTATATCAGTGAATATATGCTTTAATTAAAAGACTCGTCATAGCAGGGAAGTGGCATGAACACTGATGCTTTGTGATCCTTCTAATCCTGTATATTTCAGCATCTACTCACTACTTTAATTTGATAATATTCTATTTCAATGTGACAGCCACAATACTTTACAAGAAGCAAAGTGACATACGTAGGTTATGATGTCAGCACTGCATTTCTGAAACTTGAGTCAGAACTTGTGGAGGATTTCTGAAAACATTTCTGGGGTTGTCGTACAGAAAAAAAACAAGTAACATTATTACTGTTAAAAAACTGATGAGTCAGCCACAAGATGAGACTGTAATGCCCCAGGAAGAACATTGTGTACTGCATCGAAAAGTGACAAACTAGTTTGCATGCATGAGAATGGCACAGCATTGTTCATACTAACTTTGAAAATGTTTTCTGATATATACTTTACATAAACAATTATTATTTATATCTATAATCTGAAAATCATAATATTACATTAAAAAAATACATTAACATTTAAGATTAGCCTGCTCTCTTCTACAAAAAGACACAGACAGACAAGAAAGAATGAGACTCAATTCATCAAAAATAAAAATGAAGCACTTTAAATTCTGTGAATCAAATCTTAAGAACAGGAACGTGAGCTATGTAAAATCATGTAAAACATATATTTCAGGGATTACTCACACTTGCATGTTCTGATTGTTAGAAAGGGAAGTGAAATTGGCATTTCCTTGGTGTAGCAAATAGAATATACCAATGTCATCACAGACCATTTACGGACAGAGGTGCCTCTGGGCAACAGTTGTTAGGCCTGGGAAAATACTCTGTATGTCCTTTTGCCTCTTTTACATAAACCATTAATAGTATTTTTTTTTTCTCGCAGATTCTGTATTAATATCTGACAACTGAAATTTCTAGAATTCACCCAGAAATGACATAGTGAAACACACTGCATGATGCACCACATCATTCAGACGCAACTACTACATAGTTGGGTAAATATGTACAATGTATACCGTATAAAAACGGTAAGATTTAATTGTGTCATATTAACTGTTAAATCTAAGGATCTTGTAATATCTCTGTGTTTGATTTTTACTTGTTCAGCTCTTCAATATTTCATTGGCTAGAAATCGCTCTTTGTATATGCAATTTCTATAACATATTTATAAAATGCATCTCTAGTAATTACAAACAAAAATATTCATTATGTGAAAACTCTTGTGAAGAACCTTATATGCAATTCCTCAAAGTTTAGGTAAGATACAGTGCAGTATCACTGGAACACTGGAGTTTATTTCCAATAATGAATAATGAATAATTTTCGTGTGTAATTTTGGGATAACCCTAACCCTACACTACTTGATACTGTTTGTGATCAGACTCTGTTCCCATTCTGAAATATGCAATTTCTTCCTTTTAAGCCATTGCTGTTGATTCACCCATTTGTCTAGAATCACTGTTATATTGTATGAAACTTGTGTTTCAGCTCACAGACAGTATGTTGTAACAGAACAAGGCTGTAGGTTATACTTTTTGACATCAATTGCAAAAATAACTTGTTTTATGTAGACATGACAGTGTAAACTGACTAATTATCTAAGCCTATTATTATTAAATGAAGATCAGTTTTCAGACAAGTTCCAATAGGTTCTCATTATGACACACCTTTATTCTCAGATTACACTGACACAGATACTGGAAGAACACGACAGAGCCACATTTGCGTTTTTGTTGTTGTAAAAATAGTCGAGGACTGTTGGACCACATAAACGGAAGCAAAAGCAGTTAAATAAACTTGGACCTGAACTATGTGGCCTTTTGAAGGTGTTTTTTGATGATTAAGGCCCTTGTATTATATTACTGTATTATTTATTTTTCTGTATTTTTTTTTTTTATTTCTTGGTTTTCCTGTTATGTTTATTTTGTTTATCTGTATTTTTTGTTATGCTGCTATTTGGACTTTTTTGAATTTTATTAAGAATTTTCTGACTGTTGTTAATTGGTGTTTTTGTATGTTTAAGCAATAATAATAAAAAAAACTCCCCTTGAATAATTAAAAAAATAAAAATAAACTTGGACCTGAATCACCATAGGCAACGCGTTAAGTTTGCATGCCACAACCGGAAACAGAATCACGCTGCTCGCTCCCCTCCGACCAATAGTATTGTGCAAAGCGTCCTAAGCGGATGTCACATCCGGTCTGAACAGCCGGCAGGATTGAAGGAAGAATCTGGAGTATCCCCCTACTTGTGTCGTTTATCTTTAAACACTTTTAACTTGATTTTATTCGTGCAGAGACAATGACTTTCGATGTGCGGAGGTGAGTAGAGGTTTGAAGCGAGTTGGTCGTGGGCATGTGTTTTTTTCTTTAGAGCATGAATCAAATACGTCCACCATAGACACAATGCAAGTGTTTCAAAACCTAGTGAGCTACCTACCTAGTATATTTTTTATTTATTGAACGTTCGGAATGCGTCTGTCATGCTGTCTAAGCGGACAGCGATTCCTTAAACTACAACAGATTGCCCAGTTTGTATTGGGAAAACACTTTTACAAACATTTAATTTTTGTCTGAATGTTCTGCAAACCTCATTTAAGAGCACCAGACCGCTCTTGATAAATATTAATGAAAAACTGAGCAGGATGCTCTCTGCATGCAGCATTTGATTTAGGTGCAGGGGGAAAGTTGTAGATGTGCATGTCTCCTTATTTAGTAGCATCCTAAATTAGTGTTCAAAAGACACATCAAAAGTTGTGTTCTAAGCACGAATTAGGTCAATTTAGCATAAGAAATGACGTTTAATATTGATGTTGCGTAGTTGTCCACTTGTCTGAATGGTTCTTTGTTTTTTAAGCAAGCTAAATTCCTGCTCATACTGGTTACACTGCATGGTTATGCAAATACAAAACAGGACCCACAACATGTGAAAATGACAATCATATGTCACATCATGAGTTCTGCTGCTATTTGGAAACCAAAGAATTTTCTATGAAAGAACATATTCACATTGAATCTGTAACTGTATAGGTTGGTGGCTTGTATAACTTTGGTTGTACATTTGCAGAGACACATTAGGCACTGTCTGCTATTATCCACACTGAATCAATAAAACATGTCTGTAGATCGGAATGCACACAGTACTTGCTTTTTCTTGTATTTTTAATGTAATTATTATTATTCATGACAGAAAGTTTGTGTTGTGCTATGTGGCTTGACAATGATTGACTGATTAATTGGTTGAAGACTTATTTCTAGAAATGATGTACCATTCAAAACTTTGTGGTGTGTAGGTTTTAAAAAAAGAAAAGAGAAATTCTTCTCAAAACTAAAAAAAAAATACTCTTATGTTTAAACTAATTTATTGTTGTGATTAAAAACTGAATTTTCAGCATTATTACCCCAATGATCCTTCAAATTTCATTCTAATGTGCTGATTTGCTGCTCAAGAAATATTTCTTATTATTATCTGTGTTGCTATTATCAGCCGTGATTGATTTTTCAGGTTTCTGTGATGAATCGAACATTAAAAGAACAGCATTTATTTGAAACAGACATGTTTTGTGACATTTTAAGTTACTGTAACTTTTAATCGATTTCATGCATCCTTGCAGAATAAAAGTATTAATTTGTTTACAACAAATTCTTACTGACTCCAAACTTTTGAATAGGTGTGTGTTAAATTTAAACACACTAATTTACTAGTTTAATAGTGTTTTTGCCAGAAGCTGCAATGTAATCCAACTTAATGACTCGCAGGTATTGATGCCGTAATTCGATGTGAAATTTATTATTATATAGTCCCCAAATAAAGTAACAAAAGTAGTTATAAAAATAGAAGAACATCACTATAAAGATCTTGTTTGTCTTGAGACTCAGTGTCAGATGACTGTAGACAGATTGTGAATGAAATGAACTGTAAATATCGGTGGAAGCAGGCGCTAGCATAGTTCCTGTCTTAGTTTGCACTGAAAGTTTTGAGTCTGTTTTGGATCATTTTTTCCCCCATCTATTTAGATGTTTAACGTCCAGCATTTTGGTCTTTGGCTTGCGTTAATGGTGTAAAACAGTGACAGTTACACACAGAATGTGCATATTTTGGGCTGCGGGTGTTGTGCTATTGCATAATAGCACAACATTCAAGATTTTTATTTGTCACATACACAATTATACAGAGTATAACAGCAGTGAAACCTACATTTCACTGCTGGTTATATTCTGTATAATTGTGTATGTGACAAATAAGAATCTTGAATAATACTTAGGTGCTAAGGCATCAACACAACCTTATTTCCTTGTTTCCAATCTTGCTTCCTTTTAGCTCATCTGTAGACTAATCTATTACCCCAATGAAAGTGACAAAGAGGCCTGAAATAAAACCATTAGCTCTTTATATAGCAGACATCACTTCCTCTTTAACAACACACAGAGAATGAGCTGTTTGCCTGAGAATAGACTTATAAACCTCCTGCTGTGGAACACACAATTATACCACAGTTCATTCCAGTCAGCTGATTTTACTATTATACAACTGGCTTGTACACCTGCAACAGCTAATCAATAAAATCAATAATAATTGATTAACAACAACATATTTCATAATGACTTAATCTTGTCTGCGAGTGCTTGTGTGAGTTCAGTGAACAAGCATTGGTGTGTTCACAAAAAACAGACGGAGCACAATAGAACAGAAGTGCAATAATTCCATCTAGTTCTTGGATGTTTGGTGGACAACTTTGAGCCGGATAGGGATAATGGCTTAAAATGAAATAAGTTTCAACAGTTAATCATTGTGGCTTTTTCACCCAGCTAATAAATAAAAGAAATAAAGAAAATTGTTAGTTACTCTATTAAATTTAACGGCACTTAAATGTTTTACTGTTTGTGTTTACTACACAGGCCATAATTGACCCAGCTTTGGAATTGTTTTCATAGACAGAACAAAAATAATATAAAAATTGATTACATGATTGTGATATTGCAAAATGAATCATAATACTGTGTCTGATGTTGCAGTTATGAGGGACATCATTACAGTTTAACGTGTGGATTGGAGTCAAATTTATTTTATTGTATAGTTCACATGTATGCTGGAAATGTGTTGCTGCAATTTTAACTTTCCACTCTAAAGGTCATTGCACACTGAGTCCGAAATTTTCACACGATGTTGTGTCAATCACGTTTACACACTGCCAATGAAACTTTCTCATCTTAAAAAAGTTCGGATCAGGTTCGATTTTCTGCACGAGGAATTCAAAAAAACGGACAAACGCAAGTGAAAATTTCAGACTTAGTGTGCAATGACCTTAAGTCCATCCATTTAGGAATTCTTCATCATTTTAGTTTTCATCGTTAATTTTTATTCAAATTGGCACAATGTATATTTGTCTGCAAAACACTTTTAGTAGAAGCCTTAAGATAAAATGTTTTTCAAGACGATGAAATGGTAAATTCAGTACATTTTTGACTGTTAACTTATTTACACTATCCATTTAGAATTCAGTGTAAATATTCTGGTCTTAAATAACTAACAATTGCACAGTATTATTTGATAAAAATGTTCCTTTGTTGCTGTGTTACAGTCTTGTGCCTGTTCATATTGGCACGTTTGAGCCCTTCGGCGTGTGCTGACGATTTGAATCTCAGAGCAGCTGTGGGTGTTTGTCGCTGTTGTAATTCAGGAAATAAGAAATATCTCTTCAACAGCCTCGGGGAACGTGTAAATTGTGTCTGTTTTTTTTGTGTGTGTACTGAAAACACTTGTGTGTTGTTGCATTTTTTCCTTACATATTTTCTGCTTTACAAGTAAAGAGATAAACAGACTGAAAAGGTTTTGACATTGCTATTAGCTGTAGTTTGAGTTTAGACTTTTCTGTGCATTTTCAAAATCCCTGTTTTCAGTTGTGGTGATATCTGCTTTTGAGATAATCCAACCCGATCTAATAAGAAAATGTAACTCTCTTACCTGGTGGTTAATTTGTATGAATTCATACAATGATGTTCAGGATAGTGCATGTACCAGCAATTCTTGTCCTGTGTGTGGTATTTGGTCCAGAAAGTTCATTAGCCCTAAATGAATGAATGAGTGACTACAGACAGAATTATATTAAACTACAGTTAATGAAAGTGCTGTTCATTTAATTAACTATATGATATCAGAAAATCATACTAGTATGTGTGTGAGCAGTCTCATACAGTGACTCTATAAATGTTTTTAACACAGAATATGATTTTTTTTTTTTTTTTTCATTAGACACAAATTATAAAATCTTCTTTGGGGCCTACTTTGGTATATTCATCAGTCTTGCTTACCAAATCGGGTCTTACACAGTAAATGAAGACATCAACTAGGGATGTCAGTGGTTTAGGAACAGCGCGTCCTTCTCCTGAGTTTCACACAATGGGGTTCCCTTCAACATCCTCTGAGCTCTTCTTTCAGAACACAGTGAACTATATGGTTCCTGTCTCGGGAGGAGGGGTATAGCAGAGAAACCCAGGGTGTTTGGTTTAACAGGAAGTCAGCCCCACTCCCCCCTCCAGCATTGCGTTATCTTGGGTCATTTCACTGCGAGAAATGTTCACAGATGTAAGTCTTTTTGAGGGCAGGCGGCGTAAAGGGTTGGACCAGAGTGTTGATGTAGTTGTGAAAGGTTTCAAAGCCGAAAAAGGGCACAAGACTGGATAGTTTTGCTTTGGAGCAAACACGGTTTGAGAGCTCCTTAAAAAGTCAGGGACTGGACGCATTCCTAAAGGGTGTAATATTACGCATGGACTCGTGGAGAGTTTGCTTCTTTCTTGGTGTCGTCTCAAACGAACCGAGGATTGTTGTTTCTTTTGTTAATAAACATAACTTTGACAATTTGTTGTTTGGTAACTGTCTGCTTATTTAATAGAATTGCAAATATTGCTTCATTGCTCTGTATTGTATTCAAAGAAGGGCCACTAGTTTTTAAGGCATTTTAAGAGCATGCTGTACTTTTGATAACAAATGTAGATGTGCAGTACAGGGGAAATGCATATTACCTGAAGAATAAATCTTATAAGTACGCTGCAAAAAATCGTATTCTTGACCAGTGTCTAGACAAATCATAAATGATGCATTCTTCAATACTGTAAAGAGGTTTTGTTATATTTGTTAACTTGATTATATTTTTTATATTTTTTATTAATTTGTTATATTTTTTGTTATGAGTGTTTTCGTATCAATAACAAATGTCAGTCATGACCTCAACACAGAAAATTATGGAATGTGAAATATTTTTTTGGTGAAGCGGCATATAATTATCATGAAAATAATGTCACAATAAAAAAAAAAAAAAAATTTTTTTGCCCCAAATCTCGATTGTCTGAACATTTGACTAATTTTTATTTATTTAAAATATTGTATGATTTAATTGCTTCCCTAATGGGGGCTGAAATATCACCTTGATTGTTTCTTATTGAGACTGACTATTTTGTCTTGTTTGGTTTGTAGGTATTTTTTCACTTGTTTCAGGCTAAACCAAACTAAATTTAAGTTAAAAGGGGAGAAGTCAAATGACAGTAATGCAGCGAAAACCAAAACAGCAAACTGCAAGTAAATATATCTCATTTTAAAGATGTCTAAAGATTTACAAATTTAGTGTAGCCTGAAGGGCCCTTTTTTAAGCAAGTTTTTAGGTGTGTAGTTTTGAAATGTTCTTTGTTTGCCTTCCCTGACATTCACTCTGGTTTCAGTGATTGACGTGTGTTTAGTCAGTGCTGACAGCCTTTGCTCTGACCTCAGCCACACTGTTGTATGAAGAAATTTGTTGGTGAGGAAGGTTGTGATTGTAAAGCAGGAATGCAGAGGAAGAGGTGTAACTCAAGAAGCGGGGGTGGCTCTAGACTGTTGCGTCTGGGCCGGTGTTCCATGGACAGAGGCCCATAGTTCACATACCTAAACTGCTCCGTAATGCCTTAAACTACGCTGGGAACACAATGTGCTTTCACATGAACTCTTCCCAGGAGTCTGCAATATTTACCTTTCTTTTTTTTTGTCCCCCTTCTCTCTTTTTTCTTCTCTTTCTTTTCCTTCCAGGTTCGATATCTACAGGAAAGTGCCCAAAGATCTTACCCAGCCCACGTATACTGGAGCTTTCAGTGAGTGCAAAAGTTTATAATGTTAATTTGCCATCATAGACCCTCATCCACTCCTGTCAACCAATAGCTTGCTTCATCTGGCACTGACTTTTACTCCCTGTTGCTACTCTGCCACTTTATTTGTGTGCTTCCTTTTTTGTGTGCTCATATCCACATTCCTCCTTTGATCCACAATTGTATTTTTCCAAACCAATTTGCTTAGTCAGTTTTAGTTTCCTAACTCTGCATGGCTCATCGTTCCCTCATGATTCGGAAGTTTGTATGTTTGTAATGCTAGGTGTTTTCGTTTGACTCATGATGAGATGATATGTAGGACTATGTCATCTACACTCATTACTGTGGCTCTTTCCATTGTTGTTTTGGCCTCAGGTGAATTACTTAACGCTTAGTCATGTTTTCAGAAACCTGTGTAGACCAACCCTAAACTCAACCTAAATATTTTGTTCCTAATCGGTTCTGTGATGAAGTTCTCATGTACCCAGGGTAAATATCTATGATTTGTAAGTTGGGTGGTTGTATTAAAGGGATAGTTCACCCATAAATGAAAATTGTCATCATTTACTCCAAAACCTGTATGAGTTTAATTTATTCTGTGGAACATTAAAGAAGATATTTGAAAGAATGGTTAACCAAAGATACTATTAAATATCTTCTGTTGTGTTCAGCAGAAGAAAGAAATTCATACAGGTTTGGAATAACTTGAGTGAGTAAATAGCGAGCTATCCCTTTAAGAGGTTTTCATAATGAACGTCTACTAAGAAAACATCATCTGTTTGATTTTATGGCTTTTTACCGTTTTTCCTTCATAGTTAACAATATAGTTCCTTATAGTCAACAGGAAAAAAAATCAAGATAACTGCATCTGTCTGGTTTTTTTGACTGTTTTTAAAATGTTCTGTATGAAACCAATGAGCAAAACAAAAATCAATGATCTACAAAGATAACAGCTTCTGTTTCATTTAATCAACTTTTCTGGCTTTCTGTTGATTTGACAAAAATATATAAAATAGGAAGGGAAATAGACAATAAACTAAAATCAGTATTCAGTGACGCATCATTTGTATGATTTAATCCATCCTGTTTTTAAAGAAGATAACGTCATCTAATTGAATCAACTCATTTTAGAGCTTTTCAGTGCAGTTATAAATATATCAGTACAGTTGACCAAAAGAAAAAGGAGTCATTTACACGTAATAATAAAATCATCAAAGTGTTAATAATTCTTTCCCAGTATTATCTTCATTAAAGTGGAACAAGTGATATAACCTGTAATGAAGCTGAATCCGTGAGCTATGTGTCATAGCTACACGCCTTACTGTTTGTGTTTTAGCTAAACATTAGCTTAGTAAACTGGAACAAACCAGACTCAGAGTATGACGTGTCAGCCACAAAGTCAGGTGACCACAGTGTCACTGGAGACTGTCTCCATGTAAATATGCACTAGCTTCTGCAGCCAGCCGCTCAGTTTGACTCATTTGGTCACATGTTGAACTTGGTAACAATTATGTTAACAAGAGCCATAAAGTCAAGCACATTTATTCGCCTGATAAACACCCTATGTAATGGCCCTTTGACTTTTAATATATGCTTGACATGTTGTCAGACATAATTTAAAGTAATGAAATCACAGGACCATTTCTGAAAATGAGTTACTTTCAGCAAACACTGACTTAAAAGGTTACTTTGAAAATACCTTCACACAATATAACTCCAGTTTTGTTATAGAAACAGCTCACTAATGTTTTCTTGACCTTTTCTTTTCCCCTCAGTTTCAATATGCTGCTGCGTCTTCATGTTGTTCCTCTTTCTCTCAGAATTGACGGGATTCATCGCTACAGAAATGTACGTATGAATGTTCTCATGAAGACATCAGTCAAACATAGTATTAAATAAAAATAGAAATAATATATATTTAATTGAGTTTACACAGACACTGACAAGCATGTTATGTTGAATGTCTTTAATTTCTGAATTAAATTGTCAATTAATTGGTTTATAATCAAAAATCGTAATGATAGGACAAAAGTCTAGTTTAAAATCTGACGATGGTATCATGAATACAACCTCAAGAACAGGTCAGGATATTTTTGAATCCAAAATGATATTAGTGTACATTGATTTTAGTGCGATGGTTAGACCATATGACATTCTTAGAGTTAGTAAAAATGTTTTGGTTTGTTTAACATGGTAGCATGGCTGTTTTTATCAGAAAATGCAATCACACTGTTGTAACTAAAGTGACAGATCAGTTTCAGACAGGACGTAGACATTGGTGCCTGTTTGTCAACTGCTTTCAAGTGTTCACCATGGGAAGTGAGGAAGAAAAAATTGCACTCGCTGCAGTTTTGTCATTTTACTGTCAAGCTTGCATAATTTTTAGCAGATGACCTTTACAGATGTCTAATGCTTGTCAGTACTATATTTAAAGTTTGTGTTTTCATATATGTGTGTTTACAGAGTAAATGAACTGTATGTGGATGACCCCGATAAGGACAGTGGGGGGAAGATAGATGTGAGTTTAAACATCAGTTTGCCAAACTTACACTGTGATTGTGAGTATATACATAAAATACATAAACACTTTTCTGAATGATGTTTTTTCAATCCACATGTGTATCACATCATCCTTTGTTGACATGTTATGAGTGTTAGCAATGACATTACTGTTAGTATGGGATCTTAATTCATTTAGCAGAGCTCCTGACGTACATCGTGATTGGAAACCATGCACAATGGCGACCTCCCACACAGTTTACCATCACTTGAAAGTCTCAGTTTGAGACATGTCTCACAGAAGGATTATGATAGACCTATCCGTCAGTCAAACCCAATCTTTTGAAACTCACCGGGAAAATGTATGGTCATACTTGAGCAAGCGTATGAGGAAATACTGTTGCATATTTGGTAATGCTGTGTATAAGTATTTGCCAAATAATCCCTAATATGTCATGTTTGCATAAATGAGTCACATGCCTTATTTAACTAGTGATCAACTATTAAGTCACCACTGGGATATTGTGACAATAGTTGATCACTAGTTATTTAGATTAAGGCTGGGCAGTGTATCAAATGACTATAAAATGAGGAAACGTTTAACTGAAAATGGTGACAAATTCTCCAGTGTGGTAATTGATTATATGCAGATTTTTACTGTAGTTTAGATGCATTCAATATGTAAATAGTTACTAAATATTTTGTAAATAATACAATAATATGTAAATAATTACCATTTAGTATCATTGAGCGACGTGTCCAGTGATGAGTTTTGCCAAGCATAACCAATATCTCTTGCTGTTTTTTGACCAAATTAAAATCATGTTGAATTTCATTTGGAAAGTGACTTAAAGATTGTGTTTCTAAATGTCAGCTCCCTCAGAGGAATTGTGGTCACCTCTGATGTCATTTTCGGGCAGATCCTCAAATGTTTGCAAAGACATTTGCAACTGGCTGTTTCACGCACATTACACAGAGCCCAAACTATGTTCAGAACAACATCTTGGGCCGTTCTCATTGGTGAGAAACAGAGGTTATGCCTATTATGGAAGATGCATTTTCTTTTAAATGAGGCACTTCTGACTGAAACCCAAGTTTTCGGATTTTGTTATGAGTCATGGAGACAAGCCTCACTGTGATCTCAGTAATGACCTCATTTAATGTACTCCGTGTTTTCAAACAACTATAAGAAGTACCGGTAGATGTCAAGTTTTACCTTTTCTGAAGAACGCGGTTGGCTGTTTCCCTTGAAAAAGTTGGCTTCATGATGCTAAGGGTGGTTCTTAGGGGATTGATAAGCATGTAATGAATTCTTGAGAGGTTTCTAAGGTGTTGTGGTTGGTTGCTAGGTGGTTAATGCTGGCACTCTGAAGTCAGATGTAAGTCTCTAAATAGGACTTGAGTTATTACTTCATTGCAAATCAATGGGCTTTTTAGTTCATGCTCATTTTATTATCTACCAGATGAAATGTTTATTTGGTTAGAATAATAAGAGCAATAATAGTACGTTGCGAATGAATCAGTAGTCATTAAACATTAAAATTTGTTCAATAATAACTGATACTTTACACATGCCATATGACATGCCACATCATGTTATCCTCAGAAAGGATTTTTTTTTAAACAAAAGTACATGTGGTCTTTCCACGTTGTTACTCTTACCGTGCTAAATTAATTATTTCTAGAGGCATACACATTGTTCCCTTGAAGTAGCAACATGACTTTCGGCACTTGTGTGCTTCTGTGGAAAATGCGGATGCTTTTTCCTTCATGCGCTAAGAAAACGTTGCAAGACTTTTACTGTTCTGGGATTGCAACAGATTGTGCTTAAAAAGGCAATTAAATGTTTCCATTCACACATTTACTCTAATGAGTGGAGATTGCGTGTTTGAAGATTACTGGAATCTAATCCAAAAAAAAAAAAAGATGTGGTTTAAAGCTTTAACTGTCCAAACAGTAATAAGTGACCTGAGCAACGTCAGTAGTTTAGCTCAGTGGAAATAATCAAACACTGAAAAGCATTTAATGGAATCATTCTTCCTTTCATTTGCTGGCTGGCCTTTATTTTTTAGTACTTTGAGATCATGAATAGTAATTATACCTGTCTTCACAAGGGTAAGGTATAATATGTTGCCCTAACAACACCATAGTGTCAGAAGATCTGCTACATCACACTACTGAGGTTTTTTATTTCTTAGCTGTGAAAAGTCAAATAAACAGTTGTGTATAATGATTCCACTGAACTCATAAACATGCTGCATACGTTTGAAGATATTTGTTTGGGATAGTTCACCTAAAAAATTACTTTCCCAGGTACTCTGTCAAGTTCCAAAAAACACCAAGAACAGTTGAGAAAAGGAATATTTTTTCAATTATTATATATTTTTTATTGTTATTGAAAAAGTGTCCTTTTATACAATGTAAATGAAAGTGTTTCAAGATCTCTGTCCTCACCATTTGTCTGTATTTTTCTATTTTCTGTTGTCTATATATTTGTTTACACATAGTGGTGGGCTTGGACATTCAGGATGAGATGGGGCGGCATGAAGTGGGCCACATAGAGAATTCAATGAAAGTGCCTCTAAACAATGGTCACGGGTGCCGCTTTGAAGGGGAGTTCAGTATTAATAAAGTAAGAGACGCTTGACATCAGTTGCGTTCTTTTCTGCTTGTTGGGAGTTGAATGTTTCTTGTGGAACTTCTCATAAGTCTAGAAGCTATCAGGGGTGTCATTAGTGTCCTTGTAGATTCACATGCTAACAGAAGGAAAAAACATTTTTGTCTTCAAATTAAAAGCCTTCTCTCAAGTGAAAGGAGATTGTACTATCCGATGTCTGTATGATTTTCTGTAGGTTCCAGGAAACTTTCATGTGTCAACACATAGTGCGACTGCTCAGCCTCAGAGCCCTGATATGACCCACATCATCCACAAACTCGCCTTTGGGGAGAAGCTTCAGGTCGGTGGTCCACATGCAGTCAATAAGAAATATAGACAATGTAAAAATAAACATGTAGAAATCATTGTCATACCACGCAATTGCAGGTGCAGCATGTCCAGGGGGCTTTTAATGCATTGGGCGGAGCCAACAGACTTCAGTCCAATGGTATGTCTTTTAGTGAGCTTTCTACATTTCTAGCGCTTACTCTATAGCATACGTAAGCAAAGGAAATGTTAAAAAAGTATTTTTGTGTGTGTGGGTATATATATATATATATATATATATATATATATATATATATATATATATATATATATATATGTGTGCACACACACATAGTTTTTTTTGTATGTATAATATATAATATTTTTGTATACTTGGCGTACATGCAAATGAAATGTATGTATGATAGTGTGTGTATGTGTATATGTATATAAATATATATAATAGTGTTTCATATGTACAATACAGTGATTTTGAATATGCCTCTTCAGTGATGAGTGTATTTAATTTGTGTCAGAAATGTCAGGGTGATGTAACCGCCCTGGTATCTATCCTAATGAGGAAGCCTCATTATGGTGGTAACACTTTATAAAAAGGTCACATTATTTCATAATGTTAGTTTAGTTAATGCATTTACTAACAATGCACAATACATTCATTATTAATCACAAGTACTTATTAACTTAAGTACTAACATTACATTTGCAATATATAATGCTAAAAATACAACTGTTCATTGTTATTTCATGTTAGGCCATGTTCCTTAAATAATATTAACAGATACAGCTTTAGTAATGTATTGTAAAGGTTGATATTAACCGCTTTAGAAGTATTTTCCATTGTTAGTTTATGCTATCTAGTATAGTTAACTGATGTTAACAAATAAAACCTTATTGTTAAGTGTTACCATACTAGTTTATTTATTTTTTGTAAAAAATACTGTAACAGAAAAGTGGCCTAGCACGAAGCGAGATGAAAAAGTTGCAGAGTAAGTTTTGAGTTGACAAAACCCGATAAAGCCAACCAGGTTTAGGTCAGGATCAGCAGGCTCACAAAGCTCGATATAAACGTTCTCTGACAACTCTTGAGTTTGAACCTGAAAGCGTGACACGTGCAGCAAACAGCCAATCACACGAAACGTGGAAAGCATCAGCAACGCGTCAGTTTGATTCACTTCTCGCGAGAGTTAGCAATTCACTTTTCTGCTGAAGATTAAGAGATGTCGTTATTAAAAATGTAATAATTTAAATGCATTTACAAGGCAGGAATAAACACTTCTGCAGCAGCAAAAGTTTGGCAGCAGAAAGAAAATATGACTACGCAAAGGAATCAAATGAATTTATTTATATATATATATATATTAGTTTCACACAGAGCTTAAAAGGAAAACATAAGTTTAGTCATTTTAAAAGTTGGATATATTAAAGCTTATCTATATATTTAATTTAAATACAAAGCTTAAAATTAATTGCCACTTTATATAATAATTAAATTAATATATTATATGAATTATAAATAATTACAATTAATATAAAATGTTGCTGCAAAAGTTGGGGCTATTCTGTCTCTAAAATTCTTTGACAGTAAACTGCCTTAATTTGGAGCGTGAGATATGGGGAGTGGCTTCACTGCATCAGATATATGTCGCTTTGCTCACAGCTGATTAGTCCAGTTTGGGTTTGCGATCTCTAACCCAGAATAAAACCTGCTCCGGAGCAGGGTAGCTGTGTAGTGTAAATTACCATGGCAAGAAAACCCGCTCAAAACCAACCAATCTTCTTGAGCCCGAAAACTCAGAGTCTGCTCAAACTAAACGTGAACTTACCCGGGTAAAAACTTAAACCAGCTTTGTGCTACAGGCCACTGCTTCACTGGCTGGTGATATTTGAAAAACTTTTGTCTGCCAAATAAAAGTCATATGGCGCAACCAAAAAAGTCATGAGGTGCAATCAACATGCTGTAAAAAACATAAAACATAAAAAAGGAAATGATATCATATAGAGGACCCTCATGACTGTGTATAAATGGCAATAAATCTTCTATCTGACAAGGCAGGATTAGAGGGACAGTCCGAATGCTCAATCTCTTTAAGGTCGAGTTCTAATTGGCTACCAATGTTTGTGATTCATCAGCTGGAAAAAAACAAACAAAGATATTGATCCTCTGTGCTGTAGTGTGGATTTTGCTATTCAGATAGAAGTAGAACAATAATTATAACATTATAGTTAAAGTTATCTTCCTTGGTGTGAACAGTACCAAAAAATGTATCAAATCTTTTACCCCAGATAGTGCTAAGAATCCTTAAGCCATGTTTTTTGAGTATCATACATGTCTGTCCAGTTCCTTGCTAGGCTACCTGCTATAGCTCAGCAATCTCCCCACTGGAAGGGTGTCAGGACAAGGATGGCAGATACAACTCGAATCTCTTTCGTCAACTTTTATTGTGCACACATTACAATAATCTCCCACATTGATAGGTTTTGTTAGTCAGAATTGTTAGATCAGTTAGATCAGCGGTATCAACTAGATCAGTGGTATCAAGTCATCCCCATCCTGACCATCAACTCAAAACGAAACCTAAAACGTAATACGTTAGCACTCTGTATCCAACTAAGTATATACAGACACACAGAATGGTGGTTAGGAATAATAATAAACAATCCTGTAACCTAGCAAGATTACATCATACATGAAATATAACCTAAATTTTGTCTGCTTTTAGAATAAGGCGATAAATCTAAACAATTACCCCCCAGAACATTATAACAATTTTTACCAACTGGAAAGTTCTACACCTCCCACTTAGTCTACTGATTCTAGAATCCAAGTAGGCTACCATAACTCAATGGTTAAACCTCTAAATATGAACGTTCTATGTCACAATATGAGTAAGTATCTCTTTGAGGTCCATCACCAACATACATTGTCCTCGATAGCATTTTAGCCTCTTTCACCAAAGCACACCACCAGTCTCCAGGAGGAGGTAGTGGGGAGGGTGTTGATCCTTTACCGAAACGCACCATGGTGGGGATCCTTTACTGCTCCTCCACCGGAAGTAGAACCACAAACCTCCTAACAGCTCTGTGGAGGATGGTGTAGGGATAGTTCTCCATACTTTGGTTTCTCTTGGGCTGCCCATCGAAAACTGGACAACTTCGACATGCTTTCACCCTCACATCTCGTACTACGCCTTTCACATCAGGGCATGCCTCGACGACTCGACCCAGCTTGAACTGGCCTCTCAGTGCGTTCTGGTCAGCTAACCACACTAGGTCCCCTGCCGCAACGTTTCTAGCAGGCGCGTGCCACTTCTGACGGATATATAGGCCTGGACCTGCCAGCTGGCTCCATCGCTCCCAGAACTTGTCAACCTCGATCTGGATTGCTCTTAGACGCACGGTTGGGTAAGTTGGGTACTCAAACCCTTGAGAGTCCCCACTGGGTCCTGCCGAGTAGAAGAGAGTTGGGAGTAACGACTTCCACGGTTTCATCTTGTACCTGGGCTCTGGCACCGATTGGTCTCTCATTTGACAAGTTAGCAGCCAGGTACAGAAGAGTCTGGAACTCCAGTGCTGTCAGGTTTTCTTCTTTGCCAACACTGATTAATGCTCTCTTGAGTACGCGAACTGGCTCCTTGGCTTGAGCTCTGGTAAGGACTGCTGAAAAAACCTTTCTCTGGAGTCTACTCACTATCTCTCTAGCATCAGCTGCTACTTCTGAAGCGGACATTATGGGCCAATCCTTGACTGGACTAGACAGAAACTTGGGACCTTTCTGCCACACAGAGTTCTCACCCAGCAGTTCGGGAGAGCACCCCCTCGTGACCAGGTCCAGCCTTCTGAATCTCTCCGACTCGGTTCGCAAAGAATGTCTGGAATCTGTAGCTCTCTTTTTGGATGGCTCCCAGCACCGTCTGACTGTCGATGAAGTGGAACCACTTCTCTACGTCCAATCGCCCATGCTTCAATACGTATCCCTTCAGACGAGTAGCAAAGACAGCCCCACATAACTCAGCTTTGACTGCGTCACCTTTCTGGTTGAGTTGGGTTAATTTGGCCTTCGACTCTACCAGCCGACTGACCACACCATCTGACGTCTCCCATCGCAAATACAGTACGGCGCTGTAGGACTCACAGCTCCCGTCAGAAAACATAATTCCCCAGGGTTTATCCCTCCTGTCAGAGGGTGTGAGGCTTCTGCGGAACGTGATCTTACTTAGATGAGCGTACTCCTTGAACAGCTCAATTGCCTTTCTCCTGAGCTCGTCAGACAGAGGTTTATCCCAGGTGTCTTTAGTCAGCTTACCAGCTTCTTGGAAGGCTCTTCTAACAAGGAACACTCCTTTCTGTTTCACAGGTGTTACCAAACCGATTGGGTCATACAGCCCAGCAATCTGGCTCAGTAGAACACGACGTGTCAGTGGGTTTGGTGTCTTTACTTCCACTTCTCCTTCTGTGAGGTCAGCCTCAGTTCTCATCTTCTTCTTTCTTCTGGAGAAGTTGATGGAGACCATCACAAAGAGTTTGTCCTCCTGCACGAGGTAACCAACCCCCAGGGCTTTGTTATCTTCCTCCCTTAGCTGGTTGGGCAACGTCAAAGTCACAGGCTTAGACTCTATCCCGTCCCGCCTCCCACTTTGGCCGGACCGGACCCAAGGCTTGAGGTAAAAGCCTCCTGCTTTCAGTATATACTCCACTCCCACTAGAATCCCATTCAGACTGTGTAGATCATTGTGGGATGTGAGGAGGTCATCGACGTAGGAGTCCTCTTTGATGACCCTTCTTTCCTCTTCCATATCAGAGAACTGGGGCAACATTGCTGTCTCTCGCATGGCAACTTGGGCAATGCACCCAGCCAGTTTTTCCCCCATGTTCACTCTCACGACCGCATAATCCTCAATTTCATCCTCCGATGAGTCCCTCCACAGGAATCGATGTACATGAACCTCTTGTTCTTCCAACCATATTGAATTATACATTTTGGTGATGTCTCCGATAGCCGCATGTACTCCTTCCCGAAATCTGAGGAGCACCGCCCTGATGGGATTTAGGATATCTGGGCCTTTGAGCAAAATGCTATTCATGCTCACCCCTTTGTACTCCTGGCTGCTATTCCAGACGAGGCGCACTGGCGTAGTCACCGAGTGCGGATTTGGAGCAGTTAGGTGGCTCACCCACCACACAGCACCATCCCAGCTGTCCATCACATCCTTAGTTAGCTTAACAGCCGCTCCCCTCTCTACCATCTCGTGGACTTGCTCCATGTAAGTCTTTTTCCACAGGGAGTCTTTCAGGAGCCGCTTCTCAGCCCTCAGGAATGTTGTCTCCACAGCCTTTCGGTTGTTGGGAAGAGAGGCTAGGTTTTCCTTCCAGGGGTACTTCGCATCACAATGTGGCTGGTCACTGTGGGCATCTCCCTCTCTGTAGGTTAGACCTGCCTTTTATTATCTCTAGCTCTTTCTCCTCAGCAAGAGACATCTCCTTTCCCCCCGGTGTGCACTTACCACAGCGACATCCTCCACAGGTAGGGTTACAGGCAGCACCGATGCTATCCCATTTTAGCCACTCAAGGACCTCTTTATTGCATGCTGCTGTCGTTCGAACTTTCACACTGCTTTCTTGCCTTAAATGGCTTCCTGGCCTTTTCACAAAGTATTCCTCAACTTTGACGGCTACTGTCCTCATTGCGTGAGCGAAGTGCGTCTTCGACTGCCATAAGATCACCTTCACTTCTTCAAAGAGGTTTGGATGCGCACCACTCACGATCTTGCCCAGAGGACCATCCCACAACACCAAGTCGCCGACCCTTTGCAACCTTTGCGGTGCTAAACGGCCTTCCCGAGTACTGATCAATAAATCGATCTTCCGTGGACGGGCCAGTTCACCCGGCTTAGCTTCCGGGAAAAACTGCTCTAATCGCTTCAAACTCACCACATGATCCACTTTGGCAATGTCGGCCATCCCGTAGCAGATCATCTCATGGAGCTTCAGGGTTCCTCGTGATGTCCACACTTTTATTTTCACGAGATACCTTTTTGTCTCAACTTTCACTTTCATCGAGCCAACCCCATGCACGACAAGAATGATTGGCTCACCTGTCAGTCCGAGTCTTTCTGCAGCTTGGTGTGTAATGTAATTCGTGTCAGAAGCAAGATCGACCAAAGCTCCAAGGCTGTCTCCTCTCTTTAACGTGACAGATACAAGCATCATAAGAACCGGATGTTCTTTCAAACCACTCTGTTCTATCAGACCCTTGCCAGAATACACTGTCGACGAAGCCTTGTTAGTACAGGCTCTACGGACAGCCTCCAATTGGTGAGGAGTCAGTCCCAACTCAGCGAACACAGTCTCTTGCTCCTCTGTCGGACCACAAGATTCCCGCTTTTCCTCTGCTTTGTTTTCCCTCTTAGCAGCGTCCTTCTTCGTTGATGCCTTAGGGCAGAGGAAATAGTGGTGATCCGCTGTTTTGTCGCCTTTACTACACTCTTCTTTATGACAGAGGAACCTTGGAGTGCAGCTATCATTGATTTCATGTACAACCAGGCACTTTGAACATACTTTTGCCTTTTTCACCTGAGCTTTCTTCTCTGACAGACTGGCCTTCCTGAAAGTTTTACAGCGAAACAGTTTACCTCCATGTTCTTCATCCCCACACATAGCACATGGTATCTGCTTGGAATCTCTTTTGACTTCCCTTGATGTAGTCTTAGTGAACGACTTCCTCCCTCTCCACCTGTCACCTGGTTTCTCCCGGTAGCTCGGTCTCTCAGGAGCATTAGCAGGTGATGCTTGCTGGGCAGCAACTGCTCCAACCTCACGAGTAACGATTTTTGTTCTTCCAGGAACATCAAAAGTCTGTCGAAACGGTTTCCTGGGTGGACATTGTTAACAGGGTTTCCCACGCACATGAGCCACTCTCTTTTCATAAAATCCGGGAGTTTACTCTCCAAAGACCGAATCACCAGTAGATTCTGTACAGCGTCCGCGCACCCCAGGTCTGTGAGGTCCATTGCAGCTCTCTCCACTGCAAGAATCAACTCTAACATCTCTCGTGGCTGGTGGTTCTTTACAGCAGGCCGTGATTGAAGTTCCAACACGATCTCCTCAGCCGTTTGTGCTTTGTCACCATAACGGTTCTCTAATTGCCTGAAGATATTGCTTACATCTCTGCAACGCAACAGTCTGAGTCCACTTTTCACAGACTCATTAATACTATCCAGCAAGTGAAGTTTCTTGCATTCCCTCGACCCCGTAGGTTCCGCTTGCGCCTGGATACTTCACTGGTCTAATCCACTGAGAGCTATTATCTCCACCGGCGTATGAACCAGGGCTTCTATATGGCATGCTATTACCTCGTCCCATGCTGAGATCGACGGGTAGCGCAGTACGAACACTAGACAGTTGTGGTGTGCTGCCAAGGGTTGGAGGTAGAGCGAAACTGACACCAAGTCCACCATCACACTGTCTGGACTGCAGGGTGGGCTGTAAAGTCTGTTGGGGTCTACAGTTGGTAGCTGACTCATACCTGCTCTGAGGTCGACCAGTGACTGTAGCACCTTGAGCAGCATAAGTCGGGATGTTTACTTTGCCTGTGGCCATGAATGAAGAAGAGCTTGTGACATAAACATTTCCCTGCCCATTAATGGACGGATTGACAACAGCAGACTGGTCGTTAACAGGTGGAGAATCAATAGTAAGGGTTACTGGTTGGGTTAAGATGACGTTATCTTCAGCTGTAAGACTGTCGATAGCGTTGTGATATGCTTGCTCACCGACCGCGACATCGCTCCCATCGTCTTCATCCTTTTCCTCGTCACCTCTGTCGCCATCTCCATCGTCTTTTAGTTCTGTACTATTCCTCTTCATGACCTCATTTTCACGTCGGTATGTCCATCCATCCATCCATCCATCAGTTGCTTCCTATCCTCTCTCAATGATAAAAAGAGCATCCATCTGTCTTTTCCATGAGGCCGATAGTCTCTCCAAGTGTACACAGCCTCCCTGAGTTCACAGAGTTTCCTATTTAATTTACCACTTTCAACTCCTTGCTGTGCCCATGGCACTACTTTCTTTTCCCCGAGCACCTCAGCCCGAGCAAACGCAGACTTGAACTGTTTTACAAGATCGTCTATGTCCGGTGCTGCAAACTTGGACCACAGTAACTCCATGCTCTTACTCTCAGCTTCAAGGAACCTTTGCTCACAGGCTTCCCTTCTCGCTAGGGCATCCCGCTATTCGCTGTTGTCATCAGTAGGATCTATCTGGCTCTGTGCGTCTACGTGTTCTTTTGTGTCTTGTTAGCAGGTGTTCTTTTGTGTCTTGCACTGAGGAGAGGCTTCCATCGGGCCATAAAAGCCCCGACTGGTAGAGGGCTGCAGTGACTTTCTACAACTTTCTCCCATCTCCCGACTGCATCTCTGGAGGTCAGCCACAGTGATCTTTGGGTTCTTCTTTACCTCTCTCACCAAGGCTCTTCTCCCCCGATAGCTCAGTTTGGCCGGACGGCCAGCTCTAAGAAGGGTTCTGGTCATCCCAAACGTCATCCATTTAAGGATTATGGATACCACTGTGCTCTTAGGAACCTTAAGTACAGCAGAAATGTTTTTGTAACCTTGGCCAGATCTGTGCCACAATTCTGTCTCTGAGCTCTTCAGGCAGTTCCTTTGACCTCATGATTCTCATTTGCTCTGACATGCACTGTGAGCTGTAAGGTCTTATATAGACAGGTGTGTGGCTTTCCTAATCAAGTCCAGTCAGTATAATCAAACACAGTTGGACTCAAATGAAGGTGTAGAACCATCTCAAGGATGATCCGAAGAAATGGACAGCACCTGAGTTAAATATACGAGTGTCACAGCAAAGGGTCTGAATACTTAGGACCATGTGATAGTTCAGTTTTTCTTTTTTAATAAATCTTCAAAAATGTCAACAATTCTGTCAATTCATGTTTTTCTGTCAATATGGGGTGCTGTGTGTACATTAATGAGGAAAAAAAATGAACTTAAATGATTTTAGCATGGCTGCAATATAACAAAGAGTGAAAAATTTAAGGGGGTCTGAATACTTTCCGTGCCCACTGTAACTGAGAGACATCGAAGTGCAATGCTTATGAGCGTCCAACCGAACACAAGTCACACAGATTGTATTACAAAACAGCACATAAATATATCATAGTAACAGGAGAAAGAACTACGTCACTCAAATTAAATAAGCCATCATCCTGTTTGTTTATCTGTATCTGTGTATAAATTCTTGAGAAATAAAGCCATGTGTTTCTTTTTCTTCAGCTTTAGCATCACACGATTACATACTCAAGATCGTCCCTACAGTTTATGAGGACCTGGGAGGGAAGCAGAGATTTTCCTACCAGTACACCGTGGCAAACAAGGTAATCTGAGACCGGCGCAGCCACGTTACTGAGAAGCTTGCGTGAAGTTGCGAGTCTAAATATATGAATGCACTTTGCTGATGGCTCTCTATTATTAAGTACCATCAACCGTTTATCACCTCTAAAGACACTTAGCGGGTGTTTGCAGTGACAGCTGGCGGCATTATGTGTGTACGTGACCAGAAGGTCATGTACTGTGAGTTAATATGTAGTCAGGTTGTTCTTATTCAGAGGGTGTAAAAAGTACTCAAAGTATGAATGTAGTGTCAAACCTTTGTTCTGACTCTGCAAGGCTCTAGGAGACACCGTGTGTGAAACAGAAAGTCTGAAAGTGTTCAGCAGCAACTGATTTAATATTCATATGAGTATGTATAGTTGATTATGGAGTTTTTGTCAACGCTGGTCAAATTCGGTATTATTATACGTATTGCTTGTAGGCCAAAGACTGCTTTTTAATGAGTAATGGTGCGGCCATAATTGTGGCCAAATTCCATTTTACATTTAAATGGCTTACATTGGTTTTAAACTGGAGATTTGACTTGACTATGAGTGTTTTATCCTTACTCAATTAGGCTGCTTATAATTTTTCTTTTTTCCTGTGGGTTTTACATACATTTGTTTTTGTATTTTTTTTTTAGGTCTCAATATTTGAACCTAAATAATTATTCATTGAAACCAAATAAAAAGTAATTTATTCATTTCTGTCTTATTAAATTGACACCTGATTTCAGGGGTCACCACTTCTTCACTTATATGTATTTTCTGATTTCACATAAAATTCTGTATTATTTATAATAAGTAATATAAAGGAAAACAACACAACTGTATGCATTTATATTATACAAGCAAAAGCCTGTCTTGCGAAGTTAAAATGTAAGTTATAATATATAATTTTTCTTCTAAGGTTGTGAAATTGATTTCTGAAGTCTTTTCAGTAATTTTCAGTACTGCTACTTACATTATCCAGTAGGCCTACAAAAGAATATCTGAATATAAATACATAACCTGAAATGCATATGTTTGCTTTAGGAGGGGTTTGAGTTTTGGCATAGTGCAACAGTGCTTACTTTTTGAGAGACCTTGGTTCCCTGAGTATTCTTCCCATTATTTTTTGCTATAGGGATTTCTTCAAAGAGTTTTATTTATTTATTTTACTTTTTGAAAGAGTTATAAGCCATAAACCCAAGCCAGCCAGCTACGAAGTGAATCAGTTTTACAAACTTTAATTTGAAGCAAACAATTATTTGAAAATCGGACATAGAGTTGTGTTCAAAATAATAGCAGTCCAACATCACTAACCAGATCAATCACTGTTTTTGGTAGAAATTACATTTCTACATGGCAAATATTTTACTAGTAGGTGTGGTAGAATAATAGAAAACCATCAGACCCAACAGTCACGACATGCTGTTGATTCTGTGTAATTGACTCATTAATTGAAAAGGGCGTGTTCAAAATAATAGCAGTGTGGAGTTTAATTAGAGGTAAATAATTCAGAAAAAAACTGGTGTCAAACAAGTGGCCCTTATTTAAGGACAAAGGCAACAAATGTTGTACTGTGCATTTCTCTCTGAAAATCTGAGTAAAATGGGTCGTTCTAGACATTGTTCAACTGAATAGCGTACTTTGATTAAATACTTGGTTAGAGAGGGGAAAACAGATAAAGAAGTGCAGAAAATTATAGGCTGCTCAGCTAAAATATCAAATGCTTTAAAATGGCAACCAAAACCAGAAAGATGTGGAAGAAAATGGAAAACTACTGTTCGAATGGATCGAAGAATAGCCAAAATGGCAAAAACTCAGCCAATGATCCAGGGTGATCAAAGAAAGTCTAAAGTTACTGTGAGTACTGTAACAATTAGAAGACGCCTATGTGAAGCCAAGCTATCGGCAAGAAGCCCCCGCAAAGTCCCGTTGCTGAAAAAATGAATTTTTCCTGGTTCGTTTCTCATTCAACAAAGGTCAGGCAGGAGAGCAACATCTCCAAATCACTAACATAAACACACTGTGTCGAATAGCTGAACTGCCACAAATATATCAGCACCTGTACAATCGCTCGCAGGGAGACTTTAAAGATTCAGAGAAAACATTTAATTCCTAGAAAGAAATCGCAATGAAGCTTGGTGTGGACAACCCGGAGTTATGCAAAAAGCGACATAGAGAAACATCAGGTGCAAGTTTTCCAAAGCCATGAAAAGAATGAAATGAAAGCGTAAAGATATAAGGTAGCAAGTACCAAATGCATGTTTCAAATAAATGTTACACCATACCCTGTAAAAAAAAAAAAAAAAGGTTGAGCCAACTTAAAATTGGAAGGCAACCAGCTTATTTTTGTAGGAGATTCTCAACTTTTTGTTGTATAAATTTAAAACAACAAGTTGAGAACTCAAAAATCTGCTGAAGCTGGTTTGCCTTCAAATTTTAAGTTGGCTCAACTTTTTTTTTTTTTTGTGTACTGCTGTTGTTCTTTCAATAAGCGAATTTGAAAGGTATACAGTAAATGAAATGCTATAACATATAATAACAAAACTCAAATTATTAAAAATTATTAAAAAAAATACCTGTGAGTCTGTGCGTCTCTTAAAAGTGTTCGGCAGCAATGTCTCTACTTATAGTGAAGCTTAAAGTTAATTTTCTTCACGAACAGCACCGTTGTTGTTACCTCACTTGTGAGAAGTCATGTAGTTTTTAAGTTGTTAAACTATGTTACTGATAAAATTATCAGAGTAGCGCTAACAACATTAGCGCTTATGTTAACATGCAAACTGTGCATCTGTGAGGGAGAGAGACCGGGAGAGATGGGCTATGTGCTTCCATACATAATAAAGCATTATTTTGTGGCAAAAACATGGATATAATCTGTCGATTGTATCCTTTTGTTTACTATATTTATTTGTTTGGCCAGTGTCGTTGTGGGTTTTTGGTTCTTTTGCTGTTGTAGGCTGTAAGGACCTTTGAAATAACGCAAATCATTTGGCGAAGTGATATGGACATGTAATGCGGTGCCTGGAACTACATTCGCCGTGCGTTTCCCTGAAAATAATTGCACGCCTTAGAACGTTCGTCAGCCAATCAGATTCAAGCATTCAACAGCCCCGTAGTATTAAAAAAAAAAATCTGGAATGTTGAAAACAGTATACCGTCTCTGTCTTTTCAAACTTCTTTTTTGCCCCCAAACGAAAACTAAGTTTGTTCGAAGAACAAAGAACACATTGACTGGCCTAAAGAGAAATGGCGCAATATTTTGTGGACTGATGAAGCAAGATTGTTCTTTTTGGGTCTAGGTGCCGCAGACAGTTTGTCAGACGATCCCCAAACACTGAATTCAATACAATGTGAAGACAGTGAAGCATGGTGGCACAAGCATCGTGATATGGGTATGTTTCTCATACCATGTGTTGGGCCTATTTATCGCATTCCAGTGATCGTGGATCAGTTTGAGTACATTAAACTACTTAAAGAGGGTTTGTTGCCTTATGCCGAAGAGAAAATGCCCTTGAAATGGGTGTTTCAACAAGACAACGACACCAAACACACCAGTAAGCCAGCAGCATTTACAAAATTAACATTATGGAGTGGCCAGCCCAATCTCTAGACCAGTGCTTCTCAAACCTGTCCTGGAGGCCCCCTGCCCTGCACATTTTGTATGTCTCCCTTATCAGACACACCCAATTCATGTCTTGCAGTCTCTACTAACGAGGTGATGAGTTGAATCAAGTGTTATAGGGAGACATACAAAATGCACAGGGCTAGGGGTCCTCCAGGACAGGTTTGTGAAGCACTGCTCTAGACCTTAATCCAATAGAAAACTTGTAGGGTGACATCAAAAAAGCTGTTTCTGAGGCAAAACCAAGAAATGGAGAGGAATTGTGGTCTGTAGTGCAATCGTCCAGGGCTGGAATACCTGTTCTCTATGCAACACAGATGTGAAGCAGTTCTCAGAAACCATGGCTATACAACTAAATATTAGTTCAGTGATTCACAGCAAAGGTAAATCTTCAAGCATTTTTCAGTTTATACAGGAAATGTTTGACTTTGTAAAGAAAAATGCAGACACTGCTATTTTTGTGAACAGCCTAATATTCCTTTTTCTTCACTTTCTGTAAAGTAATAACAAATTTGCTAAATTTTTCTTCATGTTTTGATTTATAATTGAATGTGCAATGTTCCCAATGCATTTGTGTGTATTGAAGTAAAAGTTATTATAAGGATTTCGAGCTTTACTTGCTTTTTTAAACACACTTCTATTATTTTGAACACAACTGTACTCTACTTAACTTTGAGGAAGAAGAAATGCAACCCCATGAAGCTTATTAACATGACATAATCAAATGAAAAACAATTGAGTAATATTAAATGTGGAAAAAAAAAAAAAAAATTATATATATATATATATATATATATATATATATATATGTATATATATATGCATATTAAAACAATATATTTTATGTTTATTGCAAAATCTGCATATTCAAATATTTAAGTAGTTTGCAAGAGTAGGGAGAGGGAGTGGGTGTAGCTCTTTTGGCATGGTTTGATCATTTCAGGTCTCTGATTGGTGTAGTTCTCTGCAGAATCATGGGTAATGTAGGAATTCCACTGTAAAAATCTGTTCCCCTATAAAGAAAATGAATTTCCACCTCTTGAATATGAAGAACACATGTATTCAGTTTAAAATTACTGGAATATAGTGCACTGACAGTCCAGTATACTAATGATTTTTGGCATAAAAGAAAAATGGATAATTTTGACCCACACAATGTAATTTTGGCTATTGCTACAAATATTCCCCAGCGATTTAAGACTGGTTTTGTGGTCCAGGGTCACATATATACTATTGTAATGTCAAAGAGTTGATCTTTTATTACGCATGAAAATGGAAAAAGCTTGTTAACACTTTAGTTCAGGGACCAATTCTCGCTATTAACTAGTTTCTTATTGGCTTGTAAATTACTAGCATTTTGGCTGTTTATTAGCGTTTATAAAGCACATGTTAATGTCTTATTCTGCATGACTCTATTTTAGATCACTTAATCTGCCCCATACCTACACTAAACAACTAACTTACTATTAATGAGCAGCAAATTAGGAGTTTATTCGTCGTTAATAGTTAATCAATAGTGAGAATTAGTCCCCAAACTAAAGTTCTATTTGTTGGGTGGTTTTCTAGGAGTATGTGGCATACAGTCATACGGGACGCATCATCCCAGCGATATGGTTTCGCTATGACCTGAGTCCAATCACAGTGAAATACACAGAGAGGAGGCAGCCGTTCTACCGCTTCATCACTACTGTAAGTCGCTCTCTGTGTTTCTCTCTTTCTCTCTCTGTCTCTCGCTTCCTAATGATATATATATATTGACTCTGTCTCGGTCAGATTTGCGCTATCATCGGTGGGACGTTCACGGTGGCTGGCATCATTGACTCCTGCATATTCACGGCCTCTGAAGCCTGGAAGAAAATCCAGATTGGGAAAATGTCATGAGTACTCATAACTACGTACAATGCCTTTTATTTATGCCAGCCAAACCTCTGCACACCCATCATTACACCCTGTTATTATGACCCACATTAACTGGAAAACAGTTAAATTCTCTGTGTGCTCATTTGGATAGACTGGTTTTCATCTCTAAACATTTAATACAATGAATTAAAGGCATTTCATTTGGGGCATGTAGGTGTTTTCCTTACTTCGCTGCCATATTAATTCGCCCACAACTTTCATAGATGTGGAACCTGTCTCACTCATTGGAAGGATGCCAGGGTTTTCTCTTTCAAATACATGTGACTGAGATGTGCAAGTGTATAGTGTTACATACAAGGCATAGTTTCACTTTGATCGGTTATAGTGAAAGAGTTTAAATAGAAAATAATCCTTAAAGAGAAATAATCACTCAATTGATTCAATGTGTACCTTCGTAGGGACTGAGCTTTTTACCAAGTCCTGCTTGATATGATTGGGTTAACCTCATGAAACCCATCAAAGAGCATGTTTTGTTTGATTTTTGGGGTCATATTGCCCCGCGAAATGGGCAAAAATTATTTTTGCATCGAGATTTATTTTCATGACAGTTAAACCCATTTCTCCCGATTCTCATTATGCAAATAATTTTGTATTAATTATACCCCCGGTTTCACAGACAAGGCTGAAGCTAGTCCCAGACTAAAATGCATGTCTGAGCTGTCTCAACTGAAAATATCTTGTGTCATTGTTCTGTGTCAAGATGCACACCTTAATGTTTTCTTCTAAGGCATTTTTGTAAAAGTTGCTTAAATATCTTAATTTAATTAAGGCCTAATCCTGGCTTAAGCTAAGCCTTGTTTGTGAAACCGGGCCATGGTGAGTTTGCACATCAGGGAAGTATTTGTTTTTTTGCCTTTTATATGTGCAGATTTAAATTATTTTACTGTATTTTTACAGAATTGTATTACACTAATGGGAATTATCATTGAGAACTATGTCCAGATGCATTATGGTAATAAGAGTTTGAGGTAAAATGTGATTAATTATCATGAAAATGTCAAGCCAAACTATTTTAATGTTTCTAAAATCGGATTGATTTTCTTATTTCTTTTGATTTGGGGGTGGACTGTGAGCTTTACATATTTCATGAGATGAACCTGTATGTTTTTAAAGAAGCGGATGCTGGTCGTATTTTTTTAATTATGTAATATGTATTCCCAGATTGTCTTTCCATGTTACATTTTGGTTATCTTGCACTCTGATTTCATTCTGGTTGTAGACCTGTATTTTATTTTGAATGTTTGATTGTAGGGAATTTATGAATGTCTTCTTTTTTAACTAAAAGACTCTTGAAGGAATTTTTTTTTGTTTATTTCCGTGTCTCTAAAGGTACTTTGTGGCTTAACGGTACTTTTATTTCCTCAGTCCATAATGGTTAACCTTTTATTGTTTTGAAGATTAGGCTGGAAACGTGTTGTTTACGTCTTGTCAAGCGTTCCCTCTCGACTCAACACTGCTGTAAAGAAGCTGAATAATTTCCTGTCAGTGTTTTGACCATGCTCTAAAATCTGGTCGCAGTGGTTACACAGGACTGTTCTGCATGAAATCAAGCTACGCGTCAAATGCGTCGTTGCCACAAGTTGACATGGCAACAGAAGTGTATTTTCACTACATTTAATGTGAACAGAAACCACAACCTACGTTTCAGCTTCGTGGCTCAAACTACTTGGATATGTCATGATCTTTTAGAACCTTTAAAGTTAACTTTTTAGTCAAACTTTATTCAAACAAACCATGACTGTTGAGTTTCCGTGCTCGTTTCAGCAGATATAATTTAGCCCTACTTAATCAAATGGACGTCATCATCTGGGCTGCGCCACTTTATATTCTGTCTTTGTTTACCATGGTTCGAATAAACCACAGTGACTGCTGGTTTCATTGTTTGTTTGTTTGTTTGTCTTTTCAAAATTCAGGTTAGTTTTTGTTTTAAGGTGTACCATAATGTTGAAAAGAAATCAAAATAAACGTTATGGAGCCATTCAACACAAGACTTGTTTCTTAATTAGGTTATTAAATGAGTGCTTTGAGTTTATTGTCTTTAATAATAATGTCTCCTGATAAAAAAATATAATACATGTTTCCATAAAATTATTTTTAAAATATAACCATATAATTGTTTTATGCAGTTTTGTCAAATTTATAAAAATATTTAACATCAAATGTCACTTAAACAATGAAAAATAAAAATCAGTCAAAAGATGATATATTCCTTTATTTTTTTCTCCATTCTGGTTCTTTTCTCTCATTTTTGTACAAATAAGAAGTTTACTCTTTATGTAAAGATATATGTAATGCGATAAAATACTTTTTGTTTGAAATTGACATAATGGTGCCACCCAGTGGCTGCTAAGAGAACTTTACCAAGCTAGACTTCAGTGCAGTTAGTTGTGAGGGGTCGGGGCCTGGTTACGACTGGCCAATCGGTGCTGTTACAGGTTGGAGGTTGCCGGGCAGGCTCCCTGGTATATGGCCTGATCCGACGAGGAGAAGAAGTCGCTGATGCCCTCCTCCGACAGCTGGCCGTACTCGTTGTTGTAGAAGGTTTGGCCTGAGAGTTGGCTGAAGAAGGGTGGGCGCAGTGTGCTGCTGCTGATGGACGGAGAACTGATGAGGCGCTCTGTGCTGCGGCCTGCCGATGGACTACAGGCCGATGTGAGAGTTCACACAATGACAAAATAATTAATGAAACTCTAGAGTATGAAAACTGATCAATTATAAACGGAGTAAGCAAAGTCATTTTTCTTATGTTAAATCAGGGGTTCCCAAACACTGCACATTTTCATTGTCTGGCACACCCATTTCAGGTCTTAGAGTTGCTACTACTAGACATGCAAAATGTGCAGTGTTGGGGAACGCCTGTGTTAAATGGTGTGCAGAATTTTCAGTATCACCTACTTTTTCAACATGGCCTCTCTGTGCTTGTGTTCAAACCTCTCGAGCTCATCTGATGCCAAAACCATCCCACTGTCTGTCTGGCTGTCCTACAGGCACACAAAAATGTATGAAACAAAATACATTAACATCTTTAGCTTATAAAGACTATACATATACTGGAGGTCTTCGTCGTACATGATGTGTCTTGTGTGATGTCATTTCCAGAGGAAGTTCCTCAAAGGTCTTCACTCGTGAGTGACACGTGCTGGAGGGTCCGACCATGATGCAGCCAGCGAAAGGCACACAGTTGTAATATCTGGTCAGAGAGAAGCATTTATATTCAATAAAGAACAGTGGAAAGTCCATTTAGGTGGCTGTGTCTATAATATTTTGGTCTTGAGAGGCCAAGAAATTCTTTAATGTAAATACATGAGGTTTTTTTTCTGTTTCATTGTCCGTTGTGTAAAAATCTAAGTCTGACTGATTAGAAAGACAATAGCACATCTCTCCTTGATAAGACACATTTATCATAGACATAATGTTTTTCATACTAAGGGTTATAGGCTCATTTGAATTCTTAATCCAGCATACTACAAGACAGTACTAATATTACTTTAACCCTGTTAAACCTACTCTATCATATTTGAGGTACATGAATTTCTAAGGCCTCTAAATTCTTAACATGATCAACTTGAAAACCTGTTGTGCACAATATATTACATGCCTTCTGTCGTTGATAGTTTATACTTGGCAAGTAGAAGCTAGTACTAATAAGCTAATACTAAAAATGCCCCACTTCATGCCCCTTTTTCCTGTAAAATCTTTACTGATTTTATAAAGCAAAGGAAAGAATAATTTTTTATCATTAGTACAATTTCAAGAAGAACACTTACTGATCTGAACTTAATTATACAAAGTAACAAAAACTAGTTTCACCTTAATTTTTTCTGGTTCTTCTGTAGTTCTGTGGTGTAAATTATTATTGTACTATTGCACTACATAATATTTTGTTAAATATTTAGGTCAGGTAAATTTTAGAACTTCTATCATTATAATGTATATAAATATAATTATGAAAAATTGGTTTAGTACAGAAAAGTTTTTGTACTGTTTTGCATGGTCTTTTTTTTAAAGATATTTTGCTTTCACAAAGATGGGAACATTCTAGAAGTTTCTGTAACATTCTGTACTATATTCTGTAAAAATCTAGTGCTTTCTGAATCATTCCAGAACATTGTGGCACTAGTCATAATAGACAAAAATCCTCCAGCGTACATTTCTGAAGTTTTGGATGAGTCTATTTTGGTAACGGGTATATAGAGTGACAACTTGTTGTTAGCTCAGTGTTATGCATGTACCATGTCATTTTTATGCATGAGTAATACTATGCTGTAAGAGTAATAATATCTGTAAGAAGTCTGCTATAGAGCTACAAAGATCTCATTGATTTACCTTCCAAAATATCAGAATTTCGTAAATATCAGCAAGTTACCCGAATTGCATTTTTTCTTTATTTTTTTGGGTGAATAAAATTGAGGTGTTTTATCCTCATTGAGTATGAGCTCCATATTCTCTTGTATCATACTATATGAGCCATAAAAGAATGATGTATCAGTATATATTTATAAAAAAAAAAAAAACAAGTTCAGTCCTGGAGGGCTGGTGTCCTGCAGAGTTTAGCTCCAACCCTAATCAAACACACCTGAAGCAGCTAATCAAGGTCTTACTTGGTATACTAGAAACTTCCATGCAGGTGTGTTGAGGCAAGCTGGAGCTAAACTCTGCAGGACACCGGCCCTCCAGGATCAAGTTTGATGACCCCTGCTTTACAGAGTTAAGAACATTATAAGTCTACATAAGGCCCCCAACACTGATATAAAATGTGTATGTACCGAGTGGACATTGTGTTGCAGGCGAGTCTGATCTCCTCTTGTGATGGTGGTCTAGAGGAAGCTTGTGAGAAGCCATCATCCTCTGAGCTCTGAGACACATTGAACGGGATTTCCTAAAATAAAATAAAAAACCTATTTCACATAATCACTACAATATACACCGTTAGCCATTCTATCAATTTTATAACCAGCTGAGTTGATATATAAAGAAGGTAGTGTGTAATACGCCAATATTATTACTGAATCTACAGAAACATTTGTGACCCTGGACCACAAAACCAGACTTAAGTGTCAATTTTTTTAAATTACGATTTATATATCATCTGAAAGCTGAATAAAAAAAGCTTTCCATTGATGTATGGTTTGTTAGGATCGGACAATATTTGGCCGAGATACAACTATTTGAAAATCTGGAATCTGAGAGTGCAAAAAAAAATCAAAATATTAAGAAAATCGCCTTTAAAGTTCTTAGCAAGGCATATTACTAATCAAAAATGAAGTTTCGATATATTTACGGTAAGAAATTTACAAAATATCTTCATGGAACATCTTTAATCTTAATATCCTAATGATTTTTAGCATAAAAGAAAAATCAATAATTTTGATCCATACGATGTATTTTTGGATATTGCTACAAATATACCCCAGCGACTTAAGACTGTTTTTGTGGTCCAGGGTCACATATGTTTTTTTTGTTTTTTTTCTCACGGGTAGACTGTTTTCCTGAAGTAGATCTCCAAGTATCTCCACCAGAGCTGGAAACATGGGTCTCTCCCTGGGCTCGCCCTGCCAGCAGGCCAGCATGATGCCATATCTAGCAGAACACGGGTCACACGTCAGAGCGCTCAGAGTTTCATCTCAGTATGCTATCATCAGTCTGACTAGCAGCTTGGAGTTGATCAAACACACAGACAGAGTCATCAGGCCAATGCTCACATTTCAGGGGATGCGTTGTCTGGTGCCCTCATCCTGGTACCGTCTTTGAGTCGCTTGCAGAAATCTTCATCGATCTGGATGCCTGGGTATGGAGACGCTCCTAATGGGACATGATACAATCAAGTCTGTGATCAAAGACTTTATACAAGTTTAAGAAAATTTGAACAGAACAGAACAGAATTCATTTGTAGGGTGACACTTTATTTTAAGGACCAATAATTGAACAATTCAAAAAACGTTTCTTGGGCAGCATATCAGCTTATTAGAATGATTTCTGAGGGATCAGGTGACCGTGAAGAATTAAATAATGACTGCAGAAAATTCAGGGGGTTCCATCAAAAGAAGAACTTATATTTTAAAATGTATAAAATAGAAATCAGTTTAAAGTACTACTGTATTTTTTTATGAAGTAAATGCAGCCTCGGTGAGCATAAGAGACTTTCAAAAACAAGAAAATAATTATTACACCATATATATGAGCAGAAAAGGGTTTGAGGAATTGCCAGTGCTCAGGTATCAGGTAGACTCTTACCTAGTGAGAAAATCTCCCAGAGCAGCACTCCAAATGACCATACATCACTCTGAGTGGTGTAAACCTTATCAAAGATGCTCTCTGGAGCCATCCACTTCAGCGGCAGTCTAGCCTGCAAAGACAGATAACATTTCACCTATAATAGTGCCTGTAGGAAAATACACTCTTATGATCCTGGAGCTGATATGATTTGCAGTAGGTCAACCATTCATCAATGCCTCTCAAGGGTACTCTCATAAACCTTCCCTTTCTGCTTCATTATGTTTATGCCATGCAGTAACATGTTCATCTTTTGCTTCGGTATTTAATTTTTTCAAATGATATTTATTATGTATTCAATGTTGCCCCAACATTTCTGACAATTTTCAATAGATTGCTGATATCTTTATATCATGACGCAAAGGCCAGAGAAGTCATTTTTAACCACTGGCCTTTACTGAAATGCATTCATACTGAATCTCATGTGGGGTCACATTTCGCATGTCCAGGTCACATTTTACATAAAAATCAAAATGAAATATAAATAAATGAATAAGAAAACAAACACATCTTGAAGACCTTTTCAAAAAATTTTTGTGAGAATGTTATTTCTGTCAGGATCACTATCGTCAAAGATGATTGAAAATCAGCACATAGTTTGGATTGGTGGTATGGTTCTGTTCTGGGCAAGAGCTCCCTAGCATGGATGAGAGCAGGGAGAGCAGCGATAACCCCCCAGGGTAAACAGAACAGAACCAACAAAAGTATTGCAGATTCGTTAAAGTTCAGTAATTTATTAAATGCTGTACTACAAATACTATAATTATATGTCAAATTAGTGCTGTCAAACGATTAATCATTGAAAAAATGAAATTGATCACGATTAATCGCATCCAAAATAAAAGTTTTCGTTTACATAATATGTGTGTGTACGGTTTATTTATGTATATATATATATATACACACACACACACACACACACACACATACAGTATATATTTTGAAAATATTTACATGTATATACATTTATATTATATTTTAAATTATATATAAATATATTTAATATATAAACAAAACATTTTTCTTAAATATATACATGCATGTGTTTGTATTTATTTATACATAATAAATATACACAGTACACACGCTTATATTTTGTAAACAAAAACTTTTATTTTGGATGTGATAAATCGCGATTTGACAGCACTAATATAAATATTTAAAATATATTATTTTGTATTCTTTTTAAAATACTTTTTACAATATTGAAAATTGAGGAAGTATTTGCATCGAATAAAATTTCCTTTTTTATTTTGGAGTGAAATGTGACCTGGACTTTGTCTTCACAGTTTTCATGAGATGCATACTACAATACTACAAAAGAGAACTTTTGATTATGCTTTTATTTAATGGGTTTCTCTTACATTGCCTTTGCGCACATAGTCAGGGTCTTTGTAGATGTCCCGTGCTAAACCAAAGTCACAGATCTTCACCACGTTGTTCTCGGACAGGAGGATGTTGCGGGCCGCCAGGTCACGATGAATGCACTGTCAGAAAAAAATTCAAGATTACTATATCTATACTTTATTTCACAATAGATGAGCAGATCTAAAATATTTGCTACTTTCTCATCATCAAATATGTGTTTTGTTTTATTATAAGATTTTATTTTTTTGGTATTTGTCCCCATTTGTAAAAATCTGTATTCAGCATAACTTTCCTCCGTTCGATGAGCATAGACAGCTCTAGAAGAGATCTAAAGTTCACCTATTAATAACCTACAACATGCTAAATGTGAGGTCGAGCTTGAATACGTTTGACATGTACCTTACGAGACGCCAGAAACTCCATCCCTCGAGCAACCTGAAAGCTGTAGCAAATCAAATCCTCTATCGTGAGTGGAGTCTTCCAGAGATCATCCACTGCAACTGGGGAAAGAAAAACAAAAGAAAATATCAGAAAAAGCTTAAATGCATTATATAAGAATTTCAATCGGAAAACTGTCAGGAAGACAATTCAATAAAAAGGCTGTTATATAGGCTGTTGTGGGTGATTGCTTGGGTATTGCTATGAAATCGCTCTGTGGTTCTGAGCATGTTGCTATGCTATTATACAGACACTTCATATTTAATGGTATTTGATGATTTGTTAATTACACGTCATGAACTAAACTTTCAACAAAACATTTGCAGCTGGTTTATAACAGGCGTATTGTATGCATTTTTGGGCTGAGGTCTCTTTGCACCAGCAGGTGTCACCAGTTTGTGGCATTTCGAATGCTTCAAAACAGAGAATCATTTTGGGAAGCAGTTGGCTCATTTGATTTAAAGCTTTATTTCACTGTTCAAGTGCTTTGTTGTTACACTGTAAAAAAGAAAAGAAAAGTTGAGCCAACTTAAAATTTTAAGGCAACCAGCTTCAGCAGATTTTTGAGTTCTCTCTCAACTTATTTTTGTAGGAGGAGTATAAACTTAAAACTAAAAAGCTGACTCAACTTTTCTTTTTTTTTTTTTATGCCCCCTGAAGTTGTATTCACAGTCATTCTGATAGCACGTAAAGGCAGCTTTATTATCCACAGGGTAAACATCTGTACATATTCAATATATAATCTTCACATATCTATAGACATTCTGCTCTTTGATTTCTGAGTACTCTTACCACGAGACTGCACTGGAGGGTTGATGTTGGAAGTGGTGGATGGCTGAGGTTCATTCTGGCTGACCTGACCCGCTTCTATCATTCGTCGCACCTGACTCTGGGTTTTAGGAGAACGATCCTGCAAACACAAACACGTTACACCACAACACATATCAGTTATTATTGATTGTAGTGCTGTTGTGAGAGGTTGCATATATGTACTATATCATCATGTTATTTATTTCTCTCACCCTGTACGGTAAGAAGAACTCTCTTTTGGCACGCAGGAAGTTGGAGAGATTTCCATATTTACAATATTCCACTATAACCATGAGAGGACCTGACAATCAGAGATGTTAAACAGAGATGGTAAGTAAGAAGGATGCTGCAGACAAACAGGTTTATGCCAATATTGAGTTACAAGGATACAATCAAACAGTGTTTAAAAGGTTATGGCTTTTTCATAAAATACTGCCATATTGCCCATGTCAACAAAAAAAAAGTAAGTGCATTTTATAAGTGGTATCATTCTGCCGGAACATAAACTTTACATGCTGCAGTGATATACACAACAGCTGAGGATGTAATATTTCTATACGTAGTATTTTATCAAATGAATTGTATTGACCAATTAGCATCCAGGAACAAAGGTATCTATTTTATAATGGTACGTTCATACCATTGGGTTTGGTACATGCTCCAAGAAGGTTGACCACATTGAGATGGTTTCCAATATGAATGAGGATCTTCAGTTCTGACATCAGAGCTTTGTGTTCACTGGCTGTGGCTCCCTCTGTGATATACACACATGCCATTAAGTATATATATATATATATGAAAGTCAATGGACATTTTTGTATCAACTATAGTTTTTCGGTAAGATTGAACCTTTCAACATTTTCACTGCCACTGTATTTGAACAGGCTTTCTTGTCATGCCCAAAGATTGAAGCTTCGATCACTTTCCCAAAAGCTCCATGCCCAAGCACCTTCCCTGCATGAACAAAGAATAAATACATAGCATGCAAGATTAGAGCAAAGACTCTGCTGCTAAAGAAAATAGCATGTTCAAATTTAAGTTCGCTCTTCACAAGAATTACAAATGATAATACAAATATTTATGTCTTAAATTCTTCACTTTCAAACATTCAAATCCTTGAGCTTTTATTTTGGTAAAATGCTATAAACGTCTGTCCACAAAAATGTCGAGAATTATGCAATTGTAAATGTAAAAAAGGGAACCTAGCACACATTACATTCCCGAATCCATGTTAAACTCACAGAGATGGAGTGAGAAGCAGCATTTACTGTGAACTGAGCCACTTTGAAAACGTTATCATCGGCTGTCCACATGTAAATGAGCACAGTGACACAGACTATATACTTCTTTACTTAAACAACAGATATTTAGATATTTCACTGTTTTATTTTGAATACCTGAGCAGCCCCAGTTCTATATTTTAATGTTACATTTGTTTAAAAAAAAAATCTGCTTTTGATCAACTCACAAACCCTCACAAATCCCCCTTAATCATATCATTCCTCACAAGGATTCCTGAGTACGGATCAAGCCTAATGCTGAATTAAAATTCCTAGACCATTTACTTCTGGGATCCAAGCCATGAATGTGCTTCATTTGGACCAATTAAAGCCTGTATCAGAGTTTTTAAAATTCACTATCTGTGAAAGTACCGAGGCGCAGTCTGTCTTGGGATATCTCCCACTGGCTGGAGTCGTAGGGCAGGTATTCACACTGCTCCTCAAGCGGCACTTCCCCCGGGTCCATGATGATTGACAGATAGCCTGTCTTGATATCTGCTGGGTTCACCTGCAGGACAACATCATAACAATTACTGATGGATGATACCGCAGCCTATGAGAACGCAGAAACAGCCCAAGGCGGCTGCGCTCCACATCGTCTCGTAGAATTGCTGACTCCACTACTCTTGTTCAGCGCTGAAGTGCTGATATGGTTTGCACTAATGTTGCACTGAAGGCAAGGCATTGTTGATGTAAGTACATATTATTACTGAAAAGGACATCATGTGCAGATTTCAATAATGTTCCTTGAATCACTATGTTCATGAGTAGAGATGCATTGAAGTGTTATGTTTGTATGTAAAAGGAAACACTTTGTACTGACTCGCTTGACGTTGCAGAAGATAACAAGGAGAAGGACCCAGAAAAAGATGGCGATGACTCCCGTCCCGATGAGAATCACTATTTCTACATTGGTCTTGTCATCAGAGCCTGGCAGACAAAACATGTTATTGTAGTAATGCTTATCATTATAACCAAATATGAAAGTTCACATCTTCTAAACTCATTTAACTTTAATACATGTTGTAGATTCAGTTTGTAGAAGTTTGTTTTGCAAAAATCAAAAGTTTATAATTGCGTGACAAATATGATTTTTGTTTTGACAATTTGCTGCTTGTTTTTTTCTCATATTGTATATTTAAAAAATTATTATATTTTATATACAAATACTAATATGCTGTCATATAACACATTTCATTATGTATACAATGGTAAAGACAAGATGCATGAAGGTTAGAAAGGAGCTATGTCTGTTAGGGTAAGGGTTTGGGGTCGTCACAGCAAACACATCTTCATGAAGGGACAAAAGAAAAATAATAATGTTTTAGTTAGGGTAGAGTAAGGGTGTAGTGATTAAAATTAGCTTGAGAATATTTAAGAACAGACATCAGTGTGTGAAGCACTCACTATGATATAAAAACAAAAGTGTTAATGTATATGGCGTGTTCTCGTCTGTGTATGTATAAGCTTGAACCTGTTGTATATGTTTCACTAAATAATGTCAACTGAAGGGCAAGTATACTACAGCGCCACCTAACGCAAATAAGAGGCTCTCACCGATGACTGACACAGTGGCGGAGGACTGAACGCAGCCCCTCAGGTTGCAGGCCGTGCAGGTGTACAGACCGGCGTCTTCCTCTCGCACTCGCTGAATGCTGAGAGTCCGATTGGAGTCCTGCAGGAGGATCCCTGAACACATCCACAAAACTGTCAAACACACAATCTGCCAGCCAGCCATGGCTTTAAGGCTCAGCATCCTGTTATGGCTTTCTTGCCTTATGTTTTTCGGTTACACTTTAGAATAGGGAACACTTATTTACTATTAACTACGACTTTTCCCTAAAAAAAAATCCTAATTTGCTGCTTATTAATAGTTAGTAAGGTAGTTGTTAAATTTAGGTTTTGGGTAGGATTAGGGTTGTAAAATAAGGTCATGTAGAATAAGGCATTAATATGTGCTTAATTACCAGAGCCGATCCTCCCTATACGCAGAATACGCAAGCCACGTAGGGCCCCCAAAACACCAGGGGGCTCCCTTGCTCTCAAAGTAGATTTCATTTGAGTTTCGTTTTTGAATTTGGCCAGCGGTTGTGAAAACATTAATGATCATTTATTTTTCCAAACTAGGTGGTTTTAAATTTCTTATTAATCTGTAACTATAACATCATGAAAATCCCTGTCAAATTATCTCTTTTTCATAAGCAAATGTTGTTGGCTTGGTCCCTCATTTTTAAACACAATTTTACACCTCATTCGTATCTAATCTGGAATAACAAGAATCTACTGTATAAACACAAATCTCTCCCTTTTTTTTTAATTGGTTTAAAAATGGTAATTATTTTTGTATCTCAACTTTTCAGTCAAAATGGTTCAATCTGAGTTTTTAGCTAAGCATGGAATTCCTGTCCGAAAGAGTTTGCAATTGTTGCTGATGCAGTGCCACATGAGTTCTCCTGCTTTTTAGAGGTCTTTGTTTTCCAGTCTCATGTCACTCAGTGGATCTTTGTAAAACATTTGTTGGAAAACAGTGCCTTTCGTCATCCAAGTAAAAAAAAACAATAAGAAAATGAGAGTTTTGTTTCAGATGGAGTCTATTTCTGTGCCTTATTTAATCTCTTATTGGAATGGTTTAGTAAGTGATATTCCCTGGAAGTAAGTTTGGTCATTACCTCACAAATATTTAATTACTAACAAAACGAGAGAAATTGCATTTAAGTTGATAAATTCATAGAATTTACCCGGATAAGTGCTCTCTTAAAAGACTTAAGAATGATATTAATACCAACTGTTCTTTCTGTTTAGAAAACAATGAAATATCTTTACATTTATTCTGGAATTGCTCTTACACAACATCATGTTGGCGTGACATTCTTGACTTTATCAAAAGTTATGTGAATCCTAATTTTGAGTTTACTTATAGCAATGTCATTTTTGGCTTTCATGAATGTGAAAAAAAGTGATGCTTATTTTATAAACCTTATTTTCCTGTTAGCTAAATATCATATTCATAAATGTAAATTTTCTAAATGCACACCTCATTTTGTAAGATTCAAACTTGAATTGTAAATGTATTTTAAATCTATTGAATTCTCTACGAACTTGAAAGCAATAAGAGCAGTGGACTTCGCACTTCCTCTGGACTGTTGTTGTGATTTGACGATGACTATTGTTATTGTTTTTTAGTTTTTTTTCATGCATTCAATAAAAAAAAAAAAAGATAATTTATTTTAATGTGGTGCGTTGTCGCCCTTTCTACGTCAAAATCTGTCAAATCATGTAACGTGAATGTCGTAAAGTATCTTGCTCGAGACTAAAAATACGAGTTGAAAGCATAGCGAGCCGCGGAAGAGATACTGTTTCTCAAACACTTTCCGCGAGCGCGATTTGAGACAGCGTGAACATGGGCAAATGCGTTTCATCCATTTGTTCATAACCACTCGTAGCCGCGCATACCCCCTTTTTGTGTAGGGCCCCCAGAAGCCTAGGATCGGCTCTGTTAAGTACTGCTAATAAATGGCTAATATTCTAGTAATATGCATGCTAATAAGCAACTAGTTAAGAGACCCTAAAATAAAGTGTTACCAAAATATTTTCATGGAACATGACCTTTACTTGATATCCTAATAATTTTTGGCATAAAAGAAAAATCAATCATTTTGACGCATACAATGTTTTTTTGGCTATTGCTACAAATATACCCCAGCGACTTAAGACTGGTTTTGTGGTCCAGGGTCACATATTAATGTCTTATTCTGCATGACCATATTTTAGATCAATTGATCTAATAAAGAAATTTGTTCAAGGAAAACTCTTAGTTAATAATGAATATGTATTTCCTATTCTAGAGTCTTACCAAAAGTTTATAATTCTTAAAAAAAAACTATCTTTAAGTTTAAAAATCTAAATAAATTTAGAACCTTTTGTATAATGGAAGGTTCCACGGATGTTTGAGGTTCTTGATGGAACAATAAAGAACTTTTAATTTTAAAACTGTGGTGTAAAAATGCGCTTGGATCTTAGTCCACCTTACCAACTTTGCTGTCCTCTGTTCTTTGTTAAATGACTCAAAATCAAATAAAATTTGTGATCCAAGACATCTTATGGGATGTCTACAATTTAATACAATTTAAATCACTCACAGCCATTATAGGCAGATTATACCATTTGGCTGGTATTGGGTGTTCATTACTCTTATTTATATCACAATATAATCCTCACTTTTCTGTCATTTTAATGTGTTGTAATAAAATCGAAGTTCAGCTCAGGTTTAATTTGTGACAGTAAACTGACCTTTTTTCTAGTACTGTTTATTTATGTATTCATGCATTCATATTCACTTCAAAACAGTATGTTTAAGTTCTGATAATACATTTAAAATATAGTCACAAGCAGCAATTCTCAGGGTCCAAGCACCCATGTGGAGTCAAATTTATCTTATGTGTTTTTTAATGCAAAGTCCATCACATATTTTCACTGATAGTTTGATGAAACTGATTGCAGTCACACACTGGTGTCAAAAGGGTCAACAGACTTCCAAAGGAAATTACAGTTAGAGTGAAATTAAAGGGGTCATATGATGCGATTTCAAGTTTTTCTTTGTCTTTGGAGTGTTAAAAGTTACAACTCGTCCACGCCTTCCTAAAACACCTGATTCAAACACGTCCCCACATGTCTACGTCACTGTGTTGGAAGATTTGCATAACACCGCCCAAATGTTTATGCAAAGAAAGAAGGCGTAACCTCTCGCTGTAGTATTGTTGCCGCTGCCTCGATGTCGTGGAGACGCTGTGTGTTTCCAAATGTGTTAAGGGGCGTAACATTTCTGTCACACGCTTGCGGTATTCGGCCAATCACAATGCAATGTTTGTACAAATCGATGCGTTTCAGAAAGGCGGGGCAGAGAGGAGCAACGATAATGTAAAATATGTGGAAAATAATGTGTTTTTTGAACCTTAAACAGCGTAAACATTGCATTACACTAAATGCACAAAATAATGTTACTTTTAGCATCATCATATGACCCCTTTAATTTTTCCTGTCAAAACATATGTAATTAGGCGATATGTGGTGTATTAAATGACACAATTGCGTGTTATAGAATGTCATATAGGTTATCAAGCAGATGTTGACTTGTGCACTATGCTTGCATGTTATTTTAGCTTGCAAAAAGGATTTTAATCATACATTTGTACAAATTATAATGTAGTAATACTGTGATGAAAAAATACTACAGAACAAATTGTCATATTACTGAAAACTACGCATTAGAAAAAACAAATAAACTGAACAGTTCTAGGGCTGCAGATGCTGTTTATATAATAATGTGCTCATGAGAATGTTGTTCATACCACAGTACTAAATAATTGTGTCTTTAAAGAAATGTATATATTATCTTCAAAGAGACAAATAAAAGTGTTTCTTCATTTTAAATGTACAGAAAGATTGGGATATATAAGTTATAATAACACTGAATGATCTATGAGCATTTTATAGATTTCAAGTATATAAAACTATATCACCACTGTGCCATAATTCTACAAATACACTGGTTCTGAGCATTTATTTATCATTGAAACTAATGGAAACTTTGGATAACTTTTTGTCATGGGTGTCTGGGGATGATGTGTGCTATGTTTCATGCCAATCAAAAGGGGTTTGAAAACTGAAATATGGAACTGAAATATTTTTTTATGGCCTAAATCAAGAATTTATAGGAAGCAGGAATTTTGAATCTTGCCCTTTCTATGACACACTTACTGCAGTTTGTAGCAGGAAAAAACAACCCACCAACCCATAATGATCAGATACTTGCTATAGGCGCAGTGCTGAAATTTTAATTAGATCTGTATTGGATCTATAAAATCTATCTAGAAAAACATCTGTGGCTTTGCTATGAACTGAATTAGCTGAGGAAAAAAAGTTTAACTCATATTCCAGTCACACAATGACCTTCTGCTAATAGCTCTTGAACTCAGTTTGTTCCCGATATAATATCCTCCCCATAACACCTATCAACAAACAGCACTGTACATGCACTGCATGTGAATTCACTTACAGCCCACAAGCAACCCACATACATTCCCAGAGCTGTCTTTTTCTGTTCATGATATGCTATTATACCGCATTCCAGAGGGCCATTCAACTTCCAATCCAAAATATCTCCAGTACATTACCATGACTTGAGTGCTTTTTCCAGCATCAGAATTCAATTTTATTGTGTGTTAGTATGTGCTCATGAATAAGTGTGTTCCTATTCAAATGTGCTAAGCTAGAGGGGATTGCTGTGGTGAGTATAATGTAATCTGTAATGGAATTGTTTTGGAATAGCACATTTATGTTAATTTGAAGGGGGCTGAACAACATGCAGAGAAATGGAGACGAAATCAAACTTGACGTATACAGTGTAAATTTAAAGCAGACAATGGTATATCTATATAATGTAATACCTTAAATCTATACATATTACTTAACATATCCTGTCAAACTCACAATTTGCACATTATTACTACCGAACCTCAGTAGGAGTTTACGCAAATGAAACTGGATTTTTATATTTTCTCTGAGATTCTAAACTCACTGCTGCAGTGGTGTCCTGGGTGGTTGCCAGGTCATAGATATGTGATTGCTAGGGTGTTTAGTGCATCACCATGCAGCTGTAATGTTTGGCTTGGTAGCAAGGGTGATGTCAGGTGATTGCAAGGGCATTGCTATGTGGCTGCTTAAGTACAGGAAGTATTTTAGTAAGGACTATTTTTTGGCACATGGCTATGCAGTTGCCAGAATGTTCTAGGTGGTTGCTAGGATTTTCTGTGTGGTTGCCAGGTGGTTTTAGGTTCTGTTGTTATATAATTACTAGGGTTTTATGGGTGAATGCTAAATGTTTTCTACACTGTAAAATGTGGTAACCAGTAATCGTTACCTTAAAAACCTATTTCTACCTGATTTAACTCATAAAATGAGTTTTGTTGGTATATACTGTATCTAATGTGGTATTTATTTAGTGTGATTTAGTGATAAATTCTATTTTTGAAACTTGAATTAAACCAGTTAATATGGATGTGACTGGGTGGCTGCTTATGGCCTAATTCTAAAGAATTCAAAATCAATGTCTCTATGGGTCCCACTTTATATTAGATGTCTTTAACTACTGTGTAATTACAGCAAAAAAAAAAAAAAATATATATATATATAATTTTAATTAATGCAAATGCATTATATATTGCAATATATATTGTTTGGTACAATGTGTTTATTGTGTTCATGTTGTATTGCAAAACACTTTTGCTGCTGTTGAGGGGGGATACAGTTAAGGTTAGAGACAGGTGTCATAGTACAGTTAGGTTTATGGTTGGTTATGGGGTAAGGTAACAGTATAATTATAGATGTAATTACACATATTAATTACAGGTGTACATGCAGGTTTTTTTTTTATATAAGGACAAAGTAAAAACATGTATGTACACAGTAAGTACACTGTTTAAAATGATTAATTTAAATGTTAGGACATAGTAGTTAAAGACACATATAACACCCCTAATAAGTGTGCTGAAGGACAGCCATGGATGACTAACCTGATATCTGATGGAGGGGTTGGTTATCTTTAAACCAGGACAGCTGGGGAGAGGGTGTGCCCTCGACATCGCACTCCATCTGCAGCGACTCGCTCACATTCACCGTCTGATTGGTGGGGTTGTTACGGTATCGAGGTGCCTCCAGTGCTGGAACAGACACAGGAAAATAGAGAATATGCTTTTAGTTTTGGTTAGATCTTCACTGATAAAGCACTTGTAGTGACAGTGACATATAGACACATTATACACACACGGGACATTTTAGCTATTGGGCAATAACAGTTCACGCATGAATAAAAGAGGTGTATCAGTTTCAAAATGTACAAGTGGACAGTGTCTAATTTATAAATAGCTCTGTTCCAAAACTCAGTGGGATAATATATATTTTTAGGAATCCTGAAAATTTCATTCAATAATAATAAGTATTGGTCCCACTTTATATTAGGTGGCCTTAACTACTGTGTACTTACATTAAAATGAATCATCTGATACAATGCACTTATTGAGTACATATTGTGTACATGTTTTTACATTGTACTTATATTTTTAAAAATACCTAAATGTAATTACATCTGTAATTAATTTCTGTAATTACATTTATAATTACACTGTTGAGCCATCCCTTACACCTTAACCCACCCTTAAACCTACCCATACCACCAAACCTGTCCCTAACCTTATCCGTATCCCACCTCAATATCAGCAGAAGTGTTTTGCAATACAATATGAGCACAATAAGTACATTGTACTTATTTTTTGATGCAAGTACATAGTAGTTAAGGCCACCTAATATAAAGTGTGATATTTTAGATTTTAGTGGAATATTCAGTAATTAGCTTAGCAACACTAATGCCAAACTCCATTGGAATCTTGTGTAAGAATTAGAGTCTCTGTGATTTACACAAGTATAGTCTGTAATACAAGTGAGTAACTACTTAGAGCATTCCAGTCACTTTCAAGTTTAGGCTGCTACCTTAAAAGTCAGCTTTGTATGTAAGTAGCAAACAGTAAGCTGACAGCAGGAATGTCCCTGGACTTATAAATAATAAAACTGATAATTGATTGACCTTCACCTTTGACTGGGATGTACTTGCGATGGCAATGTTTCTCCCCACTGCGCCGGTTCTGCACCTCACACACGTAGTTTCCCTCGTCCTGCAGCTGGATGTTGGTAATGGTGAGCTCCAGTACCCAGTTGTTGCTGGTGGTCTGGAATGAAAGCTCCCCCCCCAGAGACTCGGTGTATTGGTGCAAACTCTTGCAGTCCAGCTCTGGAGGAACAGCCTGCGGGTCCAGACGGTACCACCGCAGGTTCTCATAGGTGTAATTATCGGCATTACACTTCAGCCGTACCAGGTCCTGCTCGAGAGGATCTTCAGAGGGCTCCATCTCTATCCCAAATCCCTCTGGGATAGCTGAATAGGAAATGAATGTGAATAATAAGAAAAATAATGGCACGCATCTCCTGGATAAAACACAACTTAGCGTATTCATGTCTCTTTCTGTAGACTGTAAAAATGACAATTTTTAATGATTTTTAAATCATTTTAATGGTAAATAACTGTAATACTACAGTAAAAACCTGTTAAGTGGATGCACAACAGCATTGGCGCTATGTATTGTGATTATTTTTGTGATTTCATGTGCAAGAAAAGCTGTCAGTTTTGCTGCCAGATCTCGATTACCGCATTGTATTATTGTATTTAATATAAAACTAATGCATAAAAGTGTAAAACTGATGTGTATGTGTGTGTGTGGCAACATCTCTACTCCTGAATGAACACCTGCCATGGTGTTTCTCATTCATCATCTCTGATACATTAGATTGCATACCCAGTGAAAGTATGGAAGCCTGGAACCACAATGTGAAAAAAAGAAGAAAAATTAAGTTGGGGTGGAAATAATGTCTTAGATCATTCCCGAGCCTAAGTCCTGAGATTTTTTCTCTTTCTCTCTTTCTGAATTTCTTTTTCTCTCCAAAAAAACCTTTTTTTTTTCCTCTCTTCAAAAACTTTTTTCTCTCCTAACTTTTGTTTTTCCTTGAATTTATCCTTAAATAATGCATTTACCAAAATGTATGTTACAGTAAATTGCCTGGAGATGAGTGCTGTAGTTCTAGGTATAAAGTGCTTTCTTCCAGACCTGAACGGCTACAACATGACTCTAAAAATGGTTCTTTCAGTTGCCTCTTCCTGCATAGACTTTGTCCTTGAGCTGGACTTTGAACATAGATCAGACTATATTCGGAAGGTGCCTTCCTCTATCACCAAACATCAGGAAATGCTCTGGTCTCTTGTCAGGTGTTCTCCTATAACTCAGCAGGCATTATAGGAGAGACTCAGAGCTATTATCTTGGGGTGTCATTAATTTTGGCCAATTTGTATTAGAGAAAGCATTTATTTCATAATGAGATTTTCCCCCTTCTTCAATTGTTTTACTTCAATAAAAGGTTGGGTATTTGTGAATGTTTTGAATAAAAGATCAACAGGATTAACAACCCAGATGTATTTTCACAGGCTTCTTTGTTTATATTTCTATTATACTATTCTATTCTGTCTAATTTATTTATTTATTTTTAATTAATAAAAAAAACACCTTGCAATGTGCTCTGTGCTAGACTAACTGAGACTGGTCACAGCACTTGTATATTGTTGCTCTCTTGTTGGTCTGATTGCTTCTACTTTGGAAGTCGCTTTGGATAAAAGCGTCTGCTAAATGACTAAATATAAATGTAAAATGTAAATATTTATAAAGTGTGTTAATAATTCAGAACACAACTGTATTAGTATTTACCTCAGCTCATGGATACACTTAGATTCATATGTTTTTCTTTTTAACACCTATGTTTTAAAGGTGGTTGTGAGTATATTACAAGGGTAAAATAAACGCTTCAAGAACTGTCAATTTTGATTTCATGGTGATTTAAGCATGCGCTATTGTGATGTTATTGAAAATCCATACAGTTTTGTTTGGCACAAAAGTGTTGCTGAAACTCACTGGTCACGTAAAAATAGATCAATCGTTCATCTCTTCCCACTTTGTTCTCTGCTGAGCACTTGTACATAGCCGACACATTGGCGCTCTGAATAACCAAACGGCTGACAGTCTGTGGAAACAACAGAAGCAATTTCAAAGACTGAATTGTTTTAATTTGGATCACAGGCAAAATAAATCATTGTTAAAGGGATAGTTCACCCCAAAATGAAATGTCTTCATTATTTACTTGTGTTGTTGTTTCAAACCTGTATAGATAGCCTATATAGAAAACCTTCCGTGGAACACAAAAGAAGTTGTTTTGAAAAACAAGTCAGTGAGATTCAATGCCTTTTTGTGCTCAGAAGAAAGATGTTCAGAATGAAATACAGTAAGAGTAAATAAATGATGATTTTTACATTTTGGTGAACTATCCCTTTAAGCTGTATACTGTATTACTCTCTCTTTCCCCTGCCACTATTCCCAGGGTCACGTACAGGAAATGACCTCACAGGTGTGACAGAAAACAGGAAGAGAGTGCTGTGTTAATGTGTGTTTATTCCCTCTCCATCCAGGAAGCAAGAACTGGAAGATGGGTTTAAATATTTCGAAAGTGGAAATTGTAACGCATTCGCACCACCACCTCCCTCACCCTAGATGTCAAGTTTTGGATATCTGGTGTCACATAAAACACTCAGGGTTCAGGTTGCGGGCACATAAATTTGGTTCAGACATTTATGGGAAATTTTCAGGAAATAAGAATAATTCAAACAGGAAGTGAACCTTTTCTTTCCCGTCCACCATCTCAGTCAAAGTTTCAATACTCTCGATAGGATTGACAGCGTGTTCAGGATCCAAACCTATCCAGTTTTGACAGATGGGAATCTTGTCTCGTTGACCCCTTCGACCCCTGTGAAAATGAAAACACAACTATGAAGGCCATAGGACAGATATGGACAAAATGTCTGTGGACAAAACATCAGTCTCACTGCATTTATAAATTACTCCCTAACGTGTGTGTGGGAAAGAGAAAGAGAAAGAGGGAGGGAGAGCGGGAACATCAGATGCAGGATGCGCACATTGACAGTTCCCACACCAGGAAGAGCTTTTAGATGCATCTGCCTTCCTGTGTATGATGAGAGCTAAGCAAGGAACGACAAACGAAGGCCACACATGAGCGTTAGCCTTTGATTCATTTAACAGAATTAACACAATGGGTCTGTTGCAAAACCCAGTAAGCTGTCTACCTAGAAAGCATTTTAAGGGATCATATACAGACATCCTGACAAAAGACTTGGTTGAAAATGGTATTGAATCAGATCATATTACAGGGGGCCCCCAATCTGACCAGGGCCCTTAGAATCATCCCAACCTCTTCAACTGTACACACGCTATAAGGCAGCATTGTATCTATCCTTTCCAAACAAGGCAATCCTACAACACACTGCAATAAGCTCAGTGAAAAAAAATAGAAGAATCTTACAAATTGGCAAGAGATAAATATAGTAATAGTAGATAGAAGAAAAAAATATATAAACAGTTTAATTAAAATAAAAAATAAAAAATGATTAGATTTGTGTGTGCTCAGAATGCACTGCACTGATCTTAATCAAAAATATGTATCCAAGGTATATATATTGGAATTTAATCAAATATGGCCAGTTCACAATATTTAAAAAAAAACGTTTCTTGACTTGTCTTCCTATCTTGGATTTTTTTTTTTTCACTGAGCTTGTTGCAATGCATTCTGGGATTGTCTTCTCTGCCAGGGATACTTGCAGTGCTGTCTTAAAAATGTATCTTAAAAAACAGCATATTTATAATATCTCCTGACCTCTTCACAATCTTCTATGATTTTATTCATTCAGCTTGCAGCAATGCATTATGGGATTGTATTTTTGGTAACACTTTAGTATAGGGACCATTTCTTACTATGAACTAATTGCTTATTAGCATGCCTATTATTAACATACTCTATTGGCTGTTTTTATTAGTACTTATAAAGCACATCTTCTGCATGACCATTTTCTACATCCCTAATCCTACCTTAACACCTAAACCTACTTACTACCTTACAAACTATTAATAAGCAGCAAATTATGAGTTTATTGAGGCAAAAGTCATAGTTAATGGTTTGTTAATAGCGAGAATTGGACCTTAAAATAAAGCGTGATCGTATTTTTCATTAAAGATACGTATATTGCTAACTATATTAATGATAAAAGATAACTATTAGGGCTGCACAATTAATCGAATTTCTAATCGCAATTACAATTACGAATGTCACAATTAGGTAATTGTTCAAAGCAGCAATTAATCGTTCAGAATCCACATATGTTACTCCGTGTGCTTAAGTGTTTTCTTTTCTTTCTACATGTTATCTTAAGGGTTTTTGCATTGTTTTAATTTTAGTTTTAGTATAGCTTTATAATACCATGGATATTTTTACTTTTTTATTTAAAGAAGAAACCAATCCAATATATAGTTCACATTTGAGGCTTAATATAGAAGTTTTTCAGTTAGATTGTTTTCAGTTTGTTTATTTTCATCTAAAAATATGGCATGCAGTTGCTGCAATCAATGGTATAAACATCATTCAATGTAAATTGTGATGATCGTAATTAATAATCGCAATTACAATTTCAAGGGAATAATCGACAATTATGATTTTTGTCATAATCGTGCAGCCCTAATAACTATATTATTATGTTTACACTAACAGATGAAACATTTCTGTTCATTATAAGTGCACACAGCAGTTTTATTTGCCCTAAATGTTCAAGCTCTTAAAAGAGTAGATTCTGACTGGCTGTCAATGTTTGAAAATCATTCTGTAAGCGATTCCAGTGATATCGTTCCTCTGTGTCATTAATGTTATAGTTGTGGTGTGGACTTTGCTATTCTCATAGAATTAGAATGGTTATTTACACATAAATTCCTGAACCTACCCTTTAGCACCAAGCACGATAACTTTCCACTCACGCAAAGTCAGCACGAGTAATGTAGCACTGATTAAAAAAACTGCCTTCGGCACAGATTGCATAGCCAACTTGTACTGAAACCCCATCATGGCAGCGGTGAATTACCCATATAATGCATATAACTGTCTAGGTAGGCAGCTCACTTGGTTTTGGAACGGTGCTAATATCTACAGCCTTAGAGTGGAACTCACAGCCTGATATCGAGAAATAATAACTGCTGATAAATATATAATGCACTCTGAGTGCTGGTTTGAGTGTGATCAGGGACTCTAGGCCTCAGCTGTGTAGAAGTGATGTAAAAGCAGATGGGAATTGTGGTTCGCCTCCGGCTCTCTCTGGACCTGTCTGAATGATGCAGCTGCCGCCCGTAGCTCTATCCCTCCAACCCGGACTCTAGAAGCAACTCAAACCACAGAGAAGATCCAAGCAGTCCTCTTTCAGGGCCAGAGGATGCTTAAATGCCTCTGTCTCTGTGCTTCCTGTTGTTTAGACGACAGGCCTCTGTCCTTCACACTGTGCTCTCTCCATACTATAAATATCCCTAACGCCCTCCTAACCTCCCCACCTTCCCCAGCTGCCTTATCTCCAGTCAACAAGGAAGAAAAGCTGCCACCGCGCCGCCCGCTCAGCCTTTACTGCAGAAAAAATAAACAAGGCTTCTGAAAACACGGGAAAGAGTGTCTCTGACCAGTAAGAGACTGTGGGCATGTCGCCAAAAGCGACAAAGACTATCCACTCTGAACTCAATGTGAACTGCAAGCACTGGCGTTTAACATTCACTGGTGATTTTGACAGCTTCGCCAGATCAACTAATACTCCCATTGATCCAGTGCTGACACTGGGAGCGCAATCCCTTCAGAGCAGCAATATCCTGAGACTTGAGATATTTGGAGAACCTCTTAACCTCTCAACAGTCACTTTGGAAGAAAGCGTCTGCTGAATGCATAAATGCAAATGTAAATTCTCAGCCCAACGACATTAATTCTTGACCGGCAGAGGTTTTCAACATTATTCAGAAAGTGTGTCAGATGTGACGAGTCGATCCCCTGGTTTCTTACAAGGTTCTGCGGGTGCTGTTGAGACCGCAGGGGCTCCACGGCCTCCACTGCCAGGTGATGGTTGCAGGAGGGATCCCGGTGGCAGTGCAGGTAAGCGTCTGTCGACTGCTCCTCCTGTAGGGGTTAGTAGGTGCTGCTGCCTCCTTCTCATGGATCTGAGGAGGAACTGCACATGCAAAGCGAGAAATTTAAGACATATATCATTATTACACTTTCGAATAATTAACATTAACTGAATTACATTAGTTGACAAGAACTAATAATACAACATTGATCAATTAAGCATTTATTAATAATAGTTAATGTTAATTTCAACATTTACTACACATTATTAATTTACTAATACATTATTAAAATCAAAAGTTGGGTAACACTTTAGTATAGGGACCAATCGTCACTATTAACTAGTTGCTTATTAGCATGCATATTACCAGCATATTGGCTATTTATTAGTACTTATAAAGCATACATTCTGAAAAGTTCTAAATTATATTCCAAAGCAAATGTTCTAAAAACTTCTAAAAAACGATATTATAAAAAGCATATATATATATATATATATATATATATATATATATATGTATCTATAGAGGGACCACTGCCATGATTCCGTCTTAAACTTTTAGTCAATTATTTTTAGATTCCACCTGCCATCCTTATGATAGTGCAGAAAAAGAAAACTGCACATACAAGACGATTTTCATGCTTTTTTTTTTCATTTTCATTTATTTGATGAATGATGACCTCTAGCATTTGTACTGCAACTAATCTTTCTGTTTCTAGCTTAGATTTTTAACCACCAAGGTACACCAACCCTGTTTTTTTTTGTTTAAATAATGGATTAACCCAATACAAAATTGCAGATATTTCATATAAACATCTATTACACATTAAGAGCATTACCATTGACTATGAGAGTAATGTTTAGTCTTTTCTCCAGGGCTGCACGTGTGTTTTTCAGGATCAGTGTGTATTCTCCAGCATCCTGCTTACACACGTCTCTGATCTCCAGAGCATGCTGCTGGACCCTAAACCGACTGAACTCTGGCCGTCTGGTGATCAGTCTGCCATTCTTATACCTGCACACATACAGATCATTTAAAACATAATACTGTCTGGTTAAATATATGCACATTCATGACTATTTTTAAAGATGAAATGTGCCCATGATGACATTTTGTTTCCAAAACAGGACATTTAACATGAAGAAAAATATAGGACGGCACTTGATTTTATCCATTAATAACTTATTGAATGGTAAAAATGTCAGTAACACTTTAGCATAGGGACCAATTCTTACTATTAACTAGTTGCTTATTAACATGCCTATTATTAACTTAGCTGTTTATTAGTACTTATAAAGCACATATTCTGCATGACCATATTCTACATCCCTAATACTACCCAATACCTAAAATTAACAACTACCTTACTTAGTATTAATAAGCAGAAAATTAGGACTTTACTGAGGCAAAGGTCATAGTTAATGGTTTGTTATCAGCGAGAATTGAACCTTAAAATAAAGTGTGACTGAAATGTCTCTATGGGGCTTGGTGTTGTCAGGCAAAGCTGTTTCTGATGCAGAGCATGGCAATTTATTTTGATGACAGATTACATGATATAAAAATACATTCAGATTATATGGCAAGCACAGAATTCACAAGTTGCTCATGCATGATTGCAAAAGCTTGACTTTTTACCATTGTGTTTCTGGTAAGGGGTATGCTGACACTTTCACAGGCAGCCGGGCAGATTTTTGTCCCTCTTTTGCCTCTATAACTGATCCATTCCTGTAGTCCAAGCTGATGAAAGGCTTCTCTGTGGAGTTATGGAAGAAGAGCTGTTACATTAGCAGTAACGTGCTGTTTGTGTTTAACTACATATGTATAATAGTACAGGCATAGTTATTTTTACATACCGTGAACTAAGACTACAGTAGTAAGATCTTGCTTCACCTCCACACTACTGGCAGAGCAGGTGTAGTAACCGCTATCATCCACATTAACGCTTCTGATTGTGAGGATACTAGAGACTTCCGTGGCTTTGTCCAGGATGTTACGCACAGACTGTAAACTCGTCAGCCTATTCTCCTGTCCACACAGTGTAAATCTGATTAGTGGCCTTTTATGTTCTTGTTGTGTGCACTTGGTATTTGCAACGTCACCAATTAAAATACTACATACTACCACATAACTAGTGTTTCCCTCATTTTGAAAGGTCACTAGCTACAGAACGACTATACCACAGTCATAGATTAATGTGAGTTATGCTGGCACAGTGAGGTCTATGCAAAATACAAGAAGTATATTAGAAATATAAGTAATATAAGATACGAATATATACAATTATTAGAAATTGGAGGCCTGTTTTTGTTAACATTGAGATTTTTTGCACTGTGCCAATATTTATGGCAATTAAGCATTTTATTTTTAATGCATAAAAAATGTAGTAAAAGAGTAATAAAATTAGGCTTTATTTCATTTAAGCAAAAAATACGTAATAGGCTAAATGTGACCTGAACATGAATTGCATGATTCCAGTACACAAGAGATGCAGGAAACTAACTAAGGCTGATGAAGAAATGAAATCCTGGACTATTGAGACAGTGGAAATAATAACTGGATAGATGTACTGAATGAGTGGCCACAGATAAGCACATGCGTGTGGAAGAATGATGAACAAGACAGTTTGCATATGTTAGCAGAGATTTATTACTAGAGAACGCAATCACGCCAAAGCCACTGCATTTTTGTTCACAGGCCGATACCATTGCAAATGAATTAGTTAAAGGTAATTTATTCTGAATTGGACAGGTCATGTTCTTTCTTGTAGCTGATGATAGTGATAACTGTAATATGCAGTGTGGCCTGGTAATTACCTTTTGGCCCGGGTAGTCCCAGTGGAATTCCACACCGGTGTTGAACTCGACCAGCGCCGTGCAGTTGAGCTCCAGACCCTCCCCCTGCATGAGCTCCACGGGCGAGTCCTCAGGAAACAGCTTGAGCTCATAAAACTTCAGTCCTGTTGGGTGTTGCAAACATGGACTTGTCAGCACTTTTCAAGTTCTTGGAGCCATGGATGAAGTGTTTGTATCATTGCTGTCTCCACCATGATATTAGGGCGTTGTGGGAGGTTGCTATGTGGTTGCTAGATGCTCTGGACAGTTTTTAAAGTACCGCTGTACAGAAACACTTACTGTAAGTGAGATTTTTGGGATAGACTTTGTTTTAAGGTGTCCTTTTTAAAGTTAATTTACATAAATAAGTACTAAGTAATATTAATGAACAACACGCACTTACTATAAGGTTAGTGTTAAGGTTTGGGTTTGGTCTAAAGTTAATTGCTTGTAATTATGCATTGTACTTTACTGTTATTAGTGTAGTAACAAGGACTCTAAAATAAAGTGTTTTTTGGCAATTGTTGTCATCCTCTATGTGAAAATGGCATCTGACTATTTAAAAAAATGAGTTAACATTTTATTTTAAGGTGTCCTTGTTACACCTTACAGGTACTTAATAAATTATGCATAATTACATGCAAGTAACCCTAAGCCTAAACCTAATCAAAACCCTAACCATATAGTAAGTACATGTAGTTAATTAATATTACTCAGTACTTAAATGTATAATTACACTGTAATTACACTTTAAAATAAAGTGTTACCAAAATATGATTACAAATGTTAAAACATGATCTGATCCACATTCTTTACAAGTGACTTTATCAACAAACACCAATCACACTTTCTTGGCAAATTTTGAAATATTGTGAAATTACAGGATCTGGCATTGACTGATGTGTTTCAATGCAAGGTCTTCTTTACTGTGGTCCTTTCTGTGTGTGTGATCAGCGTGATTAGTAATAACCTCATTAATCTAAATTAAACCCAACTGTGACTTTTTGGGTTGTTGGTAATTTGCAAGTTTTAATGGCCCAAATAAAGCAAGTGAAGCAAACAAAGCCATTAGGTGAATTTTATTAGATATGCTAATGTAATATTTATTGTGGGAAGTCGTGGCCTAATGGTTAGAGAGTCGGACTTGTAATCCGAAGGTTGCGGGTTCGAGTCTCCGGCCGGCAGGAATTGTAGGTGGGGGGAGTGAATGTCCAGCGCTCTCTCCACCCTCAATACCACGACTGAGGTGCCCTTGAGCAAGGCACCGAACCCCCAACTGCTCCCCGGGCGCTGCAGCATAAAATGGCTGCCCACTGCTCCGGGTGTGTGTTCACGGTGTGTGTGTGTTCACTGCTGTGTATGTGCACTTTGGATGGGTTAAATGCAGAGCACGAATTCCGAGTATGGATCACCATACTTGGCTGAATGTCACTTCACTCATGTCACTCACTCATGTCACTTCACTCACTCACTCATTCAGGAGGTCAGCTGGTATGCTCTGCTGACTCTACATCACCACTAAGCAAAGTTTTCATTAGTCCCTCTTGAGTAAAAAGGCTATTGATTTTGGCCAGTGTTTTGTATGACCCTCACTTTAGATCGAAAAAAGAAGGACAATGACTTCATTTAGCAGTGTAATGATAAAGCATTTCTGAGAGGTCCCTCAACAGGATGAGAGAAGATCACAGCCAACTCCAGAACCAGCGTACAGTATGGAAAGAAAATCTATTCAACTATCTGGACAAATCCTGCTTTCAATGTGATATCAAATCATCATATTATACTTCAATCAATATACTTCACAACATTCTACATGACATTTAACCAAGGAAAGCATGTTCCTAGATCAGAAACCTCTGTGGGTTCTGGAACAACATTCCTATTAACCAATCACAGCCTTAAACATAATGCAACGGGCAGCAGCGGTTGAGAATGCTGTTTCCACCCCTAACCACAACCGTAAAATACAAAGATGGAAACTGGAATGTGATTGTTGACACTGATTGTTTGATGGATGAATGTTTGTTATTCATGTCGCTCGGCTAGTATCTGCCAAATGGTTTAAATCTAAAACATAAATGATCCTTCTTGGCAATATCACCATTTTGTAAAACAGAATATTCAATTTACTCAATAGCATCTTGATCTATTATTTGTTATTATAGCTATGACCATTACTAATGTGAACTATTAAATTACTGTGTTAGATTTTAGAAGGGCTTCATTACCTACAACTACTTAAAACAGTATGTGTCCACTCGGCAGCATTAACCAAAGTTAAGTTTTTGCTTCTTGAAGAAAGATTCTGAAGAACAGGAATGTACAGTATATGAAAAAACTAAACAGTTTTGATATAAAGGGCATCTATTCTATTGAATATTTAATACTTACCTATTGCCTGCACAATAAATATAGATGATCTGTGCTCGTTGTTGTGGACTGAGGTGGAGCAGAAGAAGCCGAAGAAAGTGGAACTGTTCTTAAAGATGTAGCTGGGAACCAACCAGCCCCTTTTATTATTCCAGGTGATCTCATTGCCTTCAAGAAGCAATGGAGCCTGCTCTACCTGTACCAACAACAACAAACATTCAGCTCAAACATTATCTGAAAGTTTGGAAAAGAAAAAAATTATTCTTTGTATCTTTGAAAAATAAGTTGCATGGTTTTTGAAAAAAATAAGGTGTGGTCACAACAGAGAAATTTTGCAGACAAAAAAGATCCACTTTTTATTGTCAATACCATAGATATGTATGAAGCACAGCTCACACAGAAGTCACTTTTTGACCAAGTAGCTTTCTGGTGGTTAACGCAATGAATTCACAGGACCAATTTAAAAATGAGCAAACACTGCATTGAAAATATGTTTTAGCCTTATGTGAAACTTGCAATCTCGTGGATTCTTGGAGTCATGGATTCACATGACTGGATTTTGCCCATGAAACTTTGCAGAGCAAATGCAACTACACAAACTAACTAACTACTTTAAATAGAAATCTGCCTAAGGCAGAAATCTAGAGACTAAATGGGGCACAATTCAAGTCTATTCAAGTCACACTTACTGCATCTAATTTGCTTTACATTGAAAATTCTGTCATTGTCTTTCCCACCTCATGCCACTCAAAACTCCCCACTGAACCAAATGTCAAAGCTGCTCCTGTCCATGCAATCAAATTCATGGTTATCATAGTGGTCAAAGTCTAGTCATGGTCTGAAAAAAATTAAAACAATTCTGAAGATATTTGAAAATATTATTATTATTATTATTTTGGAATACTTAAATATTATTTGATTTATTGGAAATATTAAGGTGTTGTGAGATATCACACCCGTCTATGTGACAGCCACAGGCTCTGTTTACAAAAGAAAGAGTCGAGGGATCAGGATTAGCACTTTTTAGAAAATGAGCCAGTTACATATATTTTGCATATGTGCAATTGCTGACATTGGTTTGCCTGATATGCAGAGAGGGTGTATGGCTGATGCTAACAAAATGGTTTAAATGCTAACAAAAGGCTTAAATCAGTTACAGCACTTTTAAAGATGTCTAAAGAAGTTTATTTTAACAAAGTATAAACAGGCCCGTATCTTTCTGCCCCATTTCAACACTACAGACTTTTCCCAGTAAACCCAGCCCATAAAGTATGATTATCTGGAGAACAACCAAGTTGCTAAAATTCTGGAGAAAAAAAACAACATTTATTTAAATTACTGTTCATTTCCTTTGGCTTGGAAAGCTTTGTCACCTGAGTCAGTTAAAGGCTGAAGTTACACTGCATATACAGTAACTGTAATTATCCTGGGTTAAATCTCTAAAATAATACATAAACAAACAAGTCCCCTAATCCATTTTTGCAAAAACAAAGAGATCAGGTGAGTTGCTGTTGGAGGACCTACCGAGAAGAGAGAGACTTTCAGGTCAGGATCTGAAACCAGGCATGGCACTTCAATGTGAGTTTGAGAATCCGTTATGAAGATGGTCTCCATGTCGTTCTCATTTCTCTTGATGAATGGATGCTGTGGGTCTGTTTGTTTGAAGAAAAGTGAAATTAGTTTAGTTGTCCATATTTTTCTTAAGTAAAACCTGCCCCAGGAAGTACATTACAACTTTTAGGGCCCTCCGGATTTACAGATTTACCACAAGTTTTGAAAGCAGAAATTTGAAGCTTCTATTTTTTAAACGCTTTTACTTGAATTCTTTATGAAAAAATGTTTGGAGTTTGAGCTGTAATGTAGGTGGATCAACTTCTGGTTATGGACATAATTTCAGTGGGCAAGGGTTCTAACACTCGTAACGTTTAAGGTTAGAATCATACATAAACAAATATGCAAATGCAAGAAAGCAGTCTCAGGCAACACTGCTCTGGTGATAAACGTCCATACTCAAGGGGTGAGAGAGTTTGTCAATCTAAAAAAAGATAGTGACTTTAACTGGTTGAGCAAGATTGTCTTCAGATTGTTGCTCCATCATTATAGTATCTGACCTGAAATAGAAAAAGGACAGTAGAAAGAAACTGTGTATGCTAATGCTTGCTATAGATCCCTTTGCTGTAATGCTGAGAATGCTGCAAGCGCCTGCAATGCGTTATAAATTGTGGCCTGACACCAGCTGCGCTTGTGAAGCTAGAGGCGTTTGTATTCACAGACTTGCATAGAGTAGATGGTAATACTTCAAATTATACTAAATTACACTTGCTTCCTAGACTAATGTACTGTATGTGTGTGACTGAACACACATTTTTCAAAATGATTTTCTGTGCCAATCAACAGCATGTCACAGACCTTGTTGATAAAGCATTAAAGTATTTAACTCAGAATAAAGCCAAGACATCACATTCCACCTCAAGTTCTTTGACTGAATATACACAGTTTTAGTCTGTGAATGATCTGAAATATCTAAGAGTGCAAATTTTTATGACACCGCTCTATCAACAGTCTCTAGAACGCTCCTTAAACCACTCAATAACAGCCTTTTGTCTTGGTCAGCATGCATATGTGTGGGACGCTAAACAAACCTCTCCAGATTTCCCTTTCAGCTGGAGGTCACAGCGCCATTTCTAAGCCTTTCTTTGTACATCACCTGGTGATGCCTGCATCTCTAAAGCCACCATTATTCCAATGAGTGTGATTTTTCCTCACGTAGCTTAAAGCAATCACTCCAAGCTGTCGGAGTCCAAACAAAAGGATTGTATCTTGAGGTTTATGTTTCTGCCCCGCGGTGGTCGGCATGTACAGATGTAATAGGAAAAATATACAACTCCTGCACAGTTATGGTGCATCACCATAAATCATCTTCAGGAGGTGAATTGCTTTTTTGAGGGTGAAGAGACTGGGAGGCACTGGAGGGCATGACATATAGCTATAATGCCGACAACTCCAAGAGGCAGCGGGACCTATAAGCAGTTAACTGAAGCCACATGCCGCGAAATGCCATTCTGCTTTACGGTCACTGCTAATTTATAGCTGTGATTTCAGCTGGCTCTGATCAACCCCCTGGTAAGATCTGTGGAAACTGTTTCGGCATCTTGTCAGGAGAAATCACACATTTCACAAGAGTGAGTGACTCAGCTGACTCTTTGATCAACTGGTCGAAAACCAATTGCTTACAAATACAGAGCTGGATTGTGTCAGGAAGATCAAAAATCCACCTGTGAATAGTTAAAGAAACACATTAAACATCAATTCTTTCATACATCATTCCAAACCTGCACTCTATTGATATTTTCTGTAGTAGAGAAAAATAAATATATTTTTAATATCACTGTAAAAAGTGATATTGACTTAACTTAAAAAAATTGAGGAAACCCGTTAACCTTAAAATGATTAAGTAAATAAAAAATAAATAAAAAAAGTTGACAATTCACTTAATTAATTTTTTTTTATTATAATATACGTAATTGTAATGGGTGCATTCCTTTAAGAAAACGTGATTACGTAGTGGTTACGGGGTTAAGGGCACATGTTGGGTTCTGTGAGTGTGTTCACCACTTTAAGCGAGAATAAAGTGATTCTGTTGCTCTGTCAAGACAAGTGTGTTCATTAGAAATCATTACAGTAATAATTTTAAGGTAACGGGTTTCCTCAATTTTTTTAAGTTAAGTCAACTTATCACTTTTAAAACAAACTGTAACTCTTTAGTTTGGGCAACAGTTCTTACTATTAACTAGTTGCTTACTAGCAGCATATTATTCATATATTTGTTGTTTATAAGTACTTATTACACAGATCTGTGGAATACTCGATTCTGATTGGTCAGTCACCACATTCCAAGGTATGTTTTTCCCCGGTAACAACTGGTTAAAACTAATAACACAGGCTCATCCGGGTCACTGCAGTCAGCACTATTTGCTTACTGGGAACATTTTTGCTTCATGGAAGCTTTGTGTTTGGTTGACTAATAAAATATAAAAATTTATTGATTATAAACAAATATTATAATCAATATTCTCTGTACAAATATTTAATCATGCCATCCTTGGTATTGCGGACTCACTTTCTCGTTTTATACAAACGCAGCTGCTGTCATTTTGTGACGATTGTTTTGCACACTGTATGGATTGAAAGATATCTAACAAACTGTTAAGAAAGTTTCATCTTAAATCATTATCTTTTATCGCCATAATTATTCATGTGGTGAAATTCTGTGTAATAAGTAGTACAGCTGTACCATATTTCCTAATGTCCTTGTAGTTTGAACTTGCCACTTGCTACCACCTGCTTTCTTCAAAGAAGCTTTGCGTTCAAATATTTCAACTCAAACCAATATTTTGTGTCTAATTATTTAGTTTGTGAACAAGTGAGATAATGTACATCCAGACAGTTGTTATCGTAAAATAAAGCCCTTCAGTCTAATATGTTTGTCAAGCTTTGCTCTGCTATAACAACCGGCTGGATGCACATTATCGCTTCCTTATAAAGTACATATTAATATCTTATACTGCATCACCATATTCTACATCCCTTTAATCCTACCCCATAAACTTACCAACTACCTTACTACCTATTAATAATCAGCAAATTAGGAGTTTATTGAGGCAAAATTCATAGTTAATAGTTAATATAGTGAGAATCAAAGAAACTTCTCAAAGTGCTTTACATTAAAAACAACTTTAATAATACAAGCAATAAAAAAGGCCAACCTAAAAAAATCGTTTTAAGATAACATTTAAAAGTATCAAGTGACAATGTCTGTCAAGCTCCAAAATGGCCATAAAGCCTGTCTACTGAAGTCATACACTAGTTTTGTGCAATGCACAGTCCAAAATATAAGTTGTTCTTCAATGATACAATGTTGTTTTGGCATTAATGATGCCCAACTAATCCAAAACAAAGCAACCAGCGTGCTCTTCCAGCTAATCCAGGCGTGCCAACAAACTGTTTTAAAATGTGAACACAGGATAAATGTGAACTTCACTGGATTGTGGGCACTACATTTACAGTCTGTCCAGTTTTTGTTTTTTTTGGTCACCATAACTTGCTGCTTTTGTGGTTGAACTATTCCTTTAATTCAGGCTTCAATGTTGTCTGCTGGAGTGTTTAGATTAAAAACATGGGCAGTTTCATAAAGTTAGTAGGCCTGGATTCAAAAACCTTTTCCAATAAAAAGGTACCAGTGAAATGACTGAGTGTTGAATAAAATATTTTTTTCTGATAAGGCCAATTCATTTATTAAATCAAGCTTGACACAAATATATTAAACTATAGCTGAACTCTTATCCACAATACTGAGGAGATAATAGGAAAACCAAACATGTTTTAAGCGTGTTCATGTGTAATCGTCTCTGACCTTTTGAAGAGGGCTGATGTTTTGAATGAGACGTTTATGATGTCTTTGTCTGTTACCCAAAGAAAATACAAACTTTAGACAAAGATAGCCTGGCCAAGCATTCTTTGAAGGGAGTCAAATAAAAATTGGATTTGTGATTTGGTTTGCCTCAGGAAAATGCCACAAAAGGGACCAGACACTGATATTCAACTAAATTGAACTACTTTCAAAGGTTATGTATTTACACAAATAAGCTAAAGAACAAAGAAGAATTGCAATCCATTTGTTACAAACTTTAACATTAACTGCAGCCTCATTATAACAACAACATTTAAACTCCATTTGAGTCCTCATAGCTTCCTACTGGTATCAATTACTTACAGTACATAATTTACATTACTGTAATGACTGAGCTGTTCTCAGTGTAATGCATGTGCTGAAATGCATATAAAGTAGTGTGATTTTAGAATAAAGTACATTTGTCCTTGCACTTCCATAACATTTCCTCCCTTTAGAAATAACTTTAATGATATCATACAGTGCATACAGAAGTGATATTACTATGTTTTGTTCACACTATCTTTATCAGTATTTCATTATGTTTATGTTTAGTAACTTTAGAAGTACATATCAGCTTATTCTACTAACCCTAAACATAACCTTATGTAAGTCTACTAATAGTCTAATGAGAGTTAGTTGACATGTAGTGGCATAAAGTAACATAATGTTACTTGTAGTTAGTAGAATGTCTAAAGTGGACTATTGAAATAAAGTGTAACCTATTCAGAAATGTATCCGCATTGATACAAAACGTGATTTTACAGTGGGGGAAAAAATACTTTGATCCCCTGCTGATTTTGTACATTTGCCCACTGACAAAGAAATGATCAGTCTATAATTTTAATGGTAGGTTTATTTGAACAGTGAGAGACAGAATAACAACAACAAAATAAAAAAAAACACATTTCTAAAAAGTTAAATTGATTTGCATTTCAATGAGTCAAATAAGTAGTTGATCCCCTATCAATCTGCAAGATTTCTGGTTCCCAGGTGTCTTTTATACTGAGATTAGGAGCACTATTTTAAAGGGAGTGCTCTTAATCTCAGTTTGTTACCTGTATAAAAGACACCTGTCCACAGAAGCAATCAATCAATCAGATTCCAAACCATGACCAAGACCAAAGAGCTGCCCAAGGATGTCAAGGACAAGATTGTAGACCTACACAAGACTGGAATGGACTACAAGACCATCGCCAAGCAGCTTGGTGAGAAGGTGACATCAGTTGGTGCGATTATTCGCAAATGGAATAAACCCTCGGACTGGGGCTCCATGCAAGATCTCACCTCGTGGAGTTTCAATGATCATGAGAACGGTGAGGAATCAGTCCAAAACTACACGGGAGGATCTTGTCAATGATCTCAAGGCAGCTGGGACCATAGTCACCAAGAAAACAATTGGTAACACACTACGCCGTGAAGGACTGAAATCCTGCAGCGCCCGCAAGGTCCCCCTGCTCAAGAAAGCACATGTACAGGCCCGTCTGAAGTTTGCCAGTGAACATCTGAATGATTCAGAGGAGAACTGGGTGAAAGTGTTGTGGTCAGATGAGACCAAAATCCAGCTCTTTGGCATCAACTCAACTCGCCGTGTTTGCAGGAGGAGGAATGCTGCCTATGACCTCAAGAACACCATCCCCACCGTCAAACATGTAGGTGGAAACATTATGCTTTGGGGGTGTTTTTCTGCTAAGGGGACAGGACAACTGCACCACATCAAAGGGACGATGGACGGGGCCATGTACCGTCAGGGCCAGGGCATTGAAAATGGGTCGTGGATGGGTATTCCAGCATGACCATGACCCAAAACACATGGCCAAGGCAACAAAGGAGTGGCTCAAGAAGAAGCACATTAAGGTCCTGGAGTGGCCTAGCCAGTCTCCAGACCTTAATCCCATCTTAATCCAATAGAAAATCTGTGGAGGGAGCTGAAGGTTCGAGTTGCCAAACGTCAGCCTCGAAAACCTTAATGACCTGGAGAGGATTTGCAAAGAGGAGTGAGACAAAATCCCTCCTGAGGTTTGTGCAAACCTGGTGGCCGTCCACAAGAAAAGTCTGACCTTTGCCAACAAGGGTTTTGCCACCAAGTACTAAATCATGTTTTGCGAAGGGGTCAAATACTTATTTGACTCATTAAAATGCAAATCAATTTATAACTTTTTTTAAATGCGTTTTTCTGGATTTTTTTGTTGTTATTCTGTCTCTCGCTGTTCAAATAAACCTACCATTAAAATTATAGACTGATCATTTCTTTGTCAGTGGGCAAACGTACAAAATCAGCAGGGGATCAAAGTATTTTTTCCCCACTGTATATATTACAGCTATATATACAGGCATGTACATACATTTTTGGATTACAAAAGTTCTTTTGGTCACACACCACTTATATGATACAACCTGTATATATATCACAGCTCACCAAAACTGAATGATACAACCAGAATTTATTCTAATAAAACTAATAAATTTTAATCCCAGTAAGAAGTTAGTTTGTTTACAGATCTCACCTCGTACAAAGACAAAAATGCTGGCTGCCGTGGTTCCATCGATGATAGCTTTGATGTCCTGGTAGAAGCAGCGGTAGTATCCCGAGTCATTGGCCTGGGTGTTGGTAAGTATTAAGGTCTTACAGTAAGGTTTCCCAGGCTCCCCTTGACACTCCTTCACCCTGACTGCTCTGTGGCCCGGGGTGTCAACGGGTGACTGCTGATCCTGGCGATCAGTAAACTCTACTTTACTTAGAGACACTTCAGGCCAGCTCCAGTCCAAAATCCGCTGTCCCCTGGTGGAATGGGTCAGATAATCACATTAAACTCAGTGCCATTGCAAATGTTTCACCAAAAACATTGCCCCATAATACACAACCACATGGTATCTGAGAGCTATATAAATTCTGATTGAAAAAGTGGTTTATACTCCAAATGTTCACCTTATAAACAAGACTGACTATCTCTGATTAGATAAAGTTTGAGTCTCCTCTTCCAGGCCTCTTCTTTAGTGTAAATCTGTGCAGATTTCTCATAAGCCGAAAAAATTGAGAAAAGTAACTGCACACCTTTCTCAATATGACATTAAGGTTTGTTGCACAAACGAAGCAGGATGGCTTGCACGGCATAATGTAATACTTAGAGGAGGTTAGAGGAGGGTGGTTGTTTAAATCCTCAATTCTAGGGTTTTAGAAATAATAATAGTAATGCTGTCTTGATTGTTAGCAAAAAAGTTTGTTGAGGAACATAATATGCATGTCTTGAAACCTGTGATCAAGTTTTTTAGATGGCAAAGGAAAAGGCAATGACATTTAAACTGATGTGTTCCTCAATCAGATAACGGAAAACAGTCATTTCTGAATGCCAGCCATGAGTTTGCGTAATACTGTTCATCGATCACACTGTGCGGTGGCCCAAAAATATGCTTTCCTCTCAAAGGTATATGTTTGTAACTGTTGAAAAAACTATTTATTCTGGGAATTCTTGGCAAGAAATGTCGGCAAATTTTGAAGGGATTAGAGCTAGATATATTGGATCGTCTCCCTGCATGTTCATACCACATTTATTTCTAAACTTAACCATCCAATCACTTCCAAATTCAACATTTGCCTTGTTTTTGTAATAGCTCACAGGCTTATCTGATTATTCAATCGAAAATGACCAAATCTGTCTTGATTGTTTATTTAACTAGACATTTTATCCCATTTGGCACCAAGAAGTAATTTAACCTAGATGCAGTAGGGCAGTCAATGTTTCATGTGTCCATGGACTTTTTTTTAATCAACACCAATATTATCAGAAATAATGTAGTCTATATATATATATATATATATATATATATATATATATATATATATATATATATAAATATATAAAGGTTCATTTTAGGTTCTGTAACTAGTCACAATCTTACCGTAACTAATTTAAATACCTCTCTGGTGTGACTAATTAATTTGTAAAAGTACAAATCTTTCATATTTAATATGAGCTGCATGCATAATAATTATTAGAAAAAATAGTTTAAAGTTGTTTATGACAGAACATGTTAAAAAGTTTAAGAAAGAGTTTAGTATTTAAGGTTGAGTACCCAATAAAGGATCATTTGATTGTACCTGCATGTAATGGTCAATGTGTCGTTGGTGTTAATCACGAGCTGGTCTTTGGTGTTGTCAAGGGTGGGTGGACTCATAGAAAACCCAGTCACCAGACCTACAGGAAGAGAAGAGCATCATCATGAGAAACAGTCAAATTCCCTTTATGTTCCAGGCACTAATAATCACACCAGACAGATGCTTGGATGTCGTTTCACCATGCGGTGAACCTCTAACATGAGGTCGAGTCAATTGTGTCCTTTGGGTTTTTAGTCCAATATAATTTACATTGCAGTTTCATTTAAAGTTTACACAATTTCTGTATTAAAAGCATATGGAATACATGCCACACTTCATGAGTTCAGTGACAACTCACTGAGTTTAAGGAAAACATTAACAAAATGTTGTGGGCAGAGAGGGTCCATTGTCAGTAGCGAAGAATCACAGCTCACAAAGAAATCACTTTCAAACCAAGCAGCTTTCTGTTGGTCAGTGCAATGAAGTCACATGACCAATTTGAAACTGGTGAAAATTCCTAATTGTGTAGAATTTTGCTATTGAAATTACTTGGGTTTCGTGTTTTGTAATATTTGTTTTACTTTGTTTTTGTACTGTCACTTATTTTCTCCTCTGAATATTTTTGAAGATGCATTGCCTCCCTGGACAAAATGCACCATGTATCATCGTTTACCTGAGACTGACTTTCCCATCATTAGGTGTTTCATTAGATTACCCAGACAACCATCAACAGATGTGCTTTATCATTTATTACAGAACTTTTTTACTATAAGTTCCTTGAGGACATTAAAAGGTCCTTAATCTGGTTTGTGTTTCACTGACAGTGGGACAGAAAGGTCAAAAGGTCATTGTGCACATGTTAATTGGTCTAGGAGTGCTGATGGTTTAAATGTCTTCTTTTGCTCTCAGAGGGCACAGGCGTATGAACATGCCAAGAGGAGTTATGAGACGCACCTGGATCTAATTAACACCAAAGGATGACAAGCAGAAACACTGAGCATCAAAACTAGCCTCCAGATCACTACACAAATCACATCAACAAGTGTTATTTTATATGACAAGTTTATTAGAAGGAGACTTCAGTGGAAATGAATACACAATATCCCGTCAGAAGAAATACAACCATATATGCAACTGAATATAGAGTCTGAAATTTGTATTTTCCTAATGTGATATATTTCTGAGTATGCAGGATATTTGTTTATTTCTGACAAGGTTTTAGAAAGGCTGAATTACCACGGTTCACTAAAAACAATACTGTAACAAGATACTGATATATGACATTGTGTATTAATTAATTAATTAATTAATTAATTTCTTTATTTGTTTTTGCACATTGTTTAATGTTTAGGTTTAGGTGTAGGGCAATAGCACATACAGTTTGGACAGTATAAAAACCATTACGCCTATGGGATGTCCCCACTTTTACAAAAACAAATGTGTGTGTGTGTGTGTGTGTAGTATAGTAAGGCTGTATATAATATGATAAATGATTTTGTTCTGTTTCAGTCAGATTGAGCTGTCACAGCTATGGCAGAGATTTACATATAGTACAAGACAGGGAGAGTGAGGCACAGTTCAAGTGACATCTCCTCTTTTTCTTTAGACTAGCAGAGCAATATGCTTTTCATGCCTGTCCCTGTGACTCCATAGACACCATAAGCACACATGTCAATCACAAGGAATATTTCTGGACCAGTGCATTTCATGTGCACAATCCATCTGTTTCAGACGCATCCGGCTTCAAACGCAACAATAGAATTTTATAAATATTTGATGGCGAGTCAATGACCTGTTTACAGTTGAACATGAACATCCTGTTGGCTTTTCTACAGCAATATTTTCAGCCCTGAAGATTTATTGTGGGCTATATCACCAGTTAGTGGATAATGTGAAATATAAGAGCTCACATTTATTATTGTTTTTTTGTTTGTTTTGTTTTGTTTTTTCTAAAATCCTATGTGCATTACATCTGCTTTGGTCTTAACTACCAGTTTGAGTGCAATATAATCTAGCTGATTCCCAGCCCAGTAGCCAGAAGGAGAAAAAACAAACATTAATTATTTTGTGAGCTTTAATAAGGTGATTTTTGTTCTGCAGAATTTGAACAGTGGTTGAGCCAATGATTTAAGAATTCAAAGTAAATAACATCCAATAGTAGGTACAGCATTAATTAAACTTACAGTCACAACCAAAAAATGGTCAATAAAAGTGTATCTATTTATTTTATTATTATTATTTATATATTTTTTTATTTTATTTTTATTAAATTTTAACAATTGTGCCCCTTCTAGCACTCAGGCTCTCTGTAGAAAAGCCAGCGCTGCAGTCACAGACCCCAACTTCTCACCCTTAGTCCTCTAATAAATATTAGATGTTTCCAACAACTGTACATCACAGTTGTACTATAGGATTTTCTAATACTGTAGTTAACGTAGAGAAATCTGAAAACAGAAAATGTGCATTATGCTCTGCTTAGGCTGTCTTTACAATTTAGAACCAAAACACTTATAACAATTTGCCAATTTTTCATCCAAAAAGTACAAATCTGTTTAGTAGCAACATCTGTAACCTGAACCTTTGTTTTCAGAACAACAACATTTACGATTATGACTGCATAAACATGACAAGACTTCAGCAAACAAGTAGGCGAAACCGAAGTGAATGATAGGGATCCTCAAATACTAAGAAGGATTGTCCAAATAACACAGAACTACTGCTGCAAAAGTAACAGCAAACCTTATATTCACCTTAAAGGCCCTGTTTCCTTAAAAGATTGACTACAGAGAAATTCACAAAGTCAAAAAAGAGCTGTAACTTTAATCACAGTCACCAATGCTAAAATATGAAAAAGATGAATTCATTATAAAACCTGGAGTGTTGGATCACCAAAATGACCTCCAACATCTGCCCGACTTGAATATTTTCAAACCATTATGGATAGTTTTGGAAAGAAGAGTGAGAAGTCAGTTCCCTTCTTCAACATCTCTAAAGTGACAGATGTTCTGATAGACAACATTCTACAGAAGACCATTTAAAAGCTGTATGAATCTACTCTTAGAAGGTTGAAAGCTGTCGTCACACATCGCACGTCACTGTTTTTAGGTCCAAATGCTCCCACATATCCCATTCATGAAAAAGCATGATCCTATTGTTTATCTCCATACTGAAATCTCAGTTGGCCAGACAGTCATTAATCTTTTCTGAAACATTAAAAATCGGTGTCCAGGATGTGACAAGCCTGGAGACTGCTGCGTACACTATGAGTTGTTAAAAACTTAGGTATGATATACGATGAATAATGTTCATAAATTGTTACTGAGATAGCATTTTCACTTGAAACTAGTAGCAGCTTGGACCCAGAAACAATATTATTGGAACATTGATACGTTGTGACTTAACAGATGTTCACATTAGTTTGTCCAGTTTGTCCTGAATGTTTACATTATATAACTTTAAGGGTTATTACTTTGAAACAAAACTTTGATTTATATATTCATATATTTAGATATGCATGTTTAACAACTAAATTATTTACTAAAGAAAGTCTTTGTAAAAAATGAGACTGACTAATGAATAATTCAAACTGAGAGATTGACATTACAACCCCAGGATAGAAAAAAAAACTTCTAATGGAAACTGCAAATAGGAAAATTAGGAAGCGATACAAACAAACATCAGAATAAAGTCTTGATCTCCTGACACAAAGCCAAACATACATTTGAATGCATTTTTTGTTTGAATGAATATGGACTAAGGCCGATATTATCAGAATCAGAATCAGAATGAGCTTTATTCGCCAAGTATGTTTACACATACGAGGAAATGATGCAGAAAAAGTAAGCATTTTGCTAAACACGTCAAGTTCTGTCTAACTTGTGGTTTAAATATGATCTATCGCCACATGGTTTGCTCACTTTGAACAAGAAAGATTGAGTTGCCTACATGCTGACTTGAAAAGATTTATGACAAACATTAAGCAGCTCACAGTGTGAGTGGTCACTCCTCATCCACAGCGTTTCTCATTTACTCTCCCCAGATGTGATGATGACACGGAAAAAAAAAAGATCCAAACTAGCAGTACTGTGCTCAATGGACCTTGTTTTAACTGTCCACTGCACACAGCAAAAACATTTGTAAGGATGTTTGACTTGTGCAAGCGTATTTTCTGCCAAAACATAGCCCATAGACACAGCTGGACAGCACCAAGGAATGAGCCGAATCAGAAACACTTGGAAGGTATCTGATAGCAGACCTACACGGACCTTACAGATATTAGGGCAGTATTTTTAAATCATCCAGTGTAAACTGAAGATTCAATGATAAATTGGCATGACACGGTGATGTGTGCCAGATCTCTTCCATATGGATATACATTTCTTTCACAAGGATGCTGTGTGTAGCAGTCGTCTGGGGTGCTGACTGTTAACCTGTCAGCGTGATATATGACTTGAGTAATACATAAGCAGTTAGCAGGGGTTAAGTCCTCGGCAGAGACAGTTGAGGGCACATACTGTATCACTTGTTTGTAATTCAAAGCACACTGCAACAGATACCGAATGTGTGCAGTGTTTAGATACCTCTTATTGTTTTGGGTTTTTTCAACTGGAGGCAAAATAAATTCCTGCATTGAATTCTCCACAGTGGCCCTGATCATGTCAACCAAGATGGAATTTCGGACCATGGAATTTAGAATGTAATGGTTCTGCTGTTCAGAGCTAGTTGGATGTGAGCATAGTATAAGTAATGATATTCCCTGAGCTACTGGGAATGATTGGGAAAGGTAGGGTGGGTGGTCAACTGATCATACAACAACTGACTAATTGATTAATGTTGACTATGTATTTTTTAATGAATTTATTATAATAATTATTTGTTTAATAACTGAAAAACAGTTTAAAACCAGCTGTAAGAGTATAGCTAGACCAAGCTGGTTAGATTTTAAGCCAACCAACTAAAACACATTAAACCAGGTTATGCTGGTCCCCTCCCTGTTTACCGTGGCGATGAGATTCATAGCAGACTGTCGTCACTCAATGGCTGGATGTCTAAGTGGTGCCCGCAGAATAACATAGGTTTTATAGACAATTGGACGAGTTTTTGGGGCAGACCTGACCTGTTGAAAAGAGATGGTGTTCATCCCTCTTGGGGTGGTGCCACTCTTCTCTCTAGAAATATGGCACATAGTCTTATAGTTCGTACTTGACTAACTGGGGCCCAGGTCAGGAAGCAGACAGACTGGTTTTTCTACAGAGAAACAATTGATAAAGCTTGGCTTACTGAATATCAGGTCCCTTTATACAAGAGCACTTTTTGTAAATGATTTGATCAATGATCATAACCTAGATTTGCTTTGTTTGACAGAAACATGGCTAAAACCAGATGAATACATTACTTTAAATGAGTTTACCCCTAAGATTACTGCTATAAAAATGAGCCGCGTCCAAAAGGTAAAGGGCGAGGTGTTGCTACAATTTATAGCAATATTCTCAGTATTTCTCAGAGCGCAGGCTTTAAATATAACTCGTTTGAAGTTATGGTGCTGCGTATAACATTATCTAGAGAAACACGTGTTAGTGATAAATCCCCTGTGATGTTTGTACTGGCTACTGTATACAGGCCACCAGGGCACCACACAGACTTTATTAAAAAATTTGCTGATTTTCTATCTGAGTTAGTACTGGCTGCAGATAAAGTCTTCATTGTTGGTGATTTTAATATCCATGTCGATAATGAAAAAGATGCATTAGGATCAGTATTGATAGACATTCTGAACTCTATTGGGTTAGACAACACATTTCAGGACCTACTCATTGTCGAAATCATACTCTAGATTTAATACTGTCACATAGAATTGATGTTAGTGGTGTTGAAATTCTGCAGCAAAGCGATGATATCTCAGATCACTATCTAGTCTTGTGTAAACTCCATATATCTAAAACTGTCAATTCTACTCCTTGTTACAAGTATGGTAGAACCATCACCTCTACCACAAAAGACTGCTTTGTAAGTAATCTTCCTGATTTATCTAAATTCCTCAGCATATCCAACAGCGCAGAAAAACTTGATGATGTAACAGAAACTATGGACTCTCTCTTTTCTAGCACTTTAGATACAGTTGCTCCTTTACGCTTAAGGAAGATCAAAGAAAACAGTCCGACTCCGTGGTATAATGAGCACACTCGCACCTTAAAGAGAGCAGCCTGGAAAATGGAGCGCAGATGGAGGAAAACAAAACTAGAGGTATTTCGTATAGCCTGGCGGGAAAATACCCTATCCTACAGAAAAGCATTAAAAACTGCTAGATCTGATTACTTTTTGTCTCTTCTAGAAGAAAACAAACAAAACCCCCGGTATTTATTCAATACAGTCACTAAATTAACGAAAAATAAAGCATCAACAGGTATTGGCATTCCCCAAGAGTACAGCAGTAATGACTTTATGAACTACTTTACTTCCAAAATCGATACTATCAGAGATAAAATTGTAATCATGTAGCCATCAGCTACAGTATCGCATCAGATCCCCTGAGGAACAATTCCACTCATTCTCTACTATAGGAGAGGAAGAATTGTATAAACTTGTTAAATCATCATTAACCCTATTCCATCTAAACTACTAAAAGAGCTGCTTCCAGAAGTCATAGGTCCTCTTTTGGCTATTATTAATTCATCATTGTCATTAGGATATGTCCCCAAAACCTTCAAATTGGCTGTAATTAAGCCTCTCATTAAAAAAACACAACTTGACCTCAAAGATCTAGTTAATTACAGACCGATCTCAAATCTCCCTTTTCTGTCAAAGATACTAGAAAAGGTAGTATCCTCACAATTATATTCCTTCTTAGAGAAAAATGGTATCTGTGAGGAATTCCAGTCAGGATTTAGACCGTATCATAGTACTGAGACTGCTCTCATTAGAGTTACAAATGACCTGCTTCTATCATCTGATCGTGGTTGTATCTCTTTATTAGTGCTACTGGATCTTAGCGCTGCGTTCGACACTATCGACCCCAACATTCTTTTGAATAGACTAGAACACTTTGTTGGCATTAGTGGAAGTTCATTAGCATGGTTCAAATCATACTTATCTGACTGCCATCAATTCATAGCAGTGAATGAAGAGATATCATATCGATCACAAGTGCAGTATGGAGTACATCAAGGCTCAGTACTAGGGCCGTTACTTTTCACGCTTTACATGTTACCCTTGTAAGAGATATTATCAGGAGACATAGTGTTAGCTTTCACTGTTATGCTGATGATACTCAGTTCTATATTTCTTCACGGCCCGGTGAAACACACCAAATTGAGAAACTAATGGAATGAATGCATAGTCGATATAAAACTGGATGACGAGTAACTTCTTACTGCTAAATTCTGAAAAAACAGAGGTGTTAATTATCGGACCTAAGAACCCCACATGTAATAACCTAGAACACTATCTAACACTTGACTGCTGCTCTTTCAATTCTTCTTCATCAGTTAGGAACCTAGGTGTGCTGTTTGATAGCAATCTTTCATTTGAAAGCCATGTTTCTAGCATCTGTAAAACTGCGTTTTTCCATCTCAAAAACATATCTAAATTGCGACCTATGCCCTCAACGTCAAATGCAGAAATGCTAATTCATGCGTTTATGACCTCAAGATTAGACTATTGTAATGCTTTATTGGGTGGTTGTTCTGTACACTTGATCAACAAAGTGAAGTGAAGTGACATTCAGCCAAGTATGGTGACCCATACTCGGAATTCGTACTCTGCATTTAACCCATCCAACGTGCACACACACAACAGTGAACACACACACACCTTGAACATACACCCGGAGCAGTGGGCAGCCATTTTATGCTGCAGCGCCCGGGGAGCAGTTGGGGGTTCGGTGCCTTGCTCAAGGGCACCTCAGTCGTGGTATTGAGGGTGGAGAGAGCGCTGGACATTCACTCCCCCCACCTACAATTCCTGCCGGCCGGAGACTCGAACCAGCAACCTTTGAATTACAAGTCCGACTCTCTAACCATTAGGCCACGACTTCCCCACTACAGCTGGTCCAAAATGCAGCAGCTAGAGTTCTTACTAGAACCAGGAAGTACGACCATATTAGCCCGGTTCTGTCAACACTGCACTGGCTCCCTATCAAACATCGTATAGATTTTAAAATCTTGTTAACTAGATAAAGCCCTGAATGGCTTAGCTCCTCAGTACCTGAGCGAGCTCTTATAGTCCTCCACGTCTGCTGCGTTCTCAAAACTCTGGCCGTTTGATAATACCTAGAATATCAAAATCAACTGCAGGCGGCAGATCCTTTTCCTATTTAGCACCCAAACTCTGGAACAATCTACCTAACACTGTTCAGGAGGCAGACACACTCTGTCAGTTTAAATATAGATTAAAGACACATTTCTTTAACCTGGCTTACACATAACACACTACTACACTTCTATTATTCAAATCCGTTAAAGGATTGTTAGGCTGCATTGATTAGATCAACCGGAACCGGGAACACTCCTCATAACACACGATGTACTCGTTACATCGTAAGAAGAATGTCATCTACGCTAATATTTGTCTGTTTCTCAGTACGTGTCCGGATCAGATGGTGGATCGGCGCCGGGAGATGATGTCTGATCGTCGGCGGAGGCCAGACACCTGGATTAGCCCCCGGGACATATCCCCAGTGAAGACCTCGACTAAAAATAAACAAAATAACTAAAAATATAATAAAATACATAACTACATAATACTATTATTGTTAGAAATTGCAACAATATAAAAATATAAATATAATACATTTATACATTAAAAATTTTAATTAAATCAATAATTAAACAATACATAAACAATAATATCCTGGCCAGAGGAGAACTGGCCCCCCGACTGAGCCTGGTTTCTCCCAAGGTTTTTTTCTCCATTCTGTCACAGAGGGAGTTTTGGTTCCTTGCCGCTGTCGCCTCTGGCTTGCTCAGTTGGGGACACTTGATTTCTAGCGATTATCGTCAATTTGATTTCATAGACACTATTTAAACTAAACTGAGCTAGACAATGACATCACTGAATTCAATAATGAAATGCCTTTAACTGAAAATTGAGTGTTTAATCTTATTATTATACATTACTGACACTCTATCCTCCAATATGATACTGTTAAGTGCTTTGACACAATCTGTATTGTTAAAAGCGCTATATAAATAAAGGTGACTTGACTTGACTTGACTAAAGAGTTAATGCTCTATTGAGATTAACTGGAATGAGCCAAAAGGAAAATGTTAATAGTGCTGTTACATCTGGGTAGATCTGAGCACAGCAAATCTAGGGGAGTCACATGCTAGATTACATAGGTCTCTCACTGCTGTCAACTGAAAAGCACAATTGTACTCTAGATATAGATATGTGGTTTGCAGAATATTCTGTTTCCTGAGAAAAGTGAGACCTTGGTGTCTCCATTAGTGACAGTTAAGCAACTCTGAATGTGAGCTGCTGGGTATTTTGGGAAGTTGTATGCCTGTGGAAAACAGATAAATCGTGCACTCAGGAGCAAAGAGCAGTTTGGAGCATGCATGCTGGATTGTTATTCACTATGGGACATATAACAGTGAGAAATAAAGCCTTCAAAGTTAGTCATGTGGCAAAAGTCTTTTCCCTTTTGCTCTGAGGACGGAAACATGGGGCCTTTGATAGGCAAATGCATTTTTTGTCTTATCCAGTAAATTTCCTGTTTTTCTGCTTGACTTTTCATTTCACAATTTCCTTTAGTGAAACATAACAGTGAAATGTTAAATTTGTTGTTCTATCTATCTATCTATCTATCTATCTATCTATCTATCTATCTATCTATCTATCTATCTATCTATCTATCTATCTATCTATCTATCTATCTATCTATCATTCTGTCTATTATCAGTGGGGTCAGATCACATCATCCCAATCAGACAGCGGGGCACAGGGCCTGAAATAGCTGTATGTCCGTCCTACAACTGGAGGGCAGCTAGGCCACGGAACAGACCTCCTCCCTGGACTGAGGAGTCAGCATCCCACTGCTCCCCGTGGAGGACGTCGGTCAAGCCCCGGGAGGGGATGTGCATGCACATTAAAGCATGAGTGAAGGAGAAAAAGCTGGATGCAATTCCACTGTCCTCTACAGCCAAGGCCAGGGACACGCTTTGATTCCGCTGTCACCCGTCGGGAGAGGATGAGATCCAAAAATGTGACTGTATGTCCTTTCATGCATGTCTATCTGTCTACTTGTGGCCTTCCTATTTCCTGGCTGGGATTTGGGGTGAGGTCAGGATGTTGTGGGAGGGGAGACATCTGTGTGGGTTTCCTACATGTCACTTTCTCATCCCTTACTAGTATTTCCTGTACCTGTGGAGGCTGCGAACAGGACGCTGTCCTCTTTCCACTGCATCGTTGCATTTTCTGTCATCACTGTCATTCAGAAATGATATTCCCCATTTAGATCTATGGGAAGAACCGTTTCTACCAATACTAAAACAGTAGGAGTCCTTGGTATGAACCAGTATTCAGCTCAGCTGAAAGTACAATCAAATTAGCCAAGATCTTTAGGGTTGTCACAGATTCCACGTGGGCCAGTGTCATTAGCTAACTGCAGCTATATTATAAATCTGCTGATTCAATGATGCAGACACAGAAATGGGTATCATGATATTAAGCATGCGAATATGGAATCACTTAGTGCCAAGGATACACTGGCAGTCCGTTTTCCCATGAAATCTCACTGACCTCCAATGGCAGACCATGCCATATCACTGACCAGAGAAACCTAACACTTCATAGTGCACCATGAAATATTGCCCTAGGCTATGGAGCTCACACCAATTATGGTGACTCTGCGCTTAAATAAGCTTCACATTTTCCTCCACTGAGGCCCCTCAAGAAGGGTCTCAATTTAAAGTGAAAACACAGTATATAACCTGATGACAAGCCCTTTAAACACAAACCAAGAAACAGACTGAAAGTCTGTCAGAGAATTCAGCTTGTATAGTAAGTGATTTAACAGAAGAGATAACATGAAAAAAAATAATGAAAAAGAGAAAATAATCTATGCAGCTCTTAAACCGAAAGAAAATATACTATTAATAAATAATAGTAAAAGGGATGCTGTTTATGTATTTATTTTTATTTCTCTGCTCCCATAGCCAGGAAGATCAGAATATTGGGAAAACATTGAGATTTCAAACCTCAATCTCCATACACAGTAAGGCAATTAGCAATTAGCACCGCTAATGTGAAACACATTGCTAAAAGTCTTGACATAAAAACATTTAAAATCCTATTCAGAGTTTGAAATATGGTTTTACAATTACAGCTTTAAAGAGTTCTGCAGTCATCTTTTATATTAAGAACATCCTGGAGAGCTGACAGATATTTGGAGTTTAATCAGTGGAATCTCTAGACGGTAATTACTTTCTATTATATGAAACACTACAGAGTCAGAGTTGGGGCCAACAAATTTCTCATGCTGTTACATAATAAACCTGTATGTGACACATACATCCTAATGCAAATGACAAGTCTTCAAATGTAACTGATTGATAAAAGGCTATATCAATTTTGCTCTTTAAAGTCAACAAAAAATAAAACGCAGGTTACATGGAAAGCTACGCTGCTTAAAAGGATTTTAGCAGTTTGGACTTTAGCACAGACACAGCACATGTTATGACAAAGCAGTCAAACACAGGGTCACCAATCTGTCATATGGTTTTCATTTGTGCAATGTTTTAATGCAGTCATCTATAAGTGGGGCTCTTATAGCTGTAGATTCCTAGAATTTAGAGAAAGCTCATCCTTCTGCCAAAGTCTTCACCCGAGGTGCTGTTATTTGATGTGTAACCGGCCAACACACTGGATGAGTTTTCCACCCTTCCCGATCTCACTATATGACACCTGCACTCACTAAGGCTCTTGATCTCTTTATTGGGGGATTCACAGCAAAGTGAACCTTTCTTTCTACCACTACTATGAAACACAGAGTTTTGAAACCTGTGCAGAGAATAGCGAGTTTTTGTTGTCTCAAACGGCTCACTATTATGATTGGCTGATACCTTACCCCCTGACTGAGGGTCTGGTTTCAGAGGTGTTCTGTTGGAATAAAACTGTGTACATAAGAAATACCACAGCAAAAAAAAAAATAATATGCAGGATATTGATAACCAGGAAATGCCATGAAGATTAAAGTCAAAATAAAAACATGATCTTGTATCTGTAAGAAGGCACAAAAGAGATAAAGCAATTATCATTGCTCAAAAATAACAGTTTAAAAACATATCCAATGACTCCTTCAAAGTTTCTTTAAAACTGTCTTCTACCAAAACTGCAGCCTGTTTAGCATTAAACTGGAACTGGATCTCATCAAGACCAATTAACAAAAGCCATTGACCAGGCAAGAATAAAGACAAGGCTCCCTCTAGTGATATATCATACACTTTTGACAAAGATAAATGTAATCAAAACTGCAGACACTCCAATGATTGTGAATAACAGAAGCAATGCATTCAAATTGGAATGAATTATGCATAGCCCAACTAATTACTAGTTATGGTCAATTAAAAAAGCAACGAAAACATTACCATAATTAATTAAATTGATTGAATGAATCGTCAATACATGATTTCTGTAAATTATTGTGTACATTTTTACTTGTAGATTTAATCGGCATTAATAAGAGTTTTGTACGAAGTGAATTTAAGGATAATGATGAACAATAATCAGGAAAGAACTGATAACACAAGAAAACTTTGGCAGGAGTAATACAAAACTGAACCAATATTTAACAGCATTAACAAGAAGCGACAAACTATGAAAAGTTTCAGACATTAGTTACATTGATTAGAACGCGACCAAATTTAAACGGTCACTTTATAACTAACTTTTCGCGCGCTCTCAGTTTTGACAGCTTCGTTAATCATAATGTGACCGTTCCACTTTTCCTGCGCTTTTTTTAAACGCAAACTTTCAAATTTTCCGCGTTCTATTATAAGGACAGATTTCGAAGTGTTTACGAAAATGCGTTCTCACCTGAGAAGAAGGGAATCCCAATCCAAATCCGACAGAAAAACGTAAAATCTCTCTTCATTTCCAGGTTTCCAGTCCTCCGGGGTTTTAGATATTCTAGCAAACCCGCGTGTTTTCTGATGTAATTTAATAAAGCGAGCAGAAGCACCTCAGATTCAGGTGAAACCCAAAGAAGCGTCTCTGAAAGAGGATGTGCCACGGGAATAAAACGCTCTTTTTCCTGTTGAAATGAGAATCCTGAAGTTCTGAATGGATTTACAATCATTTCCTTTTCCTCTGACTCACTCATCTGCCGCTTTTCGTTCATAAACGCCCGTGTCCTCCTCAGTGATATTACTCCCCCAGTCTGAAGTGTCACATAAAGTGTCTGGCCCCTGTGCTTTAAAGTTTAAACTGACAATGCATTTGCACACAGCACATATATCCTTCCTAGGACCAGCAGTTCATTTGTGTCCACTGTAGGGGACATTTGTTACTATCACTGACAGCAAAATGCCACTGACTTAAATCTTAAAATCCTGAAATTTTTGACACACCAGTTGATTGAGGGTGTCTAAATATAAATGGTTGGTCTCATGAGTATATTTGCAGTGATCTGAATAGGTAACATCTCAAATGTGAATTGCCCCTATAGGTCCAGGTGTGATATGATCCAAACCATGAATAAGATAAGATCACGATAAATGGGACATTATCCAACAGAACTTCACATCCCATCTGACTATTTAAAAAACATAGCCTACTCAGATCATTTCCACTTCAAGGTTTCAAACATAATCCACGAAAGCATTACACAGTGTCATTATGCATCACCTGGATTGTTTTAAATTATTTAAATTAAATTAACAGCATTTTTTAAATGTAAGGCACCATCTGAAACAATAACTAAATGAAGCAGCAGGCGTGTGATAAAACATAACCAGGGACGGGCAGCAATCAGACCTACAGCATGGACTAAAATTCCAGAAAGTGAGAAATGCAGTCAGTATTTTTGAGTGCATATGGCAAACCTTTTTAACATTTAATTCTTAAAATGTATTATTTTCATACTAGTGCTTATTTTTTAGATACTAGTATCTATTCCATTAGGTATGAGCAGGCCTACTTGTTCATTTGTTATTAGTGCTTATTCTAGGTACTAGAACTTTTTCAAAATATTGGTACTTACTACTTTTTAGACTGAAGATGTCCTGAACTTAATAGGTAATAGTACTTTTTATATTTACATTTCAGCTCAGTATGCTAATGGAACATTGACTATTAGCTGAATGAGATTTTAAGTAGGCTGATTTTTCGGAGAGAGGGATTCTTATTTGACATGCTTTGCATTCTCAGATGCAGATTAATATTCATTACTTTTTTATTTTTAAGATGCAAGCTCCTGTGGTGGATGTCCTGGTTATTGCGGTTGTCTGGCTGGTGTGCATGATCTGGTTTCTGGATCTACTTGTCAGCCGATAATCAAAAGGGTCACATACAAACAAACAAATAAATAGTAAACATATATTTTTCCTTGTGTTTTCATGCTATCCTATTAGCAAGATAAGCTAACATACAAAGCCATTTACAAACAATCAGCTCCATTCAATATGTTAATATATTGTACCATGTGAACTCTGATTGGACAGTTGAAAGGTACTCATGTTTATGTAATGATTAATCCTTAATGTTACCCAGTACTTAAACTTAACTACTACTTAACTAACTATAAGCAGCAAATTAGGAGTTTATTGAGGCCAAAGATGTAGTTAATGATTAGTTAATAGTGAGAATTGATCCTCAAACTAAAGTGTGACTGAACTTATAACACTAGTGTCTTTTGTAATTTGTAAAATGTGTTACTAGCAATAGAATAGGTACTCACCACTATTGAAATAAGTAGTGTCTACGAAATAAGTAGTGTCTACTTAATAGGTACTAGCATCTACTGAATGAGTGCCTGTCTCTAACAAATAAGAACTCCTATTTAATGAATAAGCTCTAGCACTTTTTAAAAAGGCACTACCTAGAGAATAAGCACTAGTACTCAGCTAATGAATAGTACAAGTACCAAATGGAATAGATACTATCTAAAAAAAAAAGGTACTAGTATGAAAATGGGAACCAGTATGTTCTAAGGATTAAATGTTAAAATGGCTTGCCATAGTGTGCATGTGTTTTCCCAGGCATGTTTCATGTTTGAGTTGGCTCTTGAAACATTCATTAGAATGAATGTTATGAAGGGGCGGGGGATTCTCAAGTCATAATGTTACCTGGCACATGTACAAACACTACGCCACTTGCTTATGAACTAACTGAGTTTTTAACAGCCAAAAATAAATAATCAAATGAAAGCATTTATAACTGGCAGCTGGGAGTCTGGGTTAGCTTTATCAGTCAAGCTTAATTATACATACATAAAAAAAGTCACATTATAATTACTGCATTCCATTATTGCAAGTAATCCCTTCAGCAGAACACTCAACTCTGCATCACTCCAGAGGGATTGTTCTTGCAGTTTAAGTGTTGTAAAATGTTTTGCATGGGAAAATATGCTAAATAAATAAGACTTGATTTCTCTTTGAGTGCAGATTGTGTGCACTGGAACAGGTTGCAATTAGTAGTTATGACTCATTGATTTTAACTGCGGTTGTTAGCTGGCGGGTAGCAATCCAAAAATAGATGACAGGTCTGTTATGATTGTCTGACTGGCAGCAGGGAAGAGGTAGGATAGCAAAATCAACATGCTTTTCAACTTTTTGTCACCGAAATGAAAGTCTGTGTGTCCAATCAAACTCTGTATTATTTTGGCATGAATCCACCTGTCACTTGGTGGAAGCTAGACAAATTAGAAAAATGCCAATATGTCGAATAGACTGCTTAAAATCTGGGAACAAAATGTGAAGTAAAATGATGATCCAGACTAAATAAAATATAGGTTATGGGTTTGGTAGTGTTGGATTGGCACTTGAGGTCCAATGGAAATCTGGTCACACTTAAGTTTGGGCATCAGTTCTCACTATTAACTAACTAGTAACTACAACTTTTGCCTCAATAAGCTCTCAATTTGCTGCATATTATTATTATTATTCATTTGAAAGTATGTGACCCTCTGGCTGTAATAAACAAAGAAACATATAGTATATATATATATACTGTATATATATATATATATATATATATAAAACAGTAGCAGAGCAATAACTAAAAGCTTTAACATTATTATTGTATACTAGTAGTAGTTTGTACAGATTAACCTACCAAAGAGAGCTATAAAAGTACTGACATTTATTATTATAATTATAATTATTATTATTATTGATCTTTTCCGGTATGCAGCATGAAAGGCGCAGAATTTCCTCTTGCCGTGTTCTCTAGAGTCCAGCTCAAGGACAAGACCTTGAAGTGCCATGATTTCTTCTTCCACATCCTGGGGTCAGGAAACACATTACTCGGCTCTCCCGCTCATCAGAAGGAAATGAGACTGTGTCACTCACCACCAGGAATTAACAACACTGCCAAGAACTAGTTACAACAAAATGAATGGCTTGCATACATTTGCAAACATTACAACAGTTATGAGCTCTGTGTTCAGACGTCGCGTTTCAGAAAAACGAATCGGATGAACTGTAGAGCTTCAGTTCAAACTAATTCTATTAATGCTAAATGCTTTCCTTGCACTTTTCCGTTTTTGTGGGACACTATTTGTGGACCAATGAAAATGAAACTTTCAGTAACCCATGATAATGTTGTGAAGTGAGAGGCTGTATTTGAGCCTAAGCCACTAGTATGGTAAATTTCATGTTAAATCTTGCAACATTTATCCAAGTTGAAAAGATTTAACTTGTTATCTTTATTATACACTCGTATATGTTCAGCACATAGATGAAAACATTAGCACAAACATGTCCAACTTCAGAAATGAAGGCATTGAGGGCTGAAGCAGCAGCCCTGTGTCAAACACACTGGACAAAGTCAGGAGGCTGGAATGTTAATAGGCTGTTTAAATCATGGCTGTTCTGTGTTTAAAGGCAACCTGACTCTGCGGAGGAGGGCTGAGCATTGACTCTTTTTCCAGCAGCCAAACCCCAGTCCCAAGGCGGCAATAATGTAGTTTGAGGGCACCCGGACTCTTATTCTGTTTGTGTGACCCCTTGCAGGAGGCAGGAGGAAAGAGGATGTTGATGCACTTGCCTGCTCCGACAGATAATGGCAGCCCCATCCTTGCTGTTTTCTGCATCCGGGATGCCACCCCAGGTGCTCTCCCCCACTGGAAAGTCAGACTTTATAACCGGACTGTTTCGTTTACCTTTTAAATGTAAATATGAGAGGTAATTGAGCAGATATTGCATTGTGGTATTTTTTACATGCTGTGTAAGTCATATGCATTCATCAGAAATAAAATATCAAAATTACTGTGATATAACAGAACAGGGTGCTTGTTTTTGTCCATTTAACAGGAAGGAAGAGCTAGACATAAATCAAAACTAAACATCTTCCTGCCCTGCCACTAAGCCTCGACACAATGATGGACAGAGCAAACTAACACATGCTCACATTTATTGAATACCGAGAAAACAAACACTGACTACTGATGTAGCAGGAATTAGAAGCATGCTCAATTTTTTAATGATGAAAGTGAAAACAACTGGACAACCCTCTGATAAGAACAAAGTATTTTAATTCATTTCCAAGTAATATCTATAATTACTTTGCATATCTACAAAGGCAATGATGAAAAGAATATTGTGCAATATGCATGTCAAAGAGTGCTGTTGTAATTTTTTAGAATCACATTAAAAACCTGCACTGATTTAAACCATATAGTATTTATTTACCATTTCTTCAGTATTTGTAATTAACTAAAAAAAAGGAAAGAACCGTAGGTGAAAGGGTAAAGAATTTTGTCCATATTTGTGATAAATATAAAATAAAGATTCTATAGAATTTGATCTAAAACAGATTCTATAATTAAAATAAAATAAAGGTTTATCCGAGGGTAACATGGCAATGTTGTTACTGTCATCAAATAACAACAGTTATACTTGTAAAATCTAATCTGTGTGATCAACAGACATCTGGTACAAAAATCAATTAAGAATTTTGTATGGTCCCTTTTGTCTCTTTGATGAAAAACAAACAAAATAAATTCACCACAGTATGATTGATTAGCATTATGAGAGCAGCACAACTTTAATGTATCAAAAGTGATGCCAAATATGAAAAACCTCAGACTAATACAGACTTGTGAACACAGTTCAGGTTACTAGAGTGTCTACAGGCTTTGTTTTACATCTCTGATGGACACTCAAAGGGGAAGTGGAGGATGCGGATGGCTTGGGCTTTCTGACCGCGTTCACTGAGGCACGTGCTAAAAAAGGGGAATGCTTTTCCTCGTGGCCCGCTGGAGAAGAAACACAGCAGCGCCATGTTATCTGCATTATAAAAAGACACTTTCTTTTCCTCACAGTCCAGGAAAACCCCAATCCTGCAAGGTGGGGTCATCACAGTCAGTGGCGTCCAGGGCTGCGTGCCGGCCGAGTACTGGCTGCCATTGCGCAGCCGGAGGGTCCAGTACCCATTCTCAGGGCACAGCTTGACTCTTACCTGACGATTCACTGATTCCAGAGCAACACCCAGGTCCCATTTAGGATTGTTACTTACATCCACCTCCCAGTAATGCCTGCCTGACTGGAAGCCTTCTGTTGCAAGAATGTTGACACACTGAAGGAAGCGTTTGGCATCACATGTGTAACTGGTCATTTTGTCGCTCTCGATGACTTGGGTTTTGTTCCTGGAAAGCTGTAGACTGGGATGAGCTGTGTCTTCATCAAATATCAACGGTGCTGGGCCTGGGAATAAAAGACACACTATCATAAACGGCATTGACTGCAAAACCTTGGGTTTTGAGAACCATTTTAATTTAAAAAAATAAATGCTTGAATCGATGAAAGGGTTTTTCATGATGTTCAGATCTGTTACTGGTTCTTGATTGCCTACATTCTTCTGCGTGTGCGAGAAAACTGTTTCAGCCGAGTAACGAATGCAATTTAGTTGCCCTCGCTGCTTGAATGCAACACAAAACATACAGCATGATCCAAACTGTGAACAATGACTCTGAAATAAAAGGTATCTTTTCCATGTTTTTGCCCTAACCAGCACTGGTTATCTCTACCCATGTTTTTACAATATTTAAACTGTCTGAATATCATTTTTGCATGACTTTAATAGCCATAATGAAAGCAAAAATGTATAATTTACCTCAGATCTTCAGTTCAGAATTTTTTTTTTAACTATTCAAACTATGAATTTTATGTGAACAAGTGTATTCCCTGACAAAGATCAGTATCAGTCAGGGATAATGTATTTTGAATAATGTTAAAATGGATGGCATCATTTTTATTAATTTGATTATGTTCTTTTTACCATTTCACTGTGAGTGTGAAACAGCACTCTTCTTATTGGCTTTTTTTATTTGTTTTGATTGGTTGATTTTATCTTGTAGTCGGGTCATGTCTGGTGTAGACACGCAAACTGCTTGTCACTGGAACATTATCACATCGCATCTGACATGAGGTGCGTTCCAAATTGCGTACTTATGCACTATTCTATGACGTTTTATAGTATAAATGTGTTCACACTGAAAATTACAAAAAGAAAAAGTGCACTTTAAATACCCGGATGATGCACTTAAATAGCCGAAAAAATTAAGTGTGGAATGTTGAACACTTATTGCACTCAACTGTTGAACCTTTAATTATGTAGCGAAGGGGGAGGGGATATCAGACTCCGATTATTAATGACAAAACATAATTCATATATTACATGGTTGAGTACATAGTGTATAGTGTGTCATTTTGGATGCAGCTATGGTGTTAGGAGCCCAATCTTTTAAAAAAAACGTCAAAAGAACTCACAAATCAGTCTTGAACTGATTTATTGTTTTTTATATCAGTCTAACCACTCATTTAATTGGCTGTAATGGTTCTTCACTTTTTCATTGAACCTCAAGTCATTAGTTATCATGTCAAACTTGATGAGCTCCAACTATTTTATGTAAGGAATAACCGAAGACATATTTCTTACTGAAATTTGACTATCATACTGTACAGGGACATATCAAAGTGCTTGTGCCTTATAAATAGCCAATAACCTTTAGTTTGTGTGATTTGTCTTTAAAGCTAACAGATATTGACTAAAAGCCAAAATAAAAATCCAACTTTAATGAAATGAACCAGTGGAACTGGTATACATATATGTGTGCTATGAAGACATGTGCTAGACGGTATGAAACGTAACAGTCCCTGTGTTTTTATACTATGTGTAAGTTTTAAACCCTGATGTGCAACATGGAAGTGAAATACAATGAAATCAGTAGAATAGACGACTGCAGTTTTTCATCATTTCCTGATAAGGGTGTAACCCTACATTTCTATATAAACTAAAATTTGTGAAGAACTGCTAAAACTGACATCCAAATCATGGTCTAACATGAGCCCACTGCGCCATTCGACAAATCACCGAATCCTTTGCTGCCCCAAGGGGGGCTATTCGTACTGTCACTGTGGCAATAACACCATCTGTTACAGAGGAAAATGAATACCTTGAGCTATTTCTCTACTTTAATACCTCCTATATTGGCTTTGCTTTTTTTAAAACAAATAATGCAAATACAAATATTAAAGATCATGTAGTGACCACCCGGTTTCACAGACGGGGCTTAGAGTAACCCAGGATTAGATCAACGTTCAATTAGGACATTTAGGCATTTTTTATGAACGTGCTTAGAAAAAAAACATTATTGGTGTGCATCTTGAGACAAATCAAAGGCACTGGCATGTTTTAAGATCAGCCAGTGCAAGTTTCTTTCAGCTCAGACTTGCATTTTAGTCTAGGACTAGGCTTAAGCCTTGTCTGTGAAACCGGGAGACAGTGTTTAATGGATAAAGTATTGTGGCAAAATGTAATTGACAAATTACCTGGACTCAAATGTTGAAACATTTTTCGCCACACAGTGTATTGAAGAGGAGCAATGCGTTTACTTCTGAAAGTATTCAGGTTGATATTCAGCTCATGCAGAGGTGATCTGGAGCCATAGAGACATCAAGATTTGAATAATAAAGACATTAAAAGTTTGGTAGAGATAAATGATTACTTTTATCATTAATAACTTTTATTTTCAAATAGTTGAATAAAACAGTTAAATAGTTCCAGTAGTTTATACTATGGTACCGAAACTGGTACCAAAAACTGTGAAATTTTAGTGGTTCAGACTAATAAAGAGTCATAAAAGGAACATTATCAGATATCTACAAGGTGGTAAATACCGGTAATAATAATAAAAATAGCTTTTTAATTGCTTCTCACCTGGAATTCAATTCTGGAAGCTGTGGAAGGAGAAAATGGAATAGACCAGGTTATTTCATTGACTCAACTACAGAAGCTAGCAAGAACACAGAAAAAGCAAACCATCTGTCTGATAATTAACAGCACATGCTCAAATCACTGTAGAATTGATTTTTTCTACAGTTCTGCTGTTGTGTGAAATATATATGAGACTGTGGCTGTAGCTACACTTCAGTAATAACTCATTCTGACAACCAGCACTCTAGATTCTTGTGTAAATATGACATTAATATTCCAAATATTAGTTCTTTGACAAATGGATATGCAGCAGCAGCATTACAAATGGAAACAGTCATTATAATCACCTCTACAAGTACTGATTGGTCTGTGCTGCTGGCAGTCTGTCGTAGCATGTTGATGTTCTGCTCCACGTCTCTGATGGCCACCTGTAGGGCCTCCAGATGTCGCTCCAGCCTCTGCAGCATTTCCTCTTGCTCCCTCTTCAACTGCTCCAACATGGCTTCCTCCTCCACCCGCAGGAAGTGATGCAGAGCCTGGAAGTCGCTGTGCACTCGCCCCTGCAGCTCAGATCCCATTTTCTGAGGGTAGGAAAGGGAGAGTTGTGTGATTCTGTTTAGCAGGAAGTGCCACATTGTGATCTTTCCCTTTTGAAGGTAGACCCACTTTTATTTTCTCCATCTTGTCTTTGTCTTCACGCATCATAGTGGCGTAGGCCTCTTTGATGGAGAATTCCGATTCTAGATGCTCCTTTAATTGCTTCTAGAAAAGAGCAATTGGTAAACAGACACAGTATTAAAGAAAAGTATTAAAGTATTAAAGTTTGCCTTAAGGTCCTTGCACACTGAGTCCGAAATCTTCGTATATGTTTTTTCATATTCGTCATCCTTTTCTATCAAAATGCTTGTTACAGATGCGAAAGCGCAGAAAATCGAACCTGATCCGAATTTTTTTACGACGGACGAAAGTTTCGGAGGCAGTGTGTAAACATGATTGACACAAAGTGAGGTTGTATTTATTTTTAAACGTACAAAAAATTTGGACGAAAATTTCAGACTCAGTGTGCAAAGACGTTAGTCAGCACAGTCCATTTACTGACAAGAGACTAGAGCTTTCCAAAATCACATTTTAACTGGCTTCAAGCAATTCCCAGGATTCAGTATCTACAGAGTCAACAATAAAAAATAAACATTAAAAATGTAAAGTGGAGTTGCAAAACCAGCATGTTAGAGTATAAAAACATTTAATGTCCTAGAATTTTTCTTTTTATCTGAAGAGCACAGTTTATTGAAGTAAGTGGGTCGTCTGAAAAACAAAAACACTCTAAAATCATTTCTCAGTGTGATCAGACTCCGTAATGTGCAGTGAAGTGAAGCGAACCATTTGAAACAGATTCCATAGATTCGCATCCTCGTGCAATAACACTGGGTCTTTAATGATCCAATTATGATTTATTGTGAGGTACTGATTCATATCATTCATGTATAATATTATGAGGTCACTGGTTTATCTGAGATAAAGTTGGAGCAAAATCAAGTGAACAAAACAGGTAAGCAGGTAAACCTACCATAACTGAACTTTACTTTTCATACAAACAGCTTTAGGTTTTGTTTTCTTGTACATTCGTGTTTGTTTAATACTTAATGATAAGTGATTGTTGCAGATCCGTAGTTTTCTTTTAATTTAATTTTAGTAGACCTGTAATTTTAAGGTTATTTTTAAGATGTTGTGATGTAACAATTTCCTTTGTGGGATCAATAAAGTAAATCTAAATCAATAAAGTTTATTTAAGTATAATAAAGTATATCTAAATGTGAAAGTTTTTACCTGTAACTCAGTAAACGTCATTAAATATTTTCAAAATATGGTTTTCTCTTTATTGTTAGTTAGTACATGCCTGATACAACCTAATAATCACTGTAGTAATGAAGAGCTAATCGCTAAGAACTAATCAAATCTTGGAAACTCCAAATTTCCACTATTTTTCTGTGTTTTCAACAACAAGTCACAAACTGGCTCAGCACTGCTGTACATTTAATTCAGATTAATGGCATGTAGACACAAAGATGAACTGTGGTTGGCCTCTTCATGACAATGGAGGGCGTGGACAAGATTGTATGCTGACAGAAAACCTAAATTCCACAAATCTCATAACTGGCTGTGTTATAAAACATAAACAATTAACAAACAGGTGAACTCATGTTTATATTGTATGTAAACCATATTGCTTAAGGTGGTATAAAACATCCTGTATAACATGTCTGAAATGCTTCATTATGAAATTACATATTATAATAAAGCAACAAAATTATAGGAAGGCTACGGAAATAAAACAAGGACCAGCAGCAGATGATACAAAACCCATTTGTGGTGTGTTGGAAATTTACAAGTCACACGACTAAGGCTTGTGATTTTTGAAAAGAAAAACCATGAGGCTTTACAGACCTTTATATCTCAACAAATGAGGAAGGACATTTTCATTTAATGAAAAACAGAACTTGCCATTTAATGCTGACATTGCTCATATGTTCTATTCCTTACTTCTCCTGATGTAGGGCAAAATAAACAGTTGATAAAACTGAAAGACACGCTGCACAAGACACACAAGGTTTACTAAGCTACAGACTTGCCTTTTCCTGACTGTGGAAAGACAACTCACCTCCAGATACTTGACAGATGCAGATGTGGAGCTGGCCCTGACCTTCTCCACAAGGCCAGCTACTAAGTAGTTGGTCTGAAAGCATTTGTTGGGAAACACTTGTCTGCACTGAGGACAGGACACAGGAGCCCTAACTGTCTTCCAGTATGACACGATGCATCTTCTGCAGAAGTGATGCATGCAGCCCAGCATCACAGGGTCTTTGAAGAGCTCAAAGCAGATGGCACATGTCAGATCATCTCTGAGACTCATCTTATGCTTGTTGGTCGCCATATGGAGCAGATTTTCTGTTTCACTTCCGCTTCTGGCACAGTACATGTAATAATGAAAATGAAAAGTGATAACCTGTTCTCATCACTACTCAGTACTTTAAAATGCCCTAAAGGTAAAACAGGTTTGCATATAAAGATTAAAAAAACAACAAATCTGGTGCCTTTTGCAAAAAATGCCCAAGGGTAACCATATTTTGTCAAAATACTATTGTTAATTTCTTATTCTTGCTTATGGGATCTGCATCATGGTACAGTGATGGGCTCAGATCTAGCATGTGAATTATGATATATTTACCATGGTTCTGTCATATTCATGTATTGTACTATGGCACATGGTATTAATGACACACGAAGTCCAATAACCCATGGTTAATGTTTGACGACTGTCAGCAGTTTTACTGTAGTAACTTCCGTGATTAGGAAGAAAATATAAAGTTATTATTGTGATTCCTTGTTGTTGTATTCTGTGCTAGTTAATTTACTTCCGAAACAAATCAATGCATTTATCAGATTCATCGAGAATTTTACGACAGCTTTTCACCATTCACAATAGCTACTAAACGTAAACCTTTTCTTTTTATAATATCAAAATCTATTTTATTAAAGCAAATGCACAAACATAGCATTATCTTACACGTAAAAAAGTCTCAGAATGTGTAGTTGCGCTAGTAGAGAGCGTGTAAACATTAGCTTGCGAGTTAGCTACACAGCTAAACACAGCAACAACACGAATAACACCGAAAATAAAGACGCATAGATTAAACGCGTCATGTTATTTCATAAATAAACAATATAACTTACCTTTTCTGTTTTGGTTTGGTTTCCCGTGGAGTCCCAGACTCAGAGAGACTGTGAATCTCTTTATTCCTGTCTGTGAGTTCTTCAGTTTCTGAAAAGTGCTTTCGGTTTACTTCTATTATAGTGACTCTTATTCAGCACAATGTTTTCCTTTTAAACACATGATTGAACAGAAACATGGATTAACAAATACAAACCCAGAGTTATCCATCTTTTGGGGAAAAAGTTGCATGTTTTGTGCATTCAACTAAAAGCCTTGCAGTAATAATATTTTATATTATTCTTGAATTGAACAGATAATGCCCAGGTGCTACGTACTTACATGAAATGTAGAGGGTTTTTCTCTCTCTCTTAACATACCACACTATTTTCACAATACTCCCACTGAAGGAGACCAGATGTTTTTTATCACAAGATCTGTCAATAATAACTTGAGTCAAAAGTCCAGTACACCAAAGCTTATTTTTAAAGAAGTTGTTGTTAAATATCTATTTTTAAAACACTAAACTAGAATCATTCTGAATTCTGTCCCTCAATGTAATGTCCCACAAATTTCAATATTGCCATATTTTTATAGCTGTTAGATGAAGAACACAATAGGACACTGAATACGATTTCATCTGAAAGGTTGAACTTTGTTCTCAAGATTAGAGTAGTTTTCATAAGGGCAAGTATCCATAAAGGGCAAGGTGTCACATTTTTGTCATTAGTTGTTACATTTCGTTCCTCTTTTTTCTTTTCTTTACCATGTGTTTACTAAAGTAAAAAGTGAGACAGCTAGACTGACTTTAATGAATGTCTTAGAATATTTCGAAGATGTTATTAGCAAAAGATTACATGTTACATGCATTTAAGAAAGGAGATGCAAGTTTGAAAAGAGATAGCTAAATGAACATTCTCCTTGTGCTATTGAAACCTTATGGGCTGTCCATGTCATTTCACATCAGTAAATGCACATCACTCATGACTGTAACAGCTGTAACACATCTGGGTGCATGTTTTTTTTTATAGCAGTATCTCAGGTGTGACTGAGCTCTCCATACAAACCCCTGCAGAAGCAAGCACCTGACTCACTCACCCAAGGCCAATATGAAACGGTGCATTTACACAAAATTTCCCCCTCAGAAACAAAATACTTAGGACTCTAGAAGAAATCATAGCCATCAATTACTGCAATGCATTTGTTCAGTTATTCCCTAGTCAGAGTGATTGTCTCCCTAAAAGGGCCAGGGGGACGTTATAATTAGAAGTTTACTGTGTGACATTCATACTGAAATAGAGCTATGGATGTCATCCCAATTAAACTGTCAAGCAATGTTCCGCAGATCTTAATTCATATCACAATCATATCTCATTTGATTTGATCTGTGTACAGAACAGCGTCACATTGCATAGACAGATCCCTCCACTAGAGCAGTTCCTCCCACAGCCTGCATGCATTCATGCACCTAAAGTTCACTTGCCTACAGCTGGTGGTTTGCTTTAAAAAAGAAAAGTGCATTTATTTTCCCTCTCATGGATATACATTTAGTACGCTATGCTTCTGTGTTTTTTCTGAGGATGAAGCTGATCCTGAAAGGGACAATAGCGTGAAGCTGTCGCGTGCAGTGGGGATGCGCGAACTTTACCGCGCGTGCTGCGCTATCATCCCGGTTATTATAGGGGTGATGTCTGACAAATAAGGTGAGTGGATTGTTCTCCGTTTTTAGGTGTCCTGTAATATTCAATAGGATGGAGAAATACGTGTTTTCAATTAAATATGGCACGTGGCAGGTGTCTCTATCAAGGTTGTGCACATCAGAATATTAATTCGAATTTGCTTTTAATTCAAAGAAATTCATGTAAAAGCTTTAAGTACATTTTTAAATAATACATTAAATTTTCAGTGTGAATTACCATCGACATATGAGATATTGCAAGCAATATTATGATATTAATACATGAGATGCCACCATATGTTTTGTGTAAGAAATTACCATACATTTTAAGCAACATTTCATTTTCCAGACTTACCTCAAGGCGATTAAAATATAGCCATCAGTATACAGTATACGTAAATAAATTCACATTTGATGTCAGTATTTATTAAATGTTGCACAGTTGACATATTTAATGAAACATTAAGTTTTTTTAACATATTTAATGTTACATGTTTGATGAAATATGAATAGCCTATTAACGTAATATTTAATATATTAATATAATAAAAAATAAAACGTATATTAAATATATTGCATTTTTGCAATGCAGCATGCCATAATATATATATATATATATAAATATATATATATATATATATATATATATTTGGCTGTGTTAACTGTTTTAACATTATCTAGTTTAGAGAAATACAGAATGACTAATGTATTTTGAAAAATCAGAGAATAGACATCATTACTCAAAATGAATGAAGTGAATTTCTTTGCAATGCATTTCAGTAAATTTCTCTTCCTGTCATTCCAATTCAACATTCTGTGGGACGTGGCCAATTCAATTCAAACTCCAACTCATGAACTGAAAGGGAGCCAGTTCCTAAATTCTGAACTTTATAAGCCTTTTTGCAGTTGATTGTTGAGATATCTTATGTGTTTCCAAAACCCCAGAGTATCTAGGATAGTCTTTATTATTTGCATTATGTACAGTTCCTCCAATGTTGTTTTTAGTTGCAGAGATGCAGTCATAAAGCATTTGATTACATCAGTTGGACGAGTATCTGGTACACTTAGAGCAGTCCTCATGATCAGTTAGCACATCATTAATGGGGCTTCCAAGAGCTCTTGATGTGCAGGAAGAGCATCCCCAGCAGAACGTCATAATGACAGTAAAGCTGAATCATGGGGGACGTTTGAGGGAGACAATCAACAGACCCTGTAGCCTTTTATTTGTGTTGATTCCTCTTTACACGTACACACACAAACAAGAGAGCAGTCAACAACAACAAAAAAAAGTAGTGGCAATTCTGGGCTGAAGTGTTTTTCCATTGGTTTCCATCTCAAAATGCAGTTTTCGAGCTTGATATTCATTAACGTAACACTTTGTATTATATGAAACACAGAATGCCTTCTGGAAAGAGTCCATACAAATGCAGAGAGAAAACAACATTCCTATTTCTAGTCTTGATCTATTAGAAGTAAGTGAATGGACTGTCATATTCTGCACATAGTCGATGACTTGTCCAAATGAATGAACATTGAAAGGAAAGGCCATGTGTCTTAAGGGATATAACCTTTTGATGAATAGCGTCTTACATGTGTCTCTGGAGGACAAACTCAAAAAATCTGCAGAAAGTGAACAGAAATAACAAAAGCACATCCTATTGTAAATTAACAATGTCCTCTTTTGTCACTTGAAGTCAACACGAAATTAAGATTGACCTTGTTTTCTTATTACATGTTCACAGTGCATGTTCTGTAATATTACTCAATAGCCACACAACTCTTTAGGCTGTATTTTAGCCTTTATTTTGGCTTTTTCAAGTTGATTTTAAAGTGTTAAAGCCTGGTGCCAAATTGGTTATATTATAAATCCAAGCAGAAAAAGACATTTATTTTTATGGCCAAAACCCTTTTGTACACACCTTCAAAGCTCTTAGCTGCTCAGTAAAAAATGGAGGCAATACTTTTTGTAAGAAACAATAGAAATATGCCCATCAGCTAAAAACAATGTTACAACCTAGTTTGCTTTTTTTAATTCAATGCACCCTGAAAGATTGAGTGTCCTGCAAAAACTGTGTCATCTTTGGTGGAGGGAAGACCGTATTAGAGCAGTGTTTTTGTTTTCAATTACTGAATGACCTAAGATGCCAAAGTCTTTATTGGCAATTTTCCTTTTCCCTTGAGCAAAAGGCTGTCCATAGAGTTTGTCGTATAATCAGCTTAAATGACAATATAGGCACTTCTAAATCTGCTCATGAGCTCAAATCGTTCTTATAAATAAAGCTCTGCATCGTCTTGCTTTGAGGAGCCTGTAAATTGGATTTTAATGAAGCTCTATCCATCTCTTATGAGCAAGAGAGGGCCTCGTTAACCTTTTTGTAATTAAATATGGTTCAGTATTCTGGTAGCAAAATCATGATGATAGCTAAGTATTAAATGGATATTATATTAGTCGTTTTTCAATAATAGCTTTAATTGAACATGATAAAAAGTAATAACATAGATGTCTGTGTTTGTGTAAAATGTGTGCGTCTCAAATACAATTCCATTTTTCAGGCTAATGATATCGTTATCTAACTCTCAGTTATATGCCTTGCAGTGCTGTAATGATATATTATGATTTACTTCCTTCAGTAGATGCGTATGCTACATATTTCATCAGGTGTGCATGTCTCATCCAGAGCATGCATCACTCACTTCTACTCCAACTGAGCATACAAAAAGAAAAGAAGACATCATTCAGCTTCCCTGCTGAGAATGAGATCTCTGGCGTACATTTATAATTGAACATGTGCAATGAAATGTGAACCACTGAAAGGAGTAGAATAACAGCTGGCATATATGTACCAATATATAATGACATAAAATATAATGGTACAAATAACATACTATTCATATACTGACTAAACATCGCCTTCACACAGGTTGCTTAAAAATGGCTATAATGAAAAGGCTAACTCCATCGCCCACCATTGTTTGGTTGACCCAGACACAATTACAAAAGAAACCCATATAACAACAGAAACAGTGCTGTGGATACTTAATTTGGCATTTGACGCATCAGGACCAGAGTTTGAAATTCCAGTCCCATTCTTCTCTCTTTTTCTATCATATATAGAAAATATTAGAAAAGTGGAAATAGCATGCCTAACCTGCCTTAACAGGCATTAACATTGGCTGTGTTGTTGTTAAGTCAACAACTAAATCAGAGGTGTCAAACTCCTGGAGAGCCACAGCCCTGCAGAGTTTAGTTCCAACCCTGCTCCAACACACAAACCATGTATTTTTCAAACAAGCCTGAAGGAAATGATTAGCTGGATCAGGTATGTTTAATAGGGGTTGGAGCTAAACTCTGCAGGGCTCTGGCCCTCCAGGAATTGAGTTTGACACCCCTGTACTAAATAATATGTTGTTATCTTCCACAATTTGCAGTAAGTTCAACTAGCTTCTAGTACTATTTCCACTTAGAGCATGGATATTATTGCTATTTTCACATGGCCTCAGCCAAATTTAATGTATTTTCTTGTGGTATTGTTATTTTATTACAATTTAAATTCAGAAATCAAAAACAAATTCTTCAGAAGAGGTACATTCAAATGAGCAGATGGTATGCATCTTTTGAATAGCAAAATTAAAATTGCCATGTCGGTGCCAACTGTTTGTACTGTAAGAAGCAAAAATGTTCTTGTCTGTTTGACAGGTTGGTGTTGTATGTCCTTGGTTAAAATGGGCCAATCAGATCTAGCCAATGGAACGGAGGACACGGTCTATGATGGAAGTGAAGAGACCAGCCTGGGAAACGACAGCATGAACACTTACAAACCAGCTTTTGTGGATGACGTCACCAAGCAACTGAGTGTCCAAATATCTCTCATCTTTGCATATTCACTCATAATCCTGCTAGGATTTGTGGGTAACACCCTGGTGATTTACATGATCATTCTGTACAGAAACATGCGCACAGTCACCAACTTCTTCATTGCGAACCTGGCCTTGGCTGACCTGATGGTGGACACAGTCTGTTTGCCTTTCACGCTGGTTTACACGTTGTTGGACGAATGGAAATTTGGAGCAGTGATGTGTCATATGGTGCCTTACAGTCAAGCTCTCAGCGTCCACGTGTCCATTCTCACCCTAACGGTCATTGCTCTAGAGCGCTACAGGTGTATCGTCTTCCACCTTGGCCAGCGCCTCAACAGGTGTACCAGCTTCATCATCATCGGCCTGACCTGGGCATTTGCTGCTATACTGGCTGGCCCGCTGGCTATTTTCCGAGAGTATCGCCATGAGGAAATCCCATACATTGACTTGCGGATCGCAGTTTGCTCTGAGAAATGGCCTAACGCCACCAATCGGGATGCTGTCATCTACAGTTTATCGATGATTCTCCTGCAGTATGTGGTCCCTTTGGCGATCATCAGCTACACTTATGTGTGCATCTGGATCAAACTGAAGAACCACGTCAGCCCTTCCAACCGCAGCGACGGCATTGGCCGCCGGAAGAAGACCACGAAGATGCTGGCGCTGGTGGTCGTGGTCTTCGCTGTTTGCTGGCTTCCCTTCCATATATTTCAGCTGGCTAGCGATCTCGACTTGATTCTCAAGTTCAAAGAATACAAACTCATTTACACCTTGTTTCACATCGTGGCGATGTGCTCTACTTTTGTCAACCCATTGCTCTACGGCTGGATGAACCAAAATTACAGGAATGGCTTTCTCATGTTCTTCCGCTGTGAACACAAGCCGGACACCATCTACCCTGATGGGTCCTTCAGGACTCGATCTTTGAGGGGGATGATTGTGAATGGCTACAATGATGGTCAGCCCGCAACTGCTGTCTAATCATGAAGACGGAGTCTTCCTCTGTCAGGAGGAGCCTGCTTAATGCACAGTATATACAGTAGGGTTCAATGGAGCTAAAGGTGCATTGGGGTAAAATAATAAGATAATAATTGGGGTAAGATCATAAATAGATGACTGACTTTTCCCTTTGATGACATGACGTGGTTGAGTAATCACCATATTTATAATGAAAGCATGACATAATAAAATATAATATTTATTGTTACTGCTGAAAACCATATTAAATTATTATGAGGATCTCTTTCAAGAATCATTTATTTATTTATTTAGTCATTTAGCAGACGCTTTTATCCAAAGCGACTTACAAATGAGGCCATAAGAAGCAATCAAAACCAATAAAAGAGCAACAATGTGCAAGTGCTATTACAAGTCTTGGTTAGCCTAACGTAGTACAGATAATTATTATTATTATTATTCATTTTTTTTTTATTTTTTTTTAAATAAAAAGACATATAGATAAAATAAAATTAGAATAGAGAGTGCTAAAGTTAGAGGGTCAAGTAAAGATGGAACAGATGAGTTTTTAGCCGTTTCTTGAAGATGGGTAAGGATTCGGCTACTCGGATTGAGTTGGGCAGGTCATTCCACCAGATGGGAACAGTTAATGAAAAAGTCTGTGAAAGTGTTTTTGTGTGTCTTTGGGATGGTACAATAATGTGTCGTTCACTTGAAGAACGCAAGCTTCTAGAGGGCATATAAGTCTGAAGTAATGAATTTAGGTAAAGGGGTGCAGAGCCAGTGGTGGTTCTGTAGGCAAACATTAATGCCTTGAATTTAATGCGAGCAGCTATTGGTAGCCAGTGCAAATTGATGAACCGAGGCGTGACATGCGTTCTTTTCAGCTCATTAAAGATTAATCTTGCAGCGGCATTTTGGATTAATTGTAGAGGTTTAATAGAATTGGCTGGAAGACCTGCCAAGAGAGCATTGCAATAGTCAAGTCTGGACAGAACAAGAGCCTGAACAAGGAGTTGTGTTGCATGTTCCGAGAGAAAGGGCCTGATCTTCTTAATATTGTATAATGCAAACCTGCAGGACCGGGCAGTTTTAGCAATGTGGTCTGAGAAATTCAGCTTATCATCAATCACAACTCCAAGGTTTTTGACTGTTTTTGAAAGAGTTATGGTAGAGGAGCTTAACTGGAAGGTGAGATTGTGATGAAGCGATGGGTTAGCTGACATAACAAGCAGTTCTGTCTTAGCTAGGTTGAGTTGAAGGTGATGGTCCATCATCCAGCAAGAAATGTCTGTTAGACACGCTGAGATGCGAGCAGCTATCGTTGGATCATCAGGATGGAATGAGAGGTAGAGTTGAGTGTCATCAGCATAGCAGTGATATGAAAAGCCATGTTTCTGAATGACAGAACCTAGTGATGCCATGAAGACAGAAAAGAGAATTGGTCCAAGAACTGAGCCCTGAGGCACCCCAGTAGCTAGATGTTGAGACTTGGATACCTCACCTCTCCAAGATACTTTGAAGGACCTATCAGAGAGGTAAGACTCAAACCACTGGAGATCTGATGGTTGACCGTATCAAAAGCAGCAGACAGATCTAGCAAGATAAGTAATGAAGATCTGGAAGCCGCTCTTGCAAGTCTTAGGGCTTCAACAACAGAAAGCAAGGCAGTTTCGGTCGAATGTCCACTTCTGAAGCCAGATTGGTTACTGTCCAGGAGGTTGTTCTGTGTGAGAATTAACATATTAAACTAGCATTATATTTATTGAACAAAAATACATTTTATTTATCAAAACATAGTACAAGTATTGATCGTTTTAAACAAGTATTAACATGTGAAATGCAAAATATTACTTCAGCTAAAGTATTTGTATCATTACTGGTTGCTTTTGCCCCATGCTGGTGAGCCTTTTACTCCAAGTGGAGAAAAAAACCCTCATGCATTTGCATTATGTTTAAACAAAACAAAACTTTTTCATGATTTATTTTACCACAAAAATGTGTTGCTCCATAAATGAGCAATAAAACTGATTTTTTTCTGCAATCATACATTATGGGAGTAGAGAAAAGCAGATTTTCCTTATGGTGTGCCTTTAGCCCTGTGTGGACACAAGTGGTGTCCATTTATTATCAGCCTTGTGCAAAACTCTTATTGATAATGTGAGGAGACAGCCTGGATGCTGCTGATAGGCATTCAGCTCTGGAAACACTTTAGAGCCAATCACCTAAGCTGTAAATGGCATGTGATTGATCACACTTAGGATTTGGAGAAAGCGATTCATTGGCTTTCCCATAAATCTGGCATTTGCACGGAGGGCACAGGACCTACTGGAAGGACATTATTTTAAATCTGCCATCATTGCTCATGGGGCCACAGAACTTTTTGAGTCAAATCACCAGAGCCATAAACATCATGCGACTCATGTCAAGTCAAGTCACCTTTATTTATATAGCGCATTATACAATACAGATTGTCAAAGCAGCTTCACAGTATTAAACAGGAAAACAGTCAGTTTCCCAGTTAAAACACTCAGCTTTCCAGTTAAAGTCAGTATCTGTCATTCATTGACGTCATTGTCCAGCTAAGTTCAGTTCAAATCACTCAGAGGCCATATGAAATGGTCTCATGACAACTCTGATTGGCAGATAGCGGAACAAAGGGGGCACATAATTGCATACCCTTCACTAGTAACTATTTTGAGCTGTTACATAAAGTCCGATTCATGCTTTGAGAGCCCTTCAAAACAGAATCTTGCACTGGTGAAATACTGGTGATATATTGGTGAAATATGTTGTTTTTTTTATGTTTTCAGAGTACACAGCAAATGTGAAATTGCCATTGCTTTGTAGAAATCTGGTGCCAAAGCTGACTGATCCTACCATGATCGTGGTTAAAAATGTGTTCATACATTGCATTACATGGGATACAGTATCCACATAGTGTGCTCTGTTTTATTTTGCACATTTTGGCAGATGTTGTTCTAGGTGTTAATGTACAAGCATACAGGAAATTAGCATAATATGCATATGCATAGGTTGTGTCTCAATCAGCTCTATAGTTACCGAACTCATAAATCAGCACTGGTAAGGACTCTGGTTCCATACTCATTAGGACAATGGTACTCAATTTCTTTCGACATGACTACGTACAACGTAACATACATTGGCGTAGAGCATAACCACTGGTATGAATGAACAACTGGCGGGACCCATATTGTATTGATATTATTTTTTATATTTTATATACATGTACTTACAACATTTCAGCTGAATATATAATGCTATATGTGTTCATTTGATATGTGTTTATGCTGAAATATACAAAAAAAATGGAATGCCATTAAAGTTACTGAGTTGATTGTGCATTTTATGTTTGACGCTTCAAAAATGTTAGGGTTAGGGAGGTAGGGTAAGGGAGCATAGTGAGCATGATGCTCCCTGGTTTTCGCGGTGCATTGTGGGGGGTTTTCAGGGTGCAAAATTTTGAATGCACTGGAAGGATTTCAAGATGGTCCTCACTGCAGAACACAAGATCCAGGGGGCGTGGTTGATCTAGATCCAACTCCTCCCACCTTACATATACCTAAACCTACCCGTCTCCACATCCTGATCCCTAAACCCACCCATCTCCACCCCCTAGATGTGGATCCAACCCTGTCCCCTGGATCTTTGTTCTGCAGTGAGGAGCTACAGAGGATTTTGCGATTGAGACAGCCCTTCAAATTGGCAGACTCCCTGATCAGTGCTCTGACTATTGAACTATAGGGAGCTGATTGAAACGCACCAATACTATACACTACATGAATGGCAAGACTAGCATAACAGCATTTAGAACATAATGTTTTTGTAAAGCACTCTAAGCATTGATATGCAATCAGTGAATTGTCCATCTCAACATTTAACTAATGAATGTCTTTGTTATTCAGTTATATTAACAGTTTGGTTGGTTGTGAGTTAAAATATTCAAGTAAATTGTATGACTTTGATGAATTCAATTTTGTGATTTGTCAAAGATGGAAATATCTTGCACGTGTGGTTTTGTGTGAACTTGCATAAGGCCGAAACATCAAGTAAATAAACTGCTGTATGCTACTGATTGTATTTATACTGTATGGTTTGAAGGTTTTAATGTACTTTGTATGCAAAGAATTAATGTAATTTATGGAATCATGTTCTTGGCATATTTAATATCTATGCTGTGAGATGAAATAAAAAGTCTTCATTGAATATCACTTATTTTACAAATAGGATGTGTGAGAAAACTAAAATGCAGTGGAGGAAGTGAGTGAAAGGAAAATAAAACTATATCTGTATTTTTTTTCTGTTCGTTGCCTTATCAAATTGAAAAGTATTTCGTGAAAGACAAAACCATGGCAACACAACATATAACAAAAAAGATTTAAAACGATTTGCTTCACAGCAACATTTGGATGAAGTGATTATGAAAACAAAACAATAAATCCACATTGCAGCTGCTGCATTATTCATCTCCGCTACACTACTCAGGCTGTAATCACTTTTTTCTTCTGTGTGTTACACAAAGAGCATAAGGGGGGAGAAACTTCAGAGAATATAATAAACCATGGCACAAACCTCTCGTTCTACATTCAGTAAGCCATTAGATGAAGATCTGCACACAGATGAATAAAACAGATACCAGACAACGGTTCTTAGTGTGTTTATAACATTCATTTGTCTTATCTGGGGTTTATTTAGTTATTTTAATATTATGGGGTGTTTTTTGGAAATATGGCTATTTAAAAAAGCTATTTTTCCAGGAGAGTAAATAGGAAACTAAATGACTAAATTTGCTCTAAAAACAGCAATGAACAAATCCTGTGTGCAAATGGGGGTTTGCTAGTGTGTACTAGCAACTAATTGTAATCTGTATAATGTGTAAGTTTTGTTTTTCACCAAAACAAAGCATAGATATTGTGCAGCTGAATGACTTATTTGATAAGAAATAAGGTACACAGACCAATGTTTGGCTGTTATTTTTCTGTCAAGCTTAGAATAAATCTAATCAGTTTCTGTCCTCTGTTGGACAGAAGGTATTTTTCCAGAATCAAGATGAAGAAATCATCTAAAGAAACTGAAACATAGGTCAAATTGAAAAATAATTTTACAAACCAATCAAACACAAGTTTTTCTCTCATTATGTATTATTTAAAAAATTACATTTCAAAGCAAAATTTCTAATTTAGGAATTTAGGATTTATTATTTTATGCAGAAAATATTTATTGTTTAACAGCATAATCTATACTAAATTAAATAACGAATGACATCCTTTTAGGAAAAGTAAATACATTACACCTTTAGGCTAAACAAGAGAATAAACAGCTAAATGAACAAGATAAATAGTAAAAAATAAATAAATAAAAAGTTTATCTTTTGAATCACCCTGACAGAAGATGGAACACAAACAAATGATTAAACAGAGAAAATTATACATCATGTTATATAACATATTAATATGGGTCTGCATACATAAACAAAATCTTCTATTGCAAATAAACATAATCCATTGACACATGGATCTATTCCATATAACATTTATTGTGTTTTACGGTTCTATATCTATACACTCTTGCGAGGACTGTGGTGGCATATTGCAGTGACGCTTTCAGAAGGAAATGCTATGTCATTTTGATATTAAACCTTTGGCATTTCTCAGTTAGAGAGCTCAAAACAGACCAAAGAGACATCTTTTAATAAAATGAATGCGTGTTTCAGTAAAAATTGAGAAAAGGTGTTTTAAAAACAATCAATGTAAGGAAAGCAGAGTGGTTTCATCTGGTGGGAGAAATAAAGAAAATCATATGTAAATAATATTATGGTCTAGGGCTGTGTTTTCGCAAGTTGATTATATGAGTATTTTCAGACTTTTAGGTTTGGCCATTTTTTATATTTAGACATTATCAGAAACTACTTTGTAGATTGTACCCCCCAAAATTTCAAATTGCCTGTTCATTTCCTACGGCAGTCATTTTTGACCATGAAGATGGCAGGTGTGACTATTTTTTATATTTTTTATAATTTTATATTTTGCCTAATCATGTCCAATGTTTTTAACTGTGTGTGAAATTCGCTGTGTTGTGGGGCCAAATGTCCCTACAAGGATAGTAAAACCAGATTTTTTTTTTTGATGTTATGAGGACAAAATTTCGACCCCCATGAGGATAGAACGTCCTCATAAACCCCAACAATGTAGCCTGTGTGTGTGTGTGTGTGTGTGTGTGAGTATTCCCTACATTATGGGGACCAAATGTGACCCTGGAGCACAAACCAGTCTTAAGTCGCTGGGGTATATTTGTAGTAATAGCCAAAAAATATATTGTATGCATCAAAATGATCCATTTTTCTTTTATGCCAAAATCATTAGAAAATTAAGTAAAGATCATGTTCCATGAAGATATTTTGTAAATTTCCTACCATAAATATATCAAAACTTAATTTTTTATCAGTAATATGCATTGCTAAGAACTTCACTTGGACAACTTTAAAGGAGATTTTCTAAAAGTATTTTGATTATTTTGCTCCCTCAGATTCCAGATTTTCAAATAGGTGTATCTCGGCCAAATATTGTCCTATCCTAACATCCTAACATAATTTCGAAAAATTTACATTTATGACTGGTTTTGTCATACACTTTTGACTCAAAGATAATAATACCATTAATATTTGACCTTGTGGGGTCTTATTTTGACCACTATGAGGAAAACAGCTTATAAATACTGAATGAAGCTTTTTGAAAACCTAAAATAGAATAAAATGTGTGAGGGGTATGGTTTAGGGTTAGTGTTAGAGTAAGGAGATACAGTTTGTACAGTATAAAAACCATTATGCCCATGGGGGGTCCCCCTAAAACATGGTACCCTGTGTGTGTGTGTGTGTGTGTGTGTGTGTAGTTGCTGCCACAAAAGTCAGCAAGTTCTGTACCATTCTGATAATATAAACACTTAACAAATTCAAACTTTTTGGCCTAGATGACCTCCAAAAGGGTTGTATATGATAGGCCTATTCAAGGTGACCAGATTTATGAAATGGAAATGGGGGCATTTACATGTCAAAACATAATTTAAATCTCACTTCTCACTTATTTCTAACTTATTTGTATTAATTAAAAAGGGAGAGAATACATTTTAGAACGTTTTTGTTGTTTAATTGTTGTGGGTTCCTTGTTTTGTTATTGATATAGAGTGCTTTTTTGGGGGGTAAATTGTATTTAAACCTAGTTAGGTTCCGTTTGTGATCCTAACTAGGTTAAACTTATTCACCAAAAATCACTCTATGATAATGCTCCAGGTCCACGAGCTCCAGGTCCACGAGTCCAGGTCACGCTCTTCACTGTTAACTTAATTTAGCGGCGCAGCTCCCTCTGTCGGTCACAATAATTACTACAGAGTGCTCTGTAAGCGACGGCAGGCTACTAAGGTCGTTTTGCAGTGCATTTGTGGACTGTTTTGGACGTGCTGCAAAAAAATGGGACATTTTCATGGACAGATCGCGGGCAGGACACCAAAAACATAATATTAATAATATTATGGTTAGGGTAAGCTACATAAACCAGTGCAGTAACGTGCGTGGTCTTCCGGAAGTGGCGTAAGTGACCATGACCTTCCTCGCTTTAGTCACGTACAGTCATGTAGACGAGACACACGGATGGTCGCGAAATGTAGGAGTAGAGAAAAATCACTTCGCAAAGCGCCCCATAATCAGTTTACGCTGGTAAGTCCTCATTCATGTTAATTATAGTTTTCGTTCATTCATTCATTCAGAAAGAGAGTAGACATGTGATAGCCGCGAGCTAACGTTAGCAACACGAGCAGATGTGCATGACATTCATCCAACGCTTCGGGTTTAGCTGAAGTAAAGGTGAGAGGCATAGCTTACATTTGTAATACTTGTGACCACTACTGCTTCTAAAATATTAATAATAAAATGATCTAGTCATATATAGCCGTGCAACTTGTAATTCTATGGCTGTCTAGGATTTTTAGGCACCATCTTGTTAAACCCCAGCGTTTTTGGGCATCATATCGTCAAAATCTAGTCAGTTGCCTACTATTTCGGGCATAATAGTCTCAACACATAGTAAGCATGTTGTCTTGATGGCTGATTTGAACGTTGTGGTCTCAAAGTGAAATTCTTATCTGGATCTGTTTTCTGAACAGCTTTTGTTAACATTATAGTCTGAAAACCAGAGGGCTGTCATAGTATAAAAACCTGCAAAAGATTTTGGGCACGACTAGCATATTCCAGGTCAGCTGACATGTAGGTGTGCAGCTCATGCTTTTTCTTATCTGTCAGTCCATTGCTAAAGTTGTAAGTACTCATTACATTAAGTCTTATTCATTATATCACAATTAAGGCTCTGTCTTCCAAGATATTATGTAATTTAGCTTGTATTCTAGTTGCTGTTTTTGTGCTTTGTTACAGTTTTTAGCACAGGCAGGTTGAGAGGGAACAATGGTGAAGTATTTCAGCTGTGCAGGCTTTCTGAAGAGCTCATGGGACCAAGTGTTTTTGGCTTTCTGGCAGAGATACCCCAACCCCTACAGGTACTACAAATATGTATATTTGTCTTTTAAGATACCCTCCTGCAGCTCCCACAGTCTTTTTTCTATATTCTTATAGGCTACTTTTAATTTTATAACCACTTTATATTTGATTTTATATCATTTCTGTATTTGTATTCCTCAGTAATCATGTTTTAACCGAAGACATCATATTTCGGGAAGTCACTCCGGACAACTGTCTGATTTCCAGACGTCTCTTGACCAAAACGAGCAGAGCTCCTCGCTGGGCGGAGAAGTATCTGCCTGCTCACATGGCACAGAAGGCTTACATCATTGAGGACTCTGTAGTGGATCCTCAGGGCAGGACCATGACCACTCTCACCTGGAACATCAGCCACGCACGTGTGATGGTGGGCCGCCATCCCTCCTCCTGTCTCACAGAGCTGACAAGAACATGTCAGAGTGATACTGCACCCCAAAATCTATAAAACATAAGGATTTATATTTTTCACAAAAATAGCATGATGTTGGATTGCACTAATTAAAAAAAAAATAATGCATGGCATTAACGGTGCTTGCATTTTAATGCATTGTATTTTCAGGGCTTGCATTTTTAGTGCAATTCAACATGCTTTTTGTTTCAAATACAGTTGCCATTATTTTACTTCTAGTTATTTTGTATGATTTCCTGGACTGCTGTGACTGTAATGATTAATTATCAACTGGCCTGACTAGACATGAACTATGAGAGGTTAACTATGTGTTTTCTGTGTGTAGAGTGTTGAAGAGCGTTGTGTGTACAGAGTGAACCCTGACAACAACAGCTGGACCGAGATCAAGAGAGAGGCCTGGATTTCTTCCAACCTGTACGGTCTCTCTAGAGCTATTCAGGTCAGTGGATGACAGGATGTCTAAACAACAAGTGGTTATGTTGATCTCAAAGAAAGTTTTATTACAGTAGTGTGTGTGTGATCTGTTTAAATACATTTGAATAATATTCTGCAGCCTGGATCATTGCGTTGATGCAGAAGATCATGCGGGGTGTTTATAGCTAACAGCTGTTTAGTCTGCAGTTACATTACCTCACTGGAACTTCCACAACACTTGGCAGCAAGGAGTGTTTTTCAAAGCGCTTTACATCTTTCTATCCCATTTTCAGGAATTTGGTCTTGCCCGGTTTAAGAGCAGCGTTACAAAGACCATGAAAGGCTTTGAGTACATCCTGGCCAAGATGCAAGGTAAGATGCCAGCTGGAGTTCAAGCATGCAGTAGCAGCTTAATGGTTTAATTCATTTTGTTGTAAACCTGGTCGGCTAAGCTGGATCTCATTACTGCACAGGTGAACTGCCCACACGCACTCTGGCAGAAACCGCAACTGTGAAGGCACGTGAAACCGCACACGCCGCCAAGGAGAAGGCCAAAGATTTAGCCTCTCAAGCTCAAAAGAAGCAGTATGTATGATGAGTGCAGACGCCTGGAGGCGGCGCAGTGTCCCAACTCCTCCCAGCACTTCTGAAAAGGGCCGTGCCATTCCATCTCACAGCGCACAGCCGTGAACATGAGATGCATTTAGCCAGGAGCTGAGATGATCAAGCTGTGCCTGTCTGGATTCTCAGAATGCATTTAGTGAAGCCCATGTGCTCTTCGACTGAAATTCTCCAGTAAACTTTATTTAATACAGCACCATCCTCCACCTGCTCCTGATTTTACATGAAATGTTTGCATTTTTTTGATTGCTAATTTAATTTCTCTGATTGTTGATGTATTTCAAACATGGCCTCTGAATCTTCATATTCACACTTACTGAGGTCTGTAGTCTGCCTTGTTTAGCAATGTGATTTGTTCCTTCAAATTGAAGTTCTATCTGCATTGATGGGTCCACGGTTCCAGCAGTCATTGCCTGCTTCATATCTAGAGTTCTGCAGAGGAGTCTGATCTTTGGCACGTGAGAGCATATGCCAGAAAGGTTTGCAGCAGATGGATGGCAGTGTCCAATTACAAGTGTGAAAGTTGTAAAAAAATGTGTAATGTTGAGTGTCTGAAAGAAGAAATGCATTAATTTAATGAAATGGTATGATAGAATATGTAATGTTTTATAGCTCTTAATTGTTTGTGATCAAAAGGTATTACCAATAAATATTTTCTATCTGAGATTGTCTCTTGTCATTTCATTTGCATGCTGATCACTGTTTAATAGGAGATAACACCATTTTAAGCAGATCAAGAAAATCTCATACCACTTATATTTTCTAGAGAAATTAAACCAAGCATGGCATTTAAATAGGCCCACGTTCTCACTAGTTCTGATGTGACTGAATATTAGGCTGTTGGGTCAAAATGTCTAGACTAAAATATTACAATCAAGCTACCGAGTTGCAAATAAATAACGTATACAAAATCATAGTGACAAGTAAGATTAAATACATAAAATATTTATTTGTACAAAAGGCTTATGTTGGTAAAAAATAATAAAATGCTACATATGAATACAAGGAGAGACATAAATACAAAGGTGTTCCTGATCCAATGACATACGAATAGTTCATAAGGCATTTGGTGTTCAGAACTGTATATACAGTGTACACTTTGTTGTGTACATTAACACAATTACTGTACAAACATCTAAAAACAAAGGCATGTTCATAATAGTTTGCATAAAAGCCTGATATGAGCAGATACTGAACAGTTTGCAAATACAGCCCATGTATTTTGTCAATACTACCAACATACTGAATTGCAGTCTAAAAGGTATGCATAAAAATAAAAGTAAAAATTCACATGAGGAGACTAACACACCGTTGGGGAAAATGGATTAAACTGCTGAAAATCCACTCTACAAAAATAACAATTTATAAAGAAAACGCTTAACTATGTTCTGTTTTTCAGGCTTCTTGCTTAGGCCTCAACATAATAGCTTGTTGGGTGTTTTAATAGCACCAACTTTGATTCTCTGGAGTGAACCAAAGCACAGGACCAAAACAAAGTAAAGAAATACATAAAAATGAAATGTCACGATGATGCTGATAGCTGTTCAATTACAATCATTTCAAACCCAACTGTACCTTTAACCAGTAGCAAATGATAAACGCATGGCTGTAAAGGAAAGCATTCTTTCCCTATGAATTGCAGCACCACAACCTTTGAATTAGCCTCCCCAGGTTTCAAATAGGAAAAAATGTAAAATTAAATTATTAAAAGTGAAAAAAAATAAATGCATTGACATAATCTGCAATTTCACACATTAGCAAACTTGAAAGAAATAACACACCTAAAGAGACATCACAAGTGCTCATGCGTATGCTTTGTGCAATGTATCAAAACTCAACTTTTAATACAGAATTAAATAAGCTGGATATTAAACATAAGTGCAAGCCATGTGTACTGCAGGCTGACCCTAAAGTTAAGCTCATTAGCCAGATAGAAGACGACTAACGGGAACAATGTGATCATAACTAATCCAGGAAAAACAATCATTCTGTGGAAATAAAGCATCACCAAAATTGTTACACTTGAATCTCACGAGTGTATAGCATACTAGAGCACCATAATGGCATTAGTGTAAAGAATACACTGCACAAAATAAATTCCAGTCATGCTTAGAAGTTGTTTGCGGCTGATGGTTTCAGTGTGGCAGCAACATAAGGCTGTTCTGTGATGACGATGGTAAAGCCCATCAAACGTTTTCAGAGTCCCCCATCCACTTTATACCGTTCTGTGATGTTTGTAGATCTGTGACAGTCATAACCAGGTGTGATCAGAGGTAGAATAACTGTGGTCCACCCCAGCATGTGATGAGCCCAGACCATCTGACTCCAGAGTCCACACCATGCTCTCCACATCAATCTCAACGTCCTCTGCAATTTTCAAGCAAATATGATCAATAACAATATTTACTCTACCACCCATTACATAAGGCTTGCAAACAAAAACTCTGTATTAACCCTGTAAAGCCTGACATATAATAAATGAAAGATATTAAAAATTTAAGTTTATTAAAGTTTTCATTTAAAAAGTATTTGCATGTGTGTTTATGATCAGTTAGTAACTGATCATAATAATAACAGAACTATTATTAAAGCTCATATTAAGCTCATAGAAACCCTAACACTATTTAGATATATTAACATCTCGGCCGTCTGATGATCACCTCTCTCAGAGTCGGATCGCTCAGAGGACACAGCCGAGCCAAGGCTGTCGTTACGCATTCTCTCTGAACCGCCCTGCAGTTTCTCCAGCCGTGTGCGCAGTTCTCTCTGCTCCCAGCGCAGACGACCCTTCAGCAGCTCTGCACGCTCATCCTGTTGCTGCAGCTTCTGCAAGCGCACATGAAGATCCACCTTTAAACCTTCTGCTGTGCATCTCATCAAATCTTACTGAATCACCAGGATCACAACGACTTGCTTCACATCTCTCTGATTGATTGATTAATTAGGTTAGCTCCTTTCTTTGCTGACAGACAAAAACATTTGTAAACCATTTACAGTAAATGTCGCAATTTATGCATTGAACATGCAAGCATTTTTCTAAAATTGGACACCAAATGGCGGCATCTTGTGGGTGCTGCAAGAATTGCATGTAAGGCTGCCATTATAGCACTGCATATGAGGGAAATCAACAGTATTCATGCAGTAACTTGCTTTGATTTGAATAAACGTTATTCAATCTAACAGCCATTCATACATAAATGAGATGTGTTACATAAATGCTTGATATAGTTTAAGTTATTAAGACACAAACAAACTCACTAACACAGTAGAAATCAAATCCAACAAAATCCCGAAGATGTAACTTTACATTAATAAAGCAAAAGGGCCTTGAATGCATGTTGAGAATAAAACTGTTTAATTGAGATCTATGTATAATGTCTATGCTTAGCATTATTTTCATAAAGCTGACATTCAATGGGTTAATGCTCAGGGATGTTCCACCAGAATGACCACTGTATATATATTTTTTAACCAGATCCATCAAAAGTCCCTATATTATATGAACTATATTTCCCATTTATTTAACTAATAATCATCATTTACTTACTTAAAACTCTGTGGAAATTAATTTGCTGTCTCCTTTTTTGCCTAAAAGCATAGAATTTCAAAAGGCAAAATACACATATTACACAATAAACGTTTAATCATTTGTTGGGTAACAAACACTAAGAGTGTTGATGAGATGTGCATGCCATTTGCTGCCAGATACTCTAAAACACTAAACATAGCCCTGTCAGCAGGTGTTTCACAACCTATTCTAGACTGCAACAAAAACACAAATTCTGATAGCATGCCTTTTTATTTTGAATTTCCAGACCTTTCCATACATTACTCTGTTGAAATAGTTCTTTATTCTATAGACTAATAAACAACAAATAATCTGATCTCTATTTATTTATTTTTACTTCTGTATTATCACCAATCTTAATATTTTGGTAATATGGTCAATCTTGCTCACCTTGATGTGCAGCTGTGCTTGTCTGAGCAGACTGAGGGTTGTGTTTCTAGCTGAATCCGAGGACAGAGGAACCTGCTGCTTCAGCTGCTCCAGACAATGTTTTAACTGAGCTCTCCTACAATCACAAACACATGCAGCAACATAACATTTAACTACATGCAAAACCACAAAGACACACTTTATCTCACTCCAGCTTAAATTTGTAAAAGCATGAATTATACAACCTAGTACTGAAATTTGATTGGCTAAACAGAGTTCCAATAGCACTGGGACTTTTCCCCATGTTGTTAATGTTCATGCATTACAGACCAGAGTATGTGAGCATAGCATTTTAAAGCTTGATGCTTTTTTAATTTGGCAAAATCTGTCTAAACATTACTCAACAGCAATGGTTTATTGAACTGTTACAGAAAGCAATATCACACTCCAACACTGATGGAACTGAATTACTGAAAAACTGTACTAATATGTAGAACAATAGCACAACTGCAATATTGCAGAATTGAAGGACAGAACGCAAAATAAAACTTAGTTACCTGTGTTTCTCCAACTCATTGTGAACAGACCTAAAACAAAGAACAAATAGCTTTATTTAGCCATAATATTTGTTTGTATTAAATTCTTACTCATTTTTTTTTTGCATATGATCTGTGTGGATAAGCATTTTGTAGACATTACCATCTAGTTAAAAGTACTTAATATAATCAATTCAGCTCTTAATATTTGGGGACACTTAATATTTGGCAATATTATTGACTTGATTACAGACACTACTGATGAGAACTGGGGGCGGCATAAAGTGTTTAGACTAGTCTTAAAAAGTTAGTCATCTAATTTTTTTTTTCCTTCAAGACTGGTCATAACTTTTTTAATTTGGTTATGAAAAGGTAGACTACCCCTTGGGAACTGCTAGTTGGTCAAACTAGCTCTTAAGACACACCCTGCATCCCAGTGTGCACACTATCCACCCTATCTGCCCTAAATAGTATTGAAAATGACTAATATCACATAGAATTGAGGATGGATAGTATGCAGATTGGGACGCAGGCACAGTCTATGCAACTGGCTCCTGGACTGAGCTGGATGATGGCATCACTGTTTTCTCCAGAGCTGCTTCATAGAAAAAAAATTAACTCATTCCATAACTGATGAACGTTAAGTCAAGTCATCTTTATTTATATAGCGCTTTTAACAATACAGATTGTGTCAAAGCAACTTTCCAATATCAAAATAGGAAAATAGTGTCAATAATGTAAAATGACTAGATTAAACACTCAATTCTCAGTTAAAGGCATTTCATTAACATTACAGTTATTAAACAGAACTGAATCAAGAATGAACTGACTTTAACTGAAAAATTGACAGTTTACTATAGTGTGTAAATAATGATCATTTTTGGATGAACTAACACTTCAAGCAGTCTAAATGGAAGCAAATGCCTTTCATTCATTTGCATAAAAAACATCAAAATCGTTGTAGAATAAAATTAAATATGTTCTGAATAACAAGAATCTCGTTAATCAGTGTTTTAGAAGATGAACAGAGTTGTACAAAAGAAGAGGACATCATTTGTCTGTGCACCTTACACTCACCTGCTGTTCCCAGGAGAATGACTCTTTGATTTCTGCTTTTTTCTCTTATCTGTATCTCCTTTACTGTAGAATGGAAGCACTGAGGCATAACCGTGCTCGGCCTCTGAAAATATAGAATCCATAACATGAGTGATTAATAGCCCAGCCTACTTCCTTTTACATACGGTCCTCATATACAAGCTGATCAAATAATTATTTTGGACATCTACAGAAACATCGGACTTATGACCGTTGCCTGATTACAAATCTATAAAGACAGTCAAATATTATGATTCTACTATCCCGGATACAGGAAATATCTGCCATATGTCAGCATCTCATCAAATCAGCTGTATGCGAGACCGCTTTCTGGTTTTGGCGCCATCGAACGATTTGACTATTTTGAAATCAATGAGTTCCACTGTAACAATGTATCCGGTGGTTTACTCTGAAGCGATGGAACTGTAGCAGAATAACGGCAGCGCTGCTACATTTTCAAATCTATGACGATTTCGCGCCTTTGTGTACAATACAGAACTGAAATGTAGGTCACCGAGGCAAACACAATAATATCAACAACAAACGCTCTGTTTACCACTCTACAAATACACAAACAAACCTCTGCAAAGAAGAAAACACACCCAGTGCCCACATGAGGAAATAAATAGTGTAAACATTAATGAATGTGTGCAAAACAGCAGCAGACTGTCCGAAACCGCTTCGGTTTCAGTACAAAGTGAAAGAAATAACGCGTCTAATACCTCTTTCCCTCCGCTCCAAATATTCAGCTGCCTGCAGAAGCACTTGAATGTTGCATATGTTTACCTCCATTTCTGACAAACAATGTTATTTTGAAAGCGCCAAGAGCGACAGTGATCTGTTGAAGTGTAGAGGAGAGTTACTGATCCTGCTCGCCGCGTCAGACGCGTCAGACGCATCAGGCCACGCCCTCCTCCGCGCCGACGCGACCGCTCCCTTCAGCAGACACAAAAACAACTCGCGTTATACTAGCATTTGCGCTTACCCATTGATGGGAGCTTTAATTAAAGACGAGGACAACTTACACTATATGAGATTTAAATATGATTTTATCCAAGCCTATAAAGTGAGTTCAATTAATCGAAACTTATTGGACCTGGACAAAATGCGGACTTTTATTTTGTGACACTTTTTGATTCTCATGAACATTACCAAAACAGGCACAAAACGTTCAAAACTGTAGACGTATTTTAAACAATTATATTTTAATAAGAACATTAATTTACTGAATACAGATTTAAACATATTTAATTAACTATGGAATTCTGATATGTCATATGTTTGATGGTTGGCAAATTTACAAAACAAATATACTGCACTTAAGTCTTCAATTGCTAAAATGCAGATTCATTAACATATTCATTATAATACAATATTTTACATATAACGATAAATCCACCATGATAGTAATACCTTGATATTTTTATCATGTGCACTTGAGCTTAGAATAAAGGTGCTGCAAACAGATGAGTTTCAAAATATTGAATTTGACAAGTGAGATTATATATATATATAATTATATAATGATATATATAATAAATTTATATATCATAGAGATATATATTTTTATTTTATTTTGTGACACTTTTATTGATGCAAATAAAACAGGTAACGTATTCAAATAAGTCTCTCATGACAATTCAAAATACACAATTTAATAAAAATCATAAATATAAGTACTAAAACAATGTAATTAAAAGTATGTAAATTAAAAACCTGCAAAAGGAAACCATTAAACAAAAGCAGGTACAAAGCTCTTAATTCGCTTTCTTTAATAACTATATAAAAAATATATTTGAACGAACAGATATTAATAAAACATAATATTAATATTAACACTGAATACATCTTTACGAGGCCTGCACGCGCCTTTTTCACTTTAGAACTCATTTTTGCACCGGAAGTAACAGTGTGACGTCAGTTTGTTATGTGCACCAGCTGATCATCAGCCAGAGCCTACAGAAAACACTACTCATACGCAGAAATATTACTGTTCTCGAGAATCGCAAACGCAAATCGTTTTTGTAGTATTTGGAGGGAAGCGCGACGGTGCAGTAAATGAAGACAGTCGCGCGAGCTCTTGAGGGACAAAACACACTGGCCTGCTGCTGAAGGACCCTTCTCTGAAGCTGTTGTTTTGACGCTCTGCCTCCATAATTATATAATACGATGGAAACGATTTTTATCTGCTTAAGAAGTCGTTTGTTGGACGGTTTCGCTGGAGACATATAAAAAACGCCAGTGCCACATCATAACACTGTACTTTCAATGCAAATCAGCTAGAGCACAACGACAGCTCTTCCGTCTGCGAGAAAATGTGGTGGAAACTCTTCTTTTTGCTCCTGTATTTTTTCATGTTGTTCATCCTGGCTCGGTTTTTTGAAGCCATCGTCTGGTATGAGACGGGGATTTTCGCCACCCAGCTGGTGGATCCGGTGACATTGAGTTTCAAGAAACTCAAAACCATTCTGGAGTGTCGTGGTCTGGGATACTCCGGCCTGGCAGAGAAGAGGGATGTGAGGGAACTGGTGGAAAACTCGGGTAATTGTCTCCAAACAAGCTGTTCACTTTCATTGACACGTGTACGCTGATGTAAACATTCAGTTTGATTATGATCATGCAATGTTTGCTTTTGAAGGGGAGCTGATGCAAGGAGAGCTCTACTCCGCTCTCAAGAATGAGAAGGAGCAAGTGGGATCTGACTCAAGCACCACTTTCAATGGAGAAATGCACTTCTATGAATTAGTGGAAGACACTAAAGATGGCATCTGGCTAGTTCAGGTTAGTATTAATCCTATATCAATCTAAATGTGAATGTCAAACCTGTGATAAACTCTTATATTAATGACATGTGGCAGATGGGATATATGTGACACCGGACCACAAAACCAGTCATAAGTGTCAATTTTTCTAAATTGATTCATATCATCTGAAAGCTGAATAAATAAGCATTGATGTATGGTTTGTTAGGATAATATTTGACTGAGATACGGCTATTTGAAAATCTGGAATCTTAGGTTGCAAAAAAATTTAAATATTGAGAAAGTCGCCTTTAAAGTTGTCCAAATTAAGTTCTTTGCAATGCATATTACTAATCAAAAATTAACTTTTAATATATTTACAAAATATCTTCATGGAACATGATCTTTACTTAATATTCTAATGATTTTTGGCATAAAAAACACATTCAATGTATTTTGGACTATTGCTACAAATATACCCCAGCGACTTAAGACTGGTTTTGTGGTCACAGATGTCATGAAAATAAGTTATATGAAACATCCTAGTGTAAGAATTTTTTTTTTTTTTTTTTACAAATTTAAAATCTAGGTATGACCAAGTTGTTTTTACTGAAGTTGTTGTCTCTTAGGTCATACAAGATTTATACATGGATATTTATTAAAAGATGAAGAACCACCATCATGCCTTACTTGCCAAACTAAAATGACTGTGAAACGTATTGTACGGTTTTTAATGTAAATAGACAATGGTTTTATTCAGAGGTGTGTCTAACTGATTTATTTAAAAATGTATCACACACATTAAGATGTCTGCTTGTGTAAGCATAGAACCCAACAGGATTTAGTATCAGTTGCTGCAGCAAAATGATCCATTATCATTATTAGTCATTATCCTGAATTTATGCATCCTAAATGTATTGTACACAAAATAGACATGTGTAGTACTTTTGGAGACACATGTTTTTGTTTACATAATATATATATATATATATATATATATATATATATATATATATATATATATATATTAAATACTTTTACTTGTTATAAAAATACTTCATTTTCTACTTCTTAGGTAATAGCCCAAGATAGAAATCCACTGTTGAGCACTGCCAACTGGGGCAAAATGGTACAGAAAGTTTCTCAGTTTGGCATTCGAACAGGCACTTTCAACTGCTCAAGTGACTCGAGGTAAGAAAGAGTCATCTTATGTTCAGCAGTACACTTATAACAACTGAAAGTAGGCTGATATTCACATTCCTGTGAGCTGATCAACCAAGAATGGCATGTTTGAAATGTGCTGTATGGTAAACAGCTGACCCAAATGTGTTTTTTTTTTTTTTAAATATATTTTATTATAAATGTTATATCATTCTCCATATACATTTCTAAAAAAATAATAATAATTACATTATATTCATTAAATTACATCATATATTCAGGGTCTGCAGAGGTTCTCTTTGTAATATAATTTAATAATTCATTTCTTTTCATTGAAAAAAAAATCCTACATTTACACCACCCTCACTTTTATGTAATGGACAAAAGTTTTTCAAATAGGAATTATAATTCCAATCCAAATAGCTTCACTAATTAATGTTTAAATAAGCAATTAAGAGATTTTGCAAAATGCTAAATTTAATCAGATGTTCTTTCTTCATTCTGACCTCATTTTTTCTTTTACTTTAAACCACTCAAGAAATATGTAAACAAATTTAAATGAATGAATTAAAAATATTTCAAATCAAATTCAAACCATAGAAGATGTATCACTGTCTAAAAAAAAAAAATTGTTTTCATTCTCCATTGTCAGGTATTGCCATAAACGGGGCTGGATGAAGTCCACCCTCATCATGTCTGTCCCACAGACCAATGCATCCAAAGGGAAGGTCATGTTGAAGGAGTACAATGGCAGACGCATCGAAACAGAGCACATCTTTAAATGGATGACTGCGCACGTTGCTTCGCGCATTAAAACCATACATTTCTCTGAGCAATTAATGGATGACTGGTATCAGATGGAAAAGCAACCAGTGAAGATGTTCTTGTTCGCCAGATTGCTTCAGCCCCCGGCGTTTTTCTCCGCTCTCAGCATCAAATTCACGGGGCGCATCGAGTTCATCTTTGTCGATGTGCGCAACTGGGACAACACCACCTGTCTGGACGAGATCGGAGTGCAGCAAATGCCCTCATACATCCTCAAAACACCAGAAGGCATCTACAGATACGGCAATAGCACCGGGGAATTCATTTCCTTGCATGCCATGGATGCATTTCTTCGGTCCGTACAACCAGAAGTCAATGACTTGTTCATTTTAAGCTTGGTTATGGTCAATCTGATGGCTTGGATGGACCTATTCATTACACAGGGAGCCACCATAAAACGCTTTGTGGTTTTAATCAGTACACTAGGGACTTATAATTCCTTACTCATCATTTCCTGGCTGCCCATCCTTGGTTTTCTTCAGCTTCCATACCTGGATAACTTTTATGAGTACAGCCTGAAATTTTTGCGTTACGCAGACACCACTACTATTGCCTCTTGGGTCCGGGCCGACTGGACCTTCTATTCTTCTCATCCAGCTCTCTTCCTCAGCACTTATCTAGCCCATGGCCTTCTCATCGACTACTTTGAGAAGAAAAGAAGATGTAGCCACGAAGACCAAAATGCAAACAACCTAGAATGGTTGTCAAGTCTCTGGGATTGGTACACCAGCTACTTAGTACATCCCATTGCCTCGTTCCAGAACTTTGATTCAGACTGGGACGATGATCCCAATTTCCTTTTGGAAAGATTGGCATTCCCAGACCTCTGGCTTCGCCCACTTGTTCCAATAGACTACATCAAGAACCTGCCCACCTGGAAATTCAGACTCGCTCAGTCTGAGGGGCCCAAGCGAGTGGACCGTGACAACCGACAAAAAGCTATGACGAACCTAAATGGCGGCTCCAGCAGGGACCAGGAAGTGCATCACTGCAGTTCACAAGTTCTTCACGATAATAATGACGGATGTTCGACTGCAACGAAGTCAGAAGAGTCGTGGTCTGGTGGAGAGGAACAGGACACTGATTGGTCTCATTGGCCTTGTGGCATGCTACACTGCACCGAGTGTGTTGTATGTCTCGAGAACTTTGAAACAGATGGCCTTGTAATGGGTTTACCGTGCGGTCATGTTTTCCACCAGAAGTGCATCGTGGTCTGGCTAGCTGGTGGGCGGCACTGCTGCCCTGTGTGCCGGTGGCCATCGTACAAGAAAAGACCCACAAGACAACATGCAGCTGAACAGCTTGAACCGGAACAGCCCTTGTCCAGTTAGTTTACGTCTTGCATCCTGCACTTATTTAAAAAAAAAGAAAAGAAAAAAAACGACAACTTGATGTGTTCATCTTTAGTCTTTAGATTCATAACATTGGCTCCTGGGTTTTTGTTGGTGCTTTTAACTTGCACAGTTATTAATTAAATTCATACTTCCCAATATTTTTTCAATCTTTTTTTTAATGGGAAAAACTTGGTTTGGGTCATATACCTTGTACTTAGATAAAAAATAATAGATTTTAAATGCTAAATTATACAAATGATAATATATTGAATGGTAAATTCAATGCATTTGGTTGAAAAATGTCTGTTGTAGCACTCATCATACATCTCGATCAGACAGAAGAGAATCCATTTGTTCCTGTACTTGAGAATTACATCTTGTGTTCAGTGTGTCTCCAGATGTGAATTATCTGTCATAAATTGAGCTACACTGCTAAGTCATTGGGGAATTGAAGACTTAATATAAAGGATTAACTGTCTGAGCATGTCATTATGATTTTTATTTTTTTAAGAAGAATATCTTTACATAAAACTGCCCCTGTGCACAACTGAAAATGGCTTAGGCATTGACATGCAATTCTTAATAGCTCAATCTGCAATTTAAGTTATTGTCTTGTTGGAGCATGTTAGTTTGGTTATTTCTGAACAGCATTTTGCCAATAACACTAATAAAGAATTTACCCCCTTGACTTTAGCTGTTTGTCAGAGTTTAAAAGTGATATGGGAACTTAAACCTGTAATTGCCTTCAATTCAATAAAGTCCATTATTTTCACCAGTGGTACATGTGAATCACTAACATTTTAAACCAAAAGGGAAAGTAAACATGAGTTACCCCACACATAATCAACACAAAAGAAGTTATTACATGTTAAAGATGCAGGAGTCTTCCTTGCACTTTCGCCATTATTTATTATTGTTATATTGCTTTATTGATTATTATTACTGTTATTGATTTTTCTTTTATGCCAAAAATCATTAGGGTATTAAGTAAAAATCATATTGCATGAAGATATGTAGTAAATTTCCTGTTGTAAAAAGAAAAGACCATTAAGACTGGTTTTGTGGTCCAGCAGGGTCACATCTATTTTTTCATATTACAGCAACGCGAATGTGGCTACAGTATTTTGCATAATTTGCGGGAAATGTGCTTATTTGTGCTGAAAATAAATTATTTGAGAAAAAAAATTATTTGAGATATGCACAATATATTTTTACTTTCGATTTATGGGGGGGTTTGAGGGAAAATCGATCTCACGTGACATTTGCCTTAACATTTACCACTGTCATCGAAATAAAAATTAATATTAATACAATTAATACAATAAAATAACATGACGAGAAAAATTAACACGACACATTAGTAACCTCAGCAGCTCTGTCTCAACCATGCTTTCTATTATTTGAGCAAAAAAAAAAAGTATTAATAGAAGAATAAGGATCATTGCATAAGAGTGTACAAGGACCAAATCAATGAAAGAAATCATTTTAAAACCGAAAATGTATTTTCTATGAATTTGTGACGTATGTATCACGTTGGGCGTGCGTACCGCGCGTGCGTTGCGTTGCTCTGTCACTGCGTGCACCAGCGCTGGAGCTAATCTACACTGCTGTCGAGGTTGATCACATTTATAATGTTTTGCTGAAACCGGTGGCATTTCTGTAGTCTTAAATTCAACACCCATAATCAGAAGAGGCAAGCATGCTGCGCGTCTGTTGGAAAGGGGCTCACGCAGCAGCGCGGGTGAGTTTTATTCTGCTGGATCTGTCTGTCATTCAGTGACCCACAGCGAGGCCCGACGTTTCTTACGCGTATCGTAAAATTACGGATTATAATAGGCACTGTTGTGTTTGTTTAATTAACCGGTGATTATGTTCAACTAAACTTCTTAATGAGTGGATAGTTTCATTTGTTGAGGATTGTTATTTGCAGTTTAAGTGGTACACCAGGATAGTATGCCGCTTTACGTCAACGACGTACGTGTGGTCGAAAGGGGCGGTCACAGTGTGATTGGCAGATTCTTCGAACCAATCATATTTCACATTTAAGAGAGTGACGCCTCCCTCCACAAATAAAAATCCAGCATGTGCGCCTGCGTAAAAATGGGCGGGCTGTGCATGATTCATATTTTCTGTCACCCGGATAACCAACCTAGCTAACTGCTGTCTGAAAATCTTTTATTTTAATGTATTCACCTTTATTTATATTTAATAGTATTTAACTGAAATCTTGCTCACGTAAAACATTGCATCAAAGAGCTACACCCTGTGCACCCCGTGAACGATGTATTGGTTTTGTTCAATGGAAGGACGTGACCTTGCCGGTGAAAGTTCAGAAAGTTTCCTCACAAACACTGCCTTCATGTCTGCTGTGGTGCTAATGAATAATCCATGCTATGAATAACAGCTGCTACACTTTAAACCGTCTTATTATAGGCACTGACTACTGTTTAACTAATGTTTAGGGTCATTCATTCATTGTTGTTTATTGTGTTTTACTGGATGCTTGATCCACAGTGATGATAATCATGTTTTTTTGTTTTTTAAAGTCACAAAAAGTGCTACAATGGAAACCTGTTTTCGCTGAACAGTATTTACATCTGAAATGAATGGCTGTTTATTATTGATTAATGTAAAACAGTGGTTGTGGTCAGTGTAAAAAGAAAGTATCACTTTTATTACTGTAGCTTGTGATGCATTGCAGTCTGTTTTTCTGTAATGCACATGTGATGATGATTTGTTTGTTTGTTTCTCTGCAGCAATGTGTGTGTGGGAAAGTGAAGGCCCAGCCGTTGCAGCACTGCCACAGATACACCACGGCTGGAGGCTCTGGGTACGGCATCAAACTGTGAATTTAACCTTAAACACACATGCTTACAATCATATTGCTGATTTGTTTATTTACAAAAGGTGTGTTTTTGCATCATTTTGTTTTACCACATAATGCATTAGACATCATTAAATGAATGTTAGGTTGACCTTGGTCTGGTGTGTGTGGAAGAAAATAAAAAACCCTGTCAAATCACACTCGACTGCATCTTATATTTGGATCTTTTTATTCTGCAGATCTACTGCTGGGAAAATAGTGGCGGCTAGCCTTTTAACAGTCGGTGGTGGTGTTGGCGGTACAATCCTTTATGCCAAATGGGACCCGAAGTTTCGTTCAAATATAGAGAAGAGCGTTCCGTACTCAGATCAACTGTTTGAGATGGCACTTGGGCTGCCCCCTCCTCCACTTGTCCCTTTACAGAAGAAACCAGTAAGAGTTACAATCACTTTCACTTTTCCTTTGTCTGTCTTTGATTCTTTGACCAGATTCATCCATGCAGCTGTCTGTGCTTCTGTTATACAGATGTATGCCTTCAGTGATGTCAAGTAATTTAAGATTTTTTTTATATATAGGGAAAGATCGAACCCCTGCAAATCTCTTCATTGTCAGAAGCATCTAAGGAGTCCAAGCAGCCTAAAGCTAAAGCCAAGAAGTCTGATCCAGCACCTGTGGAGGCTCCACCTGCTGTAGAGGAAGCACCGGCACCAACCCCACAGACACTCAAAGGTGAGTGAGACTCACAAACATCTTCACATGCATTCAGATATCAGATGTTCAACGGCTACACTTCACAGTTGCAGACATATTAGTGAAATTTCACGTGCAAAAAAAGATGCATTGTCTGTTGTCAGTAGTGTAGTGATGTTTGAAGCACAGCTTACACGGACATTTTTCTGAACGACAGAAATTGTGACTGCACCTCAAGGCTCTCAGATCTGTATATAATACATGAGCGTTAAAATTAAAAAACAACTTCTTGTACTACTGACCTTCATAGAAATTTAGTAGGTAAACGTTTAAGGGACTGGTGTTGTCACAAAGACAGTTTTTTTTATTTTTGTCATAGTTTTATTTTCAGATCTAATGTGAAACAAAACATATATTGTATATTTAGCTGTCTTAATTATTAATATCAGATCAAATCTAAAAATAATGTACATTCTTGCAATTATTTTGCAATAAGAGAAGGTAAATGCTCCAAAAAAAGAGCCCCAAATTTTTTCAAAAGATTCTGCTGATTTCCTAACATTGAAAAGGATTTTCTCAGGGGTGCGATATGAAATGAGTTTGTTGATCCAATGTTTTCTAGATGGAGAATGAGTCGACTTCCAATTAACTAATATACATTTTTTCTGAATGATGATACTTTTTATGATGAGACAAATCTAATAATTCAGTATCCCGTAATATCCAAACTCTTGGATAAGACAGACACATTTAATCAAGAATGATAATTTTTCCAAGAACACACGTGATCCTAACCTTGTCCGGATGCCATTGTATTAGAACTGTTTTAGTTAGTTGATCTTCATGGAAGTAGTGTTACCTCTTTACATGGATTAAGGCCTGTTCACGCCAGAATGAAACACAACACACTCAGGAACTTGATAATGCAAATTTTACTCGCTTTAATGCACTGATATAAGATTATAATCAATTGTAGCATTATGCCAATAATTGAGGTATATTATTAGCAATAATATTTCAGATGTTGTAATAAAATGTTTCTGTATCTGTAAAATTAAAAAAAAAATGTTCAACACATTTCATGTGATTTTTATTTATTTATTTATTTTCATCTGATTGGTATTGGTCCTCTTTTTTGGTTTTATTATTATTGTTTTATATGATTATGTTGAAGACTTTATTGTCAGCTACAGTTACAGCTTTCTACCTGTCTGGACACAAGCACCAAAACCTATTGGTTATTTTTTATTTTTTTAAACATTGTAAAAAAAACAACATCCTAATGCATTGGTTAAATTAAAAGTGTTGTTTAGTGGTCCACTAATACAGTTTTTCATCATAATACTATCATTCATAATAATAATGTAATACCACATTGTAAATATTAATACATATTAATTTGTCTTTGACATGTAGGTCGGTTTGACATTTGTCGGTAGATTTTCAGAACCAACACATCTCTTAAGCATCCGACTGGTCGTGGTTATCAACCACTGCTAAGTTAAAAATAATTCACTATCAGTCGAGCCCGTATATCTGTCTGTCATAAGTCTTAGTCAGATAGTATTTGCTCTTGGTCTGAATCAGCCTCTGTCCTAACATTACAGTCAATTATGAAACCAAATAAAAACTGGAGATAGTTAAAAAGTATCAGTATAGTTTGAATGTGTGTAATATGAATGAAATCTGGACTTACTTTTGTACATCTGCCATGTTATCATTGTCATGTGACATACCAGCATCAGTTGCATTGATACACTGCAATTCATGACTCCTCTACCATGGCCCGATGGGATGGTAAAGTGATCTCGCCGTAAGTAGTAGGTCATCTGGGTGCTTTTTACTTGCTGTTAATTCAGACATACTTCTCAGTTCATATACCAGCTGATTCATTTTTCACCTACTCTATAGTAGGGAAGTATGAATATTCAGACACCGAATGCATCATTTCACTGTTGAAGCAGATACACAACCATCAGGTGAATGTCTAATCATATCCTGAACCTATATATGCAAATGATCAAAGGATCACAGGCAGTACTAGTTAATTTACTGTAAGTTGCATCACTTTTGATCACTGATGCACTGTGGCTGATCTGTGATCTATATTTCTCATGGAGTCCTACTGTTGTTGCAGAAGCCTCAGCAGAGGCAGCTCATATTATTTCGGCTATCAGCGAGGTGCCGTCTGTGCCCGCTCCGGGTACAAGTGACGAAAGCCCACCTGGCCACACGGCGGCAGGTCAGCACTGGATCCTTCACACAGCCTTCTGCTTCTAACAACTGATCCAGAGCCTGTTTGCCTTCATCACATCAGTTGTTGTGCAGATGGCATCTGTGTCTCTTCCTCTTTGCATGCTCTCAAAATTCACACCCTCTGGTTCCCTGTCCATGCTTTCTGCACAGTTTTATCATGTGACCCACGCTAACATGTTCTGTTCATTGTGTGTTTGTTGAGTTCTTTACTAACAAAGTGTTGCTAATCAGTACTCTTTCCCAATATCTAACAAATTGTGTATCCTCATTTGTAATGATCTGTGCCAAATATGCTAGATTGCTAGTCTGATGAGAATATCAGAGAAATATATCAGGCCATGCGTCAGTTTGGCTTGTTCAAAACTGATTGTGATCATTGACCACTAAGTTTGGTTTCTTTCTTTTTTTTTACGTATTCACTAAAAAAAGACCTGATCAGTCGATCATTGTTCACAGATGATGTTGTTTACGTTGTGCATGCAACCAGCGAAGACAATGCACTACAAAGGCATATTTATCGTTTCACATCGCCCAGTGTTTGTTTTGGTTCAGACGGCAAACTTACAGCTCAAGTAAAATATAATATTATTTCCCATGGCGCTGGAATAGCTCAGTGTGTTTGTGTGTGTAGGTAAAGACAGCAAGGATCATCATGAGCCTGCACTGAAGGAGAGGCCAGCGGAGGAAGTGTCAGCTCGACTGACTCAACAGGATAAAGCTGAGCAGGATGCTTTAGCAGGTGGGTGACCACACAATTTGCACATGAAACAGTTAATATAGAACCACTCTACAGGTTTATAGGTTGCCTTATCCTAATTAGGCTCTCGATGTTTTCCCCAAGAAGTTCCGGTCTCATTTTTTTTTTTAAGTGCATAACAACATGTATTTGTATGTACTGTGAGTGTTTGTGTGTCTCAGCTCTGACTGCTGGACTGGAGGAAAGTCTAGGCAGCTCCGCTAAGATCACCCTGCAGGCCATCGGAGCCCAAGAGGCTGCACTGACAGCCATCGCTGCACATACAAACAAACTCAAAGAAGCCATGGACTCACAGGTGAACACAAACACACACAATCATTTGAACCTCCACTATGCTGATGAGTTAAATCCGGTGTATTAGATAAGAGAGAGACATCCAAAATATGCAGTGGTGGTAGGCTTCAGTTTTGGGATACACTGCTGTAGCAATGTGCTAAAACACCTTAGCACCAGCAACCACCAAGAATGCTCTAGCATTGGCATGGTGACCTCTGACATTTTGGAGGGCAGGTGCTCAAGTAAAAAAAAAAGGCACCGCACTGCAATTACACTGCAATTACAGTTGCAATTTTCTGAGATTGGATTAAATATAACATTTTGAATATATAAATATGAAATGCTGTAAAAAAAAAAAACCTCTATATAAAACTATTATTTATGAAACTTAAACTGACAGTAGGTGGCGGGAAGGCTTAATGTGAATCACAGAATCATTCATTCAACCAATTAATTTATATCAGCTGATTCATTCAAGGAAAAAATGCCACTCTGTTGCTGAGAAACGCAACACTTCTGCTCTGTTTGGAGCTATTTAGTTGGTGAATCTGAGCAAAAACAGTCAAAATTTACAATTTTGTTTCTAAAATTGTCAGTTAATTTAGTTAATTTATTGTTTATTGAACATTGTATACAATGAATGTTGGATTTACAATCGTGCTGATATTCAGGAAAATGGCACTCTTGCTTGTTTGATGCTGCTTAACTATATTATGTTATAAACATAAAAACAAAAACTCCTAAAATGGGTAATTTATGTCTTAAAGGAACACTCCACTTTTTTTTGGAAATAGGGTCATTTTACAACTCCCCAAGAGTTAAAAGCTAGCTGGGGACTACTTTCAGGCGCTGCGTAATATCATTGCGCCTGCTGCACCCACGGTACGGCAACAAAGTTCCTTGATTATTACGCCGGAACAAGAGTATAGTTCCTAGCCATATGAGCCTAGAAAATCGCAACTTTTCATTTTCCGTCGGTCTTAGTGCATGATGTAACTACAGAAGCCTCGAGCTTTAAATAGGAAAATTATCCAAACTCTTTAGTCATTTTTGTGCGAGATGTTAATGGTCTAATCCGATTCAAAGATCTATGCTAAGCTAAAAGTGCTACTGCCAGACCCGGAGATAAGCTGAATGTATTCAAAAATGGTAAAACTCAACTGTTTAACTCTTGGGAAGTTGTAAAATGAGCCTATTTCCAAAAAAAGTGGAGTGTTCCTTTAAGCAATTGAGGTGCTTTTATTATTTTGGCTGACATTTCTGACCTTGCACGATGGTATTTTATGTCGATGCCAGACTAGCTTGCTTGTTGTTAAGTGTAATGGAGAGCTGTTGCCTAAGTTAGGCAGGCTGTATTTAGTTGTTTTAATAATGGTTTAAATCCACAGCATTGACAAACTGCCAAAGTTTAGGGCAAACACAACTGTTACTGAGCCATCACCAATGATGACTGGTCAGGGAGGCATGGATGAAAGAAGTGCAGGTGTTCTAGCACCTCTTGTCTGTTTGTGCACGTGCCTGAACTTATTGCAAATGACTGAATTGAGATTTCAGGTTTTATGCACTGTTTTTCTGCTGCTTGTGACATTGTGATGTGTTTGTGTTCAGACTCCTCCAGATGAGAAGTCCGCTCAGTGGAAAGCACTGAATGAGGCTCTGAGTGACAGGGCCAGAGCCATGGAAGAGGCTGAAGAAGCCCTGCTCAAAGCCAAGTGAGACCTGTTTCTGATAGATCTTAAATTACAGTTTCGAGACGCATTCCAACCAGTGTCCATTAAACTAATTTGGGGTCTGTAAGATTGAAAGAAGTCTCTTATGCTCACCAGTTCTGCATTTATTTGATCAAAACACAATTTAGATCATGATTACAATTTCAAATAACTTTTCTATTTGAATATATTTTAAAATGTAATTTTATTTCTGTGATGCAAAGCAAATTTTTAGCATCATTACTCCAGTCTTCAATGTCACATGATCTTCCAGAAGTCATTTTAAAATGATGAATTGGTGCCTAAGACACATTTCTTATTGATATCAATTTTTTTTTTCATGATTCCTTGATAAACAGAAGGTTCAAATTAAGAGCATTAATTTCAGATAAATATATTTACTGTCACTTTTGATCCATTTAATGCATGCTTAATAAAAGTATGAATTTAATTTGTACAAAAATCTTACTGACCCCTAACTATGATTTTTCTGTGTTTTTTCCAGTCCTCAACTGTACCGTTTTGTTGATTTTTGTTTTGTGTGTATTTAGAGGAGAGCTTAAAAAATTGCGTGACGTGATCAACAGTGCAAAACAATCCAAGATTGACACAGCGAGACCCCAAATCCTGGCAGCTGAGGAGAACTTGCACAGCATGATTGTGGATCTGGACAAAGTAGTAACCAAGGTAAGTATCTTAATCTGACTGTGTTAATGTGCTTTGGAGGAACCCAGTACATATAAATGAGAATTGAGCCTGTAATCTATTTAGCTTTATACTCCTAGAGACTCTGGAGACATATCACTGTGTCCCATCTGGAGTCTGTAACTCACACCTGGGTATTGTCTGTCTCTTCTGCAGGTGCAGACGGCACAGACAGAGGCGAAGGTCGTGTCTCAGTACAGTGAGCTGGTGAATGAAGCCAAAGCTCAGTTCCAGCAGGAGCTCGCCAACATCACACCTGAGATCCAGGCCAGCTGGAAGGGGCTCTGTAAGATCTCACACACTCATGTCACTCTCCAAACCGCATGTTTGTCATTTATCTCAAGTTTTATGACTACATGTTTGTTTGTTTTTTCCTCCCTTGAGTGTTTGTCAGATTTAACTGGTTAAAATCTGGTATATTTTTAGTAGGATTGTCAAAGTTAATGTATACAAATTGTTACAATGTTCATTTTTTTTAACATGGGTAAAACTTTTGTGACCCTGGACCACAAAACCAGTCTTAATAAAATAATGACCATTAGGCCACGACTGGGGAAGTCGTGGCCTAATGGTCAGAGAGTTGGACTCGTAATCCAAAGGTTGCGGGTTCGAGTCTCCGGCCGGCAGGGATTGTAGGTGGGGGGAGTGAATGTCCAGCGCTCTCTCCACCCTCAATACCACGACTGAGGTGCCCTTGAGCAAGGCACCGAACCCCCAACTGCTCCCCGGGCGCCGCAGCATAAATGGCTGCCCACTGCTCCGGGTGTGTGTTCACGGCGTGTGTGTGTTCACGGCGTGTGTGTGCACGTTGGATGGGTTAAATGCAGAGCACGAATTCCGAGTATGGGTCACCATACTTGGCTGAATGTCACTTCACTTCACTTAAAGGATTAGTTCACTTTTAAAAAACACTTTTGCTGATAATTTACTCACCCCCATGTCATCCAAGATGTCCATGTCTTTCTTCAGTCGAAAAGAAATTAAGGTTTTTGATGAAAACATTTCTCCATAAAATGGACTTCAATGGGACCCAAACGGTTCAAGGTCCAAATGACAGTTTCAGTGCAGCTTCAAAGGGCTTTAAACGATACCAGACGATGAATAAGGGTATTATCTAGCGAAACGATCGGTCATTTCAAAAATAAATAAAAAAGTTCTAAGTTTTATAAGCACAAATGCTCGCCTTGCTCTGTTCTGTGATGCGCGTTCGTGACGTCACGTAATACGCAATTACGTGGAAAAGGTCACGGTTGAAGTAGGCGGAAGTACCGAGTCAGTAGGCTTTTTAATATTAAAACACCCAGGATACGCACACGAAATGGGCATTTTAAACGATAAACTGACACAAAGACATTTGAATGTGTGTATATGGTCCTCCTTCCGCACATTTGTAAACACTGACTCGGTACTTCCGCCTAAGTCAACCGTGACCTTTTCAACGTCATTGCGTATTACGTGACGTCACTTAAGGAAACGTGACGTTTTCCTTTTCTTTACTTAAAAAAGGAACTGAATGTTAATTGGCAACAAAAATGATTAATTGTGATAAAATTTTCATCGACTTGCATCTCTACTTCCAGTTTACACATTTATTTCAGTGTAGCACAATAAATTTAGAAGGCCATCTATTCTTCAGAGTTCAGATGAATTTTTCAATCTTGTTTGTCTTTAGATTTGCATTTATGTTTTCTTTTATTTAACTGTATAAACCATGTGTTTTAATATCAAAGCAGTTATAAAGGTCACATATAAAATGTCATTGCATTAGATAACGACATATTAAAGCAAGTGAAATAAATTTTAATGAAAGATAGCATAAACACACTTCTAGCAAAAGATTTCACACAAATTTAAAAATGTAAAAAAACATCCGCTTTGTCAGGTTTACATTTCAGACCAACTAATTAAATAGGGCTTCCTCAAGACCAAATGATTAAGGCACCCCACCTATTAGTCATTTTATCATATTACAGTTTCCGCATATTAAAATAATAATAAGCTGCTGCAGTCATTACGTGCATCACAGTGCTGTCTCTACTCCTGTCATTCTTCCTGTAATGCTGCTCTGTGCTCTTTCTCAGCGGGAAAGCTGAGCGCAGATGATCTGAACTCTCTGATCGCCCACGCCCACCGGCGCATCGACCAGCTGAACCGTGAGCTGGCAGAGCAGCGGGTGAGGGAGCAGATCCACATGGAGGCGGCTTTGGAGCAACAGAAGCTGGAGGATCAGAAAGCACTGGAGAGAGCCGTGGCTTCTGCCTTGGAGCACAGACGAGAGGACATGAGACTCGAGCAGGAGAAGAAGGTGTGTGATTCTGATTATGAATTTATGCCTGTCTTGGAGGTTCTTAATTATATAACCATATACAGTCATTTCCATCTATTATTGCTGATTTTATTTGTGAAGAACACTTAATTTTATTTAAGAGTATGTAAATATGTACAATATTTTAAAAAAAATTATATTAATTTATAAAATTTATAAATTTTTAAAATTGTATATTTACATTTATCATTTTAAATCTCTAATGTAAATAAATGTAAATTAATATACCTCTAGATAAAATAAATAAACTTTTGAAAATATATAATGAATGTGTGTTTGTATATACATAATAAATAAACACAGTACACATACATATATAAACAAAAACTTTAATTTTGCATGTGATTAATCGTGATTTGACAGCTCTAATAAAAATACATTTCCTAAGAAGTTTATTGCACATTGCACTGTGATGCTGAGAGCTTTCTGTGTTTGTGTCAGGCTCAGGAGGTGCGTGAGGTGATGGAGGCTGAGATGAGGACACAGCTGCGTCGTCAGGCCGCTGCACACACGGATCACCTGCGGGACGTGCTGAAGGTTCAGGAGCAGGAGCTGCGCGAGGAGGCCCAGGAGGTACCAACACTGCCTCTTTACATGCACTAACAACTACATAGAATTTGTGATAGAATTGAACAGTTAAAGGACTTGTTAAAAAAAAGATGGTGCTACCAATTTGACTGACCGGTTTGGTAATGGTACAGAAACTAAAAATGATGCACCACAATTTTTCAAACAGAAATGCATTTTCGGTTTCAGCCAAAACCATTTTGGAGAGCCGAAGTCATTGACACAAAATGTAACTTTTAATTAGCGCTTCCCTGCATTTTACTAAATATATGCACTATTTTACATATTATGTATATTTTTTTACTTAAACTGTTATCTTTATTAATAATCTTTGTATTGAATAAAGCTGTCATGGAAACAGGTTTTTGTTACAGCCTGCATTTAAATATAAATTTAACAACGAATTGGAATAGAAACATTATTATATAATCAAAAATTGATACAAAGACTGCCTTATGTGCAATTTATAAGTTGACATACAACTTAAGATTTTTATTTGAGTGTATGATTGTTAAATACATTTGATTAGTTCATTAATTAAATTTATTTTCGGTTTTGGTTAGAATGAATTTTGGTGCATCAGTATAACTTTTTTGCCTAACACTGGTGCTGTCTGTTTCTACTAAAATAATCAATATTGAAAAAAGATTATAAAGTCTATCTAAATGGATTATATTCTTTCTTTGTAGATTCTAAACAGTAAGATTATGGAGCAAGAAACTCATTACCGCAGACTAACTCAAGAACAGCTGGACACCTTCACTTTGGACATGAACGCCGCTTATGCCCGTCTAAAGGGCATCGAAGAGGCCATAGACAGTAAGTCTCAAACTACTTAAACTCTGCCAACAGTGTTGCCACATTCAACAGAAATGAAAAAAAGGAGGATCTTGCGCTTGGTTCCATTCACATGTAATACATTTTCAAGTCAACAATAGAATCCATCAAAGAGCAAAAAAACTAAATTCTTGAAATTCGTTTGCCATGTATCCAAATAAAAGGATTACATGCCGACATAATATCAGTCTTGTCTTATTCTTATAAAGTGCAAAAAAAGTCATTTTAAAATCATCAGACGTTTCGGTCATGCAGGACCTTCCTCAGTGTTCACATACTATTGAAACAGTTCATTTTTCAATTCAGTTCCTCACATATTAACATGCGTGTATCTAATCAATTCAATTAATGAATCAGTGACAGACCAATTACTTCATTGTCAATTTACAAATATATCCAGAGGAGATACAGAATAAAAGAAAATTTAATGTTTAATATTAAATGTTTGTCTTGTCTCCAGGTCACGTGATTGCTGAGGAGGAGGCCCGTAAGGCTCACAAGTTGTGGCTTTCTGTAGAGGCTCTGAACTACACGCTCAAGTCCGCTGGAGCCGATTCCCCCACCGAGCCTCTAGAGGGCGCTGTGCGAGCCATCAAAGAGAACTGTGCAGAAAACGAGTTCGCTCAGGCCTTGGCCACCGCCATTCCCGAAGAGTCTCTGAGCCGAGGCATCTACAGCGAAGCTTCCCTTCGCGCGCGTTTCTACGACATCCGCCAGCTCGCGCGACGCGTGGCGCTTATTGATGAGACCCGCAACAGCCTGTACCAGTACTTCCTGTCCTACCTGCAGTCCGTCCTCTTGTTTGAAAGTGAGCAAGTGGTGCCTCCTGCTAAACTAGCACCCGAAGATCTCGACACATTCAGGCTGCTCGCCTACGCCACTTACAGCATTGAGCGCGGCGACCTGGAACTAGCCGCCAAGTTTGTCAACCAACTTCGTGGCGAGTCACAGCGCGTGGCGCAGGACTGGCTTAAGGAAGCCCGACTCACTTTAGAAACAAAGCAGGTGCTTAGCCTGCTATCGGCATATGCTAATGCCGTGGGGTTGGGCACCACACAGGCCCCTTAGCCACACCCACTCTGTCAAGATGATGTAAATTACGAGGAGTGTTACTTGCCCGCTATTACCAGAACCTTCTGCTAATGTTTAATTTATAAATAGGTTGTGTGCTAGCCAAAAATTTGTTTTTCTTATCTGTCCAAAGCACTTTTGCAGGGAGTCTTTGCCCTTAAAAGAATTCTTAAGTGGCCTACCATCCAGAACGACCAGTAGTTGTTAAGCAGGAAACTGTGGCACTCCTCAGTGTATATGGCGCACATGTCACTGGTTAGCATTTAATGTGCATTTAGCAGGTTGAAGGGCCTCATGGTTGGCAGTGTGATGCTAAACCTGTTCACTGTTTCAGAATTCACATGTAATGCTTCAGTTATATATACTGGTTGTTTATTAACCCAAACTATTGAGAATAATCAGTCCTCTCATTCAGGATTGGAGATCAATAAATCATGGTTGTTGACAAGAATGGTATTTCAGTTATTTGCATGACTGCTTTGTTGTAAAAAGGGTTACATCTGGTTTAGGTGGGGTACATTTGATTTTTTTTGGACCCAGATTTATTGAATTGGTCACAATGTAATGAAGATTTTGAACAAAGATGCTGTTATTGAAAGATGGAGCCGCACATGCTATATTGGATCTAACAGCAAACCTGTAATGCACAGGTAAGTTGCCCATCCCAGGTCTAAATTGCAGAAATGTACGGTTCTAAGATTATCATGCAGTTAATGTCATGTATTTTTGCCTTTTGGCAAAGTGCATCTCAGGAACCACACCAGTAGTTTGTCTTACCTCTCAGATAGGTCCTTCGAGGTATCCAAATAGCACGTCACACCTCTGTTCATCAATTTGCAATAGGTACCAAGAGCCGATTGCATAAAATTAAAATCATTAATGTTTGCCTACAAAACCACCCGACTGCACTCCTTTACTTAAATTCACTACTTCAGACTTATGTGCCTCTAGAAGCTTGCGTTCTGTAAGTGAACGGCGCCAATCCAAAGAGGCACAAAATCACTTTCAGACTTTTACATTAAATGTCCCCTCCTGGAGGAATCTTCTAGAAACTGCTAAAAACACTTCTCTTCCATCTTTATTTTACCCTCCATCTCTAGCACTCTCTTCTAATTTATCTACTTTTTTTGTTAAAAAAACACTTGACCCTCCAACACTTGCTCTATTCTAACTACTTTTGTAGATATTATAAAAAATGACCCTTTAAATCTAGCATTCTCTATTCTTTTGGCTTTTTATTTTTATTCAAACAATTGCCCTCTACGACTAGTGTTCCCTGTTCTTTTTCTATTCCATTTACTTTTCTTTTTCTTTTTATTTATTATATATATATATATATAAAAATCTAAGAAAAAAAACCTTTCTACGTGTACTGCATTAGGCCAAATGATTAGCTAAACGATTTGGGGCGTAAGTAATTTGCTATATTTTCTAATCAATATAGGTAGGGTAGAATGATGGAAGATGCTCTGCTGAAGAACAATGTGGATTTTCTTTAACATATTTGGATATGTTTAGCATGTGCATGAGGATGATGATGCAACAGAATGTGTTCTTATAGGAAATCAATTGAAACATTTGCTAATTTAGTTGTTCCAGTGCAAAATATAAAATATTAAAAGAGGGGCCTTTTACAGAATGTATAAATTATTTTTGATATCAGTTCAATTTAATGTATTGAACTTTAATACTGTTGCTTTGACAAAACATTTTGAGCTTAGTGCATATAACCCTTCTTTACTAGCATGGCCAGCAGTTCTTCAGACATAATGAACAACAGAGGCGAAGTCCCACCTTTAATAGCAACAGTTATTACAAGAAGTAATTTGTAATCAGTATTGAGAAGTGTGATATGTTATCTGAAATCCTTTTGTCCTTTCCAGCTTTTGGAATCAAAACAACTAGACCCTGCTATAGAAGGAAATAGATCACTCAGTACTCTTGGGGGGAGAGACCTGCCCATTTACCTTTATTCATTTGTTAAACTACCTGTAGTAATTTTCCTGACTTTTTTTAAGATAAAAAGTATAAGGTATCCCCCCCCCCCCATCTGTGTATTCTTTGAACATTGATTATTCTTGCTTACAGCGCTATTCTTTATTTAAAGGTGAACAAATAGCTGCATGAGAATTCTGTAGAAAAGGTGAAACTATCCTGAAGTACCAGTCCAGAATCCATTAGGAAATGGGAGAAAACATTTTCTTTTCTTAAAGTTCTTTTACTTTCCATCTGAATGAAGACTGAAATCTGTGCATGTGACAAACATGTCTAAGTACACAATTATTAATGAATGAACACACTGACATTTCCCCAGATATTTAGCTGCATCCACGCTGCAGAACGTCTCTCAGCCTGAGATTTAATCGCTGTTAAAGGTCTGAATCTCCAGATCAGACAAGATGTTCCTGCAAGATGAAAAAAAGACCACAGAGGACCAGATTATAATTTGATTCTTGAATTAATTCAACTAAAATCTCTACGGTTGCCCAAAAAGCAACACTTACCTCTGCTGCTCTGTGAGCTCAAACTCCTGCTGGACCCTCTGGATGAGTTTTGGGGTCTCGGGCAAACAGAAGCCAGCTGAGATCTGCACCAGCTCCACCGCCTGATTCACATCACCACCACCCTCCTTTATACACGTCAAGAACTTGTTCAACAGCTCCTCACTGAGAGAACAACACAGCCGTGTGAACATTCAGACTCTTAAGACATGAAATATAATCATTATTTAATTTAGATTCTTTGGTGAAAAAAAGTGAAACTTAAATTTCTACAGTTTAGACATTTTTTTAGCTATGCCTAAATGTAAAACACCAAAAAAAAATAATAATAATAATAATTCGCTTGTCAAAGTTTCTGAGACTCCTGATCGTACCTTGGAACTCTGTTGTGTGTTTTGAAGAGTTTCAGCATTTCCCTGAATGAAGAGAAGAGAAAGAAAATCTGTGAGGTGCTTTAACTCGAATTGATCTGGATCACATTACAGATGTCCATTAAGGATGTTACCAGGCGTCCTGTCTCCTCTGAGCTGCTAGTAATACAGAGATGATGTCACTGAGAGAACCGGCCGTCCAGCTCAGCAAAACTTTGCCCCGGTCACCCGTGTCGTATATTTTCTTGATGTCCAGTGCACACTCAGCAAACGACTCCTGCACCTGTCCAGAAAATATAAAGTGAAAGTGGCCAAGTATGGTGACCCATACTCGGAATTTGTGCTCTGCATTTCATCTATCCAAGTGTGCACACACACACACACACACGTTTTATAATTTCAATGCCACGACACAGACACAGAATTGAAAAGAAAATGAATCAAAGGAGGAAGACTTGTAGAGGGCACAAGTATCAACCAATATAGATGTCCATGCAGATGAGGTAGAGGTAATACCTCCTGATTGTGCTTCTCTCTTGCCATAAGTGTCAGCAGCTCTTCCACCAGATTCTGCCTGTTGGCATGGCCCAACTGTTTCATATCTGTGGAAATGGACATTAAAGACCGTCATCTAAATGTGATGCCAGAATAAAACATGATACTACTAAGTCTAGTAAGTAACACAAATAACACCTCTTCAATTGCATATGTGGTTTACAGGAGCCCTCCATAGACGTACTGTACAACCTGTATTTTCTATCCCCTTACCCTAGCCCTAACCTACCCCCACACAAAACTTTGTTTTTTTACATTTTCAGAAAAACACGATTTGGTGTGTTTTAAGCCATCTGGTTTATGAGGACCCAATCAATCAATCACCTTTCCATATTTGTGGGATGAGGTCTAATCTGTTGTCGGTATCAAGCGCTTGGAGCAGATCTCTCATGACGTTAGAACTGGGGTAGTACACCTGTGAACCGGATCACATCAACCCACATCAATGCACTTCACCATTCTGCTTGCGTTCACATGAAGCAACATATGATCATGTTTTACTCACTGAGGGAACAAGGTCTCTGTACCACTTCAGCATCACGTCAATGTTCTCCATCATAGAGAGCAGACTGAAGAACCGCGCACTGAAAGACAGACAGAAGAAACCTGATATTAAAGAGATCAGCCAATTATTATTGCTGATTTTGCCCTATTATAGGGTCCCAACCAACTAATTTTTTATTAATGGTTATTTTTCCCAATCACATAATTCTAATGATCTTTTAAGTACTTTATATGAAATGCTACCATGCTTTGGTCATCTTGGCCCATGTATACATTTCCCCTCAATGCAGGTCACAGTTTTTTACATAAAAATGTGTTTTTCTATCACAGTTTTTAATGCCACAATGCACAGAGCCAACAAATCAATTCATTGGATTAGTTGCAGCAGCCCTGTGCTGAGTGTCACGTTAAAGGGTTGACGGGAACAGCTCTTAAATAATGAATTATTTCGCTGGATTATACTTACTAGTAAATGTTCTGTTGGAAATCAGTTCCCAGAAGTCTCCAGTTCTCTCCAACCCCCAGCAGCTCATGGACCCTATATGCCTGCTCTATGTCCTTAGTGTCAAGACACTGTAAATACAGATGCCAACAGGGTCACATGCCATCCTAACGTGACATTTACCATGAAGCGGTGTTGTAGAAAGGACGCGTTTAACTGCACTTACGATTCTCATAGCAGTAATGAAGAACTGTGCTGAAAAACAAAAGCAATGCAGGTGTGATTCAACTATGTAGATACTTCTATCTGCAGAAATCAATACATGTATCCTGTCCCAACACCCACAATTGCAGTCTTGGCCCCTTGATAGTGTGTGCAAGCGGCAGGAAGTAAGTGCACAAAACTGTCTCAGGTCTGAAATATGCCAAGTTTCTTTAAGGCACACCAAATTCACACTCTCTCTAATGCTGAGGTGAGGGGCGGGACGTTCAGACACACACTAGAGGCGGTTTAGCGAATCACAACACACTGGACCAGCTAACCAATCAGAGCCCATCACGTATTTATGAGGAAGGGGCTTCATAAAAGCAGGAAATTATCAGCGTGTTATCAGAGAAGGGACAGAGCGGTGAAGAATAAAGGTAAATTATGTGAATAAAATGCGTTTAAAAACGAAGCATTAACATGTTAGACTGCACCCCATAAATACAATCAAGCCTAAGTCAACCACCCTTTTAAAGTGCAAAGTATTGAAAAAGTCAAAACAAGTAAAAGTTCTGTATAAACTTTTCTTGCAGTGTCCCCATGAGCTAATCAAATGTTTTTGTGACACGCTTGTGATCTTTAAACCCACTTGAACACTTGGGCCAAAAACCGCAAATATGTAAGTAGAGTGAAGAACTGCAGAGAGCACTTGTGTGGGTACCGGGTACAAAGCTAAGTTAATAAACACCGCTGTAACAATATGCAGATAGCCAGATACCATCATCAGGGTCCTGTGGAGTGAAGCTCTTCCCTGACACCTCGTTCATCACTTCCTGCAGAATGTCCGTTTGGCCCTGAATTGGGGCACCTGTAGAGCAAAGCATGATGGGAAATGCATGCATAATCGGTGCATGTGTACGCACATTTAACATGGTTATTTACTTAAGAACTTAAAGAATTGCCTTTGTTTTATTTTTTATTAAAGAGTTATGACCTGGTTTATAAAATATGAAAAGCAAGTGATTGTAAGAGGCCAGACTGAGATCTGAAATCAAAGAAAAACAATCGATTATACACCAAAACAGGCATCAAAATATCAAAAATCAATTCTTTCCTGTAGAAGCAGGAATAAGTAATGATCACTCAACAGACCGATGGAGAGAGCCTTCATCTCACTGATCACAGGAAAGGCCTGAGATTTGCCCAGATGGCCACAGCGTCTCAAAGCCTTCAGGACAGCGTTCAGCGTCAGGAGGTTCGGCTTGACCTTCTGCTCTGCCATCTGCTTCAAAAGATCCTACAAAACACACAGACTGAGGCAGAGACTACTTAAAACAGCAGCTTCACAACAAAATCTCAATCGCATACCACGATCAGCTCCCATTTTTCATTATATTTCTCTTTTACTTCCGGGGCGGCTGTGATCAGGGCATTGAAGGTGTGCACATCAGCTAGAGGAACAAAACAAGGCATCTCAGCTTAGGAAACACTTCAATTCTTAAATTTTTCAAGAATCTCATAAACCGTAAAGCACATACCTTTCAGTCGGTTGTTGAGCAGGTCAGTGTAGGTGCTGAACGCTTTAGAATAAGCACCATACTGTGAAATCAAACACACCTGCAGTCATCTTCTGCTATCAAACTAGAAATGAAACGTATGAGAAGTTCCCACAGACGTTACCTTCACCAAGCCTCGTATCAGAGCGCTGTATGAATGCGTGTTTGGCTCTGACAGCAGCGCAAAAATCCTCTCTGCATTATTCTCCTCTCTAAAGGGGAAAAACAAGACAAAGCGACCCCTTATGATATTGACTTTTTATTGTTATGCAGATACACCACCAGTCAAACGTTTAGTATAAATATGATTTGAGAGAATTTACAATTACTCAATTTACAGTGTTTCTAATTATCAATGTAGGAAACTTTTGCTGCTCAGCATTTTTGTGGAAGATGTTTTACATTTAAAAGAATAGCATTCATTTGAAACAAATCTAACATTATGTATATATATATATATATATATTACGTAACATTATAAATGTCTACTTTAGTTTTTAATGAATTTAATGAGTCCTTGCTGGATAAAAGTACTTTTTTCTTTAAATCTTACACTACCACTCAAAATTTAGGGGTGTATCACAGTTTCTACAAAAATATTAAGCAGAAAACAGTTTTTAACACTGATAATAATAATAAAAATAGCTATTTTAAATTGTAATCTTTATTCCATACTTTGTGTGTGTTTTATTAGAAAAAAAAAAAAAAACACTTTGTTTCCCAAATTTTAAGCACTCACTTCCAGGAGGCCTTCAGTAAATCACTAGCTTTAGATGCTCTTCCTTTTTTAGTCTGCGGTTCATCCTGAACGTCCTCCTGGGGTTTTATCATGGGTAAAGAGTGTTGTTATATGGAGTTAAAAAAACAAAAACATAACGCATAGTCTCAGGTGACTTATTGGTTATTATAAGTACCCATTTTTATCAAGAGCTGATAAAATGTAGAAACTGTAACTTGAATGCAATGTAAGTCGCTTTGGATAAAAGCGTCTGCTAAATGCATAAGTAAAAATGTTATAAAATTACATGTAAATTTATTATAAAATGAAGCAGTATCACTGGTTTAATATTCACATTTTGTATATATTAACGGATTATTTGCATTATCTAAACATATTTTCAAGCTGAAAATACTTTATATTTAAAAAAAACATGCTGCACATTCAACTTTCATCTCATCAATGATCTGACGTGTGCAAACAAAGCCGCAGAGCATCTTGAACATTGATTCTACCGTCTCCTCATTCTTCTGTTCTGGAACGTTCTCTTGTGCAGGATCATGATCTCCATAGAAACAAATCAGATCTAACAACTGATTGGTCACATCCAATGACACTGACGTACCTGCGCAAAATACACTGATCAGCCATTCAGTTACACAGTTAAACTAACATCTGCCATAATATTAGATGCAATGCCTCGTCTTGCTCGTTCTTACCGGCCTGCAGCAGTTGGTCGTACAGATCCACAGCAGCTTTGACTTTTCTCATCTGAATTCTCTCTATGAGAGCAGCTTCAGACACCTCCTCTATCTGAGCCTCGAGAGTTTCCGGCATCAGACACTTCCAACAGAAGTAAAGAAGTATTTCACATTCATAAGCACAAGCTCTCATATGCAAATCATACAAATACTGGACACTCACGGGAATATGAGGCTGTGCGTAGTCTTTCTGGAAGTACTTTGGATATGTACTGATGAAATATTTGGCAGTATTTCTGCCTGACTCCTGGGACAAGGAAAATAATTTCTGTGCGGGAGAAAAAGAAGCTGTTAGAAAAGTCATGTTATGTGCAACTATGTTCAAATTATTACAACTTGCAATACACACTCATTTATTTGAATGTTTAAATAAACACTCATTCTATTAATGCAAAGTGTATGTTTGTAGAAATGTTGTCCTTACTGGTCTTCGCAGCAATCATAACACTGCCGATTGAGAACCTGTCTAATAGTCTGAACTGAAAACCTGAAATGGTTTGATAGCCAAAAAACTCACAAACTCTGATGATGTTTTTGGAGTGAGATATGAATCATCTTGAAATCTGTAATCTGAGGCTGTAGGATCCTAGAAGAAACATATGCACACACAGTAACTCTGCTTACGTGATATTTGATCATGTATTTTATCATGGTTGTTAGTTTGATCTGATGAACATACCCTGTTCACAGTGGATGCCAGTGCCTGTAAGACAGCCTCTTTACTCCTGATAACAGTAAAACATTATTATAATGAATATTTTAAAAATATGAAACTCATAATTTTAGAACTATATATTTATTGCTCATGTGAATTGTTCAGATCTGACCAGCACATACCATGCTTTCTTCTTTGGAATGACTATTTCTTCTGAAAAAATAAAGGAAAAGGAAACAAAATTATTTTTTTAGGATTTATTTCTAATGAGAAAGCATCTTAATTTAAGAAAGCATATGAATATTCCTATTAAAAAGCCATAATTATCAGACCTGGTGAAGAAACGGCAGGTTGTTGATCTGCAGCAGAATTCAGAGCAAAACTCCTGTAAAACACATAATGAGCCTGATAAAACTTGAGCTGACACAACCCCTTCAAATGACCTACAGACAACCAGTCGTTTCTTTACAAACATAAAAATGACAGAAAATCTCATCTGATAAAACGGGCCAAATAAGCCTGTCCTTGTGCGTGTAACTTACCTATTAGGCCATGACTTCTGCAGGTGAATGCGCAATATTTTGCTGCTCTTACACACATGATGCCTGAGAGCTTGCGAACAGGAGGACGCCATGACACCGAAGTGCATGCTCAAAAATCACTCGGTGGCTCCTCTCTGACGCGTTCCATGAAATCATAGAGACTCCTGCAGGGGGCGCTTGGCGGCTCAGAAAGCTGAATTCTCCGCAGCACCACCACGGTCAGTTGTGATTGGTCTATCTTGTTTTGCGTTGAGAAAGGTCACAAGTATCATGTGACCAAATCATCTACATATTTATTTTTTATTATTGTCTGGACAATAATTTATGTCTAGATAATGAACGCAGAAAGTTTAATAACTAATTGAATTCTAATACATAATTGAATAATTAAAAAAGAATAACTATTATTTTTACTCATTGTTTTCTACGGTCGGGTTATACCATCTCAAAACACAATATAAATAAACTATTCTTCATACGACCCTGTAGAATATTCATTTTCAGAGTATTATACTAGTTTATAATTATTATCTGATATTGTTTTAAATGCCAATGTCTCTACTTCTCTCACTTTTTGACATATTTCAGTTTAATGTACCCGTGCGTGTTATTTGGTTTCGTCCGCTCTCTCGGTACACGCTCCCACGTGTTACAGCTCCACATGACGCACATGGGAAATACGGAGAGTTTTCTCTTCTAATTTATGTAATTGTTATTAGGAAAATGCTGTTTTCAAAAGAAACGCCATGGAGGCGATTAGAGGGCATGTCCTTTGGCTTGTTCTCCGTCGATGAAATAAGGTAATAATACACTTGCACAACTCACACCCAACAAAGTTAAAGAACTAGCCGGAGCTCATTTGACTATTACTGTCTGTAAAGAGACATAAAGAGACACAAATAATCGTCAATACCTATTAAAAGCATACAGTTTATTTAACACATGCTGAACTTTGTGGCAACATATGCTGTCACGCTAAGTTGTCACGGTGTTTGCCACAAAATGTCTGTTTTAAATAATCCTTTACGTTTGAGTGAAACCCAAGCATAATTCCTTTATATATAGACCTTCTGACAACTAACCCGTGCTATCTGTCTCACAGGAAACTGAGTATGAAAAATATCACTAATTCCCAGCTGTTGGATAGTATGGGCAATGCCGCTGTAAACGGACTGTATGACCTGGCGCTGGGTCCAGCTGATAACAAGGAGATCTGCTCCACCTGCATGCAAGACTTCAGCAGCTGTCCTGGACACTTTGGTCACGTAGATCTGCCCCTTCCCGTCTACAACCCTGTGTTTTTTGATGTAAGTGTCATTGTGCCGATGCATGACCTCCGTTGCAAACACTTTTTCACACAGGGCCATGTGGGTTTGGATTTCGTTTTCTCATCATAAAAAAACCCTTCATTTAAAAGCTGCATGTTGTGTTTACTTGTGTTATCTTTGATTTAATATTTAAATTTGTTTGATGATCTGAAACATTAAAGTGTGACAAATATGCAAAAAAATCAGGAAGGGGGCCAACACTTTTTCACACCACTGTGTGTATATATATATATATATATATATATGTGTGTGTGTGTAACCCCTAAAGTCAATGTCTTTACAGAAATTATATTTGCTCATCCGGGGTTCATGCTTGGCATGCCATACGTTGAAGTGTCCGAGAACGGCTGTTCATTTACTGCTGGGCCAGCTGAAGCTCCTGGAAGTGGGTGCGATGAATGAGGTGTATGAGCTTGAGCACGTTCTCAATCAGGTCAGAAAATACTGAAGAGCTTGTCATTGAGGTCAACGCAAGTTATCTTGTAGAGAGAAGCTGCAGCATCTTTCACTGGACTGAAGTGCTTGTGTATATTGCATTTTTTTCGTCCTCTCTAAGTTTATGGAGGTCAATGCTAAGCCGTCTGGAATAGAAATCCAAGAAGCTCTGGAGGCGTTTATCACACCCATCCTAAAAGCCAATGAAGACGAGCAGCACACTGCCCCTGTGAGTCTGAAACGCATCCATCTCTCTATTTTTGTCTTTTACATATATTTTGCTGTAGTCATATTATTGCCTCTGCACTTTCTAGTTGCATTTTATAAATTTGCTTTGATTTCAGATCAAACATATCTGTGAGAAAAAGTCCAGTCTCATTAACAGTTTCTGGAGAGTGTACATGGGCCCAAGGAAATGTCCGAATTGCAGGTGAGCTCAACTTCTTCCACCTTCTCTAATTGTTAAGTGAATCATACATGCGTTCTGACATGAGAATGTGTATGTGTGTGCGTTTCAGAACCGGTAGAGTGACTGTGCGCAGAGAACACAACTGCAAACTCATCATCACACACGGATCATCCACAGCAAGCACAGAAAAGGAAGGTAAGTTTACATTTCATGCTTGTGCACTATTTTTATAATCAGCCATCAAAACATTAGGCTTCCTATGGAGAAGTATGGAGAAGTATGGAATTTGAAAACAGTGTGGGGGGAAAAAATTCTAAAATATAAAATCAAAAAATTCAAGAATCCAAGTAAAAATAAGGATCCAAGCAAAGGGTTTTTGGAGCTGGAAGACAGTGCAGCCAAAGGTTTAGTGATTGTTTGACATGACTGAATGAAATCAATGCGAGTGTGTTAATTTTTCAGAACTGTTTGTCTTTACCACTTTAGTTCTTGTGAACTTCACCAAATGAATGAGCACATCACTCAAACAAGCAATAGATAACGGGAGAGCATGATCATTTAAATAAGACTGTACTTTGCTGTTTGGTGATCATGAAACATCAAAAAAACATTACTGTATCAATGTATCAATTATAAAGTGTTTTAGGTTTCTTCTCATCACTTAAGGGCATGTTATCACTTCAAGAACATCAGTGTATGTGATAAACTGAATATAACACAGAAAATAATGTAAATTAATGCTATAATGTTGAATTCTTTATGGGCGAGGACTTGAATAGAATGATAATGCCTGATAATAAAGGATTTCAGCAGCAAATTTATAGTAGAGCAAACTCTTATTATACTGGATAGCATATTTTGCCATTATTTTATCTAACTAAATGCAGCCAGTCATTGACAATATTTTAAAAACTTCTAAATAATTTAAAAATATTTAAAATGTATGTAGTCTATGAAAGTAAGATTCCGTATTAAATGTAATGCTGTATTTTAGCAGTTTAAATGCAAATTATGGTTTGTGAGTATCTATAGTATTTTGCTTTTTTTTTTTGTTGCTTTTTTACTTAAATAATTGCCTTTTAAAGGATGATACAGTTATGTAGACAGCAGTTTACATGCAACACAACACTCATAAAACACACATTTATAATAAGTCATTTAAAAACATGATTGCAGCAGGTACAAAGGAATTCTTGAATCTTGTATCCATATCTTGCTTCCAGATGATTCGCTGATTACCAAACGTGGATTCTTGACTCCAAGTTTGGCACGGGAACACGTCATCAAAATCTGGGAGAAAGAAGGTAAGATGGGTTGAGTTTAATTCACGTTTTCTTTCTAGGTTTCGTAATGCAAAAAAAAGGTTTTTTGAATGTTTCGTTTTGAATTGTCTAGGTTTCTTCCTGAAGTGCCTGTTCCCAGGGTTTGACATGAACAACTCAGAGAAAGGCTTCAGTCCTGAAGTTTTCTTTTTGGAGTTGCTTGTGGTTCCTCCATGCAGGTAAGTTTATCACTGTATGTGGCATGTGCAATGTCCTGCACACAACAACCTGTTAGATCATTATGTAATTTCTTGTTTTTACAGAGAGATTTTTGACTGAATGATTTGTGTTTGTGTGTGTGGTGTTTTGTAGGTTCAGGCCTGTTAACCGTTTGGGAGACCAGATGTTCACCAACGGACAGACTGTGAACCTGCAGGCCGTGTTAAAGGATGGTTTCATGATTCAGAAACTGCTCGCACTGATCGCTGCAGAGAAGACCAACGCTATTGAAGACACACAGACAGAGATGGAGCAGGTGGGGAGAATTTATGTTAACAATAAACTTAATACACTAATACATAATTGTTTTTGTTTGTCACTGTAAATCAGAGGGATTTAGTGTGTTGCATGAATCTTTCTTCATGTATCTGGTAGTTTCCATTAAGCATATAAGGCTAGAAAACTAATTTCAACATGAGGGTCAAGTGCTTTACCTTCAAATGTTGTTCATGAGGAGCTCCAACTGAATATTATATGAGCTGTTTTAAATAGAATAGTATTTTTATAGAATGGTTGCACCCTATTAATTTGGCACATAGATGTTAATTAAATGTATAACTAATTAAAATGTAAACAGGATTGCAAAATTACCCCAAATTAATCTGCTACTGAGTGGGGGCTAAGTAGTTTGGGACTAAATGTTTGTTTGTAAAAAAAAAATTAAATGAAAACAATTTCCGTAAATGAATGTAAGAGAGAATTTTTCTGTCAATAAGTTTGGTACCAAGGTTGAATGACACATACAGTCAACACAAACCAATTTATAAAAACTAAGACAATTTGACTTTGTTTCAACAAGTTGTAGACAGGTGCAAAAGATGTTACTCCCTAAAGTATACATGTTATTGAATGCTTTTATGTTTAACTGGGGAACTCCATAAAATCATGTGAATTTAAGGAAGTACATTGTTGATCACTTTAAATAATCATAAATAATTTTCTGTAAATTGAGGAAGTATTGAGTTCTGTTGATTTAATTTCAGCAGTTGTATGTGTATATTAGTTAAATCAGTATTTGCCTTTGAAAATCCCATGATGGAAAAGAATCCAACTATTTGCACCTCTTTTATGAGAAGTGCCATGTGTATTCATGATCTGTCCTTTCTTCAGTCCAGTGAATTCACAGAGATCAGTCAGATAGATCAGACCTTCTTAATGGGCATCCAAGGACTGACTCTCACGGACAAGCTCTATAACATGTGGATCCAACTGCAGAGTCACGTCAACATCGTGTTTGACAGCGACATGGACAAACTGATGACTGGGAAGTACCCAGGCGTCCGTCAGGTCAGTGTGTGACAAATCTCAAGACCACAACCGATCATGCACTAAAAAAGGTGGGAAATAATGTTTTGAATTGGTTGTCTCTTTTGAATGTGTTTCTCAGCTCTTGGAGAAGAAAGACGGTTTGTTCCGGAAGCACATGATGGGAAAGCGTGTGGATTATGCTGCACGCTCCGTCATTTGTCCTGATATGTACATCGGAACCAATGAGATTGGAATACCAATGGTAAGACATTGGATTTTACCTTTTAATAGGGTTTTTGTATGATACGTAAGGGATAATGTATGGTCAACTGGTTTTTATCGCAAAATAAACCCACATTGGGTGATTGGGCTGATTGTTTTTTTAATTCTGCTTACTGATTTTTTCATTATTTTGCTTATTGAACAACTATTTGTCAAGTAAAGAAATGCATGGACATGACATTCACCGTATATTTCATACTAAAGTCCAGGAGCTGTAGTAACTGTCTCTGTACTTGCTTTGATACAATCTGTATTGTTAAAAGTGCTATATAAATAAAGGTGACTTGACTTGACTTTGATATGGAAAGAAAGCGAGTTCAGAGTCATACGAGAGGCATGAAAATAGCATTCATTTGTTGTCATTGTTAGCAGTGAAATATCCAGTTTAGCAGCCATTGTACAAAAGTGTTTAATAGTGATTATTTGGGGTTTTGAAAGTCATTTGATATGGTTCATTCAGGTTTTTGCTACCAAGTTGACGTACCCTCAGCCAGTGACACCCTGGAACGTGAAGGAACTCAGGCAGGCAGTGCTGAATGGACCCAACGTCCACCCTGGAGCCTCCATGGTCATTAATGAAGATGGGTCCCGAACCATCCTCAGCAGCATCAACCTGACCCAGAGAGAAGCCGTGGCCAAACAGCTCCTGACCCCCAGTACCGGCCAGCACAAGATACCCATGAAGATCGTGAGTCAATTCTCTCGACAAAGACGCACTGCTGTTTGAATAGATTTTGAATATTATATCTGGTGCATGAGTCACACTGTAAAATAACTGGTAAACGCACACTGTGAAACATGACCATATTAGATGTATGCATTAGTGTTTGTGACATTCAATCAAAATTCAATTAGAATAAACACCCTATAGTCTGTTAAAATGAATAACACGTTTTCAATAAAATGAAAACCCAGTCGACAAAATAAATTGTTTCACTGCAAGTGGTGCCAAAGCTGCAAATAAAGCAGCATTTAAGTGTTTTTACACTGCAATTAAAATTGCATAAATCATTCTATGAGATTGGTTTTGAAAAAAATAATATTTTGAATATTGAAATATGGAATGATATTTAATGAAATCAAAACCATCCTGTCAGTAGGTGGCAGTGAGCCATTGAGTTAATTATTCACCCAGTTGTTCAAACTGATTAATTCAGGAAAAAAGCAGTAGATTGCTGTATGATTGATTTGTTCAAAAATGGAATGAGACGATGTGTGTTGCTTAGAGATGCACAAGAGTACTGCTGTGGCTTTGTTTGGAGCTATTTTTGTTAGTGAAAAACACTATGTACAATATTGTGTCTAAAATGTCACTCAAAATATCACTTGTGTGATATTGATTATCTATAGCGAAAGGTTTTTATTGTCTAGAAAGACAAAAAGTCAAACATAAGTATTTATCTTCTCATATCTTGGAATTTTTGGAGTCAACCTAACTGCATTCTAGTAGGCTACACCATGCAGTGAACTCCTGCACTGTCAGTTCGTCTTTGTGTTTGCAAAGTGAGTGACAAGCTCGGTAATATCAGCTTCCACATCGTTAAAACAACTGCATAGCCAATATATTGGACGCTGTGAAAATATTAATATAGTAGTTTTAAATTAAGCTTACTGTACATTCAAAGTCAGCATTAATATTTGTTGATCCAGTCCTTTGACATTTGATTCTCTTTCTTAGGTAAATCGGCACATCAAGAACGGGGATGTGCTGCTGTTAAACCGTCAGCCCACTCTCCACAGACCGTCAATTCAGGCCCACTGTGCTCGCATCCTGCCCGGAGAGAAAGTGCTCAGATTACATTATGCCAACTGTAAGGCCTACAACGCTGACTTTGACGGTGACGAGATGAACGCTCACTTCCCTCAGAGTGAGCTGGGCAGAGCTGAGGCCTACACGCTAGTGAGCACAGACCAGCAGTACTTGGTGCCTAAAGTGAGTCTTCATCTAGAAAATTGAAACCGCTTCAAACGTGAATTGTCTGCCATTTTGGAAAACATTTCACTGGTCTCTGCACCTTTTGTAGGATGGGAAGCCATTGGCCGGCCTGATTCAGGACCACATGGTGTCTGGCACCAGAATGACCGCCCGTGGCTGTTTTTTCACACGGGATCAGTACACTGCGCTTGTCTACAGAGGCCTGACTGACAAGATGGGCAGAGTGAAGCTCCTGCCTCCTGCGCTCTTTAAGCCCGTGCCTCTCTGGACAGGAAAGCAGGTAATCTTCATGCATGTTGATTTGTATTGTCATACGTGTCAGACATCAGAGATGCTTCAACCTGCAATGTATCCTAAATACATTCTTACAGATACCTTCCAAAAACAAATGTGGACTTGCATAAATACCAAGTTTTTGCTGTATTTTCAAGGTGGTGTCGACCCTTTTGCTGAATGTCATCCCAGAAAACAACATCCCTTTAAACTTGATGGGAAAAGCAAAGATTCCCAGTAAAGCCTGGGTGAAGGAACCGCCCAGAGCTGTTCCAGGATACAGGCCGGAAACTATGTGTGAATCTCAGGTAATTCAGGAATATTCTCTATAACAGTGCCTGCGTTTCTGGATGTCAATAATTTAAATCCCCCTGTCAGAGCTTTACAGCCCAGGCATTTACTTGGGAGTGTTGTGTGTTTTTATAAGAGCACATTGTTTTGCACCATGAAAATTCTCATTCTTAATTTTGATTATTGTAATGCAATGATCTTTTATTTCAGTCAGCAGTTCAGATAATACAAATTTTAAGTGGTAAATGCTTACAGTTCCAGTAATTACATGTTTGTTTGTTTTTGTCTTGGAGTAATGTCATGAAAATAGTTATGACATAGCATCTTATTTGGTCAAATAAGGCCACATAAAGCTGTAATGTACTGTGTTTTTCAGGTGGTCATCCGTCAGGGAGAGCTCTTGATGGGAGTTCTGGATAAAGCTCACTATGGCAGCTCAGCGTACGGTTTGGTCCACTGCTGCTACGAGCTCTACGGAGGAGAGACCAGCGGCAAACTGCTCAGCTGCCTGGCACGACTCTTCACTGCCTACCTGCAGCTTTACCGCGGTTTCACCTTGGGTAAGATCACATGTCAATACCAGCCTATCTTGTTGAACAGACAAGGTAGAATGGTATTTTGAATCGAACTATGTATTTTATCTGACAGGTGTGGAAGACATTCTAGTAAAAGATGGAGCCAACAAACAGAGAAGGAAAATTATCCAGAAGTCAGTCAAGTGTGGCTCTAAGGTAAATCCCTGAGATTGACCACCTCATTCCTGTTACATAGTACCATTTGAACTGTGTAGCTTTCTGGAAAAGAATACACTTGTGCTGTCATTTATGGATATATTATACCAAACTTTCAGAAATATGCTCTGGTCAAGCTTTAATTGATGAATTATCTGTAAAATGTATTAATCATAACATGATTATTTACACGCTACAAAATTTAAAGGAGATGGACTCATTGAGAGAAATGACTTGGTTTAGTGAAGTAATATTACAAAAGACCTTTTTTTTTTTAACCCTCATAATGAAACAAAAATGGGTCACATAGAGTATTTCTGTTCATTTTTGATTGGGAACAGTAAAAGTACAACTTTAAAAAAATAATTTGATTAGTGCTGTCAAACGATTAAGTGCGATTAATTGCATTCAAAATAAAAGTTTTTGTTTGCATAATATATGTATGTGTACTCTGTATCTTTCTTATGCATATATAAATACACACACACACACACAGTATGTATTTTGAAGATATTTACATGTAAAATATTTAAATGTATACATGCATGTGTGTGTATTTATATAAACATAATAAATTAACTTTTAATTTGGATGTGATAAATCGGCACTAAATTTGACAGCACTAAATTTGATTAAAAAAAAATTTCACTGGAGTAGTAACAAATAAATATATATATATATATATATATATATATATATATATATATATATATATATATATATATATATATATATATATATATATATATACATGCATACATACATACATACATTTGGGTATTTATTTAGAAATTATCCAAAGATTATTTGTGTCAGTTTGATATGGAGTTTTTTTTATTATTAATTTTGAAGCATAATATTTGTCACATTTGTGACAGTCACAGTCTATACTCCCACTCCATCTGTGTAAGAGTGTGTGGGTGGCTGTGGATCTTTTGCCCTCTGGTTGTTTTTTTTGTCCCACCCCTTCATTTCCTCTTGTGTTCATTCAACATTGTGCTTGGTTTGTCTTCAAGCAGAGGTCGTATTCTTTTACTTTCTTGCTTGAAAACAGGCTCTCCAGGCAGCGTTTAACCTGCCCGCAGCTGCTGGAGACACCGAAGCCAGAGAACGCTGGCAAGACGCTCATCTGAACACAGACCAGAGAGATTTCAACATGGTGGACCTGAAGTTTAAAGAGGAGGTCAATCAAGTGAACAACAACATCAACAAGGTGCACATCTAAACAGGACAACTTGAAAATGCTGAGCTTGTGTCTTCATGTCTTTTATATTGTTTCTCACTGTGTGGAGTCAAAATCATTCTTTGTCTCAATGGTTTTCATCACATTCCATGTGATCTGTTGTTATCAGGTTTGCATGCCGCTGGGTCTCCACCGCTCCTTCCCAGAAAACAACCTACAGCTGATGGTGCAGTCAGGAGCCAAGGGTTCAACTGTTAATACTATGCAGGTAATGTTTCCTCCATTGACTGAATTCAGCCGCTGAATATAGCAGCTTTTTTATTACTATTACAGGGTTCCTGCACGCCTTTAAAAAGTCTTAAAATAGAACAAATTTAGGATCATAAGTCTTTAATTGTATAACAAAAGCTTTCACTATTATTGTAAGCGGTCTTAAATTTGGGGAAAGAAAATCAGGAATGTGATAGTCAAACTTATATAAAAATTGAGCGTTGCACAAGTCAAATTGTGGAGCTTTTGCGCATTCTGCATGCTTGTGGTTCAGAGCAGTCCACAATCAGTGATGGCCACTTTTGAAACTGCTTTGTGGAGATCACAAGTTATGTGATTGCAGTTCACGAGGCTTGTTACATCAACGGTTTTGAAATGTTTTGCCACTAGTGTGCGGATATCTGTGTGAACTAATGAATTAGTGTTTGTTATACCTATATACTTGATCTTGGATCAGTTTTATACATTTGACCAGCAGACGACACCATTGTGTGATGTTTTGTTTCACTACTGCACATTTATGCCAAATGATTGTTAATGATCTACTGTTGTTAAATTATAACGATGTTTAGGTCAGGTTAAAGGGATAGTTCACCCAAAAATGAAAATTCGGTCACTAATTACTCACCCTCATGTCGTTCCAAACCCGTAAATCCTCCGTTCATCTTCAGAACACAAGATATTTATGATGAAATCCGAGAGCTCTCTGACTCTGCATAGACAGCAAGGGTACTAACACCATCAAGGCCCAGAAACGTAGCAAGGACATCAGTAAAATGGTCCATGTGACATCAGGGGTTCAACTGTAATCTTACGAAGCTACGATATTACTTTTTGTATGCAAAGAAAACAGAAATAACGACTTTATTCAACAATTCGTCCATTTCCATTTTGGAGAGTATCCGCTGAACATAAACGGCGTATGCTGTTCGGTGTGAACCCCTGATGTCACATGGACTATTTTACCAATGTCCTTGCTACGTTTCTGGACGTTGATTGTGTTAATTACATTACTGTCTATGGAGGGTCAGAGAGCTCTCAGATTTCATCAGAAATATCTTAAATTGTGTTCCGAAGATGAAGGTCTTACAGGTTTGGAACGACATGAGGGTGAGTAATTAATGACAGAATTTTCATTTTTGGGTGAACTATCCCTTTAAGCCAGATGTTAGCATGGCATGTTATTCAGCTGTGATCTTCCTATAAACCAAGTTCCTCTGTATGTGCAGATCTCCTGTTTATTGGGTCAGATTGAGCTGGAGGGCCGCCGACCGCCACTGATGCCTTCTGGGAAGTCCCTGCCCTGCTTTCAGCCCTATGAACCTCAGCCGCGATCCGGAGGATTCGTAACTGGCAGATTCTTGACGGGAATCAAACCTCCTGTACGTTCAGACTGAACTCTTCTTGATTTATTTATTTTTTCTTTCAGAAAGTCTCAGTGTTATTTTTAGGAGTAATATTCATTTAATATAGAAAATTTGATTATATTTAACTGGAGGCTCTCTTTATATTTTAGGAGTTCTTTTTCCATTGTATGGCTGGTCGTGAAGGTCTTGTGGACACTGCTGTCAAAACCAGTCGATCTGGTTATTTGCAGAGGTAGATCTGGTTCTAACTGCAGTCTAAAATCCCTGTGAGATTCTTGTATTTAGGTTCATTGTATAGTGACATAAACTGTGATTGGGTGTTTCAGGTGTGTGATCAAGCATCTAGAAGGTCTGGTGGTCCAGTACGATCTGACTGTGCGAGACAGTGATGGAAGTGTGGTCCAGTTTCTTTATGGAGAGGACGGGTTGGACATCCCCAAGACCCAGTTCCTACAGCCGCAGCAGTTCCCTTTCATCAAAGACAACTATGAGGTAACCTTGCATTAGGGCTGCAAGCTAATGGGTAAATTGATAACAAATATTTTGCTCAAAAATTATAATTGTGACTACTGGTCACGGTTGTTGTCATTTTTATTAGGAAATTTCTCTTTGCATTTCAGCAGAATGATTGCACTTTCACAAATTAAGAGAATGTCAACTCATAGACGGGGTTTATTGTGACTGAATTGTTATGAATGCATGAAAATGCAAATCTGAAATGACAGAAAGATCATTAAAATAACCAACAGACTATTGCAGACCGTTATTAATAATTAATTGAGAGAAGATCATGATTAAAATAAGATTACATAGACATGTCTGTTCAAAATTGCGCTGATGGAAGAGGACATTTAACATTTTATTAATGCACTATTTTCTAGGTTATCAGAAAGTCAAAGTGTTTGGATGAAGTTCTGGGTAAACTGGAAACAGGGGCGGCAGCATTTAGTCACTTTAAGGCCATCAAGAAATGGAAAGCCAAACATGAGCGTGTTTCTCCCCGAGACGGTGCCTTCCTGCTCTACTCGCAGAAGAAACAGAGCAATCTGAAGTCTCAAGTAGAAAACCAGACACTGGCCAATGGGAGAGAGCCGGCCACTCTACAGGTACTGAAGCATTTGTAGATGCGTTTCAGTTTGCAAATGCCTTACAATGGCATCCTGTGAAGTACTTTGTTAGAAAGATGATTCAATTCCCCAAACCTTGTCAAGTTAACACAGAGTATGCCTTGCACTTGTGCCTACGTTACATGACAAGGAGATTTTGTGTGTTTAGCTCTTGGAGAACTGGAGAGCTCTGGACGAGTCTCGCCGTATGAAGTATTTAAAGAAGACATCTCATTGTCCAGACCCGTGTCTGGCTGTTTACCGGCCGGACATCTGCTTCGGTTCAGTGTCTGAGACATTTGACTCCATTGTTGAGTCCTACCTGGATCAGTTCGATGTCAAGCAGGAATTTCAGACCTCGTCTGAAATCATTGACACAGATAGGTAAGACCTCTATGTTGACTATTAAACATTAAACATTAGTATATCTGGATTAAAGGGACATTTCTAGACTTCTAGATTTTGAATTTGGAAAATTGATGTCGGAGTAAAATGGTTCTCCACTGTCCACAATAATATTTAATGCAGACTAATAGGTTTCCTATGGTACATATGCTAAAATAACAGGGTTTTTTGTTTTGTTTTGTTTTACATAAACTGGGAGTGTTTTTAAGTAACCAGAATAATTTAAATTAAAATAGGTTTCAGAATTCCAGAACTTTAAGAGCTGAATGTTCTTCAGGGATCCTACTATTTTGAACAAATGAATTTTACGTGATTTTTTTCATCCATTCGTGATTTACTGTGAAATGTATTTTTGACTTGAAATTGACTTTGATTTCTACCTGATAAATTTTTTCAGAGCTTGCTGTAACTAAAAAAATATTCTTTAAAAAATGTCCCTGGTGTTTTAAGATTTGATTAATTTACATAACATTTACAGGTCTAGAAATAATTTTTAAAATTAGGGTACCTCAGATAATAAGCTTGTGGAAAGCTTGGTTCTTCTTAGAAAAAAAAGGGGGTTGATGAGGGGGGTGAATTAAAATGAGAAATACCTTGATTTTTATTTGTTTTAGCTTATTTTAATGCTTATTTTGGCTTGTTTTTAATCATTTAAATTAATCTCGAGTCCCCGTTGGAATTTTTCCCCTGGTTGAGAAGCACTGCAGTAAAGAAGTGCTTTGCTCTGACAGATTGAAGCATCTCCTGCAGCTGAAGTGGCAGCGCTCTCTGTGTGACCCCGGAGAGGCCGTGGGGCTGCTGGCAGCTCAGAGCATTGGTGAACCGTCCACACAAATGACCCTCAACACCTTCCACTTTGCCGGCAGAGGAGAGATGAATGTCACCCTGGGTATACCAAGGTCAGATTTCATTTAGTAGTCAATAGTTGTTTAGCACTCTCCTTCATTTAAAACATTAAATGTTAATGTAAACTACATTGATACAGTTGCATGCAGACTTCAAAAATGGTTTTTGTGTTGTGATTCACCTAAAAAAAAAAAAATCTTCCATAGATTAAGAGAAATACTCATGGTTGCGAGCTCTAAGATCAAAACCCCTATGATGAGCATTCCTGTTCTGATGAGCAAGAAAGCCTTGAAACGTGTTAAGATGCTGCGGAAGAAGATAACGCGTGTGTGTTTGTCAGAGGTGAGCACAACTTGTTTCAGTGTTTACATGTGTCAGTGTGCTGTTATTCGGTAATCTTTTTCCTCTCCAATATAGATCTCAAATCTTATTCATGGTCATGTGTTTAAATATGGCAACTTAAAGGACTAGTTCAACTAAAGATGAAAATAGACATTATTTACTCAACCTCAGGCTGATTTTTTGAAACAAGAATATTTTAATGAAACGTGTAAGGTTTTTTGGTCTCTCCATTCCAAGTCCATGAAACCAAAACCCAAAATGGTATATAAAGACATCATATAAGTAATCCATAAGAACTGAGACTGTGTGGTTCTCACACAGCAAGTAAGCATATGTGAATAAAATCTTAAATTAAATCTGTTAATAATATAAAGCAAATACTTTTTTTAGCAATTTGTTTTTAGATGTTTGTGTAGCTTTTCTCATTCACTTTCCTCATTGAATTATGGATAAACTAAAACATCTCAAATAAAAAAAACTAGTGCTGTCAAACGATTAATCAAATCCAAAATAAAAGTTTTTGTTTACATAATATATATGTGTGTACTGTGCATATTTATTATGCATATATAAATACAAACACATGCATGTATATATTTAAGAAAAATGTTTTTATATTAAATAGTTATATAACATAAAATATATAAATGTTTATACATGTGAATATTTTAAAAATATATACTGTATGTGTGTGTATTTATATATACATAATAGATATACACAGTATACATATATTATGTAAACAAAAACTTTTATTTTGGATGCGATTAATCGTTTGACAGCACTAAACAAAACATCTTTTTGATTTACAGTAAAAAGAAAGTCAAACAGGTTCAGAAAGTAATGATGAAGGTCTGTGAGGTCAACTATTATTATAAATGTATAAACTTCCATGTGCTCTTGATCTTTCTGAATAAAGGTGCTTCACAAAGTGGATGTGATAGAAAATTTCCGCTTGGTAGAGAAACGGAGCCAGAAGTCACGAGTTTTCAAACTCTCTTTCCACTTCCTGCCCCCAGAGCGATACCAGCAAGACAAGCTACTCACCCCTAATGAGATTCTTCATTTCGTGGAGCAGAAGTACGCTTAAAACCATTCAGCCGCTCTTCAGTCTCAGCTGTTTCACCGCAAAGGATTTCCCCAATATCTCATAGCCTTGTTTGTACATTACAGATTCTTTCGCATGCTGCTGGAGGCCATTAAGAAGCTGAGTGCTAAACTGGCGGCTGTCAATGTGGTGGATACACGCAAAGCCACGACAAATGACAATGATCGAGATGCCGGTGGCGTCGCGGACAAAGAGGTAGACAGTCACAACAAGCCACAGGTGTGCTGTTGCCATGCCATAAACGTGTAACGACTGCAATACGCTTGACTTCTCCACAGGATGATGGTGATGAGGAAGCAGAAAACAAAAGGATTGTGGATGATGAGGCGAATGAAGGTGATGCTGATGCCACAGATTCCAAGAGAAAAGAAAAACAAGAAGAGGAGGTATCAGTCTCTATCTCTAAATATATTCATGGTTTTTGCTGTCCAGAATTCCTTTGAGTGGGCATGTGCTTCTGCGTCTTAATCGTGACCTTTTCTGAACAAGCCAATTTGCTGTTTCATTTCAGTAAATGCTCTGCTTGTTCTAGGTAGCAGCATTGTATTTAGTGGCCTATGAAATCCTTTTTTAAATTTTTTATAAGCTTTTCACATTTTTGAGAACAATCCCCCAACCCCCATGCCAGCAAATCAAAGTGGAGAGAAAAAAAAACAATTGAATGAAAAATTCACAACTGTAATGACATTGTAATCAATGTACTGATGTACATATGCATACACCCACATATAATATACATATACACCTCCATAAACATACATTGATCATACTCGTGTACCTATACAAAAGCATATACCGCCGTCTCTACATATACACATACTGTCATTTTGAAATCCATTTTTCCCAAATTTAGTTTTATATTTTCCCAAATTCCCATTCCACTTTAATGGTTTAGTTAAATTTGAATAAAAACACGATTTGATCAGTTGAATTCAAATCTTTAACAGTTATAGTGCCCTCTGAAGTGTATTTATTCAGAAATTCTGTGTTGGATTTTGTCAATTTTTTCTGTATTCTGTTTTCTATGATTTAATACAAATGTATTATCAAAAACGGTGGTAATCAAAAATATGCATAATACTTTAAACATTTAATTTATGTTTTAAAGTGGATTCAAATACAATTTGAACAATTCCTTTCAGGCTTGCACAACAGAGGTTCATAATTTAAACATGAATGAAAAATTTTGTTATAGTCATTAAATATAATGTTGTAACATTATCAAGTTAAGACCTTTTTTTGTGTGTTTATATATGAGGATAATTTTTACGTAAAATGCTGGTCAAGTGATGAAAATGAAGTTAATGTGTTCATGTCCTCATATAGTGAGACAGTAGACGCAGAGCATATGTATATATGTAGCAGACGAAACTGCACTGCTCATTCACAAAAAAACATGCACAACATGTAGACTTCATATTTAAATAGTCTTTTTGCGGTTTAATATTCATAGAGAGTAGTCCATATCATGATTTGATTGTTGTACAAGCTTTTAATTTATTCATCCAAAATTTGGCCAAATTCCATAATATTTATACAGCAGATTCTACTTTCATGACTGTGTTCTGCAATTCCATCTGCGTGACGAAAGTAAAATCCTGTGTCTGTGATATGACCCTTCAGGTGGACTACGAGAGTGAGGAGGGAGAGGAGGCCATTGATGAGGAGCTGGAGGATGTAGCTGAGGACAGACAGGAAGAGGAAGATACTCAGGAGAACTCTGAGGAAGGGTCTGGTGAAAGCCAACCAGCAGACCAGACCCAGAGACTTAACAGATCTGAAGAGCTGCAGGGAGATTCACAGGACTCCATGAGGATCAGCTCTGTGCTTCGGTTGAGCTCCGCCATTGAGGACTACAAATATGATAAAAATGGGCTATGGTGTGAGGTGTGTACAAATCAGTTGATCTTAAATCATTTAAACATTTTGTGATCTTGAGGGATGCAATGAAACCATTTTTACACTTTGATGCAATACTCTAAAAAATTATTGTATACCAATTTCTGTGTTATCATACCTATACTAAAAATGATGGAAACTAATAGAAACTAATATATCGGTCAGATGCCTTAATCTGCCAGTATTTAACTAGTAACTATACTCAGTTTAATATGGTGAAATAAGCTTCATAATTTCATCACAATTCCAAGGTTTGGTGTCAGTAAGATTTTTTCCAAGACAAAGGCACATTTAATCAAATTAAAAACTGCATCACTGGTTTCCACAAAAATATGAAGCGGCACAGCTGTTTACAGCATTGATGATAATAAGATGTGCACAAAATCAACATAATAGAATGATTCCTGAAGGATTATGTAATATTGTAATGACTGAAAATTTAGTCATCAGAGGAATAAAGTACATTTTTAAATGTATACAAAAGTATGGTGGCCGAGAGAGCTCAATGTGCTGCAAATGAAAAAACACCTGCAAATTTAAGGGGTCATATGACGTTGCTAAAAAGAACATTATTTGGTGTAATGCAATGTGTTTATGCGGTTTAAAGTTCAAAAAACGCATTATTTTCCACATGCTCTACATTATTGTTGCTCCTCTATGCACCGCCTTTCTGAAACGCGATTTTTACAAAGCTCATCGTTCTGAGAAGCGAGGCGTGCTCTGATTGGCCAGCTATCCAGTGCGTTGTGATTGGCCGAATACCTCAAGTGTGAGACGGAAATGTTACGCTCCTTACCGTATAGTGAGGCCGTGTCCCGGCGCGACGACACAAAAACAATAAAACCCATTATAAACGAGGCATTTGTTGCATCCAGTGGAGACATAATTACTGATTATAATGACTTTTATTTTTTTTATGCTTTGCATCGCGTTGCATAAACATTTGTGATCGGTGAAACGATCACAAATGATTTATAAAAACAAGCACTACTCTACACTGCTCAATACTCCCAGTGGCAAATTCTTTAAATATGAAAACATACTTACAGGCTGAGAGTCAGAAACGCCAGACTGTCCTTGCAAAGTTGGAATCGCCCCACTTTATAGAAACAGTCTTTGTGCAAACCAGCATTGTAGGCTACTCTTCCAGGTTCAGGAAATAGTCCTCCGTAAAATGCGCTGCACACACTCTAATATTTGGTTTGAACTGTTCTGGAACAGTGCTGTATTCTAGTTGTGTCCTCTTTTGGAAGCCCAAACAAAGTACTTTCGCTTTCACAACGAAACACAGCGTCTCCAGGACATGGCACCAGCAGCAGTAACAATACTACAGCGAGAATGATAGTTCCTCCTTTCATTGCATATACATTTGGGCAGCGTTTTGAAAATCTCCACACACCGTGACATAGACGTGTGAGGGCGTGTTTCAGGCCCGGCGTTCTGAAGCCCGTCCTGCAGTGATCCACGCAAACACGACTATTGCGACCAGGAGCTGGGTTACAAAAAAACTACCCAAACACTAAAATATGTTTAAATAAATGTTGAAATAAAATAACCATTATTTTTTAGAGTAGCCTACAATCTGCACACTATAAAAGCAACTGGTGCAAGCTGGTAATCACTTAAGTTGGTCGAGGTCCACCAATTGCGCAAATGCTCTGTTACCTCTCCCTCCTCTGATCATTTGATCAGTCACCCCACTTTGTTCCAGGACCTCGTAACGTACAAATTAAGCACTGCCTCCAAGAAGCCGAAACGTGTTGATTTTAACCATTTGATGCAGACGGTCACCGGTGTATTTATAACAGTCACAAATTCAAACGTGTTTTTTTGCTTTGTCTGGCGCTGAGCCAGAAATGGATGCGCTCAGTGCTTTTAGCCTTATATCACAACGATTCACTGTTTTCAACCACATACAATTTGGTTTCAGACATGATGTTTGTAGGTTTGCTAAATGTGGTGTGTAAGGAAAGCGACAATAATAATCAATTCAATTAAAATCTGACAGCTTTTTTTTTAAAATATAAAATAGCCCCCCCCCCCCGAATCATACAAGCCCCCCCCAGGTGGAGTGTCCTGGCGCCGGGACTGGCGTGTTTGAATGAGCCGTTTTAGGAGGGCATGGTCGAGTCTTAACTTTTATAAAATATCTTTGGTTTTGAGACTTTAATCTTTGCAACTGCAGGGATGTTATCTACGCACAAACATCTTGTAACTCTCCAAAGAGAAAGGAAAACTTGAAATCGCATCAGATGACCCCATTAAAGAAAACATTCATCAATTTGACAACACAGGAGCTGCACATGCTCACAACACAAACAGAAACGCACTGCAAATATAAATTTAACAAATAATCTTTAATTTTGTTGTGGTCTTGAAGTCCACATTTCTGTATTTGTTTGTGTTGTGAGTATTTGCAGCACATGTGCTGTCAAATTGATGGCGATGTTTTCTTAATTTGCTGGTGCCTTTCTATTTGCATGTGTTTTCTGAAGTTGCAGCAATGAGCTCTCTCAGCCACTGTACAAATGACCACCAAAAAAAAAGAGAATAAAAATAAATATATGTATGTATGCCCCAAACTTTTGAATTGCAGTGGATATATATTTATATATGTATGTTATATGTAATACAAAGAAAAACAGCAATTTTACAACAAATGGTATTGGTGCTTTCCTATTCATAATCCGTTGCCACTTTGATTTGACAGCTAACCCTGGTCCTACCCCTCACTAAAGTGCACTTTGACCTCACATCAGTGGTGGTGAAGCAGGCTCAGAACGCTGTCATCATGGAGACCAAGGGTATCACACGCTGCTTATTAAATGAAGTCACCACAAAGGAGGGCAAAAAAGAGATGGTGCTCAACACAGAGGGCATCAACATGCATGAGATGTTCAAGCATGCTGATGTGAGTCTAATACAGTCCAACATTGTGTTCTGTCTTCGACTTTAATTATACATGTATACATTGCAACTAGTGGAGAACTGGCCCCCCGACTGAGGCTGGTTTCTCCCAAGGTTTTCCTCTCCATTCTGTCACAGAGGGAGTTTAGGTTCCTTGCCGCTGTCGCCTCTGGCTTGCTCAGTTGGGGACACTTGATTTCTAGCGATTATCATCAATTTGATTTCACAGATACTATTTAAACTAAACTGAGCTAGACAATGACATCACTGAATTCAATAATGAAATGCCTTTAACTGAAAATTGAGTGTTTAATCTTATTATTATACATTACTGACACTCTATCCTCCAATGTGATACTGTTAACAATCTGTATTGTTAAAAGCACTATATAAATAAAGGTGACTTGACTTAGCAGTCCAAATATGGCATGTGATACAATCTGTTTTGTTGTACTAGATCCTGGACTTGAACCGGTTATACTCCAACCAGGTTCATGCTATGGCCAGCACGTATGGTATTGAGGTGGCCCTCAGAGTCATTGAGAAGGAGATTAAAGATGTGTTTGCTGTCTATGGTAATTAAGCAAAACAGGATTGTTTGACACTCATAGCTGTGTGTGTTTCATTGGAGATCTGACTGGTTCCTCTGTTCACAGGTATTGAGGTGGACCCACGCCATCTCTCTCTAGTGGCTGACTACATGTGTTTTGAGGGGGTGTACAAGCCTCTCAACAGATTTGGCATTCAGTCCAACAGCTCCCCGCTGCAACAGATGACCTTTGAGACCAGTTACAAGTTCTTAAAGCAAGCAACGATGCTGGGTATAATACAATAGTCTTTCCTAATTTAATAATGCATGTTGTTGATAATGATTAGTAGTATAGTTAAGTAGTTGTTCAGTAATATAATATGCACGCATGTCTCAATTCTTTCTTTTTTTTTAGGTTCTTGTGACAAACTCAATTCGCCCTCAGCTTGCTTGGTTGCAGGAAAAGTTGTGAAAGGAGGAACCGGCCTCTTCGATCTGAAACAGCCGTTATAGTAATGGACTAGGATTGGAGAATTAGTTTGCTCACTGCTATGGATCCCAGAATTACAAACAGCAATATGTCTGGTCCATAACATCAATAAATATTTTTTTCCTTTTGACTTCTTGTAATTTTATGATTGTCATTATTATTGTTGTTTTTGTTATTATAATGCAAAATAAAAGGTCTGGTTAAGGATAGTAAGGATCCATTTCCAAAAGCACAAAAATAAAAATGACATTTGAGAAGTTTCAAAGTTGTAATTACTTTATACAGCACATTCACAGTTGAAAGAAAATATTAAATACAATTAGTTAAAATTGCATGGTTTTATTCACATTTGGTTTAAAACTAGATTAACCCACAGCCTGTAATTACAGTTTGTAATTATATAGATGTAATAGGCAGCTACTGTTACACATATGTAACAGACCGAGTCTGTAACACAGCTACTAGTACACTTAAGTACAATCTTGATGCACTTTATTTTAAGTAGCTTATGCCTGTGTAATATTCTGTAATTTTAATGTAATTATAAAGGTATTACATGCATTTAAGCTGAGTACTGGTGGGTTAAATCAAACTAAGGTGCAGCTAGATAAGGTGTACAGTACAGATACACATGAAGTACACTTAAGTACAATATTGATACACTTTAAGTAGCTTATGTGTGTCTACTTACATTTATAATTACTTTGTATAAAGTCTGCAACACATATGTAACAATCTTTTGGTTACACAAGTAGCTTCTGTTACATACGTGTAACAGTAGCTGCTTATTACATCTACATAAGTACAGGCTGTTCCATAACTTAGTTACATTGTAAGTACATTTAGTTAAATGTAAGTATAACGGCTACTACTAAGTACTTAACTAGGTAATTACTCTGTATTATGGACACCTTAAAATAAAGTGTTACCGTGTTTCTGTAGTCTTTGGCGGTACACAGGTGACAAAAGTATGTAGTATTTACTTAAAATCCATTAAAACAAACCCTACAAAAATGTAGCCACTTTTAAACCTGTTAGGGACCCTGTGCAAGAAAGGTCCCTGTTGTCCAATAAAGCAAAATAATGTTAGGCCAGTATATACAGTACATGATCACGTGGCTTTGACAGGATGAGACAATCAAGCCGCTTATGATTATTAAGGTGATAATTACCTTAATATAAAAATATTACCTTAATAATAATATATTTTAAAGATTATACTTTCAGGCTGCAAAGCCGTGCGCCCCCTGGAGGAAGACCCTCGGTTTGGGCTTCCGCTCTTTCTGGAGGAATCAGTATCCCGACATGCACCGGGGTTTGAGCGGCACGGCACATCAACGTGTTCTGATCAGGACATGCTGCACCTTCATTGATTTTAAAAATCATCAACTCTGTGTCGATTTTAAAGTTTATGAATTGATTTTGTTTAATCTTTGCTTGAAAAGCGGCAGCGCGTCTGTTTGAGCGAGATGTCTTTGGTTTGTGCGAGTAAGTGAGTTTGTTTCTGTTAGCATGAGTGATTAGCAGTTAGCCATTGTTGTGCTATATTAGCAGAAACTTTGTATATGAGAAACTACGCTTAAATTTCTATGCTTTTTGGTGGTTTTGCTGCATTTCATTAAAGTAGAAACGAATTAATGCAATGCTTTTGTCTGCAGCTGGAGCAGTCTCTTAACTTTATAGTTCAACAAGCAAATCATACTCGCAAGGGGAAAGAAACGTGAATATCAAGTCTAGACTAGAGATTATTGAATAACGTATTGTGAGAAACATTTGATTAACCGTGGTGTACTTGTAATGAAGTATTTGTACTGAAGGAGACTTGTATTTGATTTGAATGCATCTTATTTATTGAAATTCTTAAAAATATCAATCTTGTTCTCTCCCCAGTTTCAAACGAGGTGCCGGAGCACCCCTGTGTCTCTCCTGTTTCCAATCAAGTGTTTGAGAGACGTCTGATCGAGAAATACATAGCGGAGAATGGAGCTGACCCCATCAATGGACAGCCATTGTCTGAGGAGCAGCTCATTGATATCAAAGGTACAGGGGCACAGATGACACTGTTTTCATGAGAAGTTCAAATGCTCTATGGCCACTTCAAAATGCATCCATTTCTTTACTTTTAGTGTCTCACCCCATTCGACCGAAGGCTCCCTCTGCCACTAGTATTCCTGCGATCCTCAAATCTCTGCAAGATGAGTGGGTGAGTTCTTTGGCCTGACTGTGTGAAGAAGAAATGCATGATGTCTTTCTCCATCATTGAGTTTGTCTGTCCTCCAGGATGCCGTAATGCTGCACAGTTTTACTCTGAGGCAACAGCTGCAGACCACTCGACAGGAGCTGTCTCACGCTCTCTACCAGCACGATGCGGCCTGCAGAGTCATTGCTCGTCTCACGAAAGAGGTCACTGCCGCCAGAGAGGGTAAGAGTGGCAGAATTGTGCTTTCTGGATGTGCTGATGATACTGTGCCTTTACCGACATGTTCATTATTCTGCTTGCAGCTTTGGCTACACTCAAACCTCAAGCCGGACTGATCACTCAACAAGCCACTCCTGCTTCTCAGCCTGCAGCTGTGGTCAGTAATTGCGCCAGACAATTTATGCATTCATTAGAGGTGGGAGGAAAAAGAATATTTGCCCTGAGAGCGTACACTTTGACTACGTGATGTAGCAGCCAGTGAAATTTCTGAACAAATCCGCAACAGAAACGTTGTGCGTCTCCGAGCAACACTGTTCACAAACTGATTCATTTGCCAACAAAATACCGCTGATCATTTGACTGAATGATTCGCTGACACATTCATAAAGATCAGCCATTTAGAATGAATCGTTTAAAACAATGATTTTGTGCCAACCGACTAGCTGCCACATTTTTTTTTTTGTACATTTCAATATTTATATTTAAACCCAAAATCTTTCATTATTTATAAAATTCTAAATGCATTCATAACACATCTGTGCTGCAATAAGCAGGCTGTGTAAATGGCATCTAAACTCTGGTTATAATGATGTTGAGTTGGTTGTCTGTCGTTTTTCATTACCACTTTATCGAAACGCTTGTTTTTGGGGTTTTTTTAAGATTCAGTGAACTTGTCATGAAAATAGCAATAAAAACAAACTATATCAAAATTGAGTCCAAATGATTGCCTCCACTAGCATTTATGGAACAATCTATTTAAACATATATATTTTTAATATCTTTAAACTGATTTGATCTCTTAGGGTGCTGGCGGTGAGGCCATGGAGATCAGTGAGCAGGTTGGAATGACTCCAGAGATCATACAGAAGGTGTGTTGAAGTACAAGTACCACATGGTTGAATGTGCAGCAATGATTTTCATAGCTAATGAAATTGATCTTTTTTTACAGCTCCAAGATAAGGCCACCGTCTTAACCACCGAGAGAAAGAAGGTGAGGATTTTATTTGCAGTGCTGCATTGTGGGGTTTTTTGTCACTGTGTGGAGCATTGTGTACTTTCATGAATGTACTTAGCCTTTTATATGGCTTTGTTTTTCAGAGAGGAAAGACCGTGCCGGAGGAGCTGGTCAGAGCAGAAGATCTCGGCAAGTACCGCCAAGTGGCGTCGCATGCTGTAAGTAGCCAATAAGTTTCCCATTATGCACTCAAGGGATGCTAATTTATATAAAATGATCAATCATCCTTTAAATCAGGGGTCACCACACTCGGTCCTGGAGGGTCCTGCAGAGTTTAGCTCCAACTTGCCTCAACACACCTGCCTTGAAGTTTCAAGTATACCAAGCAAGACCTTGATTATCTGGTTCAGGTGTGTTTGATTAGGGTTGGAGCTAAACTCTGCTGGACACCGGCCCTCGAGGACCAAGTTTGGTGACCCCTGTTTTAAATTAACGATCAATTAATCGATTATCCTTAATCTCTTAAACCTGAGCTTTTTAGTGATAAGGGGAGCGGTCTTTGCGTACTTTCTGGTCTATAATCCATTCAGAATTTGAATGCATTCATGCACTCATGCACTATGATTATAACTGAAATTTGGCCTTGAGACATGATCAGGCCAGGACTCATCAAGCATCAACCATGTGATGTTTGGGGCAGATCGGACATGTTAAAGTTGGTGTAAAACAAGTAATTTCCTGTTGCCAGCAGTTGGCGCTATCACTATAAATGAATATTGCTTAAAATACCTTTTAAAATCTTTAACTGATGGTATTAATCAATCAAAATTCTTACTTCTGGTTAATGGTTAAATGATTGTTGTCAATTAAATTGTTAATTCTTATATAGTAATATCTGTTACATCCAATGTTTGTGTGTGCTATGCATTTGTCCATAAAACACCACGCTAACAAGTTGATATTGTTATGAGTCAGTCAATCATGATCTTCAATGTCATTTAGCGTCTTATTAGGCAGCATCCTACGTAGACAGCAGGCAGCTTCTGTTCCAGGCAGTGTTTGGAACAAAACTCATCTCAGATTAACCTTTATTTTTCCTCTTCCTGCTTAACAGGGTCTTCACAGTGCCAGTGTACCAGGAATCCTCTCGCTGGATCTCTGCCCAACAGACACCAACAAAGTCCTCACTGGTACCATTACAACACGATTACACAAACACGATTTGATCACAAGTCATCAGATTCACATAATTCAAACGTGTGTCTCCTAGGAGAGCTTGTGGTCAGATATACATCACTTACTATCCCTCGTGTTACTGCACTTTGTTCCTAAAAACAGACTCGCATATAAATTGCCACAACGATAGTTTTTTTGACATGCGCTCCTCAGGTGGTGCGGATAAGAACGTGGTGGTGTTTGACCGTCGGGAGGAGCAGATTGTTGCCACCCTCAAAGGGCACACCAAAAAGGTCTCGTCTGTCATCTACCACCCTGGTCAGGTAGGCCATCGCTCCCGTGCTTCATTCATAAACTCATTTCTGGTGTATCTTCAGCTCTCACATCTCTTCACATGTTCTCTGTCAGTCGGTGGTGTTCTCAGCATCTCCAGACAGCACTATCCGTGTGTGGTCGGTCAGCGGGGGCAACTGCGTGCAGGTGATCAGGGCCCACGAGGCCAGTGTTACCGGCCTCTCTCTGCACGCTACCGGAGACTACTTACTGAGCTCATCTGAGGACCAGGTAACACACAGGCTGATGGTTGAGGAACAGTACGCAAGCAACTAGTGATGTAATGATATTATCAGTATCGTGATGTCACAATAGCAAAACTGTCTCGATATTATCATGGTCACATGACGATATGAAACGGTTTTTAAACATGACGATTTTTAAACTTCCTATTCTAACATAAAAGGTGTTTTTAAAGTTGTGTTTGGGTCATTATACTTTGGCACAGTATCTGTCAAACGAACTAAAACCGAAAGCACAATATGGTTTAATCCCTTCAAGTCTGTTTCAAAGTGGAGAGCGCACTTCGTTCATGCGATCAGCTCGTGATCTGTTTTCCGCGGCTCTGTTCACAGTGAATGAATCCAGTGAACTTGTTGCACATGCTGAGTTTTGCTGAGAAATAAAGCAGTTGTGCTTTGTTTTCATGGCATATGATTACAGCATTTCACTAAATTTGTAGTGAGATGCATTTTTGTGAGCATGTTTGCAAGTTTTCCGTCTAAATAAAAGTTTAAAATTGCAGTATGAATTGCTGAAAGCTAGCGGTTTAAATGCAGTCCAAATTCAAAATATTTTAAGTGTAGAAATTAGGAAAGTATTGTAATTTCCCTACTGTAGTGTAAAGCTTATATAATATACCTATGAAATGTTCATTTTCATTTATTTTACAGTTCAATTGTTTTAAAATATATGCTATTACTGTTGTTGTTATTTTTATTATCATTCTAATTTGTTTGGCTTCTTAAAACACCAGTGTGAATGTAATTTAGACAGACAGTTTTTCACAAATAAAAAGGGTGGAGTCCCCTTTAAAGATTAGGTACTTTAGGACTTTTTTTTCTTACTTAAGTTTTCTTAGTTAAGGACACGGGTTGGAGCTCTTAATTTTGAAGTGCATTAGATTAACATTTGATGCATTAGAAAGTGCATTAGATTAAGAAAAAATTAACATTTGTACATTTTAAAAGTAAAATTATTCTGATTCTTCATTTGTCTTTGTTTTTTAATTATTGTAATATCAAATCATGGACTTCATATTGCAATATTATCGTATCGGAAGATTTAGATATTTTTACATCCCAACAAGCAATGCTTAAACGTGATTTTTACTAAATTATAGTTTGCTCTTATAATAAATAGTTGTTTTGCGGTTTAACTACTTTTTAGAAAATAATTTTTTTTAATTTTTTTTTTTAAAGCAGTTTTCTACCTCTGTTATAATGCATTAAAATGTGTTGTGTTGTAGTACTGGGCCTTCTCGGATATCCAGACTGGACGTGTCCTGACTAAAGTGACCGATGAGACCGCTGGATGTGGTAAGTATTCCTCTCTGTCGACTAGGACTGGCAGTCTATCAGATATTAAGAAAATATTCACTATTGTGTTGGCATTATAAAAATTTTCTGCATTATTTAAGCTTGGGAATTGAAAACTGGCTGTAATTCAGGGAATTGGTTGTTCTCTGTGTATTCTAAAATATTTGTTGAATTTCTGATGTATTGGTTCTGTCTTTGTGAGGGCAATGAAAACAAATTGCATTTACGTTTTCTTCAAAAGTACTAAAATCATTAATGTAACTGTGAAGGAGAGTTTTTAATGGGAAAATGCCATAAAATAAACAAGAAAACAACAATAATGTAATATAATAGGAAACAACTGTATAATTATAATTTCTTGATCTGTAATGTTGTGATGATATTAATGTGCTTTCTATTGCCTCGTTTCCACTGAGCAGTACGGTACAGTACAGTATGATTCGGTACGGGTAACCCTGATCAGGCTTGCGTTTCCACTGCCAACAGTACCTTTTACTAGATAGGCGTGGTGTATGCCGGAAAGTAGCGATCGACAATGAAGCATGACAATAAGCACAACTCTGCTTTATTTATTTATTTTTTTGTCAATTTTAATGAACAATAATAGCCATTATAAAAGTATAAGTACAAAGTATAAGAGGCTTATATAAGAGGAAATAAAGACAAAAGCAAACAATTCACAGTCAAACGTTTGCTACAATGTCAGTGCTGTAATTTACTACGGTAAAGTTCAAAGTAAATATAAAGTTAAACTTTGTGTTCAGTCAAAACGATATGACCAGGAACAAATAATAGATTCATGAGACCACAAATGCCTGTTAAATATACATAAAACGAATTGATTAGTTTAATCACTACCGAGACCTCAGAGGCAAATGTCGGAAGGACTAGCCGAGCGTAAGGCTGCTCGAGGCGGATACATGAGCACGGAGCGCCCGCTGATCGCCTGGAGCTCCGAAATCGGCATAGCATATTTTCAAATAGGTCTAGATCTTTAGAAATAAACCGCAGATTTGAGTTTTAAATAACTACATTCTCACCTGAAAAACTCTTAAAACTACATTTCATGACAGAATAACAATAATATTTTGAAAATTACGTGGGTTTTTGGGCAATGATGTTTCAATGATAGGGGGAAGTCGTGGTTAGAGAGTCGGACTCGTAATCCAAAGGTCGTTGGTTCGAGTCCCCAGCCGGCAGGAATTGTAGGTGGGGGGAGTGAATGTCCAGCGCTCTCTCCACCCTCAATACCACGACTGAGGTGCCCTTGAGCAAGGCACCGACTGCTCGGTGCCGCAGCATAAATGGCTGCCCACTGCTCCGGGTGTGTGTTCACTGCTGTGTGTGTGTGTGTTTACAGTGTGTGTGTGTGTGTGTGTGTTTACTGTGTGTGTGTGTTTACAGTGTGTGTTTACTGTGTGTGTGTGTTTACTGTGTGTGTGTGTTTACTGTGTGTGTGTGTTTACTGTGTGTGTGTTTACTGTGTGTGTGTGTGTGTGTTTACTGTGTGTGTGTGTGTGTGTGTGTGTTTACAGTGTGTGTGTTTACAGTGTGTGTGTTTACTGTGTGTGTGTTTACTGTGTGTGTGTGTGTTTACTGTGTGTGTGTGTGTTTACGGTGTGTGTGTGTGTTTACGGTGTGTGTGTGTGTTTACGGTGTGTGTGTGTGTTTACGGTGTGTGTGTGTGTTTACGGTGTGCGTGTGTTTACTGTGTGTGCGTGTGTTTACTGTGTGTAAACACAGTGTTTACTGTGTGTGTGTGTGTGTGTGTGTGTGTGTGTGTGTGTGTTTACTGTGTGTGTGTGTGTGTTTACTGTGTGTGTGTGTGTGTTTACGGTGTGTGTGTGTGTGTGTTTACGGTGTGTGTGTGTGTTTACGGTGTGTGTGTGTGTGTTTACGGTGTGTGTGTGTGTGTGTGTTTACGGTGTGTGTGTGTGTGTTTACGGTGTGTGTGTGTTTACGGTGTGTGTGTGTGTGTTTACGTTGTGTGTGTGTGTTCACGGTGTGTGTGTGTTCACTGCTGTGTGTGTGTTCACGGTGTGTGTGTGTTCACTGCTGTGTGTGTGTGTGCACGTTGGATGGGTTAAATCCAGAGCACAAATTCCGAGTATGGGTCACCATACTTGGCTGTATGTCACTTCACTTCACAAGTCCACAAGAACACATATTGAGAAACGCTTATTGTCTGTGAGAAAATATAAAAGTATAAAATACACTGTTATTATATTTTTTTTAATGTGTTTTTGCGCACACTGATGTAATAAGCAGAACACGGAACGAGTGAAGGAGAAGCTTTATCCCCTAGTATCACGCACAAGTGACGATTCTAGTAAACCAATCAACTTCTGTAGTGAGTTTAGCCTTTGCTGTGCTAGGTACCCCAACGAAAGGGTACCAAAAAAGTGGTACGGTATGGTTCGTTATTTTGGTACCATTCACAACTTCTGACAATGGAAACGGACATAATTGCGTACTGTACCGCTCAGTGGAAACGAGCCATATGTGTATCGCTAACAGCCTACAAATACAGAGAAACGTTTTGGTCCATATAGCCCAGTAGACTAACTAAATCTGAACTGTGCGTGTGGAACTAATGGAAAATGTCTCATTTTTAACTAGATTTTTACTGTAATATAATACAAAAATGGCTTTGGATGAAATGCTGCCGCCGTTGCTTGAATGAAGACAATGTTCATTTGAGCAAATCAATATGTACAACATTAAAGTAAAACGGTTAATATCGTCGAAGGACAAAAAATATCAAAGTTCATGTTTTTTTTTGTATTGTATTGCACAGCGCTTACATTTGATAATTACTGCTCAGATGTGGAAAATGTAAAGCCCTCCTCCTTTCCCTTCAGCTCTGACCTGTGCTCAGTTCCATCCTGACGGTCTGATTTTTGGCACTGGCACGGCAGATTCTCAGATTAAGATCTGGGATCTGAAGGAACGGACCAATGTAGCCAACTTTCCCGGACATTCAGGTCCTGTGACATCCATCGCCTTCTCTGAGAATGGATACTATCTGGCCACTGGTAAGTCACGTGACCCTGACTTGAGAAATCCAGTAGGAACACATTCCTTTTCCTCCCAAGTCAAATCACATTCGTTTTAGTGCCGTCAAACGATTAATGACAGTTTTTGTTTACACAATATATGTGTGGGTACTGTGTATATTTTAATTTGGATATAAAGAGACACACATACAGTATATATTTTGAAAATATTTATATAGTTTATATTATATATAAATATAATGTTTTTCTTAAATATGCACATGCATGTCTTTTTATATACTAGTGCTGTCAAACGATTAATTGCATTCATAATAAAAGTTTTTGTTTACATAGTATGTGTGTACTGTGTATATTTATTATGCATATATAAATACACACATGCATGTATATATTTAAGAAAAATGTTATGTTTATATATTAAATATATGCAAATATTTTCAAAATATATACTGTATGTGTGTGAATATATATATATATATATATATATATATATATATATATATATATATATATAATATACACAGTACACACACATATTATATAAATAAAAACTTATTTTGTATGCGATTAATTACAATTAATCGTTTGACAGCACTAATTTATTTATATAGTAATTAACAGATAAGTGACGGTTAATGTTGCAAAATAATGAAACTGTAAAGCAGCTCTACAGAAGGCAATAATGTTCAGCTCAGTTTAGTTCTTATCCAAAAGAGTTGATCTTCGCTGATTTAAAGTAAATCGTCTTTTAAAGTCTGTTTCTACCTGTTGTGTTTGACCTGTAGGTGCTCAGGACAGTTCACTCAAACTGTGGGATTTGAGGAAGCTAAAGAACTTCAAGACAATCACTTTGGACAACAATTATGAGGTCTTCTTGCATAGGCCACAGATATGACTGCCATGTGTTCTTCATCTGTTTGACGCTGTTTACTACATTCACTGAAAACTTGGCTAATTTTTCTGACTTTCTCTTGTAGGTAAAGTCTTTGGTCTTTGACCAGAGTGGAACATATCTGGCTGTTGGTGGATCAGACATAAGAGTTTATATCTGCAAACAGTGGTCTGAGGTCCTCAACTTCTCTGGTGAGTTGAGCCAAGAAATGTTGGGTTTTGTCTAGTAATATTATGCATGAAGTGAAATACCATTCTGTGTGTGCTTTTAAGCTGTGTGAGGTTTGCTGTCGTCTTTGTCAAGAATGTTCTGTTCTGAGCTATCAAACGGACTTTTTTCTTAGCTATGCGTTCTTATGTTTTAACTTCTCCTGCGTTCTCCTGCAGATCACTCTGGTCTGGTGACCGGTGTGGCTTTCGGTGAACATGCTCAGTTCCTGGCTTCCACAGGCATGGACAGAAGTCTCAAATTCTACAGCCTGTAATAGAAATGGAGAACCTTCAGGAGAGATGTGAAAGAGGATGTGATCATTTTCCCACAGCAAACATGTCAGTAACAAATTGTGCATGTGTATACATAGATATACATTCACTGTCATATACATTATTGTAGTGATGAATTCCTTGGACACATACAGTATACCTGACTTTGAATTCAGTAACTTCTTTTGTCAGCTATTGCTTTAAGACAGATTTTGGCAGATTTGGGTTGATTCAAGCTCTTCTTTTTATTTTTTTCCTTTTAAGCTTTGATTGTAGACTGGCAAACTTTGTTAGTGTCCCACGACTTTTTCTTTTTTCTTTTTTTTTTATCCTTTTTGTCTACAATAACAGCAAATGTGAAATAGATTCCAAATAAAGTTTAAATTGTTTTTATTTATTGTTTTTTTATTTAATTTATTCATTGAATATGCACTTGCAAGAACTGACCAGGAGTTTTTGATCCACTCAATGTCTAGTTTTACAATGCAGATGCCTTGCAATGTTTGACAGAAGCCTTACAGAGAACAGTGCCTTAATATCTGTGAGCTGGACAATAGCAGCCGTTGCCAGGAAGATTTTGGGAGAAACCATTACCATGTAGGGGGATCATCATCCGTCTGTTGTCTTGGAACCTTTTATCACACATTACTAAAGCCTGTTCAAACATGATCCCTCAGGTTTTTGAGCTGCATTTTGAAGGAAACTTTAATTAAAATATATAGAGGTATGTCCAAGATGAGCCAATAATGTTTTCATCCACTTTGGCAGAAGATTTAAAAAAAATTGATTTGAGTGTTAAAAATCAACTTTTTGGAGTACTGTCGTGATGTATCATGCATTTTTAAGGTTTCTAAATTTGGCTAAACTGCTGAAAAACCTGTTGCACATAATCTACTACATGTCTTTGGTTACCTAATTGGTAGTTTATTGTGCTTTTGTAGCAAGTAAAAGGCTGTTTAGTAAAATTTAAAAAAAAGAATAAAAACCCATGTAGTATGCTTTTTGCTGTGAAATATCTTATAAAACAATAATATTAGTTAATATTTTGACAGAAGCCATTTATGTTTGCTTTATCCATAAATCGTTTTTAGAAACATTAAGTCAAATAGTATCAAATGATACATTAGGCTTTTAAAGAATGTTTCTTTTTTCACAATTTTGTTTTGCCCCCCACATCAAAAACTAGAGCTTTGATAATACATCTGACCCATGTAAGTTACTAAGACTTGAAATTATAGTAGAAATATCTTGAAGTAATTATGAAAATAAAAATGATTGTGCGATATAGGATGACTGATATATGCATTTTATGTAAGTAATGTTTTACTGCTATAAAAAATCTCATTGTCAAGCTATCAGAATTTTTTGAAAATATAAATGTGCAGCATCTGCACCAAACTGCTGATAATCAGACCGACTGCAACGTGCTTTTATATATTCTCAATCGTATTGATATATTTTTTTCTCCGTTTTGAATTCATGGGAGCTTCAGAATTAAGATGCGTTTTCACTAACCCTCAAAAAGAGATGCATTTATAAGTTTTAGAAATAGTTTATTTTACTTATACAGTTTACAAAAAGAAAACGTGATGTCAATTATGAATACAAAAGCAGCACTACACACAAAATGACACTGGAAAAAAATATACATCTTTGTTTTGATATCAATAACTTACAGCATTCAAAGAAAAAAAAAACGTTACAATTCAGAACAATAACTGAATTTTGTCACGAGTGCTTGCATATACAGTGTTAGGCTTACTTCTAAATTCTTCGACTATTACCCTGTAACTATTACAAAATATTTACATTAGAATAAAAAATAATAATAATCAGCCAGCAGTGGGCGCTGTGAGACCTGGTCGAAATTCTGCCAGCTGTGAATGACTGGCAGAGGATTTAGTGTTTTTTTCTGAGTGAAAAGACTTGTTTAGGAGTTGTTTGTGCTTCAGAGGATATAAACAGCTACTTCCTAAAGAGGAGACAGGCTCATTTCCCCAAACATGCACTGTGTGAATTGCAGCAGTTCACAGAGTTCAATAATTTACCTTCTTGCGAAAGGATATATGAAAGAAAAAAAACACATCAGTTATAATGGACTGCCAATATGATCTGTGTTCTTTTTTTATTATTATAAAAAGTTTTTATGGGCATAGCCTGTTCCAGCCAGACCAGGTTGAAAAAAAATATGCTTCTAGTGTTCCTGGGGCTTGTTTGGACCCCAAAATGAAATGGCACCAGAAATGAAACGTTCTTTGCTGTTATGGCATAGGGTTGGCATATTGCTGACGTGTGTGGGCAGCACCTCCATTAGCAGGTGTGTCTAAGCCCAGCGAGCGTCTATAAGCTGCGGATAGTCTGTAGAGCACGTCAGCAGGTGGACACGACTGGCCATCGGCTTTCTGTGTCAACAGCATCTCAAACAGGGAGCTCACTTCTGAAATCAGAGCTCTGCCACCCAGAGGGGCCTTCTCTGGGGTTTTACCAAACGTAGAGAAGGAACTGGAATCATCAGGACCGGCCATGGGACAGTGGGTATCAGGGGAGGGTGGCCCATCCGGGACAAACAGGTTTTCATGGTAGTCAGTCGTCAGAGGAAGAGAAAGACGAGCCATCCATGCCGGATCGGGAATGTCTGAGAACACATCATCTACACAAAAAGAGGAATAAAATATGAAAAACTGTATGTAAAATATGTAAATAAGCATTACTAATAAATAATTAATAAATATATTCTGGCCTTAAATGTAATGAAATATGTACAAACATCTGAAAAAAGGCTACAAAACCTGTCTGAATCTTCATTTGTTTGCTTGTTTGAGTTTGTGAGGATGAAAAACAGGATGACAGGAAATACCGAGAGGAGGTGTGCATTTATCTTTAATTCAGTAAACACGCATTTCCTTCGCCTGACATTTCATGGACATGTGCTGAGTTTTAACACAGATGAGTATTGCTAGTACAACACAGCATGCCCTAAAATGACACCCTTAGCCAGTTTTTATGGCAAAGGAAGTGATACAGTGTAACAATAAACAAGGAAATTACCTTCACTAAGCCCGAAAAATTCCAGAAATGCTTGGTTAAATGAATAAGCTTAAATTCTGGTATAACTTGATTTTTCTTTCGCATATTATCTGAGCTTGTGTGTGAAGCAGCCTCTTAAAAATAAAGACATCTATGTTTCCATGGAGAACCTTTAACATCCATGCAACCTTTCCATTGCACAAACAATTCTTCAAATTATTGAATGATCTTCGCATTGAGAAAGAAAGAAAAAAGATCTGTTCACGGAAAGGTTCTTCACAAAAATGGTTCCTTTATGCTCTTTTTGAACCTTTAGGCTAGTATCTGGATTACTACTTCCCTCACTAGCTTCACATAACACAAGTTCAGTCTCAGTTTGCTGGAGTGGCTAAAGCAGAAATATTAGTTTTTGAATGAGCGAGGAGAAGCCAGAATGTGATGGTGGAGACTACAAAACCACAACCACACATGAATCCTCAAATATAGTGAGGCATGACAAACAACCTCCATGAAACCGACAGCTTTATAGCCTTTTTTAAGTGTTTTTTTTTTCTTTTCTTGTCTGTGGATCAGAGATTTCAAGCTCTTAATTAAAGGCGGAGGAGAAACAAAAGGGCTCAGCTTGTACAGGAGCTTTTGGAGAGAGTGTGTGAGTCAAGATGTGATCAAACGACCCACGCTGGCCACATCAGAGAGCTCAGACAGAGCCTCCAAACCTCGCTTTCATGACTTCCTCTCTCCACAGCCCTTGCAAATCTCTAAATTCACCCTTTTGCATTATTATCAGTTAATAATTATACGCCCCATCATACTTTCTTACTTTTATTCCACAAATCTCCTTCATACAGCCTCTCAATTAATGATGGAGGAAATGGTGGCAGTGCCTTTCAATCAGCAATTTCTCTAAAGCAGTTAAACCCATTAACTCACAGACATGGTAAAAATGCCATAAAGAATCCAACCACATCCATACAACCAAAGGCAGACTACAGTGACGTGTGTAACATTCGATTGCACACTTTCTCAAACAAGCCCAGACAGTCCTTCAGATCAGTTCAAACTCAGAAAACTCGACTATAACTCACCATCACAATGTTAAGCTGCTCTGAATAGTTGCCAGGGCATTCATATGCATATGCTAAGGTGTTCAGAGAGGCTTTTAGCTTGTTGCTTGCTTTATGGTTGCTTCAGTTTGGTTCAACAATCTTTCAAACCAAGCAGGTCTTTGTTGGTCAACACAATTGCAAATCTCTTGTGAAATCTGCATGGGGAAATCTTTAGCCCTGACACAAAATTACCCATTAATTGAAATGACTGGCTTTCGCTCTCAAAAATGTGCCAAAAAATGGTAAATGTGAACACACCTTGAACACCTGTTGACACCAAAAATGACTATATTAGCATTCACACCAACGCACGATAACGTTCGGTTTATTATATGTGCTGTGGTTTAAATGCTCAAGTTTGTTAAATGTGGATTCTGATGGGCTCTCCTAGTTTTTGTAGTTCGTCAGTTGGAATCATTTTTTCTGAAAGGGATTTCAACAATATTGTGTCTTAAAGCTGTGGTTCTCATAGAATTAGAACGATTATTAAAACTTCATAGACATTTTTTTGCCTGACAAAGTATCACCTTCTAGCTTGGAAAAGTGATAGTACACCTTTAGTATGTCATTCATGTCGGCAGCACAAACAAGATGATTTACACACTCAAGATGAACAAACCTAAGCATGAACACAAGCGACAGTAATAGTGATGCTTGCCTTAACAAGCACCATTATTAATCAAGCACCTAACTAATGTAAAGTATGTAAACCTGCATTTAAATCACATATAATACACCAAAGTGTCACATGTGTCACCTCTGGCCCTTGAAAAACAGTGTGAGAAGAATGCAGTAGAGAAACAGCAGCCTGAGGGCAGTGTGTCCTTCAAAGGAAGAGCGTAGAGACAGAACAATGTCTTGTACTTGCGCACACACGCAAACACATTTCACACACTCTCACCTTCTCTGTCCCTAGGGTATGCATAACACATACACATCATCTGCATTGTGCTGAAGTGTTAACACAATTATGGCATGACGTGAAGAGCCCGAGGACATGTGAATATTGATGTGACCCTTGAATCTGCTGAAAGGGTTACCATCATTCAAAGGTATGAATAAGTGGTTAAAACTGAGATGACTCTGGAAGTAGAGAGGGAATATGTACCTGCATGCATCAGAAAGAAAACCCCTGATAGTGAACTCAAAACCGTCTGTCTTCAGTAGCATGACTAACACCATAACCAGATGAATATCGGGGCAATGCTGACTCAACCAAACCACAAAACCACACACTCCGTTCCAAAACTAACTGAGCTGCCTTGTTGACTTCTAAGGTTCCTAACAGCAATGGGCACATCTGTACTGCAGTATTGAGCAGTATTCATTAGATTCTTTTGAAAATACTGATGGTATATTGAAAAGGACATTAGTACAAATCTTGGCTTTCTGTATCACTTTGAAATGTTTTCAGTACTTTTGTTCGATGTTTATGCCAAAACAACCCTGATATAATTTAGCTGGATCGTGTCACATGACTGTGAGAAGCACTTCCTCATTAAACAGAGAGATGGAGAGAATGGCAAAAAAGACATATATTTAGCCATTTAAGAAATAATCAGTATCCAGTGCTGGGTAGATTATTTACAAATTGCAGTCTGTTAGTGATTATAAATTACATGATGAAAATTGTAGTCAGTAATGTGATTTAGATTACTTATTTTAGATAATGTATTCTGATTACTTTTAGATTACTAAATTTTTACATTTGAAATATTTTAAATGTTTACCTGCATGCCAGTGTGACCATTATCCAACATCAGAGAATTGTGAACAAGCAAATGTGTCGTTAAATGACTGCAATATTAATTTTAAATTGGAAAGGGATTTCAAGTAATTATTTTATGTCAAAGAGGTTTGACTGACAAAAAAAGTTTGGGAATCATCACACAGACAAAAAAAGCATTAAACATGAAAACAACAATGGACAAAGACTTCCAGGTTTGAAATATTTTTGTCAGTTATACATCAGCAGTGTTTACTAATTTAATTATTATTTCTTGTACAATTAGTGTAATTATTTGTCTCATGCATGGTGCAATTGACTGAGAGGTGCAAATTCACAAGCATGGATCAGAAATCAATTCACATGACATTTACATGGCTATTCTATTGTGAATATTCAAAGCTAAACAATATGACAAAATTTCAGAGAAAAAAATAAAGGAGAATCAGTAAGATATGAGTAATTTGCTGCCATTTTGTGAATTATCTGTAATCACATAGTCCATAAAAATGTAACTGTAGTCTGATTCGGAGTATTTTAAAACATAAAATGTTAGGGTTAGGGTTAGGGTTAACCCTAACCCTAACCCTAACCTAACCCTAACCCTAACCCTAATTACTAGTACCAAATTTTTGGAATCTGATTAAGTAATCCAGATTACATGTAATCAGTTACTACCCAGCACTGTCTGTATCAGCAGCATGTTCACAGTGTAACTTTGATTTGGTGGAAATCAACACTGACATGGCTAAAACTGCTCAGACATCAGAGAGATCAAACAAAACAAACTAGACCTTTCATTCAAGACAGTGTGCTAAATCTCAGAATAATAGAGGGAAGGAACTGCACACAAACATTTACTCCATACACAGACAAAGGAAACACAGCAGCGAGAATCTAAATGCATTTTAGTACGTCCGGATCAACAAACTTTAAATATTAATGTTTCCAGATTACGATTTCAGTGTTTGGAAAATTAATAACAATGTCAATTTCAAAATGAAAACTAAATAATTATGCTTTTTTCTGTCTGATTTGTTGACTTGCTAGGCTATATGTGGAAAACAGGATAAATGCGAGGTATCTGGAAATCACCTCCAAAAATAACAAATCCTGTATTGTACTCAGAATCAGGAAACCATTTCACATCACCTTACTTCACTTAACCCAGATTACACAGTTAGTTCTGGTCCTCTAATTTCATTAAAATTCCTCCAATTATGCAGCGTTACAAAGAGGACTGGTATTTAGTTCAACAGCTTTGAGACGTTTCAGTGTTTGTGTCACTCAGCTTGTCGCACACTTGATATTCAGCACAACAACACTTTTGCTTGTGTGGCACGACTTAAATAATAGTTCACCCAAAAATAAAAGTTCTATCATAATTTCCTCTTTTGCATTTTCTTTAGGAAATTTCGGATGTGTGAAAGTTTTGCTTGCATGGACTTTCAAAGGATGGACAAAAATATCTTCTCAGTAAATGATGGCAGAATTTTTATTTTTGGGTCAACTACCCCTTTTAATTAAACATAACAGTGGACACAAATCAAAATAATTGCTTTTAAAAGTATGGACATTTACCAGAAGTCAGCAGATTATTGAGGCCTTCTTCATACACGGGGTCCACAGGTGAGTCCCAGTCCATATCACCCATTTCACTCTCTCCATGACCACTGTCTTTAGTGCTCAGCCAATCAGCATCCTGAACCCCTGACCTACAATACACAACGAAAGCAGTGAGAACGTTTCCGAACATGTGCCGACGTCTCAGAGCTCTGAATGATCAAATAAGTTAACATAAGTAAAATATAATTAAAATAAATAAAACATAATGCAACTAAACTGAAGCATATGGGAAATGTTGGAGGACTGACAAATGGGGCAAATTTTTGTTGTGGAACACTTAAAAAAAATCTAACCATATTTACTAGAATTAATTCAAATAAAATTATTGCTTTTTGAAGAAAAGTACAATGCCATTACCTTTTTTTAATGGTAAAGGATAATATGATTTAGACAAAACCATAATGGAATAGTGTGGTATTCGTTGTAGTAGTATTTAAATACTATGAATATGATATTCAGTACCATGCTATATTGAAGTATGTACTGTAACCAATCACTGAACCACAGTCCCTGGCACAATACCTTTTTGTAAGGGAATATCAGGGGAAATACCTATGTGATTATCCTTAATATCAGTTTAACAATGTTCTCAAAACTGGGATTTTACTGTAAGCTAAAATGATCTCAACACTGAAACTAAAACAATACAATACTCAGAAGGAAGTGTGACTGCGCTGTCTTTGGTTTAAACAAGCCCTGTCTCGCACAGATGAGTCACAGTCTATGCTTTCTCTTTTTTATTCTAGATGAACATAATTTAAGTTTATAGAAACAGTGTTGCGTTCTGCCTGATACCAATCTCTCTCTGTGTGTGTGTGTGTGTGTGTGTGTGTGTGTGTGTGAGTAAGGCAGACAGCGGCTGATCACAGCTATGATATGCCTCATTCTGTACTCACTGACTGACGGATACTTCCTTTTTACAAGAAACCTACCTGATAAAATAATTACCAACTTCTAAGATTGTTGTTGTGATTGTGAGTCTATTGTGGTATGTTTGTATCCTGTGTGTTCGTGTAGGAATGAGTATACAGGACCACATTTCTTGTCTGTTTGGTCAAGAGCTTGTATAAATAAAATCAAAATGAGGATAAAATGGTTTACCGGCCAGTTCTGTGGGAATACTTGTTGCCACGAAAATTTGGTCGAGGCTGAAGTTGCCCTTGATGCAACAGAGACAGGAGCTGAGACACCTGCTGTAGAATTAAAATGATGCAAAATTAATAACCTCATATACAGGGGAATTTACCACATAACTCACTTTAATCTATTATATATATGTGTGTTATATACAGTATATAATACAAATCTCCTGATTATGAATTCACAATTAATCATGTTTCCAAACTATAGAAATTCTACAAGATGCCTGAATAACCATATACAACTTGCAGGCAGTTTGCTCTTCTAATATCATAATTTCATAATTCAATATATAATTTTGGTCTGTTACCGAATGAGCTACAACATAATAACATAATGAGCTTTCTGGGGTTGTGGAGTTTGAGCTGGGTGAGAGGGAGACGGGAAGCTGTTTCTACACAGGGTCTATTCTTCTAGAGGCTATTTCCTTCCAGGATGCACATAAGAAACCCAGCCTTGGCTGTGAGGACAGGCACCGGTGACATTTCGGCCCCTTTCCTTTGCAGTCGCCATAGGTCTAGTTTGCCAACTGGGCCAAGTGAGTAAGGGAGGGTGGACTTGGGAGGAGGAAAAGAGAAGAGGGTGGGGGTCAGGATCCACGCTCTTCCTGACTGGCCGCAGTATTCACGTGAGGGTTCAAACACATGCCAGGACCTTTTGTTCTGCTAATCATTTTGGTAGAGGTAAGCATTTGGGTGGACCCAGATCCAGAGGATACACAGTTTGACTAGCACAGCACTTTTGGGCTGTTAGTCTTTGAAATACTAGCTGATGAAAAGCTGTTATTCTCACTTTATTTAATGAGAATCAGATCAGTACCAGCAACTTGTTGCTGACTACCACCAGCCCATACACGTCTGAGAACTATAATCTTACTGTTCAGAAATATCTGTGTTTGGTTTAAGCACCTTCCCCCCTCATAGGACAAACAAGGAATGAATCTGCTTTTTCTTCCCACATTCAGTATGAGTCTGTAATGTGATAACATTGAGGATCGGCAGCGTTTTCTCCTGAGGCATATTAAAGGTTTAAGTTACTGTGTGACACTTCAGTGTCTTCATCATCTGTCAACTGCCCCCTTAGGCTGCTAAAGATATGGGCCAGTCCTGCAGTATAACTGCAGAGTGGGAAAGCTATCGTGTACTTGAGCTATTATGAACTGGGATACCTTGAAATCAAAGTCAATACCTTTCAAAATAGTTTGATCTAATGCATTTTCGTATATCTGAAATGTTAAGATTGTAATAAAAAAATCCCTTACTTGCACCTCGGGTGAGGCAGAGGACAGTTCAATTGAACCGTTCTCTGCAAAGGCTGCCATAGAGAGTCGAACAAGGTTCCTCAGGATCTGCCTGTGGTCTGACTCTTCCATCTTTCCTCTTCTTTCTGTGGTCTTTGGTCTCCGTAAGGTGGCCTGATTACTGGGAACTGAAGCCATAGTTTCTGAGAGGTCCGTGGTAGTAAGCTTGACCTCCTCGTTTTTGTTTCGTCTGAGTGTGCTGGTCTGTGAATTTGCGAAAGACGAGGAGGAAGAATTTCTGGTCTTTTGCAGGGGTCGAGATAGAGTTCCTGGGTTAAAAGGAAGTGCTCCATTCCACTCTATGCTCCCAGGCTTTCTGAGTATCTTACTCTGAGTGAGTGGTGGGTTCCCATCCATTTCTGTATATGCTTGATTTTGAGCCATGCGAGCAAGGGTTGGTGTAAGTGTAAACTGGCCATGTGGATGCTGCCTATCCACTAAAGGTGGTGTACATGACAACGCCTCTGCTTCATCTTCTTGTGGAGTTTCTTTACGACCCCGAAGCACTGGTACCAACTGGATGTCAGTCTTGTGAATGTGCTTCTGTGGCCGTCGTGGGTGACGGGTGTAGGTTGACTCAGCTTGTCTACAATTATATGCACGGTTGTCCCGTTTGTCAGGATGACAGAAAGTCTTGGCCAAAGCAATGGCTATAAATAATACCAGGCAGGTTGATCCAAGGCAGATGGCCAAAAGCATTGTAAAACTGTACTGGGCCTGGTTATCATGAGACAAGTTCTTTAGGTGGTCACGAAAGTTGATGAATGTCACCTCCAAAGTGATTCTTGTGGTTAGCACAGGTGTTCCCATATCAGATACTGCAATGCCCAGTTTAAAAGTACTGCCGATCAATTCAGTGGCATTGGTTGTGTTAACATAGAGCTGCCCAGTAGTTTTGTCCAGAAAAAATTGATTAGAAGGCTTGCCATCTGTTATTCCAAAACTGAGTCTTCCATTGAAACCAGAATCTGGATCACTGGCCCGAATGGTGGTGGCCAGAAAACCTTCGGGTTTGTTGAGGGAAGAGTAATTTCTTGGTTTGTAGAAGTTATCCTCCAGAGCTTTATTCCCAAGTTCAGTCACAATCTCGCCTTTGTCCACATTCACTGGGACACTTAGCAATGCAATTCCCTTCTTGGGTAGTGGCTCATGGATTACGGGATAATTGTCATTAACATCCTGTATCTCAACCAGCACTGTCGCAGTACTGGTCATTGGTGGGTATCCTTGATCTACAGCCTCCACAATAAATGAGTAGGAGTGGGTTTCCTCATAGTCTAATGATTGTTGGACAGTAACAGCCCCACTGCTGGGGTGGACTGAGAAAAATGCTGTTGGTGTCCCCAGTTCATTCGATTCTCTAATGGAGAATGAAACCCTTCCACTGAGGTCCATGTCAACATCATGTGCCTCCACGGTCAAAAAATGTAACCCAGGAATGTTGTTCTCTTTGAGGACGCTCCGATAGTGACTTTTGGCAAACATTGGTGCGTTATCGTTTTCATCCAAAACATGAACAGTCAGGTGCTTAATACAGGATAGAGAAGGATCACCACGGTCCTGAGCTAGAAGAGTGAGGTTATATTCCATTTGTCTCTCACGATCCAGTGTATCATTGGTTACAATCATGTAATTGTCTCCATGGATCTGTTTGAGTCTGAAGGGGCTAGATCCACTGAGAATGTGCACTTGTACCTGCCCATTTGCCCCAGAATCGGCATCAGACACCATCACAAGAGCGAGGAAAGTTTCATTTGGTGCTCCTTCAGAGACGGTTGCAACAGGGGAGTCTGGTGGAGTCCATGTTATATGTATCCGAGGAGCATTATCATTGACGTCTCGCAATTTGACCTGCAGCTTGTGGTGAGAAGGGATAGCATTGGGCCCCAGATCTCGAGCTTGGATGTCTACCTCATACACATTCTTTTCTTCAAAATCTAAAGGGCCTTGTAAAGTCACAGCACCTGTTTTGGGATGGATGCTGAATAGTCTTTGCACTTCCAGTGGGACGTGTTTACTGAGAGAGTACTCAACCTCCCCATTAGCACCTTGATCAGGGTCTGTAGCACGGAGATTAATGACAGTAGTCCCACGAACAGTGTCCTCTGCTAGATCGATAACTGCCGGGGCCTCCTCAAATACAGGGCTATTGTCATTGGAGTCAAGAATTGTGACTATAACTTTTGTGCTGCCTGATTTTGGTGGGTTCCCTTTGTCCCAGGCTGTTAAAGCCAGTTCTAAAGTTGGCTGAAACTCCCTATCCAGTTCTTTGATGACCACTAATTCAGCCTGCTTGGCCCCTCCAGAAGTACGGATATCCAAAGCAAAGTGCTGGTTGGAAGACAGGGAGTAGGTCTGCAGGCCATTTGGTCCCGCATCTGGATCTATAGCCCGGTCCAGAGGGATGCGCATTCTCAGTGAGGCTGTCTCAGAGATCTCCACCTCCTGCACTAGGCTGGGAAAGACTGGGCTGTGGTCATTTTGGTCCATCACCTCCACACGAACTGAAAGGAAATGCATAGCACCACCCTTTCTGTAGAGAACACTGAAAGCCAGTTCACAAAATTCTGCTCCCCAGCATAGCTCTTCTCGGTCCAGCCTGCCTAGTGTTGACACGGTACCATCCCTTGAATCAACTGTGACTGGTAGAGTATGCCCATGCGGCACGACCTGGAAGTTTTCCAGTGATCCTGTTTCCCCACGTTCACGTAGGTCATCCAGGAGGCGACCCACCCTTGTCCCTGAGGGCTGTTCTTCCCAGACATGATACTGGATAATGAGGGGAGCAGAGCCCATATTGTGGGCATGACAGGGTGGACACTCAATAAGAGCTGCCAGAAGGAGCAAAACCTGGAGCATGACTGTGTGTGAGGTTTCCTATTTCCTTTTACGTAGAGTCAGATGTGCTAAGCAACTAGATAGGCATTCTAATACAGCTACAGTTCACAACAGATATACACATGTGCCTACTCTATAGTTTAAAAAAAAAGAAATACTAAAAAGTAGAAAACTGCTGTTTTAGAGTCAAAAATTAATGACATTACCACCACAACAAGGTGCTTTGTAAATTGCCATTTACAGTAAATATAAAAGTCAGAAAAAATTAGAAAATGATAATTGTCATCATAAAGTTTCACAGTTCTAACTATAGTAGTGTTAGCCTATATTAACACTGAGGTTTACTGATATACCTCACCACAATAATTAAACAGTAAACAGTCATGGAAAATATTGATCACTATTCAGACAACAAAGTCACTTTTATAAAAGTATAGTTCCAAACCATTCTTATTTATAAATAAAGTTATCATCTCCCTTAGCCAAATCAGTGTTATTCCACAGCTCTACTCACTCACACACAGCTGCTGCTTCCCAGCCCAGGACTCCAGTCAGCATTAAAGTGAGGAGCTGAGGAACTTAGGGGGCTGCGACGGCACATTCAAGGGGGATGGCCTAAGAGCCAATAACAGATAGAGAGGGAGGAGTGTACAGCGCTGCTTAACTCCACCCGTCTCCAGCAAGGAGCGGATTTAGAAGAAATGAGGCTGGAATCAACGGTGTGCTTTTAACGAAACATGATCCCACTTCTTTCATTCACTGCCTCTAGCTCTTTACACATTTGACTTTACTCCTTTTCCAAACTGTCTAAATAAACACAGTAAGAGTCATGGTCTATGGCATCTGTCATCAGAGCTGAAGCAAACCTAAGATGAGACCTTTAGGATCCCTGAAAACAAAAACAAGGCCTGGAGCTGAACTCTGAGAGTGCTGATGTAAAACTGCATTTATTTCAGTGTGAAGCATCTAATGTTTTTCTGAAATGGTCATCAGTATTCAACAAACATTTATAACAAAACTGCTGATAAAAATGCTGATATTTGTGTTTATTTTTTAGTACATCTTTTACTCAAATTGTTATGCTGCATATAATCTATGATGAAAAGAAAAAGGTTCTGATTAAAAAAATTGAGAGTTATACTAGTGGTACAAACAGATACATTCCTCATTATATATTTTTAATATTTTATGTATAAATTAATGTCAGTTAAAGTATTATGAATAAAAATGAATTAACATTCACCTTAATAAATGTTAAAAAAAAATCATTGTAGAAATGTGTTAGCATTTACAGTACATAAATGTTTATATATAATTTCGGTCCCGCTTTATATCAGGTGGCCTTAGCTACTATGTACTTACATTTAAATTAATCACTGGGTACAATGCACTTATTGTGTACATACATGTTTTTACATTGTACTCATATTTTTAAAACACCTGTATGTAATTACATCTGTAATTAATTTCTGTAATTACATTTATAATTACACTGTTGACCCACCCTTAAACCTAACCATACCACCAAACCTGTCCCTAACCTTACCCGTATCCCACCTCAATAGCAGCAGAAGTGTTTTGCAATACAATATGAGCACAATACGTACATTGTACTTATTTTTTGATGCAAGTACATAGTAGTTTAGGCCACTTAATATAAAGTGGGACCATAATTTCAACTATTCCCAGTGGTTTTGGTTATACAAGCAAGAGGATAATATATGTTATTGAAGGCTTGTAGTCAATGAAAAGAGGATGGTGAAAGGGGAAAAGTGCAGACCCCCACTTCCCCTTTACATGGGTGTCTCCTAACACAAATGATCCTATTACCTGAAAGCCAATAAAAGCTTTTCCCAGAGTGATAACACAGAGCTGCGTGATAACAGAGAGGTGACGTGACATGTTACTGCAGCCCTGTGCTGTTCAGAGACAGCGGGTGGGAGATCAGAGGCCTGAACTCTTAAATGCACATTTAAGTTTGATCTGATGCTTGTGAATTGGGCAGTAGGGAGTTTTCCTTCTCTAAGAGCTAGAGTGCATGTGTTTCTCAGGGGTCAGAGGTCACTCCATGTGATTGGTGTCTACCTCTAAAATAAACAGGCTTGGCCTTCACACATAATCCTCTCTCCATTTTCTAATTAACTCCATCTGGAACAAATACTGACCATCAGTTTGTCTACTCATGTTCTCTTACTTCTTTTCTCTCCATTTGCTTTCTTTAACTTACTCCCCTTTACCTTCTTTCTGCAGTTCACAAAGGATATAGATTGCAATTTTTTTTTGTGTGTATTTTGTTTCATTTGAAAAGAAACAGACACCACAAATAATTGAAGAACATGTTCACGTCATATTTCACTTTGAATTAAAAAAAAAAAGAATGTAAAGAAACCTATTTTAAACCATTAAGTGAAACTGTATCTGTTTTAATGCAAAAAAAAAAAAAAAAAAAAAAAGAAACTATAGTTTTAAGACTTGAAATGTGCATGAATCGTATTCAACTTATTTATTTTTAAAAAGATTAAATCTAAATCTCTTTTTTTTTCACTTTTGTTTTTTGGGGTGAAATATGACCTGGGCATGTTCTTGGAAGGTTTCATAAGATTCATTAATATGGATATATTTTTCAATAATAATGAAGTTAAATGGTGAGAAACATCAAAGCTAAACAGTAAAAAGTTTAGCAAAGCACATCTTCCTCACTCATGCATCACACACTTGCATGTGTACAAAAAATATAACGCAATTATTTCTGAGGTTTTCCAAATGAAAAGCAGAAAAACAAAAGTCCCAGAATATCCTGTATCTGGCTGCCACATTGCTTCGCTGAGGTTTTCTTCAACACAGCATATGTGAATTAAATTAGACCGCAGTCCTGACACACTCTGTGTGTGCGTTTCACACTGACCTCCCCCAGTGCCCGGGTTTTCCCCCTTCCCATTTCCACTACCTCCACCTTCCCTTATCACAGGAGGATGAGGGATCTAAACATCATTGTACTGCTTTAACAATAGACGGTGACACAGTAAAGCAGCCGGCAGAGATGAACTTCTGCTGCTTGTTGTTGATGTTTTCAGCAGACGGAGAGGAAATGGTGAAGACGCACATAAACAGAAGTTTCACTGGCTTGAGGTCAGTGTGTTTCATCTGAGGGCTGGAAGGAATGCCCAACAATCTCACAACACATTCCTGACAGACGACAGCCTCTTATCTCCAGATGGATATTTGAATAAACTATGTCCATCTGACAAACAAGCTGTCCAGTCAAGTACTTTGTCTCGCAGCATATAGCGACAAAAGACATACAACAACAATCCCAAATTCTGTCGAACCATATCACAAAGTCTCATCTCAGAGGGAGATAAAGATAAGACAGGAGCGAGACCTTTTGAGACTGAAAGATTGAGAGTGAAAGAAGAGGGGAATGATAAAAAAAGCATTAAATTAGGCTGAAATAGAAATATGGGCTGCAGGGCACATTAGAGACTCTTTATGCCTTCTAAACAGCTAAGCACTAATTTAACCAAAGATATTACAGTCGGTCTGTTTTGCTCTCTTTCATATCCATTCATTGTTTCAGATTTTTTTTTTTTTTTAAACAAGATGCACAAAAACAAAGATTATAGAGTAGTCGGTAATTTGTTTCAGAATGCTACTGTCTTATTCATACTTTTGGCAGAGAAAGTGGTGTTTTCACACTAGAATGAGTCTTCAGTCATTCACGAAAACCTCGGGCATTTATATGTGACCCTGGACCAATAAACCAGTCATAAGGGTCAATTTTTTTTAAATTGAGATTTATACATTTGAAAGCTGAATAAATAATGTTTCCATTGATTTATGGTTTGTTAGGACAGGACAATATTTAGCTGAGATACAACTATTTGAAAATCTGGAATCTGAGGGTGAAAAAAATTAAAATATTGAGAAAATCACCTTTAAAGTTGTCCAAATGAAGTTCTTAGCAATGCATATTACTAATCAAAAATTAAGCTTTGATACATTTATGGTAGGACATTTTCTAAATATCTTCATGGAACATGATCTTTACTTAATATCCTAATGATTTTTGGCATAAAAGAAAATTGATCATTTTGATCCATACAATGTATTTTTGGCTATTGCTACAAATATACCCCAGTGACTTAAGACTGGTTTGTGCTCCAGGGTCACATATATAAATAAGACAGAAAACATTAAGATGAAGATAAAGAGAGACACAATCTAACAGTAAATCTAAAGCAAGAATGAAAGTCACAGTTTACTCATGCAGCTTCAATTGGCTTAAAGATATTTCACCCAGAAATTAAAATTATGTCATCATTTACTCACCTTCCACGCTCTCAGAAAAAAAGTACAAAAGCTGTCACTGGGGCAGTACTTTTTCAAAAGGCACACCTTTATTTACCCCTAAAGGTACATATTAGCACCAAAAATGTAAATTTTAGTACCTAAATGCGTGTATTATTTACATTATATTATACATATATATGTGTATATTTGTATCTTTTGAATAGCTACCACCCCAGCGACAGCTTTTGTACCTTTTGTACCTTGTTCCAAACCTGTAAGAGTTTCTTACTTCTGCTGAACACAAAAGAAGATACGGTAGCCATTGACTTTCATACTAAGGCAAATATACTATGGAAGTCAATGGCTGCCATTTGTGATGAAAGAATGAATGTAAATGATTAAGCCATGCTTTACAATACTATTTTATTTTACAACAGATAAGCACAGTAAACCTTCACTTCACTCATTATAATCATCAGTGTGAGCTCTGTGAGCATTCATGTGCCCAAAAAACGTTTTTTAATACTGTCAGTTGAGCCAAACCTGCTTTACCATCTTTCAAAGATTATGTTATGTAGGCGAACTCTTGAAATAATAAAGGGAAGTGTGGTATTACTAAGATTGCTGACCAGTTGCTGACCTTCACATCGCCTCGGAGGATGAAGAGAGACTGACACTCAACACATCACCTTTGTGTGTTTAGAAGCCTGTCGAGACAAGAGCACCCTCTTAAACACTCCACCGCTCACATGATTCAGACCTGATAAAACGATCTGGACCTCATCCTGAAGACAGAGCCTTCAGACAAATCTGCCATGGCTGATCCATAAACAGAGATAAGAGTGAGGAGGACTTCCAATTATCCTTATAGGTGGAGTGTGTTTCAGGGCAGGATCTAGCTGACGTGATCGCCAAAGACAGAATTAAAAGATAGAGCAAATATGCTTATGCTGGTTTATTAAAGAGAGAAGAAAACACAATATTTCGAACACATGCAAAACTCCTGCTCTGTCATCAACTATACAGAATCAGATTCTGACTTTAATCAAATCAACTCACAGTGCACATGAATAAATTGTGCACTTTAACTGGATCATTTTATCTTTCAGTGAAAACACTTTAGAAAGATGCAAAGAAAGAGCAATGGCTGGTTAGTGTATCAGTACTGTCAATACAGAAGTTACAGTACTTTGTTCAAATGAGTGTCAAATTATTAGTAATCATTTTTAAACAGTGAATAATAATTGTTCTGTGATCAAAGCAGACTAGGTAGAAAAATAATAATAACAAAAATAGTCTCTTTTTGCAGTTAATAATAAGCCAATTTTAAATTATTTCCAAATATTTCACAAACGGGATTGCCCAACTATTAATGTTGTGATGAGTTAAATTCCCCAAAACACGTAATGGAAATGATAAGACACTGTTTTGGGGAATTTAGCACATTACTGTCATTATCAGCAATTGGGAAATGCCTCAAATAAAACATATTGAAACCAATGGGCAGACTGTAACATTTCAGTGCACATTGGCCTTGGTCTGGTTTACTTGGTGGGCATTTATGGCACAGTGTGTTTCCAAGACTTGTGCAAGCGAATGTCATGTTCGTCATGGAGGAAGGAGGTGCTTTAATTGTTTCTGATGAAAAATGTATCATTGTGCACACTGGACATGTGCAAGGGGTGAAAAGCTAAATAAAGGACAAAGGCAAAAGCTAGCATGAGAAAGAAACATTCACAGTATAAAAAGTGGTAACCTGCAACTGTTGCTATTAAAGAGCTTTTTTTTTTTACCTGATTTAAACCATAAAATTGTATTTTCTTGGTATGAATGAATGTAGGTTGATCAGTAACTTATGTAGATGTCACCATTAGGTTACCATTTATTTTTACCATTCAATTCAGTGTAGAAATTAGGGTGTATAAAGTCACAAGACCATTTTTCACATGTTCAGAATCGATTGAATACACTGCTTTTGGCCTGAGGCTCAGACCCCCGCTACCCACAATCCACTGCATTCATCACTTTCACAAATACATGCACATTCCCGTAATTTGTTGTGGCGAAAGCACGTGCCGAGAACAAAAATATGGATGTAATGTTCCATAACATCGCTGATAAGTTGCTGAAAAAGTAAACAAAGCACATGATAATGTATTGGCGTTTCAGTAATGGGCATTTCCCTGATTCAAGTCCAGCCCTGGGCTGACTGCATGTTTAATAATTACACACTGACACACTGGTGCACAATAAGTCAGTTTTACTCCAGATATAAGCTCGGATGAGAGATACAGAACAGAAGAGAGAAATCTTCATCAGACTTCATCAACGAACAGCTGAAAGCTCAGAGCCATGCTGCGCTTCATTTTCTTCCTGATGTGTCTTTTGCAGTTAAGGCACACAAGTGGGCTATGATTATGAATATTGATATTCTTTTTTTCCCCTGAAATGTGGAACTGCATTTAATTCTAATTTTAATTTGAACACTCATGATTAGCTGATTAGCTGCTAAATGTCGAAGTTGCAAATGAATCAAAGATAGGCTAAGTATTTACAAGAAAATACTATTTCAGTCTTTTTACTTCAAAAATTCACATTTTATACTTGTGCCATTTCTTTGCACTTATTTGTGAAATTTACTAGCCATTTCTGAGAGACAGTTGTTTCAGTTTATCTGTGTCTTGTCTGCAGTGCTGAGTGTTATGGGAGCTGTCACCCCAAAGCCAATTATCATAAATGGCACCTACATAAACCCAGAATTAGGCAAGTATCATGCTAGGTTGAGGACCCTCGCTCGCAGCTGCCTGGATATCAAAGAGAAATACGGCGGTTCGCAGGGTAAGCACTCTGGAAGTTTCATTAGTTAGGTTTTATTTTTAAAGCCATTCTGAAACACAGCACTAATCAAATGTTTAGACACACTTAATTTATGTCTCTTATGATCTTGAAAACCTTTTCATTGAAAAGCTTGTGCTTCAGTGCTTGAAATTAGGTTTGTAGACAAGTACAATTACACTATCGGTCAAAAGTTTGGAATAATCAAGATTTTTCAGTTTTTGAAAGAAGTCTTTTATGTTCACCAAGGCTGCATTCATTTGATAAACTATACAGTAAAAAGAGTAATATGGTGAAATATTATTTCAATTTAAGATGTCAAAATGTAAAGACATTAGCAAACTTTCAGTCAAGTTCTTCTCTTTATTAAAGTGAAATCTGGGGTCTCTGTTTCTCCTCAGATGGCATGTATATCCTGACAACAGAGAGCGGTACATACTACCAGACTTTCTGTGACATGACCACAGCCGGCGGTGGCTGGACTCTGGTGGCCAGTGTTCATGAGAACAACATCAATGGGAAGTGCTCTCTTGGTGATCGCTGGTCGAGCCAGCAGGGAAACGACCAAAACCTGCCTGAAGGAGATGAAACATGGGCAAACACTGTTACATTCGGCAGCACGGAGGCCTCTACTAGTGACGACTACAAGGTACATTACCATACAAAACCTCAGCCCACCACTGAGAGGATAATAATGCCTTAAATCTGACGACCCAATACTGTCATATCCCACAGAATCCTGGATACTACGACATCTCTGCACAAGACGTGTCAGTGTGGCATGTTCCCAACAATGAGCAGCTGAAGAACTGGACGTCTTCTGCTGTCCTGCGCTACCATACAGAAAGCAAGTTCCTCACAGAGCATGGTGGAAACCTTTACCACTTATTCAAGGTGAAACACATGACTTTTACATAAAATGTAACATGCACACATGCACTTCTACTTTAAAGAGGATGTGCATACTAATAAAAGTGCAGATAGTTACAATCTCAATAAACTGAGATATATAAAAAAACATCACTGGTCACTGACCAGAAATGAACTAGTATCTTGTGGACAGTTGGACTGGATGACACAAATCAAGAAACTGCAAAAATGCCAGCAAACTGCCTTTATATATAATGCATTATAAAAGTAGTTTTAATGCACTTTATAATGCATTGTATGATCACAAGAATAATTGTAACCACAGTTATATAATACATTATAATTATTATTCATTGTTTCACCTTTAGAATGCATAAAGGCTTTAAGTATTACCAAATATTCTAACGATCAAATCTTGTTTCACAAAAAACAAATGAATAAGGTTTTGTTTGTTTTACTTTGATAAAATCACAAAAATGAAACTTTAAATTGAACACTTTAATTAAAAATGAAATGTTTTGCAATTTTGCATGCCTATTTGAACAGAAATACCCCGTGAAGTTTGGAGCAGGACAGTGTAAGAGCGATATGGGACCCAGCAGTCTAGTGGTGTATGATACTGGAGACAAAGATTCAACTGCAAACTTATATGGACCGTCTGCTGGAAGTATACAACTATATATTGCATTAAAGAAATTCATGTAGAGAACGTGCATATGCAAACTGGGTACAAACCATGTTTGCTCTGTTTACCTCAGAGGAGTTTGAGTCCGGCTTCATCGCCTTCAGAGTGTTTAAAGTCGATCAAGCAGCCGTGGCCATGTGCTCTGGAGTTAAACCTACTGAATGCAATCCTCAACTTGTAAGTCATGCTTTTTTCAGCATCTGTCAGTGATTTTTTTTTTTGTCTAAACAAATCATATTACAAAGGTATCAGACTGATGTAAGAGTGTTTTGCAGTATTGCATTGGTGGAGGAGGATATTTCCCGGATCGTCAGCAGTGTGGAGACTTCACCGGTCTGGAGCGAGCATCTAAACCTCTTTCTCAATCTGCCGTGCTGCTCTTCTATCGTTAATGCCAAACATCAAACATCAGCACGAGCATCTCTCAATGTTATTTACAGTAAATCACATGCTGAGCTGAACTGGGCATGTACAAATGTGAATATTTATATCAATAAACCTCTGCAAAAATATGCTTCCATAGTTACGTTTTAATACAACTATTTTAGCACTAAATGTGCAAGAGGAGTTTCAAATGAAATATGAGCAATTCGTTCAGATGTTCGGATGTTGTTAGGTTAGATGAGTTCAGTTTAACTGCCAAACTTTTGAAAATCAAAATAATAATTTCCACTTTTTAATGTGCTGTAATTTTGGCATGTCCTGTGGGATCCTCCAGTGTTTGGCTGACAACCTGCTGATAGATGCTGTAACTATTATTAAGGAAATTCATTATTTTATAAACACTGTTCTTTATTGACAGAAATTAAAAAGTAGCTATGTACTAAAAAGTTGCAGCAGCTAAACACCAGAGATGGGCACAAATACATCAAAATGTATTTAAAATAAAAATACAAAATACTGTGTGGAAAAATGTATTTAAATACAAATACACAAAATATATTTGAAATTGGCCATCCAGTGAAGTAACACTAAGGCCTGTTTACACCAAGAGCAATAATTATAAAGGTAACTATGTTAGTGTATTCTAAGTATACAATGCAGTTGTGTCATCTGTCACTAAATGCTCAAGCTTTTTAAAGTAGAAATGATTCCGACTGGCTGTCAATGTTTTTATCATTCATATAAATTCATGTTTTATTCACTTAGATTTAGGATGTACTCACACTAGGGGATCTGATCCATGCTTGAGCACGACTGACCACCAAAGTGCAGTTCATTTCACAAGTGTGTCTGCTCTGTACTGTGTCCAGTGTGGTTCGTTTAACCATGCCCTGGCCCGCTTGAAGAGGTGGCTCGGGTGCGGTAGGCATAGTGTGACCACTAACCACACTGCAGCATGGAACAGTTAAAGGTGGGGTATGTAATTTTTCAAAAACTTATTACAAAACTGAGTCGGGGCTGAGTACCAAAACAAACTTGTATTAAGGGGCGTGTCTACTCATGATATGGAGGAGAGAGCGTTCAGTGAACAGCCGAGCCGAGTGACAGAAAGAGATGGCCGATAAAAAACAAAAGCGGAAAACATCTGCAGAATGAAAAGGCGAGAAGTAGGACCCGTGTAAATATCGGATCAGCTTTCCAGCGCTGGAGAGAACTCAAGGAGAGGAAGGCCTGCGATCGGCGCCAGGGTTGCTTTGTTTCTTCTCGATAAGTGAGTAACACCGTGTCTACACCGGACACGGCACGTCACAACAGCTAAAGTCATACACTGGATGCGATAAAGCGACTGTTGAAATTCATTTGAAATTTGTGTCAGCACGCCATAAACAGAACGCTGCAGCAGTTTTCTGTCAGGGATTTGTCGAGCCGCACAGCATCCAGTGTAGACAGCATCACTGATTGTAATGACTTCTATATTATTTTGTCACGCCACTCGCATCCAGTGTAGACACGGTGTAACATTGGTTTTGCTTTGTTTCACAGAACTAATCATTGCATGGGTTTCGTAGGCTATGTATGTGTGGGGCAGAGCTATCAAAATAGGGGCGAGACCCTATAAGGGTAGGGGCGTGTTTGTTTTGGTGATTTCAAATATCAACATTGGCTACCAGAAATAGCTTACCCCACCTTTAATGTACTATTTTTGTATGCACTATTTTTATCATTATGACAGCAAAAATCTTTATAACTACTTGGATATCACACTTTCAATTAATTTAATTCGAGTACATTTAGATGTATAATGGGTCTGGTTCTCATCTTATTGATGAACAGGTAATGTAGTTTTTTGTGAGTAAAGCTGCAAATTCCACCATTATCCTCAGCTGCCTCTGTAATAATCCTGTGATATCTGTCTGTTAGCGAAAGTTAAGTTAGTGCAAGTATGCCCTTAGAACAATTAAAAAAATTTTTTTTCGTTATTATTAGCATTATAGTTATCTTTGTCTTGGGATACACACACACACAGAAAGCTGCTTATTACTCATTTATCCATGTTTATTTATCGCTCTGACATGTCAATAGCTCCTGCCCACTAAAAGCTCCACAGATATATTTACACACCACGACGATATATAAACGATATAGAACAAGTTCAATCGATTTACACTTTATATCATCGCCGACATTTATATTGTCATATCGCCATAGCAAGCAGTAAGGATTAAAGTTTAATGAACACATTTGACTAGCTAGTTGATAAAACCAAAATCTAACCAAAAAAAAAAAAACCTAACAAGACTGACTAGTGCTAATGCTATGCTCCCCTTGCTAGGGTTTTTTTTTTTACCTGCTGAGACAGGTTTTTTTTCCCCCACAAAAGCAGATCACTGTGTTTTAATGTTAAAGTCATGCACATAGTAGTGCAATAACCATTTCAAGCATTTTGTATGATTTATACACAGCAAAACAGCATGTATTTAACTGAAAATCCAGAATCATCAACAAGTTAACTGTAAAGATAGCACTGTGAATTATGGTATAGTTGTCAACAAATGGGATGCTCCATTTTATTCAAAATTAAATATCTTAAATATCTACGATTTTGACTTTAATAAGATTTTCCCAGGAAAAGCATGAAAGTGGCATGTTTGAGCGAGTTGATACAGGAAACCAGCAGTCTAATAAAGAGGTTGATTGGCAAAAAGTATTTTATGTATTTTGAAAATACAAAAATACTAAGATTAAATGTATTTAAATAGAAAATACATTTGATTTTTTCCCAAAGGTATTAAAATACAAAATAGTATTTTGTATTTCAAATACGTATTTTAAATACATGTATTTGAAATACTGCCCATCCCTGCTAAACACGTGGATCAGACCTTTATCAAAAAAAGGTGATTTTAGTAAACCATCTCTAAAACTTCACTCATACATGGGCAATACTTTAATATCATGTTCAGAAAAAAAATCAGTAAAATTGTTATCCACGTCGGCGCTAATGATGTTCGACTTCGCCAGTCGGAGATCACTAAAAATAATGTTAAAGAGGTGTGTGAACTTGCAAGTATGATGTCAGACACTGTAATATGCTCTGGCCCGCTCCCTGCTTACCGTGGCGATTCATAGCAGACTGTCGTCACTCAATGGCTGGGGAAGTCGTGGCCTAATGGTTAGAGAGTCGGACTTGTAATCCGAAGGTTGCGGGTTCGAGTCTCCGGCCGGCAGGGATTGTAGGTGGGGGGAGTGAATGTCCAGCGCTCTCTCCACCCTCAATACCACGACTGAGGTGCCCTTGAGCAAGGCACCTGACCCCCAACTGCTCCCCGGGCGCCGCAGCATAAAATGGCTGCCCACTGCTCCGGGTGTGTGTTCACTGCTGTGTGTGTGTGTGTGTGTGTGTTCACTGCTGTGTGTGTGCACGTTGGATGGGTTAAATGCAGAGCACGAATTCCGAGTATGGGTCACCATACTTGGCTGAATGTCACTTCACTTTTTCACTTCACTAAGTGGTGCCCGCAGAATAACATAGGTTTTATGGACAATTGGACAAGTTTTTGAATGTCTCAATGTATCAATGATCATAACCTAGATTTGCTCTGTTTGACAGAAACATGGCTAAATTAATACATTACTTTAAATGAGTCTACCCCCCCCAAGATTACTGCTATAAAAATGAGCCACGTCCAAAAGGTAAAGGAGGAGGTGTTGCTACAATTTATAACAATATTCTCAGTATTTCTCGGAGGGCAGGCTTCAAGTATAACTCGTTTGAAGTTATGGTGCTGCGTATAACATTATCTAGAGAAACACGTGTTAGTGATAAATCCCCTGTGATGTTTGTACTGGCTACTGTATACAGGCCACCAGGCACCACACAGACTTTATTAAAGAATTTGCTGATTTTCTATCTGAGTTAGTACTGGCTGCAGATAAAGTCTTCATTGTTGGCGATTTTAATATCCATGTCGATAATGAAAAAGATGCATTAGGATCAGTATTGATAGACATTCTGAATTCTATTGGGTTAGACAACACGTTTCAGGACCTACTCATTGTCGAAATCATACTCTAGATTTAATACTGTCACATAGAATTGATGTTAGTGGTGTTGAAATTCTGCAGCAAAGCGATGATATCTCAGATCACTATCTAGTCTTGTGTAAACTCCATATATCTAAAACTGTCAATTCTACTCCTTGTTACAAGTATGGTAGAACCATCACTTCTACCACAAAAGACTGCTTTGTAAGTAATCTTCCTGATTTATCTAAATTCCTCAGCATATCCAAAAGCACAGAAAAACTTGATGATGTAACAGAAACTATGGACTCTCTCTTTTCTAGCACTTTAGATACAGTTGCTCCTTTACGCTTATGGAAGATCAAAGAAAACAGTCTGACTCCGTGGTATAATGAGTACACTCGCACCTTAACGAGAGCAGCCTGGAAAATGGAGCGCAGATGGAGGAAAACAAAACTAGAGGTATTTCGTATAGCCTGGCGGGAAAATACCCTATCCTACAGAAAAGCATTAAAAACTGCTAGATCTGATTACTTTTCGTCTCTTCTAGAAGAAAACAAACAAAACCCACGGTATTTATTCAATACAGTCACTAAATTAATGAAAAATAAAGCATCAACAGGTATTGGCATTCCCCAAGAGTACAGCAGTAATGACTTTATGAACTACTTTACTTCCAAGATCGATTCTATCAGAGATAAAATTGTAACCTTGCAGCCATCAGCTACAGTATCGCATCAGATCCCCTGAGGAACAATTCCACTCATTCTCTAATATAGGAGAGGAAGAATTGTATAAATTTGGTAAATCATCTAAACCAACAACATGTATGTTAGACCCTATTCCATCTAAACTACTAAAAGAACTGCTTCCAGAAGTCATAGATCCTCTTTTGGCTATTATTAATTAATCATTGTCATTAGGATATGTCCCCAAAACCTTCAAATTGGCGGGTATTAAGCCTCTCATTAAAAAAACAAAACTTGACCCCAAAGATCTAATTAAATTACAGACCGATCTCAAATCTCCCTTTTCTGTCAAAGATACTAGAAAAGGTGGTATCCTCACAATTATATTCCTTCTTGGAGAAAAATGGTATCTGTGAGGAATTCCAGTCAGGATTTAGACCATATCATAGTACTGAGACTGCTCTCGTTAGAGTTACAAATTACCTGCTTCTATCATCTGATCGTGGCTGTATCTCTTTATTAGTTCTACTGGATCTTAGCGCTGCGTTCGACACTATTGACCACAACATTCTTTTAAATAGACTAGAACACTTTGTTGGCATTAGTGGAAGTTCATTAGCATGGTTCAAATCGTACTTATCTGAATGCGATCAGTTTGTAGCAGTGAATGAAGAGGTATCATATCAGACAAGTGCAGTATGGAGTACCTCAAGGCTCAGTACTAGGGCCGTTACTTTTCACGCTTTACATGTTACCCTTGGGAGATATTATCAGGAGACATGGGCTGTGTTCAAAATGCCATACTATCATACTACTCTTACTATTTCTGCAGCATCCAGTATGTATGCTGCTCATAGTATGCACATTTGCTGTATGCATGAAATGCCCGGATGACCTACTATACTTGCCAGAATCTGCTAAGTATAACTCAAGTATACTGAAATCGGTACAGAAGCTGTGTTCTAAATGGCATGCTATCATACAACTCCTACTATACTGCAGTATGCTGTGTGAATACTGTGAATAGTATGTGAATTTTCTGTATGCATGGAATGCCCGGATTACGTGCTACATTTGCTGAAATACAAATGCTCTACTATTTGAGCTACAGGAAAGCCATACATATACATGTAATCTACAAACTATCGCTGTGCATTTAAAAACAATATCATTTGTAGGACATAAATTGTACTTTAATCACTTTTCCGATCAAGTCAAATGACGTCACCTTTATCTCTATAGCGCTTTATACATTGTTTCAAAGATATTACATAATAATATTAATAATACAGTAATATAATATATAAATAAATTATATATATAACTAGAATTAATATTTCAATTAAGCAAACAGAATTAATTTCCGATGCAAACAGCTCTAAAAAGAAATGGAGTGTATTTACTCTAAGAACAAATAGACCAATTTGCTGTCAGAGGCTATTTACATTAACTCCGCCCACCAATGCCTGCCTGTGATAAACAGCTCTGCAGAAGACGTGTATTTCTGTAGAATCAGTGGCGGAGAGAGTAACAGATACGAGCTGCTGTTGATACGAGCGATCCGATTTCGATTCGGCTTTTGTCAAACTCGTGCAACTCCTTTTCCCATCACATACCAGATTAGAAAGGCATTTATTTTCAATAAAAAATTAAGTAAATATTTGAAAAGTGGAGATTAAACACCTCATTAATAATACAGTGTGCTTAGCTGTTAGTAGGTTTTTGTCCCAATGCGTTCATCAAATAAAATTTATGATAATTTACACTAAAATGTTGTTGTCTAATATGTTATTGCATACTGTTTTATAATGTACTACAGTATAAATATCTGCCACCTAACTACTATTTGCACACCTGTTGCTAAAGAAAATGCTGCTATTTTATTGTAAACATAATTTATCATTATTTGCACTTAGTGTAATTAGATTATATCACTTTTTCCACTTAGTGTAACTGCCAAAAATATTGTTCAGTTAAAGACAACTCATTCAGTTCAGTCTATAGCCTATGTAAAGTTATTCAATTATGAAATTAGTTCAGTTGGCAATATTGTTTACTAGTATGAAGCCTTAATAACAAGCCTTTGTAAAAAGAATAGTTAGCACATTTGTTTGTAAGGCAACAACCTTCACAGCTGTGCAGAATTAATGTTTGTGTTTGTCATGTGACAATTAAGCATACTACTCTGAAACATTTGTTGCTTACTGTATACTGTTTCACACACTATTCTTTAAAAAATAGTAGGCAGTATACACTGTGTACTGGGCAGTAAGCAGTATGCAGTAAGCAAGTATGCCATTTCGAACACAGCCATGGTGTTAGTTTTCACTGTTATGCTGATGATACTCAGCTCTATATTTCTTCACGGCCCGGTGAAACACACCAAATTGAGAAACTAACGGAAAGCATAGTCGATATAAAACTGGATGACGAGTAACTTCTTACTGCTAAATTCTGAAAAAACAGAGGTGTTAAATTTCAGACCTAAAAACCCCACATGTAATAACCTAGAACACTATCTAACACTTGACTGCTGCTGTCATTTCTTCATCATCAGTTAGGAACCTAGATGTGCTGTTTGATAGCAATCTTTCATTTGAAAGCCATGTTTCTAGCATCTGTAAAACTGTGTTTTTCCATCTCAAAAACATATCTAAATTGCAACCTATGCTCTCAACGTCAAATGCAGAAATACTAATTCATGCGTTTATGACCTCAAGGTTAGACTATTGTAAAGCTTTATTGGGTGGTTGCTCTGCACGCTTGATCAACAAACTACAGCTGGTCCAAAATGCAGCAGCTAGAGTCCTTACTAGAACCAGGAAGTATGACCATATTAGCCCGGTTCTGTCAACACTGCACTGGCTCCCCATCAAACATCGTATAGATTTTAAAATCTTGTTAATTACTTATAAAGCCCTGAATGGCTTAGCTCCTCAGTACCTGAGCGAGCTCTTATCACATTATAGTCCTCCACGTCTGCTGCGTTCTCAAAGCTCTGTCCGTTTGATAAACGTCAGCGGAGACCAGGACACCGAGATGAGCGCCAGAGACAGATCCCCAGTGAGGACCCCGCCACTTAGACAGCCATCAGGAAAGACCACTGGAACCAGTTGAGCCCTTACAATCTGACTTTGCTGCAGTTGGAATTGAACTGCTGGTTCGTCTGGCCAGAGGAGAACTGGGCCCCGACTGAGCCTGGTTTCTCCCAAGGTTTTTTTCTCCATTCTGTCACCGATGGAGTTTTGGTTCCTTGCCGCTGTCGCCTCTGGCTTGCTTAGTTGGGGACACTTCATTTCCAGCGATATCATCGACCTGATTGCAAAGACACTATTTAAACTGAACTGAGCTGGATTATGACATCACTGAATTCAATAATGAAATGCCTTTAACTGAAAATCTTTTTTTAATCTTTTCATTTTACATTATTGACACACTATTTTCCTTTTTTGATATTGTGCAGTTGCTTTGACACAATTTACATTATTAAAAGCGCTATATAAATAAAGGTGACTTGACACCTGTTTATCAATTAGCACTGGCTACCAACAGCTGCTCACATAAAATTCAAGGCATTAATGTTTGCCTACAAAACCACCACTGGCTCTGCATCCCTTTACCTTAATTCATTACTTCAGACCTATGTACCTTGCGTTCTGCAAGTGAACGACGCATCATTGTTTATCCCAAAGAGGCTCAAAATCACTTTCACAGACTTTTACATTAATTGTTCCCTCCTGGTACATATGGACTGACCTGCCCAACTCAATCCGAGCAGCTGAGTCCTTAGCCATCTTCAACAATCGGCTAAAAACACATCTCTTCCATCTTTATTTGACCCTCTAACTCTAGCACTCTCTATTCCAATTCTATTCTTTAAAAAAACAACTAACACTAGCTTTTCTAATCTTTTTCTATTATATCGGTTTTCTTTTTATTTATTATACAATTAACAAAAGCAAAAAAGGCCTCTAACACTAGCTTACTCTATTTTATCTGTTTTCTTTTTATTTATTATATAATAAAAAAAACTTGCTATGTGTACTACATTAAGCTACCTGATACTTGTCATAGCACTTGCATATCATTGCTCTTTTGTTGATTTTGATTGCTTCTATTGTCCTCATTTGTAAGTCGCTTTGGATAAAAGCATCTGCTAAATGACTAAATGTAAATGTAAATGTAATGTAATGTAAATGTAAATGTGTTTTACAGCTAATTTATACTTCATCCCTGTAGGAAGTTTTTGCTCTGTCCTTGTAATACAGATGTATATTCTCTTTCACTGACTCACACACACACACACACACACACACACACACAAACCCCCCCCCCCCCCTCCCTTCTGCATCCTTGAACGCGTTTCCTGCAACAGGAAGCAGCAAAAATCCCATATGATTTTTTTCCTGTTGGCCAAAACACAACTTCCTCTCCAAGCGGCCAGGTCAGTTGAAATCAGCGTGAAGCTGGAGAACGTGCACCTGTGTGTTCAAGCGAAAGCGAGGGAGAAACAGAGAGACAATGAAGTATGAATGGCTCCTCTGGGGCTGCTGAGATTATCACCCTATTGGTTCTCACACAGTACTGTAAAAACCTCACATCGGTGAGTAAAATAAATAAACCAGAGACTGTATAAAATGATTGAATTATGTTTTACAAGTAAAACAGTCTTTCTACTTAAAGATTTCACATTTAATTAACCATGTTACTTTGTAATTATTTGTGAAATTTACTAAAAGCCATTTATCAGTGTGCAGCATTGCAGTCTGTTCAGTGGTTTGCATCAGATTAATTCACAATTACATATTATTCCATTAATATAAGGACATTTGGGTCTTATAGTGTCACACAGTATAGAAAACCTATTTGATTTAGGCATTCGCTCACTTGGGTCACACTGGGCCGCAGCTGAGGACAGCTACAGGAAATGAGAGCTTTCAGCGTCACCGAGTGGCAACATGACACCTTTAACAAGCCGCTCTCTGCATCCTGTTGCTGATAAGTCCGAGCCAAGAGAAACAATAATTACACTAAACCACATCTCTACACACACTGGCACTGGAGGGTGTGTGTTAGCTTCTTTAAGAGCAATTTGGTCAAGCTAAACTACTAATAATTTCAAGGACACTAGTCAACATTTAAAGTGGATCAAAACCTTTCATTAAAGTTGTCCTAAAACCAAATGCGTTCTTTTCTTAAGACAACTTTAATTAACTTTTTTGATCCAATCCAAATGTTGACAACTATAGTTTAACCACCTAGTGCATAGACATCATAATTGCATGAACTAGTTTTTCTGAATCAGAAATAAATGACGTGTTTCGTAACTTTGCAATGTTGCTAAGATGGAAGAAGGCCTGAAACCTGAATGCAATTCTTTATAGATACAAAATATCTGCAAAAAGGAGCATGGTTGATAGGTAGGTGGCCAATTCACTATGATCCAGTTGGGATTTCCATAGTTTTTTGGGACATGACCTATAGATAAGTAGGAATTTTTAAGAGATTTTCCTGCTATAGGAAGCAACTCTTAACTCAATAGCTTAGTTGCATTCCAAATGATGCACTACACTATGTACTTATGCATGCACTGTGTACTCAACCACGTAGTGCATGAATTATATAAGTTTATTTTGTCAATAATTAAGTGCACCATCCAGATTTTTTTCTCTTTTTGAATTTTCAGTTTGAATACATTAGGCTACTATTTATACACCACAGAATATGTGTGCATAAGTATGTGAATTGGGGCGCACCTTAAGAGAGAAAAATCCTATATACCACTTATGCCATTTAAGATTTTTATGCCTTTGAGAACTAAGTTACCTTAAACGGATGTGATGAAAGACAAAATTTGAAATCCACTATAACATTTATAAAGACAGCCAGCCTTTGTGCTTTTAGTGTGGAACTAGACACAGCTAGACAGACCTTCTCAAACCTTATAAACAGTAACTTAAACAACACACACTCTTTTTGCTACTGTTAAGAGACTAACAACCCCCCCAGGTCAGATTCACAGTGAAATGCTCTCTGACAGCAAATGCAAAAAGTTTGCTTCCCTCTTTTCTGAGAAGAGCAATAATATCAGAAAGGCGATCAGCACATCCTCAAGTTGTGCAAAGGACAGATAGATCCGGCCACAATTTCAGAAAGCAGTTACTATGTCTGATTTCCAAGCAACTGAAACAGCACAGCATCTGAAAACATCAGCCTGCTGCCTTAACACACTTCCCACATGTTTTTTCCAAAGTGTGTTTAACTGTTTAGAAGCTGATCTCTTATAGAAGTGGTAAATGCCTGCTCCAAATTCCCTGAAAACTGCAGTTGTTAAGCCCCGTCTGAAAAGAGCAATCTGGATAACACCATGGCAACTATAGACCATTCTCCAAGTCTTGGAGAAACTAGATCATGCCTTTATCACCAGCAGGATGGACTATTGTAATGGTGTCCTCACCCTTCCCAAAAAGACCATTAGACAGCTGCAGATCATACAAAGCACTGCTTTGCTTTCAGCTCGCACAGTTGGGCTTGTTACTCGCGGTTCCATTCGTGTTTCTATTCGTGCCTATTATAGTTTTCTTTTTTCTCGCTCCGTTTTCATTTCTCTCTCGCTCTGTTTTTCACGAGTTCATCAAACAACAGTGGTAAGTGGTAAGTTAAGTTGGTATCATTCATCAGTCACGGTTAGTAATGGCTTCTTCTCCTGCTATTGTTGTTTGCACTTCATGTCAAATGTATAGTTTATCTCTCTCTGTCGGCGACGAGGGATTCACATGTGATAAATGCAGGGAAATAGCTAGGCTGACAGAGAAGGTTTCAGAATTAGAGACACGCATCCAAACTTCAGTTGAGGATAGTAAGAACGTGAGGGCTGTAGATACTGCTTTGGATGCGACTAGCTCAGGGAGTCCTGTACATTGTTCGGTTCCAGTAGAGCCCGTGCAGCAGGGCAGCTGGGTGACTGTGAGGCGGCATAGTCACGGGTCAAAACACCGCTCTTCCGTTCCGATCAGAGCATCAAACAGGTTCTCCCCACTACGTGATGCACCCACTGAGAAACCTGATGTAAGTGCTCTAGTTATTGGCGATTCTATTGTACGGAACGTGAAAATAGAGACACCAGCCACCATAGTCCATTGTTTAGAGCACCTGACATCTTGGCAAATTTAAAAGTACTGACTAATGCTAAACGTAAATTCAGTAAGATTGTTATCCACGTTGGCGCTAATGATGTTCGACTTCGCCAGTCGGAGATCGCTAAAAATAATGTTAAAGAGGTGTGTGAACTTGCAAGTATGATGTCAGACAATGTAATATGCTTTGGTCCGCTCCCTGCTTACCGTGGCGATGAGATTCATAGCAGGCTGTCCTCACTCATTGGCTGGATGTCTAAGTGGTGCCCGCAGAATAGCATAGACTCAAAAAAATAAATAATTTTAAATAATAAATAAAATGAGCTCATACAACATAACTCTTGGTAAAAATGGTCCCAACTTAATTGTATTAAATATATACAATGTAATTTCAAAAAATTAGATTTACAATTTTTTTTTTAAATTGAGTCAACAAGAATATTTTTCGTTCGTCTTAACCAGATGTACACTCAAAAAAATGATTTTCCAACACTGTTCAGTTTATTTAAAAAAAATTATTTTCATTTAACACAATTATGTTAGGTTTCCCATTTATACAATTGCATTGTGCTAAACTGACTTGAAACAGTTGCGTTTTGACTCAACTCAATATTTTCAATTTGAAGGAACATAAATTATTTTACTTTTGTAACTAGGAAGTGGATTTCCCCTTCCCATCATGCTTTGCACGGCTGGATAAGGAGAATAAATCTTGAAATAAAATGTTATTTCAGGCATTTTTATTAAGATGATAACATTGTGAGACTTGTTAATGTTTAATGCTCTTTTATATTTGTATTTAAAAGAGTTTCTGGTATGTTAGTGTTTTGGGGGGTTACCATTGTGGTAAAGTGTAGAGCATGTGCTTGGGTTGAGGACCTGCTAACATGAAGTAAAGTTGGTTTAAAAATAAATAAACCAACTGCAGGCATACCACAGATGTAACGATACCATGTCATACAATGACTAGCAAGTCGAATAATGCCTGAAATTAAATAAATTCAGCAATAATTTATTTGTGTAGAAGAATCTCTGCCTGGTTGTCATTAAACTTCATCAATGTATCAATTTCATTTAAACTATATTTGATCATATTGAGTTGGCCCAACTCAATTACATTTTATAGCATGAATTAGTTTTTTATGAGTTGGTGCTACACATATTTATTAGAAATCCTGCCCTTAATTAAATTGAGTTCATTCAATGAATTATTTTTTAGTAGGAATGACAAAAAAATGTTTTTGTAGTCTTCACTGAAGGAATTTAAGTTTATACAACGAGATTACAACAAATAATTTCAAACAAATTAGATTTTGTTGGCATTTCCCAAGAGTACAGCAGTAATGACTTTATGAACTACTTTACTTCCAAGATCGATTCTATCAGAGATAAAATTGTAATCATGTAGCCATCAGCTACAATATCGCATCAGATCCCCTGAGGAACAATTCCACTCATTCTCTACAATAGGAGAGGAAGAATTGTATAAACTTGTTAAATCATCTAAACCAACAACATGTATGTTAGACCCTATTCCATCTAAACTACTAAAAGAGCTGCTTCCAGAAGTCATAGATCCTCTGTTGGCTATTATTAATTAATCATTGTCATTAGGATATGTCCCCAAAACCTTCAAATTGGCTGTAATTAAGCCTCTCATTAAAAAAACACAACTTGACCCCAAAGATTTAGTTAATTACAGACCGATCTCAAATCTCCCTTTTCTGTTAAAGATACTAGAAAAGGTAGTATCCTCACAATTATATTCCTTCTTAGAGAAAAATGGTATCTGTGAGGAATTCCAGTCAGGATTTAGACCATATCATAGTACTGAGACTGCTCTCATTATTTTATTTTTTTTTTTTTTTAGCGCTTTTTACAATGCAAATTGTGACAAAGCACTGCACAATATCAAAAAAGGAAAATAATGTGTCAATAAGTTTAAATAGTGTCTTTGCAATCAGGTCGACGATATCGCTGGAAATGAAGTGTCCCCAACTAAGCAAGCCAGAGGCGACAGCGGCAAGGAACCAAAACTCCATCGGTGACAGAATAGAGAAAAAACCTTGGGAGAAACCAGGCTCAGTCGGGGGGCCAATTCTCCTCTGGCCAAACAAACCAGCAGTTCAGTTCCAAACTGCAGCAAGTCAGATTGAATGGGCTCAGGGTCCTCAATGGGGATCTGTCTCTGGCGTTCATCCAGGTGTCTGGCCTCTGCCTATGATCAGGGACACATACGTCATCTCCCGGCGCCGATCCTCCATCTCAGGTGTTCGGTCATCTCAGATCATGTAATGGTTAGATCCAGACTGAAGTTCTGGCTACCACGGGATGTTAGAAACGGAGAGACAAGCAGAGACATGATTAGCGTAGCTGCTTTTCCATCTAAGCAAAAATAAATTGTTCAACCCAAGCTAAAGAATAATAATAATGTACATTTGATCAGATATAACTGCAGTACAAGATTATAAAATGCATTATTTGAATGCTTGGCTAAAGAGATGTGTCTTTAATCTAGATTTAAACAGAGAGAGTGTATCTGAACCCCGAATGTTATCAGGAAGGCTATTCCAGAGTTTGGGAGCCAAATGTGAAAAAGCTCTACCTCCTTTAGTGGACTTTGTTATCCTAGGTACTACCAAAAGTCCAGAGTTTTGCGACCTTAGAGAGCGGGTTGGATTATAGCGTGGTAGAAGACAAGTTAGGTACGCAGGTGCTAAACCATTTAGGGCCTTATAGGCAAGTAATAATAATTTGTAAATGATACAGAACTTAATAGGTAGCCAGTGCAGAGACTGTAAAATTTGGGTAATATGATCATATTTTCTTGATCTGGTAAGAACTCTAGCCGCTGCATTTTGGACTATCTGTAGCTTGTTTATTGAAGATGCAGGACAACCAGCTAACAGTGCATTACAATAGTCCAGTCTAGAGGTCATGAATGCATGGACTAGCTTTTCTGCATCAGAAACAGGTAGCATGCTTCGAAGCTTGGCAATGTTTCTAAGATGGAAGAATGCTGTTTTTGTAACATGGGAAATATGATTTTCAAAGGACAAGTTGCTGTCTAATATAACACCCAGATTTTTGACTTTAGAGGACGTAACAGTGCATCCGTCTAGTTGCAAATTATAATCCACGAGATTCTGTGTACTGTTTTTTGGTCCAATAAGTAATATCTCTCATTAGAGTTACAAATGACCTGCTTCTATCATCTGATCGTGGTTGTATCTCTTTATTATTCCTACTGGATCTTAGCGCTGTGTTCGACACTATTGACCACAACATTCTTTTAAACGCTTTACATGTTACCCTTGGAAGATATTATCAGGAGACATAGTGTTAGCTTCCACTGTTATGCTGATGATACTCAGTTCTATATTTCTTCACGGCCCGGTGAAACACACCAAATTGAGAAACTAACGGAAAGCATAGTCGATATAAAACTGGATGACGAGTATCTTCTTACTGCTAAATTCTGAAAAAACAGAGGTGTTAATTATCGGACCTAAAAACCCCACATGTAATAACCTAGAACACTATCTAACACTTGATTGCTGCTCTGTCATTTCTTCTTCATCAGTTAGGAACCTAGATGTGCTGTTTGATAGCAATCTTTCATTTGAAAGCCATGTTTCTAGCATCTGTAAAACTGTGTTTTTCCATCTCAAAAACATATCTAAATTGCGACCTATGCTCTCAACGTCAAATGCAGAAATGCTAATTCATGCGTTTATGACCTCAAGGTTAGACTATTGTAAAGCTTTATTGGGTGGTTGTTCTGCACGCTTGATCAACAAACTACAGCTGGTCCAAAATGCAGCAGCTACAGTTCTTACTAGAACCAGGAAGTACGACCATATTAGCCCGGTTCTGTCAACACTGCACTGGCTCCCTATCAAACATCGTATAGATTTTAAAATCTTGTTAACTAGATAAAGCCCTGAATGGCTTAGCTCCTCAGTACCTGAGCGAGCTCTTATCACATTATAGTCCTCCACGTCTGCTGCGTTCTCAAAGCTCTGGCCGTTTGATAATACCTAGAATATCAAAATCAACTGCAGGCGGCAGATCATTTTCCTATTTAGCACCCAAACTCTGGAACAATCTACCTAACACTGTTCGGGAGGCAGACACACTCTGTCAGTTTAAATCTAGATTAAAGACATTTCTTTAACCTGGCTTACACATAACACACTACTACACTTCTATTATTCAAATACGTTAAAGGATTGTTAGGCTGCATTAATTAGATCAACCGGAACCGGGAACACTCCTCATAACACACGATGTACTCGTTACATCATAAGAAGAATGGCATCTACGCTAATATTTGTCTGTTTCTATTCTGTTTCACAGTCCGTGTCCGGATCAGACGGTGGATCGGCGCCGGGAGATGTTGTATGTGGCCCTGATCGTCGGCGGAGGCCGGACAGATGGATGAGCCCCGGGGACATATCCCCAGTCACCGTAGCCACCCGATCCGGTCCGTATCCAGCCCAGATGGTCACTGCAGTCACCAGATCCAGTCCGTATCCAGATCAGATGGTGGATCAGCACCCAGAGATGACCTCTACAGCCCTGAATGTCAGCGGAGACCAGGACACCGAGATGAGCGCCAGAGACAGATCCCCAGTGAGGACCCCGGCACTTAGACAGCCATCAGGAAAGACCACTGGAACCAGCTGAGCCCTTACAATCTGACTTTGCTGCAGTTGGAACTGAACTGCTGGTTCGTCTGGTCAGAGGAGAACTGGGCCCCGACTGAGCCTGGTTTCTCCCAAGGTTTTTTTCTCCATTCTGTCTCTGATGGAGTTTTGGTTCCTTGCTGCTGTCGCCTCTGGCTTGCTTAGTTGGAGACACTTCATTTCCAGCGATATCGTCGACCTGATTGCAAAGACACTATTTAAACTGAACTGAGCTGGATGATGACATCACTGAATTCAATAATGAAATGCATTTAACTGAAAATCTTTTTTTTAATCTTTTCATTTTACATTATTGACACACTATTTTCCTTTTTTGATATTGTGCAGTTGCTTTGACACAATTTACATTATTAAAAGCGCTATATAAATAAAGGTGACTTGACTTAAAAAATATCCTGCTTAACAAAACTTTAAAAAAAAAGTCAAAAGTTTTAACAGAGCTAGTGCTGTTTCTAAATATGAGTACAGTGTAATTGGGTTGAAGGCACAGGACTGCAGGTAATCACAGTCATGCAGACATTCAGATCAACAGCACAATTTTGAGTGTCATATTGTATCTGTTCAATAAACAAAAAGTTAATTAAGCAAAAAATTTTGTATTTTGTCTCCATCAGCGGACACCACTAGATGAGCCCCAGAGACTGATCCCCAGTGAAGACCCTGTCTCCTAAACGGCCATCGGGACAAGACCACAGGAACCAGATGACACAATTTGCATTGTTAAAAGCGCTATACAAATACTAGTGACTTGACTTGTGAATAGTCATGACTGTTTATATATGTCATATTTAATGACACAATTTTGTATAGTTCTGCCTCATCCTTGACAAGTGCCTTGGAAGATCTGCAATTTGCTTTTAACATTATTCAGAAGGATCTTTATAATTTGAGACTTGTATTAAATTCAGACAAAACCAAAATGATGTGTTTTTCTAAATCAAGGAAAATAGACGATGCTTGTCAAATTGTTACTTTAGATGAGAAGGAAATTGAACGAGATCTGTCTATAAATATCTTGGTTTCCTTGTAGAAGAAAGTTTGTCCTTCAAGCAGCATATAGAGTGTTTAACAAAAAAACAGAGTAAAATTGGGTTTCTATTATAGAAATAAAGGCTGTTTCTCTTTTGGTGCGAGAAAAATACTTATACAAGCAACTTTTCTGTCAATGCTGGATTATGGTGATATTTTATATATGCATGCAAATCAATATTCATTGAAAATGCTGGATTCAGTATATCATGCAGCACTAAGATTTGTAACTAATTCTAGTTTTCGTACTCATCACTGTAGCCTGTACGAGAGTGTTGGTTGGCTATCTTTGCACAATCGCAGGCTGGAACACTGATATACTTTTCTTTTTAAGGCCATACTGTATAAACTGCCAACTTATCTATGTTCTCTTCTGACTCTTAAAGTCACTTCCAGGAAATGTAATCTTCGATCATATGGGCAAATCATATATGACTTTCCACAAACGAGAACTGTCTTTGGTGAAAGTGCCTTTAAAGTTTTTGCACCTTTATCTTGGTATAAATTGCAGAACCAGCTAAAATTGGACTATTTACCAACAATGACACAGTTTAAAATTAGGATAAAGTACTAAATGCACATGTGGTGTTACTGAGCGCAACTGGTAATTATGTTGAGATGATGTTGGATTGCAAATTGTTCTTTTTTTCTGTTAAATGTTTTTTGTCTTTGTTTTTAATGTATATGTTAATATGGAACTATTATTCTGCTGTCTTGGCCAGGACTCCCTTGAAAAAGAGATTCTGAATCTCAATGGGATTATTTCCTGGTAAAATAAAAATATTCACACCCACAGCTTTCAAGAAGCAGATGAAGACCCGCAAGCACTTAACCACCCAACCCTTAAACCACTGCACTTACAAAAAATAAAAATGTAATTTTAGATAAAAGTATCTAATAAATGCATAAATGTAAGAACATGCCAATAATAAAATGTGAAACATACTCAAACAAATCACATGTGGTACAGTACAGCAGGCTGCAGTAGTGTTAACATGTGACCAGTTGATCTAGTTGACACCACCATTGTATAAAAATAATAAATAAATCTCTATGTATCTCTGTGGTAATATTGCAGAACTCTCAGCACACTTTATACATATGAATGGTTTACAGCATGATGTCACACGGTTTCATTTAGCTGTTTTAGACAGTGGAAAAATCACACAGATGTGCAGCACACTGCTCTCTCTTTTATGTCACATGAAAGCCTTAATTTCCTTCAGTTACTCTTAATAACTGACACATGTTCACTATTACCTCCATCTCAAGCTCTCTGAACACGTCAACATCCGTTCAGGGAGAAGCTTTTGAATGCAGGGGGCTGTTCCATAAAAGACGCTAAGAAATGCGGGGATTAAAGTCCAAAACCTGACTTGAAATAACCTAACAAATCAATCGGGACTAAAGCGGTTCCATAAACGACAATTCAAGTTCACGCAATCTGGCTAATGCTATCCAGGTTCAGTGAGTCAGGATAATGTGACGTACACGCTTATTCTGAAGCAGCCCTTAATGTCGATCATGGATCAAATCGATCCACCATAGCAAACAGCGAATATTTGTGCTGTTTAACGCATTTGAAACATTGTGTTTTCCTCAGTGCATAACTGATACGTCACAGGTATATTTTTTACATCTGTAAATGTCAGAAAGCCATGCAAATATATCCATTTAGCTGTCAGGAGTGGGCGGGGCTTATGCGAGAGAACGAGCGCTGCGGCGCGCATGCGCGCTACACAGACAGAGCAGAATAGAATACTAGCGCAAGAATTCTGAATAAAATATACATTCTGCTAAAATATTTGTTGTTGGACATTAAATGTGACACATAGAATTTTACTACATATAAGTGTATTTTTATGATAGCAGCAACTGTTAATCACTAGCTCAAATGAGTTAAATGTGTGTTCCTCTTATCAGTTAAAATGTACTCTGATTTCTATTATAAATTTACATTTTTAATTCAGTGATTTTAACTTTTGATTGTGTTTTTATGCTTTAATGCTTTAAAGAGCCATTTTAGATTGTAATGTTTTAATGTTCTAATAACCATAAAAGGTACAGCTGTCATAAATTCAGAGAGAAAGGCTGCATGGCTATAAACGTCTGATCAACTTCTGATTTAACTATATGTTAAAATGTCATTCGCCTACATTTTGGGCACAATACATTAAATACAGTTGGTTGTAGCCTATTTTTTATTTATTGGATTATTTAAGGTGTATTTTCTGTATACTTTTATTTTTGGACCGATAATAAATTAAACTGACTGTATGTGAGAGAGTCAGTGGTAATATGGATGCGTTCCTATTGGTCCGAGTTAGAGGAGCTCAGCTTAGCCTGCTCCGGACCAGGTTAGTTTGCCAGCATAAGTTGCCGGGGTAACTGAGTTTGAACTTTTTTAAATTTGATTTATGAAACCGAATCTACCAAAAATAAGCCTGACTAACCGAAATAAGCCTGGCTTATACTCTAATCTTGGTTTATGGAACAGCCCCCAGATCTAATTTTAGCAGAGCATGCCGTTGCTGATTTTGGCATTGGGTTCCAATACAAACTGGACTGGGAGTACAGCGGAAGAATTTGTATTATACATTTCTGGGGGGTATAACATTAATTCTTTTAAGAGCACGACCAAGGCATCTACATTTATTTGTTTGACTGAAGAATTTCATTTTAAATGTTTTTGCTCTTTGAGAGATATCACTACAAGATTTCATACACGTTTATATGTTAGTAAACAGTTTATGCTTGAATTCATAATATGTAAAATACTAATTTGATATTGACAATATTGACATGCAAGATTTAAGTCAAACTTAAATCAGACATTTCACCCCACCGCTTCTGGGCGTATGTTACAGGTTTTGTGATGCTGTAGTGCTGCTATACAAAAGCAGTGACTCATCTGAGGTTTTGTATCATAGTTGATGTCCAGTACAGCTGTGAATATCACCTCAGAACAGCAAAGCTTCCAGTGTGTTAATGCTTAATATTACAGCTACTGGGGAGATAAAATGTCCTGGAAAATTGAAATACGTTTCAGCATTTCATCAGCATATTAGTCAGAAATGAACAACTGGAATGCATAAGAAAGAGAAATAGAAAGAATTCACAGTAATCTCACTGGCACTGATGTACAAAGTTATAGCGCCTCCTAGAGGCCACAAATACAAAGCACCACACGGATTGAATGTCGAACAACTCAGACAAACATTTTAGGAAGTTGACATTTTTAGTCTCTCTAACATTATTCTAGTGAATTTTTTAAATGTGTGTTGATTAGAAATGCATACATTTACACATTACCAGTTAACAGAAAATATAAAATGCTTATGTAAAAATGAAAAGTTAATGACTCTTGGTTGTCATTTCCACCACATTGATTTTTCCTGCAATAAAGATATTTCTAGCATTAATGTACTTGTTTACATTACGCTCTCAGTGAACATGATGTATGAAGAAAACATTAAAAATGTCTAAATATCACTTGGGAGCAGAATATTTTTATTGTGCATAATTTCCAGTCGAGTTGTAATTTTTGTAAAATTATTCCAAAAGTGAAACATTTTAATTGTATTTAGGATGCATAAAATAGTTTAGCTAGACAAACAAGTTATCAATCCTGAGAGATCCATATTTATGTCCATTGGTGGATATTGTCAATACAAAAATCAGTTAAAAGCCTCTAGTTGAAATATAAACGTAATGATATATTAAGTAAGCTAATTTTATCTACTTGAAAATACTAACAGTAATGGTTTAAATTAAACATTTGAATAACTGATGGTTTTGCATGAGTATACTGTTTCCATTTGATGGACAAAATAAACTCACACACTTTGAGTCTTTCCTGGAGCAATCAATAGTATCCTGTATTCATTTTTTATATAAATAAATTTTATATAAAACTTTCTTTAGAGGAGAAAAAATATATATATTTGTGGTTTTGTCACTTATTCCATTGCAGGTGCTAAAGCTTTCCCTGTCCTCAGCTTCCTGCAGACTTTTCATGTGTGTTCGGTCAGGCCCAGAACATGACTAAAGAAGTGCAGCAGGTCCAGTCCCAGATAGACCTGCGTCATGGTGCAGACGACCCCCAGCCCGGCCAGAGCGATCAGCACCCACAGCATCTTTGCACTGAAGTACAGCGGCTCCAGTCTGCCAGCGGACAGTAAGGGGTCAGCAACACGACTGCACAAACACGGACATAGCTACAGTGCTGGATCACTCACCTGCCCTGAGCAGACTCTGAATAGCCGTGGAAGTACTGATACCGTCCATAAAGGTACAGCAGCCCGAACAACACTGCCAGCGCTAGAGAGCAAGAAAATCATCATGTCATTTTCTGTGTGAGCAGTTTGTTCATATCTCTAAACCCAAGTAATTGTAATGCTTGACTTAACCTAATATTGATCACCACCTTAATTTAGGCTTACATTTATTCCTTTATGTCTGAATGGAGGTGTTTTTGAAGAGCACAGCAGCAACAGAAGTATAGTTTTGCATAAAACAAAATTTCAAGGGATTTTTTGTTTACATGCAAATCAGAGGTGCGAGATGTCAGATGTGAGAGCGGTTTAATTTAGATTTTTTTTTTTTACCATGTAATCTAGATAGACTTTAAATATCTAACCAAAACAAGGCAGGCATATTATTTATAAAGTCCTCACAAGGGAAAGTTCCCCTTTGTACACGCCTCTGGTTTAGATGCTCGCTCAACACAGCCAAGCTATTTTGCTGCTCTACCAGTTTGTAGTCTGTCAAGTGCCTTAAAACCACATCCAAGCAGACCAGCCTGAAGGAACATCTTGGCATTTTTATTCTTTCAAATGTAACATTCTAGATGCTCTCTTTTGCTGTAAATAAATCAAGATGTTTTCAGAGTGCAGTGTGTTTCTGATTGCACCAGTAGCAGAATATATATCTGATATGTGACCCTGGAGCACAAAACCAGTCATAAGTAGCAATAACCATCAATACAATGGTATGGGTCAAAATTATCGATTTTTCTTTTACGCCAAAAATCATTAGGATATTAAGTAAAGATCATTTTCTATGAAGATATTTTGTAAATTTCCTATTTTGTAATATGCATTGCTAAGGACTTTATTTATAACTTTAAAGGCGATATATAGACTAAATGGTGGTCGAGGGTCACATATTTGTGAGCACATCAAGCTGCTCGAGCGTGTTTTATAATTAAGAGGCTGCCACGAACTATAAAAGTGTGGTCGCTGCATTTTATCAAGATTAATTCATATGTTATGTGAGCACAAAGTTAAACTGCCTAAATAATAATTCTTGTTTTTTATCCTATATTTTTCCGTACAGGGAAACTCACCTTGACTGAAGAAAATTCCAGCCAACCAAAGCGAGAAGACGAACAGGGGGAAATACTCTGAACAGTTTGCTCTGGTGAAGCAAGAATATGACAAATGAGACTAAACCTGTCGAGATCAACATTCCTCTCGGTGACGTCATTAGTTCTTGATTCAGTTGAACTTGACAGATGCCTGACTGACTTACTGGGCTCGAAAGACCCTCTCAAACTCCGGGGGTCCGGTGGTGGCAGGAGGAGAGACCGAGTGCTTTCTCCGCGCGTAGATCACCTTCAGAGAGAAGTACGCTGACAGGAAGGGGACACATTTACCACATCACATCAAACAGATTGGAAAGGTGAAGAAATGACTAACACGCATTGCAAAATATCCTGCTCTTAATCTGGATGTTTGCTTTTTCATTAAAAACATATCCATCATGCTTAAAACAGCATAACCTACATGATGACATATTTATTTTTATTGTTGTACAAACATTATATTACAGAAAAAGCGTGAGAACCTATCAAAAATGAATTTGTCCAACTATCCAAGACGTATATTATTTTAAAATGCGCAAATCATACAATGCAATCTGTTTCTCTGATCACGTGAAAGTAAAAACTGACCAATACTGATTTGATTGAGCATCTACAATCATGTGGTAATTACCTTGTTCCAGCAATCCCAACAGTGTGACGGCTGCTAACAGCACGACCTGATCCAGCATCATTTCTGTGGACCGTGAGACCAGACACTATCCTCTAAACCCGTTCACACCACACTCAAGGCAGCTCTTTTAATCACTGATTTATATTAGCATGACTGGAGTGGGCGGGACATGGCTATAACCCAAATGACATTATTAGCGAGACTTGTCAGCACATAGAGGGTAGGCCTATATGATGCCTTCACAAACGTAAACGAGAAACTGCCCCATTTACCTTTGAAAGAAATTGCTAATTGTCTTAATTTCATGGAAAATCTGGTATAAGAACTAATTTGATCATTTGCGAACAAAAGATGCATTTGCCCTCCTTTTATTCCATGGATTTTTTGGTATCACTTTACATTAAGGTTCATTAGTTAATAACATTAGTAAACATGATCTATGAATTAACACTACTTCTACAGCATTTATTCATTTTAATTTCAGCATTTACTGATGCATTATTAAAATCACAAGTTGTGTTTGTTAACATTAGTTAATGCACTGTGAACTAAAGTGAATAAACAATGAACAACTATTTACATTAACATTAACAAAGATTAATAAATAGTGTAATAAATGCATTGTTCATGTTAGTTAATACATTAATGTTAACAAATGACACATTGTAAAGTGTTAGCGCTTTAAAAAAAAAAATTCATGGATCATTACTTATTTTGTGTCAAGATGCTTTTTAATCTGGGGGTATGTTTATTGGAATGAGTCATGTTCATTTGTACTGCATTAGAGTATTTTCTGAACCTCATTACACATCAAAAATAAGTTGCTAATGCACAAACCTTTCAAGTCAAGTTACCTTTATGTAGCGCTTTTAACAATACAGATTGTGTCAAAGCACTTCACAGTATCCAATTGGAGGATAGAGTGTCAGTAATGTATAATAATTAGATTAAACACTCAATTCTCAGTTAAAGGCATTTCATTATTGAATTGTGATGTCATTGTCTAGCTCAGTTTAGTTTAAATAGTGTCTATGAAATCAAATTGACGATAATCGCTAGAAATCAAGTGTCCCCAACTGAGCAAGCCAGAGGCGACAGCGGCAAGGAACCAAAACTCCCTCTGTGACAGAATGGAGAAAAAAACCTTGGGAGAAACCAGGCTCAGTCGGGGGGCCAGTTCTCCTCTGGCCAGGATATTATTGTTTATTTATCGATTTAATTAATTTTATATGTATAAGTGTATTAAATTTCTATTTTTGTATTGTTGCAAGTTCTAACAATAATAGTATTATGTAGTTAGGTATTTTATTATATTTTTAGTTTTGTTTTATTTTGAGTTTTATTGTATTTTTAATCGAGGTCTTCACTGGAGAGTGTGTCTGCCTCCCGAACAGCGTTAGGTAGATTGTTCCAGAGTTTGGGTGCTAAATAGGAAAACGATCTGCCGCCTGCAGTTGATTTTGATATTCTAGGTATTATCAAACGGCCAGAGTTTTGAGAACGCAGCAGACGTGGAGGACTATAATGTGATAAGAGCTCGCTCAGGTACCGAGGAGCTAAGCCATTCAGGGCTTTATCTAGTTAACAAGATTTTAAAATCTATACGATGTTTGATGGGGAGCCAGTGCAGTGTTGACAGAACCGGGCTAATATGGTCGTACTTCCTGGTTCTAGTAAGAACTTTAGCTGCTGCATTTTGGACCAGCTGTAGTTTGTTGATCAAGCGTGCAGAGCAACCACCCAATAAAGCATTACAATAGTCTAACCTTGAGGTCATAAACGCATGAATTAGTATTTCTGCATTTGACGTTGAGGGCATAGGTCAAGTGTTAGATAGTGTTCTAGGTTATTACATGTGGGGTTTTTAGGTCAAGACATGCATAAAACAAAAACACACCAAACAAGTCCGTTTCTAGAGAACTATATTTACACAATACTCGTTTTACAGAGAACAATAATAAAAAGGTATAAAATACTTACAAAATTTTGCGACAATGTACATATAAAAATAAGATCTATCTTCTCCTGAACAATAAAAACTGCATACATACAAGATAATATATAAATATACAGGAAATGCGGTCACAGAATCTCGGATGATCAGGTTCAGACCAGCACCTGACCTGCCCTTAATGTAACATCAGACACCAGAGGGAGAAACAAACAGGAATATTAACCCTCTCACCCACACAGAAGCTCGGGGCTTTTCAGAAAAGAAAAAAAAACAAAAACAAAAAAAAAAAAAAACACACAACTTAGTGTACTGTAACATGAAAGTCTAATGACGCAAACTACTTTCACTGTAGGGTTCATCCTCCTCACTATTAGTCTCAGCTACACTCCTTCAAGCGGTCATGCCCTGATTAAACCACAACGCATCTACTTCCTAAATTTAGTCAGTCAACGAGAAACTAACCAATGAACAAACCATATGGAACTTAAACGATGACAACTTTAGTTTAGGTAAACGGTCACTTTATTCCCTCACGCCGTTCCAAACTCACATGACTATCTTTAGTGGAAGATGAAAATGAAGAATGTTAATAAACACAGGCTCAGTTTTCTGGATGGAGAAGAGGCTTCAGTACTCGGAATACACTGATTTGGTGAAGAGCAGCTAGTTACTATATGAATCAACGTGTGCCATTAAACAAAATCACTTCGCAATTTGGAATAATTTTTTTGGAGTTTACAATGAAAACGATTTTAGATGAATTTGGACACTTTTGCATCAGAAGTGCTGTACTTCTCATTCATTTCTATGGTATCCACAATCAGTGACGGATTATCATTCACATCTGACAGCAATTCAGTGACGTCAAGGATATAATGTGATTGGTTATCAAGGCACATGTGATCCACGTTGATTGTTACACCAACGTTCATTCTCCAACAGCAGAACCATACAGGGGTGAGTTTCCCGTACAACCATGCAACTCGCTGACTAACCACCATAGTACGATGCATTGTTGTGGAAAGAAACTAGCTAGTCACGACTGTTTCCCAAACACGATCGCATCTCCGTCGTTTGAACCACATTAGTTCAACAACATAGGGCCATTGTTAATGACGTCACACGGATGTTGTGGAGGAATAACTTCTGCTATTTAACTGATTGGAGAGCTCCAATATGCTGCTGTATTGAACATGGCACCTGATGACTAATTTAATATTTTTGGTTCCCTGTCATTTTGCTTTATTTTATGTTTGATTCATCACGGGTTCCCTCTTACGTCATACTCCGGGGTTCCCTTAAGTATTTATGCATATGCACACTCTTCAAAAATGGCGCTTATTGTGAGGACGCGCCAAAATATATGGATTAAAATGCATTTATATTTAGATCGAATGGAAAATATAGATTGTACTGCATGTTAGCCAATTGTGCTCAAGAGCATATTCATTTTAGCCCATACGCCTTACTAACAAGAAACTATGCTTCTAACCACAGGTCAAGAGCTGTAGTTCCAACCACGCAAGTTTGCCACACTGTTTGCAAATGTTCGTTTGAACTATGGTTTCGGCTAACACTGAATCATTGAACCATGTTGGTAACGACAGAACTTGCGACCATAGTTGGCCAACGATGCTTTTGCGAAACGCACCCCAGCTCGGCATCTCCCTATAAAAGACCATCTCTGTTTTCTAGTGATCCTGTAGAATTGATTATCTAGTTCAGGTGTTTTATTTGGGTTGGGGCTAAACCCTGCTGGGAGGTGGCCCTCCCATCATGAAGCAAAGTCACATGGATTTACACCAACATGGTTAATAAATTATTCAAATTTTGGGTTCACTATTGCTTTAGACTGTTTTACTGGTAAATCACATGTTGCACATCTTCAAGTGTGCAAATTTAAGGCCTATGGAAGGGTGTCAAGACATTGAACAGAACCTCCTCGTGCCTACAGCAAACACATAGGCAACACAACCGTATATACTCGTCAAAAGAAAATTCAGTGGTTTTACTGAGCCACAGGTTCAGTAGTAGAGCATTTCCCTCTTTGACATTTTCAGTCCAGAAAATACTTCAGTGACAAGCTCTGTGCTCTACTTGACCGCTGTTATATACACCATATATATACTCAGAGAACACAGCAGTTTTGACCATGACATGAGCAGTTTCACCATCTCTAAAAACGTGATGTGGATGTATACATTTTCTCCTCTACCAAAGGCACTAGTATGGGCTGTTATGTGTCCGTCGCTCATTGGTGACTGGCCAACAGCTCGTCTAGATCATCCATCCACTCTTGCGTTGTCGGATTCTTCAACAGAGAGTCCACCAGGTCAGTCTCGGCAGAAAACCCGGACAAGCTGCTTCCTGATTGGGCGCTGTAGCTAAACTGGAGCTGCTGATTGGCTGTCCTGTTGAGCTGATAGGCCTGACTGCACTGAAGTCCTGCGGTGCGGTTGGGTCCAGCCTGTGGCTGGCTGAAAGGCCTCAAGTCAGGCAGAACCTGCTGATTTTGAGACTGCACTTGTGGCTGCCCCTGCTGGGCTGTCTGCTGGCCAGGAGGCGGCAGCTGTTGGGACATGCCTGGGTTATTGGTCCGTTGCTGGTTTAAGTTAGGCATCATTTGTCCAGGATTCATACCTGCCAGGGTTCTACCAGCTGCACTATTTCCCATGCCACCCTGGGGAAACGGGGTGTTGTTGGGAAGTTTGGACAATCTTGACTGCATCTGGAAGCCAGAGTTGGGGAAACCTGCTGGCATGCCTCCGTTAGCAGAGCCGGGCTGGAGACCTGGATGCTGTTGGGGCTGCTGCTGCCATGACTGGGCCTGTGAGGGCAAGGCACCTTGGATACTGGTTTGCATGGAGCTGTGCATAGCAGAGCCCATGTTATTAGCCAAGGCATTGGGCATGCTGTTGGGCATACGGGCCAGCTGCTGCTGCTGTTTCAGCATAGCTGCATTGGGCTGGTTTTTCAAGTGAGCTTGTTGCTGAGCCGCTAGAACATTCTGGCGGTAAGCGGCAGACATGGAGGACACTGGTGGTCTCTGCTGGTTTGGGTGGGAAGGATTCATGGGCATGTTGCCGTAGAGGACTTGTTGCACGTCGAGACCGCCTGCGCAGGATGGGAGGTTCATGTCTGCTTGACTGGCAGCTGGAGCGGGACCAGTGCTTGAGCCTGTATTCTGGCCAACCCCCATTCCCATCATGCCTTGTGCCTGAGAGAACATCCGTTGCGTTCCAGGGGTGGGGCCACTCAGAGAGCTGACATTTCCTATTGGTTGAGATGCACCTATAAAATGGATTTGGAAAATATATAGGGTGAATTTTCATTTCATGCAGATTTTAAGCAATACTCCTTAACCAAACCAGAAACATTCTACACTTGTGCATATACGCAACATTTTTGACAAGTCAAGTCGCTTACTGCAGGCTTGTTTTTAAGACCAGGCTGCTTGCTTCTCTTGCATGATCTGACAACACTGTAGCAAATGTGTTTAGAACGCTGTTTCAATTTTATTTTACCAGCTTCACGTTGCAGGGAAAATCATAATTTACTCAACTTCATTTTCTTCCAAACCCATAAGACTTTTAATCTTTGAAACACAAATTAAAATTATTTTAAATGAAACCTGAGAGGCATCATGAAACAAATCTACATGAACCTAGAGGTCTTGTGAAGAGATGTGTCTGCCTAACAAAAAGAACATTTAACTTCAGCTTTTATTGACATTTAAACAAATCAACACATACATAAAGTGTAGGTCAAATATATGTTCATGGCATCTTCATGATTTTTTGGGATCGTTTTGATTTGATTCAAAACATTCATTTGATTATTCTTAAAACACAAAATCTCTTAGGTTTGGAATAACATGAAGGTGAATAAACACTTTTAGGTGAACTAAGCTTTTAAAAGTAGACTCGCAGATGAACGATAGCTGCTGTATGTAACAGCACCACACACTAAACGTACTGCGTGCCTGTCATTCAAATGAGTCTATCAATAAACACACTTGCAAATCAGATGGGGTTGTTTGTGGACTACAAACAAAAGGCTACTTGTGTTGACCTACAGAGCCAGGAAGCTCGTGTCATACTGAAATTCTCGTAATCAGAAAAACACAGGTCTCGTTTACACCCGTTTAACATCTGACTCATGTGATCCAATCTTAAATCAAGCAGCATAAAATTATAACCAAACCGCTTAATTATACTTGGAGGTGGTCAGGTATGGATGACCACATCTAACTTCTAGCATCCACCCATATGTGTCCTGATGCATTCTGCACCACTGAATGCCTGTTGATGTAAGATGTAACAAACTGCAGGAGTTAAAGGGGCCAGGTGATGATCAAGAAAAGAAAGGGGAATACCAGAGATGGTGTGTTCACTGAAGCCGGAGGAGTGCTGCTGGGCCAGGCAGGGCGGCACACCAGTGAACTGAGAGACCTGTTGCTGCTGCTGGAATGGGTTTTGCTGGGCCTGCGGGTTCTGTTGGTCCTGGTACTGAGGCGGTGGACGGGTCAGATGCCTCTGCAGCTGCTGTTCTTGCTGCCGCTGCTTCTCCTGAGTCAAACACACTTCAGTTAGTAATTCAAATACTGTGATCAACAGGAGTTTTCCATGATATTAACAGACTTTTAGGAGAGGAAAAACAGTTGCCAAAGGTTTTATTAATCTTGTGAGGCTGCTGCCCTCTAGAGGTGGACTTTCAAAACAAGACAACTCAGAGAAATTATGGATTAAGGATAGATAGTATACAGTTTTGTTTACTGGGCATGCGCACATCAATAGTGTAACTTTATCAGACTGTACAATAATTACTGTTTTTGCATTATTGTAAGGGGTAGGTGTAGACGTTGATAAAGTAACATTTATTGTTAGCTTCCTGTTTTAGCTGTATCCCTTCTAGCCACAACCGAATTGATGGAATGAACTTTAGCAGGAACTTTGCAAACAGTGATGATGTTTCTCTGGTGACAGAAAAATTACAGTTTTCAAGTAGCAGTCTATGGAAGCCATGGAATAAAAGAAAAGGGGTTAATTTGAGTTTAGATTTCAAAATTCTGATTTCATTTTCGCAACTCCGAGATTCTCACAATTATGATTAGGAAAAACAACTCGTCATTCTCTCTTTTCCCCTCGGCTCTGCGTTTAGCTTCAAATGGCTTCTGACGTGAGTACTCTATAAAAATGATTTGCCTCCCGATTCTGACATCCAAAAGGCACAAAAATAATTTATCTTATTCCATGGATTTTACCCATTTCCCTCCACTTGTTACCAGTGTTGTTCTGCCTCCACTATGCGCACGCAGCTGCAAGTGACGTAACTCTGATGTCTACTCCAAACAGATCTATACACAAACACACATTTCTGCTCCAAGTTTGGTTGAAATGAGCCACTTTTGAAGTAGTAGTAAAATATATCCATCTGCTGATAAAAACTGAATTCCATATTTGCAAGCACAACTGTATTATTTGGTTAAAGACTTATTATGAGGATTATTATTAATAAAAAAAATGTAATTGAACATTGCTGTCTTTATTCATGTTACTATTACTTATCTATATTATATAAGCAAAAATAACAAGATTATTGGACACGGCACCTGCTCGGCTATCATGTGTCTCTGGAGGAACTGCTTCTGCTGATTGATCAGCTGCATCTGCTGCTGTTGCTTCATGTAGGCCACGTTACTGTGGCTCCCCGGGATGCTGTTGCTGCTCTGCTGTGGCGTCATAGTGTTACCCGGGCCCGGAACATGAGTGCTGGAGGGGTAAGACCCTGAGTCCTGCAGAGACGGAGCGAGAAATGACTCATTAAACACTAAAAATGACAGAAAATAAAATATGTCTGATTTGACGACTTATTTTTAGCTCATTGCCACATCAGCGTCACAGGCCATTTTATGGCAAACAAAGATTATACATTAGAAAAACAATGTAGTAGTACACAATACAAAAATTAATTAAAACGATTATAAAACAAACTTTTGAACACGAAATTCTAGAAAAGAAAACTTTTGAAAGAAATTGTAAAAGGTTTTTCTGGGTGCATCTTGTATAACAAATCCTTAAGAGTTTGTCCTGATAATAACTTTTGACATTAAATATTGGGCAGACCAAAAGCACATGTTTCACCGTCAAGCGAGTCCCACAATATTGACATTTATCAATAAATGTCCATGAGTTAATCTACCATGTCCAATACGATACCTTGTATACAGAACTCGGTCATGCCTAGATTTAAAAGAATAAATACATCTTGTTCCTACAACAGAATTAACTTCAAAAAGTTTTGACATTCTTTGCATTCTGCTTGCCATTTCTCCAATATGTATTTCTGATTTGACCATTTCCCCCCTCTTACAAGCTGTGGGGAATGAGAGGACCATGCATCCTTATTTAATTAATTTTAACATCAACTTGCAGTTTTTTTTTTTTACTTACTTAGACTTCTACTTTAATTTACATGGATATGCCTTACTACATGTAGTTGTAATAATCTGTGCTGTGGGAAGTTTTATTCAAACATTATAGAAGAGAAATGCTCCCTGCTGCCAATAGTATCTTCAAGGTCAGCAGATGAGGAGCTACCAAATGACACTTCGATGGTACTTGTGTTAACCTGCAGAGCCAGGAAGCTCATGCCATACTGAACTTTGTTTTTTGAGAAGAAAAACAGAAGTCTGATATTAGCAGCCTTGGCAGTAATTAAAATCACATGACACTGAAGACTGCAGTAATGGCTGATGAAAATTCAGCTTTGCCACCAGGAATAGGATTACATTTTTAAAAAAGTATATTAAAACTGTTATTATACACTGAAAATATTTCACAATATTACTGTTTTTACTGTATATTTTGGTCAAATAAATGCAGTCTTGAACATTAGAGATAACGCATTAAAACCTTACTGATCCCAAACTGTCAACAAAATTAAAATACATAAAATAAAAATAAACATGCATACACATTTCTTATATGTGTATATAAAGAAAATGATCTTGATGTATCGCTAATATAGCACTGCAGAAAGAACCAGAATTTAGGTAGCAAATACTAATGGACACCTAAAATTAAGGCTTTATTTTCTGTTTAGTATATCTTATTTGTTCCTTCTGATTTTGTGGTTTAGTATAACTAGGACACATTCTTGGCAGGTTGTGTGTGATTCCCCCTCCTACAGTATAATTAATGCAATCCACACCAGCTGAATGCTTCAAATCTCACGGCTTTGAAACTCCCATTAAATTCAAGCATCAAAGCCACCGAACAGCACATCTCCTCTCTGATCGGACCCGATCGTGAGGCAAAAAGCTTCCTCAGCACCTCTGGACTACAGACAGAGGCGAAGACAGTTTAAAAATATATCAGAGATACCAGCGCTGGCAGGCACCCTTTCACAACAAACACCCGGCACACTCTCGCACACACACACAGAGCAGAGGTATTTCGAGGTCAGTGACGACACTAAACGCTGTTATCTGAAGAGTGAGATGCAGACAGATTTTAATGAGTTAACAAGTCGATGAACCATGGAAGTAAAAGTTGATCTCTCACAAGAAAGTAAAAACTAAATGGGTTAAAGAGCTATATTTAAACAGAAATAACGATTAAAAAGGGGGGGCTGATCCGAAAATACTCTGCGCAGGACGACGGCCAGCACGCATGAAAGACTGCTTTGTCGTCCACTCCTCTCCCTCCCTGGCTCTGTCTGTCCTTTTCTCTGTTGACTCGTCTCTGGCAGCCCATCCCAGCCCCCACCGCAGTGTGTGTGTGTGTGTGTGTGTGTGTGTGTGTGTGTGTGAGAGAGCGAGAGAATGGCTGTCTGCTCTCTGCTCCTTAGCAACCAGCTGCCTGACCCAGACAAACTGTTCAACCCTGGGGCGCATGAGGCCCACTGCCAGACACACACGGGCCGAAAGAAATACCTCCAGCTGGATCATATACTCAATGTTTTTATTTTATATATTAATTTGCTGCCAACTGTGAATATTGCTATGATTTTGTCATGACTGTTAGTCACCATTAAAATCCAAATTATATTGATTATTCTCAGTTTATATGGAATATTGCAGTGTTTATAAAGTATTCATCCATCCACATAATTATTTTAATAATCATGTGCTCTCATAATTTTTAAGCAAAACCCTCTCCTCCTTGCAACATCTCCATAATAATAATAATAATAATAATAATAAAATAAAGTGCAAACGTTGTATTTGCATCTATAAAGATCCACTTGCAATTTATTTTTTCTCCGTTTTCCACTGTACATATTTAAATTTTTACTTTTATTTATATGGATATCTCTTACCAAATGCCTTATTGCATAGTTGTGTGCTGAGGGTAGTTATATTCATTTCGTTAAAAATGCTTGAAAGAAACACTCCCTGCTGCCAAGAATATCTTCAAGGTTAGCGGATGAGGAGTAAGTTATTCGCTTCCTAGGAGGTTTTTTTAAGGTCTCTGGCTGCTCTTGAAGTGGCTGTTATTATAAAGTGGTGTTGATCACACTCAGCTTGGAAACGTCACAGATAAAGAGAGAAGAAAACTGTTTGTTTGATTGGAAAGCATGTCACTGAACAACTATATTGATTATACTGAGATGGAATAATCACGTTTTTAAACTTTTACATTCACACTTAGCAAATGAAAAAAATTTCCAAAATTTTTATTTTTACCCTGACAACATCGATAATTTCTTCCCGTTGATAATTCCGTCCCCTTAGTCTAATTTGAGCACCTCATTTCCACTGCGGTGATGCAGAGAGATCTCGTCACCACTGTTTGAAGATGACACTCGCTTTGATATTTACATAATGCAATGACATTCAGACATTTTTGTGTGACAAAACTGCTTTGAGGCCACTTTAGTGTGAAACCTAACACAAAAACCAGTCACTCTTCCCTACCACAGTCACATTCTTATGAGCTGGTTTGTTTTAACACACATTTGATAGCATGACACATGCGCACTAGAACATTTCATATTTCAGTGTCTTGTGCCATTTCGCTCCAGAATTTGAGTTATAAATGTCTGTTCTCTTTTGAACTTCCATGGTATGGAAAAGGAAAAAAAAAAAAAAACACATTGGAACTTCATGTTTTGTATTTAGCAGAAAGATAAAGTTCATATAGGTCTGGAACAACTTGAACCATTTTCATTTTTGGGTGAACAAAATCTTTAAGGGAAAACCTTAAAAGGTATAATCAAAATTATCCAAAATTTTAATTTGAAATATTAACGGCATTTCAACTCCCCCTCCATTAGGAAACATCTAATGTTTCAAAAAATAAATAAATAAAATAGTCATTTACACACCTTTCTGTGGTTTCAAACATGTAAGACATTGGGTAATCTTTGAAACACAAATTGCTACTGTAGTGAAACAAAGTTAAGTTAAAGTCAAGTTAAGTCAATAAAAAATTCCAGGTAACCAAAACTTAAGACCTAAAACAGTCAGAGGCAATGTAAAATAAATCCATATGAATCAAGGAGTTTAAAAAAAACATGCAAAGAGCACATCAGATATGGTAAACAGACTCAAACATGAATGAGAACCAGCAAGGTTTGCTGCAGCTCGCAACACATGCAAAAGCTTAAATGTTCACTATACGTGATGTGCTGTGTTAGTGTGTGAAAAGTATAAACTAAAAATCGGTTCATCAAATAAGCTCATCTAAGCACCCATAGCCTACATAAGACTTTGGTTAATCTTCAAAGCACAGATTTTTATGGATTTGGAAAAACATGAGTGAGAGTAAATGACCATTTTTGGGTGAACTAAACCACTTGTTAGCAACTATTGTTGTCAAAAATACTGACTTCGGTACCAGTCAATGAACACTGTAGCCAATCAGCAGTGTTTAAGAATTGGCACAACAGCACTCAAATGTTTGAGTGAAATGGACGTTTTTAAAAATTTCAGTACTGACTGGTACCGACACTAGGAGCAATAGATGTGATGACTGCAGTGAGAAGGTGGTCTTACCGGAGCATGCTGGTGGTGCGCTGGTCTGAAGTTCATGCTGGTGGGCCTCTGCTTCGGCATCTGCTGATGTCGCATCAGGTTCAGGATGGCCTGGTTCTGTGTGGCTGGAGGGCCCCTGGGTGCACCAGGTGCTCCAGCCTCATAATGGGACAGGGGTTTAGTGTTACTGTAGTTCAGCATGGCAGCCTGGGCTCCTGGGTTGGGTGGGTGGCTGAGGGGCCCCGTGGGTGCAGCTGGGTGACTTAACATGTTGGCGTGTCCACCGGGCTGCATGTACCCGGCTGGAGCGCCTGCTTTGGGAGAACCCTTGTTGGGCATAAGCAGGGTCTTGGGGTTGGGGAAGTCTTGCGGATACAAAGAAGGGCTGGTGGACTTCTCAAGGCCAAAGGTTCCACCCATTTGACTTTGGGTGGGAGCATTTTGGGGCCAAGATGTTGAGTGGTTGGGCTGCTGGTGGAATTTCGCTGCTTGCTGTGGTTTTTGTTGTGGCGGCTTCTGAACCACATGCTGCTGATGCAATATCGCCCTCTGCTGCTCACGTGCTGCTAACTGCTGCAGTTGCTGCGCGGGGGACAGGTCTTTGGGTGGGGCGGGCAGCAGGTGATTTGGGAGTGGTCTGGTGGGCTGCTGCTGCACAGGCAGGGCAGGCGATGTGGCCGGAGCAGTTGCGGGGGAGTTGGTGTGAAGTGGAGGCCCAGATGAGGTGGGTCTCACCTGAGGTGAACCGTTGCAAGAGTCTTGCTCGAAGGCGGAGGAAGCCGTAGCGGGGGAAAATTCAGTCTTCACGCTAGCCAGATCTGGTAGCATCAAGCTCTGAGCTGCACCGGCGGACAGGAGCTCGGGGTCCTTGCGATCTCCAAAACTGTCACTGAAGAGCTCCTGGATGTCCTCGTAGGGTACGGAGCGGTTGAACTCCTCCATGATCTCACTCCAGTCCTGATCGTTGAGGTTGAGGTCAGGGAAGAGGCTGTTGTTTCCATTCCCACCTCCACCAGGCAGTATGCAGGGCAAGATATCGTCCACCGGCTCCTGCTTCATTTCTTTCAAGCGGAAATCGGACTCTGAGCTATCGGTTAGACCAGACCCGTTGTGCTTCGCACCAATCGCTCTGTGGTTCCCATTGGCCATCATGGCTTCAGTACTCACTTTATGTTTGGAGTCCATAGGTGAGAGAGGAGGCACTGTGCCATTCGAGACCCCATTAAGACCCCCCAATGCATCCTCAACACAGGCTTTTTTATTGGGCGGGTAGCCATCGGTGAAACCATTGACCTGGTCACGGCCTAGAGGTGAACCAGCATTCTCCAACTTCCTCTTGACAGTCTCCTGTAACTGCACATAGAAAATAAAACAAATTAACATTTAACAAGCAGTTCATTTAGGTTTTTACTTCATATTTGTTACAAACTTGATAACGTGCATGAATTTTAAATCAACACCCATTTTTATTATAAGGATTCGTAAGTTATGGTGGAAATTTTAGGTGCTGTGACGAAGTCACTTTTTGTCATTTAAATGGCCCTGTAGTGTGACAAAGTTTTTACAAATATTCAGGTATATACACAAGAATTTTGTGTCAATTATCCTCAACATAAGCTTTTCTTTCCATTTTTAAGAGTCACAGTTAAATGTAATATTGATGTTTACCTGCAAAGATGTTGGTGGCATTTTTTCACCAAATAATTACAAATCAGCCAAAGCCAAATGTAGATCAAATTTTCGATAAACAGCTGAAAAGGAGTACTGAGTAATGATGTTGATATGCTATGGGCTGGTTTATTATTCATGACTCATATGTGCATTATGAGAATTAGCTCAAGAAACTCCCACTCATGTTCAGAAATCTTGGACTTTTTTAATTGCATATCCTATTAAATAAAATCAACATCAGGTTGATAAAAAGATGTGTAATATGCATTACTAAAAGCAAAAACATTGTGGACCAAGAATGCAGTTTTTCTACATACATTAATGATAATTAAAGAACTCGTTTTACAACAATTGACTTTAACAATCAGACTTTTAGGAATGAATCATGCTCTTAAAACTGCAGGGCCACTACTCTCCCATCACAAACATTTAGGCCTGCATATGGTATGCTGTATGACTTAAGATCAGCTTATGCACTGCATGCGGTTGTTAATACACACTGAATAAATTCACACTTTAGGAACTGTAAATTCCTAGAAAAGTTATAGTAAATGTGTCTACTCTTGAATTGTAACTGGCTAAAGATTATGCGTCTTTTCATCAGTTTCTGAGCATTTCTACACATTATTCATGAGAAGGAACTGTACTACTGTTGTAAATTACAAGGCGTCATTTAAATGTTTCTGCTGCACTGACTCAACTTTGTCATCTTGTTGTTCAGAGACACACGTGTGAAACGTGTGCATTTCTTCAGTGCAGTAGATGCTCTAAACATATACTGGCATAGTGTTTGCATACATTACATTGAATCTTTTTCAAATAAAATATATACAGAGACCTCCAAAAGTATTGGAACAGTAAAGACAAGATAGCTCTGTTGGCTGTGGAGTCAAGATATTTCCAAATATGATTAAAAGATGAATATGAGACAAAACTACAGAATGTCATAGCTGGTAAAACATCTATGTGTTGAATCAGCCAATAATAAACCAAGTAGTTCGGCACTTTTAGAGTTCATCCCTCTATCTGATGTGAGCATAAGTATTGGAGCAGTTGCTTCACAGGTCTTTCTAAGTGATCAGCTGTGTCCTGTTGCATTAATTCTTCAGATATTAAAAGCAGGGAATGTGTCGTATCAGTTATATCCATTACTTCTGTATTCTGAATCTTGCATTCGATGATGACACACAAACCAGGATGAAGATGAGGGAGCTGACTTTGAGAGAAAAGCAAGCAATTTGGATGCTAAAAGAAAAGAGGAAGTCAATTAGAGCTACAGCAAAAATAAAGGGCATGGAGAAAGAGTTTGGAAACCACCAGCGATACCAGCAACCAACAACTACCTGATTGGCTGAGAAAACAACAGTAGTTGATGACAGACAAATCATAAAAGCTGTGAAAATGAACCCTAAAAGACGTGTCTGTAAAATCACCAACAACTTCCAGAAAGCTGGGGTGATGCTCTGACAATCTACTGTCCTCAGGAGACTTTGGCACAGAATTACAGATGCTACACAGCAAGATGCAAACCTCTGACCAGCACCAAAAATAGAAAGGCAAGATTAGAGTTTGCAAAAAAGCACAAAGGTGAGCCAGAAGAGTTTTGGAACTGTGTTTATGGACCGATGAGACAAAGATGAACCTTTATCTAAGTGATGGGAAAGCAAAAATGAGAGAAAAAAAAAAAAAAAAAAAAAAAAAAAAAGGGAACTGCAAATGATCCCAAACATACAGCCTCATCTGTAAAGCATGGTGGAGGTGGTGTCATGGCATGGGCATGCATGGGTGCCTCTAAGTCATCAGTAAAGTTGAGAGGGCATGTTCCAATGTATGATGACAGTAGCAGAATGAATTTGGAAGGGTACAAAACCATCTTGACGACCAATATTCAAGAAAATGCCACCAGATTCATTGGGAAGAGCTTCATATTGCATCAGGACAATGACCCAAAACACCCTGCCAGTTCAGTCAAGGAATTTATAGATTGCCCAAGTCAATCTCCAGATTTAAATCTGATTGAACATGAATTTCACCAGCTGGAGAGGAGAGTAAAGGCAGAAATCCCCCAAAACAAGCAACAATTGGAATTGGCTGCATTAAAGGCTGGGAAAAATATTTCAAAGGATGAGACCAAGAGTCTGGTGATGTCTATGGGTCACAGACTCACTGCTGTGATTGTGCTCATGAGATCTGCAACTAAATAATAGCTTTTAATCTTTTATATCTGCCTTATGTTCAACTGTCCCAATACTTATGATCACATCAATGAGTGGGATGAACTCTAAAAGTGCTGTTCTTTTTATTTGGTAAAATATGTAGGGTAAACGCACCTATTAAGCTCACCAGACATTTTTAGTGCACAATATATTGGTTTCAGTACAAAAAGTTATGTTAAAATAAAATATCAATCTCTCACACAAAATTATTTACATTTTATTTTAAAAATGACAAAAGCATTTCAATTAAGATATACATTATTAAATTCAAAAAGTCCGGCTGTGCTTAATGGGTACATTTCTGTACCCATTAAACACCCCTGTTCCCATTAAGCTCACATCATGTTTTATTAAAAATTCTTGTTTAAAGAAAATTTGTAGAGAATAATTGTAAAATATATATATATTTTTTGAAGGTACAAAGTCAATCACAAAACAAACAAAAACAATAAAATCAAGCAACGAGGCATTCAAATCGATCAGTTATATATTCATAATGAAGTGTCATTTAAGCACATTGCAACATCTAGACTAGTCCACGTTCAGCTAAGTAACATTCAAAAATCAAATCAAATATTTAATTCATGGGGATGAACACAGAACACAGCCTCATTATGAAACCTCTCTTTAAATGGATGTCTTATCTACACATGATTTTTGCCCTGATTCTCCACAGATTTACAGTCTGGAGAAGCTGATGCTAGATGCCGAAGATCAGAGCCAGTCTGCAGATCTGAGTCGACCGAATCCATAGAAAATTGATTAACTTAAATTAAAGTGACAACCATCAGTTAATATTTAAAGTCTGTTTATGAAGTATTTACATAGACGTTCAATGTGGAAGAGCTTAATTAGAGCAGCAACAATTTTTTATAAATTTCATAAAATATTTATTAAGATGACAGGATGTGCGCTAAATAAATAGTCAGTCATGTATTAAGTTCATACATATTTTAATATGAACAAATAAACAATATGAGATTATACTTTTGCTTATTGATGTCACACTGAAGCTGCGATTTTCATAGTGTACCGTTTAAGCTCACCTTAAAATATGAAATCTTTAAAAATTACAGCACTGTAAAACCACAGACCAGCAATAAACTGTCAATTTATAATATTATGGATGTAAAAGTACAAGCCAGTAATGCCTGTGAAGTATTATGTTAGCGTAGCACACAGTCTTATACAGCTAATAACTGTGTTCTGCAGCATCTGTGCTGTGTTGCTAAAACTAGCTTTTGGATCTAATGCGATTATTTCCCCGCATCCAAGTTCCAGGCTATAATGTGCAAAGGTTTGAACATTAATCTCTTAAATTTTACAATAAGTGGTGAAACTTAAGCCAAAATGAAGGCTTAAACATCTAAAAAAGATGCACATTTAAGGGGCTTCTGTTTTGGTGAAAGTTTTTAAACCGCTTTCAAAATGGTGGCCAGACAGTGAGAACATATGGAGACCAATATCTCCGTGTGCAATGATCTGATTGACTTATAGGAGGTATATAGTAACAAACATATCAATTGGTTAAGACATCAAGTAGGATAATAAATTATTTCTTTTTATAATCTGATCTCAAAAATGGAAGGGTGCTTAATAGGTACGTTTACCCTATGTGTTGAAACGGCTAATAATACAATGTGACATTCTGTAGTTTTGTCTCATATTCATATTTGCAAATGTCTTTACTCCACAGCCGACAGAGCAATTTTGTCTTTACTGTTCCAATACTTATGGAGGGCATATGGATGATATTTCTTAAGAATGGTTAAAACCTATGATTGTTTTCATGTGAAAACGCTCTGAAGTTTATCATAGGGCAAACATTTTTAAATACAGCAAAGGGCCCCAACTCTTATTTTTTCTCCACTCACATTTTAGTATTCATTACCTGTATGATGAGTGTGTTGTAGTTCTGTGTTTTATTGGTTGTTTTCTCCTCTCCTAGTTCCCTCTACATTCCCACTTTACACGCCAAATGTTAGGTTTGAACGACTAGTGCTACAATGGGGGATTCATGACACTTTAATACATTTAAATGCGATTCTTTACTTGCACCACCCAATTTAACAGTATAGTATTAACCACAAATGCATGGCTGCTGTGTGCAAACAAATACCATGTCACAGGAACTGAAACTCCTTTGTCACATAATCTGAGATTTGCAGGGCTGTTGCATGATGGGAAACCAAAATATTTCCAAAGTGTGTGGCATTTAATAGGAACAAAATGAGGTTTGAAAACAAAAGAATGTGCAGTTTTTGACCCATCTGAACAGACTTGAGCCGCTGTGTGCCGACGTACGGTCTGGCTGTGAGTGAAGGCATGCAGCCCGTCTGAAGTGAACTCCTCCTCCCAACCGCAGAAGCACACTGCAGACTTTCTGAACCTGAAAAACGGGTCTTTCTGTATAAGCTACAGTAGCTTTTCCGAGACGACCTCGCTTGGGCGGCACACCCACGAAAACTTCCTCTCTTTCAAACATGCTAAAACTTTTCCCAAAGCAATTTTTTTTACTGATTTATGTCTCTTAATCTCTTGCACTCTTACTTTCCCTACATCTTCGTGCCTCCCCCGCTTGGAAGCACCTCCACCACAGGCTTTAGCCACATGAGTCTAATTACCATGTGTATGAACGTGTATCCCACAACAAAAGAGTCAGCGCACGGACCGCGGAGGGGTGCGGCAGTGTGCCAAATTCCTGCCCATGCTCAGTTCAGGCTCAGCTCGCCTTTGAAGCACTGCCTGCTACAATGGACGACCCCCGACCTCACAGGCGGGGGGAGCACCGGTTTTGGCCCAAGGGCAGAGAGCGCCGTTTGAGCGCAGCGATCAATATTAGAGCAAAGACTCGGGTCACTACACTCGGTTTTGTGGTTACAGCTACTTCACAAACGAGGGGCAAAGTCCAACAAGTGTTTAACATCCTTTAGTGAAGCTAGTAATTAGTCCTTTAATGGTTGAGAGCAAAATCTGTACATGCAATTCAAACCAGCTGTTCATTTATTAGTGCTTTTTGCCAAGACAAAGCAGTACTAACCCCAAGCACTAAACGTCAGTATGTAGCTGCGGCACACACTAGGGATTCACCAAAATGAAAATTCTTGGCCGAAAACGAAGCCAAACTAAATGAAACACTGGGCTGAAGACCGAAGGCTGAATACGGACGAGTAACACTGTTTCAGTGCAGATTTTATTTGCGCTTTGGACTTTTAACCCTGGCTAACAAACAGATAGCACCACTGTTTGAATACATGCAATCCGTGCATGCATTAGAAAACATAACGTTTTGCAGTTTATTTACTAGTTATTTAAAGCCATTTCACAAAAAAAAGGCATAAAAAAAAAAACAGTTCGTCCATGACAACCAAAAATAAATAGATTAAATTATCAATCTGAATTCATAATATGGCTGTTAATTATAAAGTTTTAACATCATCACATACAAACGTAGCAGTAAATGATGCCGGTTTGGGGTCGGCAAGATTTGTTTAAGGGTTTTCAAAGAAGCCTCTTATGCTAACCAAGACTGCGTTTGATTAAAAATACAGTAAAAACAGTAATACTGAAGTATTATTACAATTAAAATAACTTGTTTAAATGAGTGCAGTCAAAATTATAACATTAATGCAGACGGTCAATTTTTGCAGTTTAACGGGGCTGAAAACATTTAACGCAGATAACAAAGGGCAGGGCTAGGGCTGGCCTCCCCACTCACAACTGCTGCTTTGGTCTCGAATTCTTGACAATACTTGCATTTATTTAGATGCAGAACGGCTTTATGACCACTTCAAATGGGAGACTTTTCAGACGTGCACTCCACTTCACCTCGGCACAAGGCGCGAGTCAAAGGAGCGCGAAAACGGTACAGAAGACGAGGAACTTCAGTAGAACATCAGTGAACTGCAGTCAGATGAGACGTCAGGCCATATGTCAGTAAAAGGGCAATTCCACCGCTATGGACGTGACATTTGCAGTCAAAATCTGAAATATAAATTCTCATAAATTATATTTATCACCAATATATTAAACCATCTTTTTATATTTTTCTAAAGCCCTTAAAATAGAGTCCAGAAATCAGAAAAGTATCAGTCTATAACCCTTTGTGTGTTAAATGGGGGGGGGGGGGGGGGGGGGGCATGCATTACGGACGTGACTAACAATAACACAAGTTTCTGGGAGACAACATATTTTGTAGACTTTCTGCGAATTACAATGCACAGCTCAGGAGCAACAACATCTGCTGAATGGAGAAGGGTTGGCTATTTACAAAACATTAAATATCAACTTTGATTTTTTTTTCCCTCTGAAACACAAAAACGAAATTTTGAACAATGTTACGGACGTGACCAGTCTGAAAGTGGAATTCATCCGACTATGAAACAACCTATAAAAATGCTTTAAAAACTTTAAAAAGAGACGTCTAGTGGGGGCTGCCCCCCCATTAAAGATTTTTCTAGTTAACTAGTCCTTCGTTTAAGCCATTAGGCTATTCAACTAATCGCACAATTTATAGACATACTAAGCTTTTGCACTCAAGCACACGTATAAAATTTGCCACAAAGCAACTGTAGCCTAATGTTTATTAATGTATAGGAAACTTACACATTTTAATTATTTATTAATGAACTAATGTTTTCTTGACGGCTGCAAGAAGAAAATTCACAGTGCTGTCTCTCATCTCCACAGCTTGGACCATCGGACGCGCCTTTAGAGAGAATGCAACCTTCATACATTTAATTTAGTTTGTTTAAAAGTAGACATTTCAACATTTCTCCATGTGAGACACACATGGATCTTTTTGGAGACGCGCTCTAGTTCACGGAGACGGCAGAAAGCGCATCCTGTATGTTTTCGTTATTTTGCAAAAGCAACGTTTTGTTATTATGAATTTAAATCAAATCAAGTGCAAATGCATGCGCATCAATTGATATTCCGCACAAACACTTGAAAACAGGCCAAAAATATAGCACATTTATAGCCTATAGGTTAACGCTAGAGGTTGGAATCCACATTAAAATAAATCAGTCTACATCCGAGTCAGGTGCAGTTATAACATAAATTGAAGGCTATTTGACGTTTTAAAATGATCTAACTGACCAACGCCGCTAGTTGTTGATCAAGATTAAACGGATGCCGCTTAAAAAAAAAAGTTTTAATGACTTCCTTATGCATTAAATAACTAAGGTACAAAACAGGTTAATAAAATATTCGAAATATAACAGGCCTATTGTTCAAATATATAGACTGCGAAGACCTTTTGCATCTGCATAACAGTGAATTATTTTACTATGCAATGATATGAAATTAAACCACAAGATGTGTAAATGGAAAAAAAAAAAAAAGACAATAAAAAAAAAAATGATAACCCCAAAGTATGCATGCCAAATGTGCAAAATCTTGCACTCTGCATGCATGCAGCGCAGAAAGCGACAAGAGTTATTTTAAACACAAAATGTTTAAACAAGATAATATTGACAATGGCATTTAAAATAGTTTTGGCGAGCTGAGAATGCGATTTCTAAAATGTTATTAGTATGAATGAATTTCTAAAAATGTTATGATACGGTAAGCCTGACAGCAATAGACCTTTATCAGTCATCAGCAAAGAGGCAAACGTACGCGCCGGTAAGTGTGTGAACTTGCAAGTATGATGTCAGACACTGTAATATGCTCTGGTCCCCTTCCTGCTTACCGGGGGTGACGAGATTCATGGCAGACTGCTGTCACTCAATGACTGGGAGTGGTGCCCGCAGAATAACATAGGTTTTATAGACAATTGGACGAGTTTTTGGGGCAGACCTGACCTGTTGAAAAGAGATGGTGTTCATCCCTCCTGGGGTGGTGCCACTCTTCTCTCTAGAAATATGGCACATAGTCTTAGAGTACATACTTGACTAACTGGGGCCCAGGTCAGGAAGCAGACAGACTGGCTAAACCAACCGTCTGCTAGCCACCTCACGTCACAGAAGTCAGTTAATTCTCAGCACATAGAGACTCTTTCACCTAGATATCACACTATAGAGACTGTGTCTGTTCCCCGAACTAGAAAATGTCCTAACCAAATTAAGAGTAACAATCTAATCTAATTGATGTTCAACAAATAAAAAATGTTTACAATACAGAGAAACAATTGATAAAACTTGGCTTACTGAATATCAGGTCCCTTTCTACAAAAGCACTTTTTGTAAATGATTTGATCAATGATCATAACCTAGATTTGCTCTGTTTGACAGAAACATGGCTAAAACCAGATGAATACATTACTTTAAATGAGTCTACCCCCAAGATTATTGCTATAAAAATGAGCCACGTCCAAAAGGTAAAGGGGGAGGTGTTGCTACAATTTATAACAATATTCTCTATTTCTCAGAGGGCAGGCTTCAAGTATAACTCGTTTGAAGTTATGGTGCTGCGTATAACATTATCTAGAGAAACACGTGTTAGTGATAAATCCCCTGTGATGTTTGTACTGGCTACTGTATACAGGCCACCAGGGCACCACACAGACTTTATTAAATCATCTAAACCAACAACATTTATGTTAGACCCTATTCCATCTAAACTATTAAAAGAGCTGCTTCCAGAAGTCATAGGTCCTCTTTTGGCTATTATTAATTCATCATTGTCATTAGGATATGTCCCCAAAACATTCAAATTGGCTGTAATTAAGCCTCTCATAAAAAAAAAAAACCAAACACAATTTGACACCAAAGATCTAATTAATTACAGACCGATCTCAAATCTCCCTTTTCTGTCAAAGATACTAGAAAAGGTAGTATCCTCACAATTATATTCCTTCTTAGAGAAAAATAGTATCTGTGAGGAATTCCAGTCAGGACTTAGACTGTATCATAGTACTGAGACTGCTCTCGTTAGAGTTACAAATGACCTGCTTCTATCATCTGATCGTGGCTGTATCTCTTTATTAGTTCTACTGGATCTCAGTGCTGTGTTCAACACTATCGACCACAACATTCTTTTGAATAGACAAACACTTTGTTGGCATTAGTGGAAATGCTTTAACATGGTTCAAATCGTACTTATCCGACCGCCATCATTTCGTAGCAGTGAATGAAGAGGTATCACATCAGACAAGTGCAGTATGGAGTACCTCAAGGCTCAATACTAGGGACGTTACTATTCACGCTTTACATGTTACCCTTGGGAGATATTATCAGGAGACATGGTGTCAGTTTTCACTGTTATGCTGATGATACTCAGCTCTATATTTCTTCGCAGTCCGGTGAAACACACCAAATTGAGAAACTAACGGAATGCATAGTCGATATAAAAACTGGATGACGAGTAACTTCTTACTGCTAAATTCTGAAAAAACAGAGGTGTTAATTATCGGACCTAAAAACCCCACATGTAATAACCTAGAACACTATCTAACACTTGACGGCTGCTCTTTCATTTCTTCTTCATCAGTTAGGTGTGCTGTTTGATAGCAATCTTTCATTTGAAAGCCATGTTTCTAGCATCTGTAAAACTGCGTTTTCCCATCTAAAAAACATATCTAAATTGCGACCTATGCTCTCAACATCAAATGCAGAAATACTAATTCATGCGTTTATGACCTCAAGGTTAGACTATTGTAATGCTTTATTGGGGGGGTTGTTCTGCACGCTTGATCAACAAACTACAGTTGGTCCAAAATGCAGCAGCTAGAGTTCTTACTAGAACCAGGAAGTACGACCATATTAGCCCGGTTCTGTCAACACTGCACTGGCTCCCCATCAAACATCGTATAGATTTTAAAATCTTGTTAATTATTTATAAAGCCCTGAATGGCTTAGCACCTGAGCGAGCTCTTATCACATTACAGTCCTCCATGTCTGCTGCGTTCTCAAAACTCTGGCCGTTTGATAATACCTAGAATATCAAAATCGACTGCGGGTGGCAGATCCTTTTCCTATTTAGCACCCAAACTCTGGAACAATCTACCTAACACTGTTCGGGAGGAAGACACACTCTGTCAGTTTAAATATAGATTAAAGACACATTTCTTTAACCTGGCTTACACATAACACACTTCTATTATTCAAATCCGTTAAAGGATTGTTAGGCTGCATTAATTAGATCAACCGGAACCAGGAACACTCCTCATAACACACAATGTACTCGTTACATCATAAGAAGAATGTCATCTACACTAATATTTGTCTGTTTCTTTCTTATTCTGTTTCTCAGACCGTGTCCGCATCAGATGGTGGATTGGCACCGGGAGAATGATATCTCCCTGATCATCTGCGGAGGCCGGACATCTGGATGGGCCCCGGGGACGTGAAGACGTCGACTAAAAATACAATAAAACTAAAAATATAATAAAATGCCTAACTACATAATACTATTATTGATTGAAATTGCAACAATATAAATAAATACATTTATACATTTAAAATTTAATTAAAACAATAAGTAAACAAATAAACAATTATCCCCTGGCCAGAGGAGAACTGGCCCCCCGACTGAGCCTGGTTTCTCCCAAGTTTTTTTTTTTTTTTTCCATTCTGTCACAGAGGGAGTTTGGGTTCCTTGCCGCTGTCGCCTCTGGCTTGCTCAGTTGGGGACACTTAATTTCTAGTGATTATCATCAATTTGATTTTGCAGATACTATTTAAACTAAACTGATCTAGACGATGACATCTCTGAATTCAATAAAGAAATGCCTTTACTGAAAATTGATTAATCTTATTTTTATACATTACTGACACTCTATCCTCCAATTTGATACGGTTAAGTGCTTTGACAAAACCTGAATTGTTAAAAGCGCTACATAAATAAAGGGGACTTGACAAATAAAATAAAAAAATAGGGAAGTCTTTGATCTCATTTGAAAACAGTCGAATGAAAATGTAATTTTACTTTAGGTGCACCCCTGATACGTGGTGGATAAACAGCGATTTTCTTCAAATTTCTATTAAAGCATGTTAATGCAGTAAAATACAGACCTAAATGCACAAGTTAAACAGGGTTTTATTCTTTTGCTAAAAACTTTATTTTTTCATGGTAAGGATGACTTTTGCATGGAATTGCCCATAAACAAAATCTTCCTGTCCAGTCAACCATTACACTGCTCATAGCAAGTGCTCTTCAGTTGCACCCACAAATACAGCGGAGCGCACTGTAGCTTGTATTATTTCATATTAAAGCACAAATGAAACGACAAGCATGCATGTCAGATCAGAATTACGTTCACCAGTGGCAACTCTTAAAGTAATAGCAGCCAAAAAAATCTAATAACCCAGCTGCTGTGATGTCTGTTAATCAAAGAAAGAAAGAAAGAAAGAAAAAACACTTTTGTAGCTTTAAGAATTCATCTATATTTAAATTTAGAAATTTAGTTTGATAAATCTATTCAGTTTCTGTATATTTCCTACTTGCTGAAGGGCACAGGTAAATATGACATTTATTATGTGAATAAATGTATAAATTAAGTGAACTTAAATTAGAAGTTATTTTTTAAAGTCTAATAAATTTTAAAATGGATAGCGCTCAATTATACTGTAATGCTGAATGGCTATAGTCAATGGTTAAATATGAGGGGAAAAAAAGAATTTACTAGATACGTAGTATTGGTATCAGTGATACTTTAGTCATAAATATGCAATTAAACAAAATATTACAAATATTATGTTGTTTCTACATTAATTTGAAGATTGAATGTGAAACTATTGCAATAACGTATAAAATATTTAAAAACCTCAAATTAATCTCAATTAGTTAATATTTTTTTAATCGATTGACAGCACTAATTTTAATATATTGAAAAAAAAAATTAAATGCTAGAAATCTGATCATGCAATTAAAAACATTCTGGATTTCACAAAGGGGGGCAATTTTTCCCCACACCGTTTTTTTGTCAGCGGCAATGGCATTTCTGCCCTGAGCCCTGGTTAACCCTGGTCAGTAGCTGTGAAAGGCCAGCTGCAGACCAAGTGCTGAACAAGAACAGTGAGTTATGTTGAGTCATACTGCGAGGAAGAGAAAAACAACTAGATGCACTGCAGTTTGGCACAAGACTCACTCTTATAGCACAAGCTAACTAAAACCAACAGCCCATCTAGAGAAAGCTACATTAACATCATATGATCTGCACTTAAACTGGTAGCTGACTAGGGCTGTATACCTTGGAGAACCTGGCGATACGATACATACCTCGATACACAGGTCACGATTCGATACGTACCTCGATACAGAGCTGTCTCGATACGATTTGATACAATGTGACACGATTCGATACGATTCAATAAAAATACATGGGCCAGAGCCAATTAGTTAATGCTGAACACATTTACTCAACAAACAGAACTCTGCATTTTTCTTCAATTTATTGAAGACAAAAGTGCAGGGCTTGACGCTTACCTATTCCCCAAGGAGCACATGTGCTCCTAAGTCCAAAAATTTAGGAGCGCATTAAAAACATTTAGGGGCGCAATGCAAATTTTTCTAATTAGGTGTTTTAGCTTAATAAGGGGATACAAAGAGACATTTACAAGCACCATTATTTAATTTATCAGAATACAGAAAGTACACAAGGTTTTAAAATAATTTTACTTCAGACACTTTAATAGGCTAATTATGTAATTAGTTATAATCCTATTAAACTGTGTCGGTATAAAATTTTCACAATAATCATTGAAGCTTTTGTCACGGTATATGTTTTTGTTTTTAAATCACAATATATAATTTCTAAGTGAAAAAAGTGTTGTCGTCCTAACAGGTTAAATAACTTTATTAAAGATAATTTACTAAAAGACTTTTATAAAAAATACATAAAAATATAAAGTAAACAAGTGTTTCAAGATTAGAGTGCAAAAGATTGTTCAAATGAACGAAAGAACAATATAAGTAAGGTCCCATTTGTTAACATTAGTTAAAGCAGGTTAACATTAACTAAAAATGTGCAATAGCTAATTGTTGCAGTAGTTAATATTCTTTGTTAATGTTGATTTAATAAAAAAATACAACTATGTTAGTTAATGTTAGCTCCATTGAATTATATTAAGACAACTTTTGATTTTATAATGTATTATTAAAAGTTGAAATTAAGATAGCATTATTAATAAATGCAGTCATTGTTTTTTTCATGTTAACTAATGGAACTTGTGTTACTGAACAATAATAACGAATCAGTCGTTGATATATAGATAGGCCCACTGTTCTCTATTATAGATCAGTGGATGGGCCATGTTTTAGGTTAGAAACAATGTTTGAAAATAAATAGCTCATTAAGTCTTTAAGTAAGAATTATTTGAGGCTATTGTGAAGATTAAAGCGAATATAAATATCTAAATGACTGAGTGTGAAACATTATTTACACAGTTTTAGGAAAGTAGCGCAGCTGATTTGTTTACTGGGTTACCGGGGTAACGGCAGCGCCCTCTAGTGGCGAATGTGCGTCATTCAGCGCGTCTTCACTTTAACTCGCTCCGCTTTTCTTCTCATCTGTGCTCATTTAAATTAAACCGTTGCCTTTTTAAAGTTCTTAAGTAATCATATGAGGCTGCATCGCAATTTTTCCATAAATAAACAGAATAAATTAATACGTTTGTTATAGGCTACTGTATAAGTTAGGCTGTTTTGTATTTTGTTTTGTATTCGCACTTGTGCTCCTAAATACATTTTCCAGTTCGCACACATCTATTTTTAGTCGCAAATGCGAGTGAAATGCTCGCACTGTCGAGCCCTGAAGTGCATTATAACAAAGTGCATTTTGCTTAAATATTTGCAACTTTAAGTGCTCTGATTAATTGTACACAAATTGTATTAATCTGGAAATTACCACAAGTCAACATTTAACTTTCCAAGGGTACAGTCTGAGCTCACACAAGCACAAAATCTTCTTATTATTATTCTTAACTTCTTATAATTCTTTTTTGTGACACCATATACTGCCATAACATATTTCACTATGAAATCACTTAAATGCTACATCTTGCTTTAACATTTTCCATGAGTTTTTTGAAACTCGCGGGAGCCGCTGCGCCCCCTAATGGCTGGGCGGAGTATCGATACTAAGGGCTAGAATATCGATACTGTATCTTTTTTTATTATATCGGTATGTATCTAAGAATCGATATTTTGAGCACACCCCTAGCTGACCCAAAAAATAAACATTATTTATCCCTCACACTGTTACAAACCCATATGATTTTCTTTCATCAATTGCAATTCATGCAATATAAGTTTTTCTTATTGTATGGCATTTGTGTCTCGTGTACCTGTCATATGACTAACATTTAAGGGAGAGTAAATTAGTTTTTTGGGTGAACTATTCTTTTAAGACTTTGTGACCTAAAAAACACTAAGACTAGGCTATAAGAGTGGGATATTTCCTGAGACTTTGGTGTACTGTAGATGCATATAAGTGTGAAAGCACACAGAGACATTCAGCTGTCCAGGGGCCACTGGGAACAAAATGAGTCAGTGGTGTGGGCGAGCAGGGGGAGGGGTGAATGTGAGCCGACCTGAGTCATCCTAAATGTTGTGCATCATCACGCCAGCATAACCATCCCAAAACTACAGCAGTGCTGTCCTACAGCCTTTATGCCTAACAACCTCCAAACTAGTCTGACTGCTCCAAACACAAAATATAACCTACTTGACCAGATAACACTAGCACATTTTCTAACCTAACTGTCCTGCTGAGACTAAAACATAACAATGCCCTTACAAAGTGTTTAACAATTAAATTTTATTTAAAATAGCATTGATATTTATTTTTTTTATTAAAAGTGCATCCTCTTAAGATCTTAAAAATCCATCCTTGTGGAGATTGAAAGAACGGCATCCTATCTTGTTCCGTTGTTGTAGTTTTAAATAAATATCAGATCATTAAATCTTTATTTGCTGCCGTCACGGCTATAACGCTTCTCCGACAAGCCGCTTCTTCTTCAGCTTTGGCCGTGGTACTGCGGGTTACACCAGGTGCCCGTGGACACTGCAGACTAGCGGGCCGCATGTGTACTGCACGTCGACGCAGAAGTATAAATGAAAACCGACGCACAGCTTTCGGCGTAGAGGTCCATTCATCCAAGCAGGTTTATTTTTTCTTTATTTTTTTTCCAATTGACCTAAATTTGTCTACTGGTTCTTCCAGTTAAATGTCAGACTGCTCTCTGGTGATGCATGCTGGACTTCTCCATTCATTTAGTTCTCTTAAAACCATCCCTGCAAAGTTCATGTGTCTCCACTTTTGAGTGTAATGCCCACAATTAAACATCCAATCAACAACTGATGCATAGAACCAAGTCAGTTCTAAAAGTCCACTCAAAAACCTTGATGCTTAAAAAGGAACCCATTATGCCCCTTTTTATACAAGATGTAATACAAGTCTCAGGTGTCCACAGAATCTGTCCGTTTCATTTGAAAATACCCTACAGATCAAACATTATACCATTTTGAGTGGAAGCAAAAGCATGCTCTTTTCATGCATGCATCTTTAAGTGCAAACAAGCGGTTGTTCCCCGCCCCATTTTCCAGAATAGGGCTGTGCCTTTATAGCTCATGCCTCGGATACTCTGCCAAAACAAAACATCGTTCTTCATCATCAGGAAGGCTTATTTGCATGCGTTTTGAAGCCATAAACATCCGAAGCATGCGCACAGAAATCCACGGTCACACGGCATGCGAGTACTAAACCAAGTTCTCTTTCGTGTTTTATTGCGCTTAAACTGTCAAATACTCCCACAGTGTTTTCCCACAAAAACACACAAAGCTTACATTTTTAGTGACAGCAGCGTAATATTCAGTACCTACTGCTGTCTATGCGGTTAATATGACAACACTTACTGCTCTTGACTGAATAACTTCAGTAGCTTTAATAAGACAGGTCTCATGCCAGGATCACTTCTTTGTAGATGTGTGCCCAACGCATGCTAAACCAAAATATACCTTCATTAGCTAGCTGCGTACTTGATTCCAGAGACACTACTGGAAGCGAAATGAACTGAGCTGCACGATGACGTCACTGAATTGACAATGAACGGACTTTAACTGAAAAACTGACGGCTTACTATTGTCCTCTTTTAGAACTGATTTAGAGCAGAAATTAAATACAGATTGTCAAAGCATATTTACAAAGCGCTATATAAATAAAGGTGACTTGACCAAAACAGGTGAACAGTGGGTGGTCTACAGTCATATAAGGAGACTCTGTATATGACTCGGAGGTGGGCATATTCAAATAGCTAGCTATCTACATAGAAATTGGCTGCAAATAGAAACGGCTCACCGGATGACAGACTTTAAGACTCAGACTGCCCGTAACAAACTGGCTGCAGGTTCTCTTTTCAGCTTTTAAATACAGACATCTAGTTAGGTTTCTGGCAGACATGCCAGAAATCTAACTAGATGACAAAATGTTTATCTGACAATCTTCTAAAGAGAAGATTGCAAGGCTCAATCGTGAACAAACCTCATTAGCTTTCACATATCAAACAAGCGCACTGAGCTTCCGTTTACCATATTTGATGAGCTCTATTTAGTTTGAAACAACATGGACAAGTAAATAACATTTATTTTGTGGGCAAGCTACCATTTAATGCTGTTTTACGGTCCTACAAGACATGTAGTAAAGTTAAAAAAAAAAACCCCTGATCAATAAGAATTGTGTGCGCTGTCTGATTCCCTCATCATATATTTCCCCTCAAGAATACAGAAAAAAAGTGTTCCTCTCTTGAGATTCACAAAACAGTTGCTGAAACCTACTGTGCTCATGTGGGCCGAGAACAAACAGATGTGCGAGTTAAGAGATTTGCTGAGATGGCCACAGCCTCAAAATGACGAAATCTAAGCTAATATGAGCATGTAGCAACATTCCCTCATTACTCAGAATCCCACAAAGACAACTAAACCCTACCAAAAGGTGAATGACTGATCCAATCTAGATGGGTGTTGAAGTGTGGGAGGACTCAATAGTAGAACAATTAATGGTAGTTATTTAGGGCTGGGTATCGTTCAAAAATGTTCGATACCGATACCTTGAGTTCGATACCAGTTTTAATAAGATTACATTATCTCAAAAAACTATTTTTTTAGCTTGTTGACATGTATACAGACTCAAAGCCTCATCTCCTGAGCCACTGCACAAAGGAACAAAATATATCCAACACAATAAATAAATAATTTTAATAAAGTCCAAATAGTTTTCAGTTTACACATCTGTTAGGCTACGTTTACATTAATGCGTGTTCATTTTAAAACACATAGCTCAGACAGAATCATCATTTCTAGGTTGTTAAAGACTTCAAGAAATTTAAAATCTTCATCCACTTTCATAAGTGGCCGTTTTATTTTCTTTCACCATATGTTTTATTATTATTAAATTCTGGTGTAGTATGTCTAATTATTTGAATGCATAAAAACAACTTAGTTTATTTAAATTTATTCTTAAAATAGCCTTATGAAATGTTTTATTTTTCCTCAGAAATTCTGTATCTGGTTTTCAAATTAAGACATAAAACATTAATTTAATTTCTCTTTAAATTATTGAAAATCAAATTTTATTTATTTTGGCAAACAAAGGGGGGTTACTATTAAAATTAAAACATGGAATAACTGTTATGTGATCATTACAAAAAAAAAAAAAAAAAAAAAAATGTTTTAATAGTAGCCTAGTATTAGCAGTGCTGTCTGCTGAACAATATTAATATATTTCTGCTGCAGTGTCTTCCAAGTTAAACCAAACTTTTATTTTGACGGGTAATAGTTTTTAGTTTGTCTGGAATACCTTTACAGTTCTGTGTGTATATGATATGACGCTAGTTTTACTCGAATCAAACGGTAAAATGCTCATGAAGTGACTCTCAGAGCAGGTCTGGAGATGTTGCTCATGTGTTTATGTCCTCATTTAGAGAGGCGACAGACGCTGAAATGACCGCGAGAGTCACGCGAGCTTCAGTCTGTGTATAATAAACAAACCGCGCGATTTAAAGAGCAGACTGCTCCGTGCGCTTTCGAAACGCTCTCGCGGATGTCAAACACTGATCTATCAGCGCTGCGCCGCTTCTAGCCAAACACACCTGGTGCTGCAGGATTATTGGCTCACTGACGGTGATGAGATTAACCCCTTAGGTATCGAAATTTGGTACCGAACGACAAGACGTTTTTCGATACTCGGTGGTATCGAGGCAATTCGGTCGGTGCCTAAAAAGTATCGAACTCGATACCCAGCCCTATAGTTATTAAATATTTGATGTTTAGGTGAAACACTGTCATGTGGATTAGAACATAAAACAACCATAGAGCGGGTTCATTTTATTGGTTCATTCTTAGTTTATGATTAACCTGAACCAAATGAATGGTTAATAAAATGCATCTTCGTGACAACAATTCTTGGCAACCACACTGTAAAATACTCCAACAACTGATCAATTTCTGCCAAGATTTTAAAGTTTTTCTCGTAAGAACCAGAAAATGAATGCAAACCCTTCTATCCTTGTAAACTTAATTTAACATGTTACGGTATCCAGTAATGCAAGCACACATCACTCAAGGGACGCTATGACAATCGACAAAATTGAAACTCTAATTGCCTTTCCTTCTGTGACTTCTATCTGTGAAGTAACAGCAAATAAATTAATTAGGACAGGATTTAAGTGGATTTTAGAAAGTGCTGTTGTGCTAATTGCTGGATTGAAACTCATCATTTGGCAAACTTATGGTCCATGACATCATGTATCATGAGGATTAAGATATATAACATATCAAAGATTAAGGCACGTTGAAGGGAAAATAAATAAAATGTGCAGGCATCTAAATGATAAACAATGCTACATTCCATTTTTTACAGACTGTGATGACGCGTTTCAACAGTTGTAAATCTAGCAAAATATTTTATATTTTCATTATCTAAAATTGTAATGCATATTTCTAATAGTACTCTGTGCTTTATTACCTTTACTAAATTACAGAAAATTTTACCAAAACTAGTTAACTGTGCGAGTACAACTGCCCGAGTTATCAAACTAAGGCTGTAACAAACGATTATTTTCTTCAGATTTTATTATCTGCCACATCCCGTAGCAAACTGGACAACGAATTACTACTTGCCACCATTTTCTTTAAATAAATAAAAACACATCAAAAAAAGAATTGGTGAAAAAAAAAAAAAAAAAAAGTTTAAAAATAGAAGTCAGTCGCCTTCAGGTAAATACAGTGACATATGTAACTACAATATGATTCAAGTAACTTTTCTCTTTATTACTCCTTTAAAGTAATAAAGTGGGGAAGTCGAGGCCTAAGGGTTAGAGAGTTGGACTCGTAATCCAAAGGCTGCGGGTTCGAGTCTCGGGCCGGCAGGGATTGTAGGTGGGGGGAGTGAATGTCCAGCGCTCTCTCCACCCTCAATACCACGACTGAGGTGCCCTTGAGCAAGGCACCGAACCCCCAACTGCTCCCCGGGCGCCGCAGCATAAATGGCTGCCCACTGCTCCGGGTGTGTGTTCACTGCTGTGTGTGTGTGTGTGTGTGTGTGTGTGTGTTCACTGCTGTGTGTGTGCACGTTGGATGGGTTAAATGCAGAGCACGAATTCCGAGTATGGGTCACCATAGTTGGCAGTATGTCACTTCACTTCAAGAAAATTCTATTCCAAGCGCACCACACATGAAGTTGTCAACACGATGTAAATGTTAAACAAATCACTTGTTAAATATTTTCGCAGAAAAGATACATTTGTCTTATGCATCTTGTACAAATTTGTCTTATACTATGTTCAAAAATACAAGGAAAATGCTTTATTAAAAAAAAAAAAAAAAAAGTCAAGGTAATTCAAATTCAAAATGACTGATGGTATAAAACCAGTACACTTAACTATAAATGTTCTGTAAAAACAATGAACAGCAGCATTCAGCCTGTCACCATGATGCAAACATGAAATATCAGACATTCAATTGTAGTTCTTTATAGGTTTTTTATTCGATTATGCTGCTCTTCCATTGTTTTTTCTATGTAAACCTGGAAGCGCTTGACTGTTGCGCTCACGTCTCTTGCATGAAACGGCAGTCTAGAAAACACGGTGCTCAAGTTAAATGAAGTTCACTTCCATCTTCTGGCATTTTATCCTATTGCACTGCCCTGTCGCATCTTTGTGAATGACGCCTAGCGATATATAATATGATCCTTCAGAGAGCATGTCATCGTGTGCGCCGATGTGAGGTTGGATCGTCGTATCATGGCCTAACTTTCTCAGACCACATTGCTAAAACTGCCCAGTCCTGCAGATTTGCGTTATACAACATTAGGAAGATAAGCCCCTTTCTTTCGTGACATGCAACACAACTCCTTGTTCAAGCTCTTGTTCTGTCCAGACTGGACTATTGCAATGCTCTCTTGGCAGGTCTTCCAGCCAATTCCATCAAACCTCTACAATTGATCCAAAATGCCGCTACAAGATTAATCTTTAATGAGCCGAAAAGAACACACGTCACACCTGTTTATCAATTTACACTGGCTACCAATAGCTGCTCACATAAAATCCAAGGCATTAATGTTTGCCTACAAAACCACCACTGGCTCTGCACCCCTTTACCTAAATTCATTACTTCAGACTTATATGCCCTCTAGGGATGTAACGGTATGAAAATTTGTCATCACGATTATAGTGACCAAAATTATCACGGTTATCATTATTATCACGGTATTGTTAAAATGTGTTGGAGATGTTCAAAAAGTACCGATACATAAATCACTTCACCCAGTTTTATACTTAAAAATCAACAAATAGCAAATAAAATGACTTTTTGTTTGCATAATCACTAAAACAATAACATTACCAATGAGGTCTGGATTTTAAATGACTTGACTGACACCAGTTTAATAGCATGTTCAAATAAATAATGTAAATGTTCAAATAAAGCTTTGAAAAAGTTTCATAAAAGGTAAACCTCACATTTCAGCCTTTAAAGAAAAGAGTTAAGTCAAAATGATAATTGATTAATAAGGGGAAGGGGAGGGGGAGGGGTGTGTGGCCATGTATGGTGACCCATACTCAGAATTTGTGCTCTGCATTTAACCCATCCAAGTGTACACACAGTAGTGAACATACACTCGGAGCAGTGGGCAGCCAACGCTGCAGCATCCGGGGAGCAGTTGGGGGTCCGGTGCCTTGCTCAAGGGTCTCACCTCAGTCGTGGTATTGAGGGTGGAGAGAGTGTTGGTTATTCACTCCCCCCACCTACAATCCCTGCCGGACCTGAGACTCGAACCCACAACCTTCGGGTTACAAGTCCAACTCTCTATCCACTTATCTGCTCCATAAATAATTCTGTATCGCTTATCTGAATTGTTTAAATGTGTAGAATCCACATAAGCTTGTTTTTCATCAACCGGTTAAAATTTAGAGCAGGTCATGCAAATTTAGTCCGTTTTTTGGCCAGAGAGAAACTGCACACGTGAAATGTAAATAAGTGTCTGTAAATCCACTCTCTGACAGCAGGTGGCGCTTTATACGGAAAAGCTGAATTACAGCTGATTCCCGTGAACTCCGCGAACAAAGCAGTATTGTGTTTAAGAACACTTCCTTTAGATATTACATGGAGCTAAGATGAAAACAAAATGCCATCGAATCGTTTCAGAAGACAGTCAGATCCTTCAGAGGTACATTCATATAATTAATTCACTGATATATTCATTTGTATAATTCCCTCAGCACTCTTTTAAAACCTAGGTTTTCCGCCGTTTTCTCTCAGAATGAAACTACTCTGCTGCCGTGCGCTCGTGACACTGTTACACTCTGCTTTATGCCGGACAGTATTTATTTATCGTGAGTTGTTCAAATCGTGGTAATCGAATACGGTTTTAATGATAATTAAAATATGAAACGGTAATACTAACCGTGGGGAATTTTATCATGATTTATCGTCAAACCGGTAATCGTTACATCCCTAATGCCCTCTAGAAGCTTGTGTTCTACAAGTGAACGACGCATCATTGGGCCATCCCAAAGAGGCTCAAAATCACTTTCATGGACTTTTTCATTAAAATATATATATTTTAGATATTTTTCACTCGTCTCCTTCGCTCTGGTTAAATAGCAAAAGTGAAGTGAATAGAAGGATGACTGCTCTGGTTGTTAAAGAACACAGCAGGAGCGCTATCTGTAGGGATCTATGATCTCCGCGATGCAGAGAACGCGCACGGAATCCAGTCATAAAAACGGAATTTACAGTTAAACGCGGAATGTCACGGAAATTGTCAAAGTTTGGATGAATTAATGAAAAGTAGGTCATTACACTTAAATCAAATCGCGATATGGACTAGTATCTGTAAATATTAAGCTGCAAAAGTCGATTTAAATATGAATCCTGCATGTTCTGCGCGTCTCTGTGTGAATGTGCGGTTTTGTTTACTAATGTGGCGCTCGCGGTGATTTCAGCGTCTGCCGTCTCAATGAGGACATAAATACATCAACAATATCTCCAGAACTGACCTGAAAGGCACTTTACGAGCATTTTACCATTTAATTTGAGCAAAACTAGCGTCATATCATACACACACAGAACTTTAAAAGTATTCACGGCAACCCGTCAAAATAAACGTTCGGTTTAACTTAGCCTATTAAAGACCGTGTGCCAGAAATAGGCTATATTACTATTATTTAGTAGAATGTACATAATACTACTACTGTTCATTTTTTTTAAAGAAATAAAAATCACAAAATATTTTAATTTTAATAGTAAATCCCCTTCATTTGCCAAAAATGTAAATGTTTAATTTTCATTAATTCAAATATAATTTAATTAAAATTGTTTTATGCCTTTATCTGATATCCAGTAAAATTTAAATAAACAACACAGAATTTCTGAGGGGGAAAACACATTTCATAAGGCTACTGTAAGAATAAATAAAAATTGTATGCATTCAAATAATAGACATGCTAAAACACAGAATTTGGTAACAATAAAGCATAAGGTGAGAAAAAAATAAACATTTCATACGGCCCTAAACGTGTCATTTTTTGTTACACTTTTAATAAATTAAATGTTAAATTGTATAATTTTCATGATTTTAATGAATTAGACATGCTTTTAGATTAATAGCATTTAAAAAAAAGTCCAGAAAAAAATTCAAACGGAAAAAAAACGGAATCCAGAAAAATTCAAATGGAAAAAATTGAATGTAGAAAAAAATAAAACTGAATTTGGGGAAAAATAAAAGGGATTTCATAGGGCCCTATATCTGGAAAAATTTTGGTTATGAAGCAAATGAGAATATCAACAAATAGAACTTTGGATTTTAATTAGTACATGTATTAGTAAACGTTAGTTTCAATTAACATTTAACTAAGATTAATAAAAGATTAATAAATAAATCAACAAAGGCAGTACCTCAAGACATTTCTTTGTTCATGTAAAATATACCGCATGTTCTCGACTTGTTACATTTATCTTTAAATAAAAAAAAATTACCCCCTTAATATTGTGGCAGTTTTTTTCTCCGTGGTATCGAAAATGGTATTGAATATCGATATTTTTCAACGTATCGTATCGAAGTTAGAAATTCCAGTATCGTGACAACACTAGTAGATTGTGTTTAACACGCACAAAAAAAAAAAAAAAAAAAAAAAACACCCGACACACAGAAGGATAGAAATTCTACATCGATTTAAAAAAAAAAAAAAACCTGCGCTGGTATCGGATTGGATCGGTATCGGCGGATCCTCACAATTTTCAGGATCGGATCGGTTCTGAAAAAAATGGTATCGTTGCATCCCTAGTTTCAACATTGATCTGTCAGTTCTCAGGCGACTTTACTGCCCCCACCTCCTCAGGAGAGGATAAACCTGCTGTCAGATGTTATAGATGCTACAGTGATTCATTCATTAAGAAACCTGCCTTTATCTGTTCATTTTGCTAGTTTCAAGCAGTGCGAGTTTAAATCAGCTGAGGAACATGTAAATCTCCACTCATGACTTCTCTTTGCAGTGTTTATCATGGCCTAATGTCCACAAACTACAATAAGCATTACATGCTATCAGTTTCAGGAGCCTGGCTATCTGCAAAACCATGGTTTCAACATTATACACTGCTCTCTGTGCCACCGTTTCAATCAATAGCACTGTTGCACCTTCACAAGGAAAACAACATGTAAAGGAAGACCTGTTTTTAAGACACAAGCAGGGCTAAAAATACGAATCTAGTTTAAAGTGGAAGGATGGCCAGTGTCCTCAAAGTATTGGACTTAGATGACACTTGGATTCAGAGTGTCACTGCATTAGAAAATATTAGAGCAAGAGTCATTTGTGTTCAGCAGATCACTTCACAATCACAACGTTGCACTATCCATTTTTCAAACCTTAGAAAAGTATTTTTGTGCTCTATTTCTAATGTAACTACATTCACACATGACTTGAAGTCCTTCAGGGCTGCTTTCTAGAAGCAGGGATGCTTTGAAAGCTTAATTCAGTCTTGGGGTTTTGAAAAGCGCAGCAATGCATGCTCCAAAAACAAACACGGCCATGAGGTGTTCATTCATTGATCTCCCCTCACAAAACATCTGTGGCACACAGCGAACAGCACCGAGCTCGTGAGACACGTGCTAGACGCGTGCTCCTGTCACAGTCACATGACCTCTGCGCTGCTGATACTGTAACACACACACACACGTCGAAGCACTTCAAACTTACCGGTGCTCCGAGATCAGCACGTGCATTCAAGCACCTTACTGCATTTTCAGGTTTCTAGACTACTGGCTACTTCCTTATTGTCATTTGAGATCCGGTAACACTTTATTTTAAGGTGTCCTTGTTACATGTAGGCCTACTTACTACTATAACAACAATAAATTATGCATAATTACATGCACGTACCGGTACCGATAAGCCAAACTCTAACCATATAGTACGTACAAGTAGTTAATATTACTCAGTACTTATACTAAATTTATAATTACACTAGGACACCTTAAAATAAAGTGTAACCGGAGATCCAAAGTAACTTGCAAGACACTTCTTAATCCTTCAGTCCTCCTGGAGTAGTAAACTAGTAAATCAACACACGCGAGGTTTGAACCTACGACCTTTCAGCCATCAGATCTACAGAGGCATTGTGACTTGTTCCCCACAGACTCACCGCGATCAGCGTGCTGTTTCTGCTCTGCTCCCCGGCTGTCCCGCTCGCTCCGTCCGCCAGCTCCGCGCCGGTTCCTCCGCCGCCGCCCGTGCCTCTCTGCCCCGCGGGGTCTGCGCTCGCCGCCGCCGGCTGCCGGTGTTTGTTTGAGCGCTTGGCCTTGGTCTGCAAGCAGCGCTGATGCAGCGCGTACGTCTGCTGTCTGTCCATCTCCATCCGCTCCATGGCCGTGCTGTCATAGCGGTTCTCACAGCCGGTGTGATGCCGCCGGTAGAGCTCGATCCGCCGCCGCAGCCGCTGCATCACCGTGCTGTGCCGCGGAACCACGAAATCCGCCATCATCCAGAAGAACCGCGTTTATAAACTCACTCGAGTCTCCGGACCGATAGTGCAGTTTCAGAGCCTGTGTGTGCGCGAGTCTCTTTACAAAACACACTCAACTGCCTCCATTTGTATCACTATCTGCCTCCTTGTACAGCAAAAGAAATGGCACATAGTTCAGATTTGTGCGCTTATATTCAGAAAAGAGTCCAAACGCAAAAATTCAAGAGTTTCCTTTTAACTAAAGACACAGAAACCACTGATCTCCCTAATATAACTGTATTCAAGTCGGGAGTCCCGACACAAAGCAGACTGAAGTCAAAACTACGACTTTATGAATGAACGCGTAACAATAATAACTCTTGCATCTTAAAAAAAACAAAAGTTACATTTGTTGAGACATGTATATAATTTAGAGAAAAGTATAAGAGGAATAGAAACTTTTACTTGAGCAATCTCTTTTTGAAAACTCGTAAATATTTACCTCCCGTTTATATGATAAGCGACACGTCCTTAAATCGAGTTTTTCTCTCGTCGCGAAACTTTTTAGCAACAGATTAAAAATAAACGCAGATTTTTCGCCTCACAGTTGAAGTTGACAAAAGACGTACTTGAAATAAAACCTATGGACGAAAGGTTAGAAAGTGATGGGAAAGAGCGCATAGATTACACCCATTCAGCCCAAAAACAGCACCTCAGAGAGAGATTTACTAGTAAAAGTAACTTATAAAGTAGCAGTGCGGCTAACAGCTGATCCTCAGTTACATTACAGACACGGATGTAGCTTAGCCTGCCTGCTAACTAGCCCTCAAACAAAGCATTAGAAACTCACTTTCTTCCCAATCTGCTTCAAAAGTCTTAAAGTACACACATCCAACTACTGTCCCCCGGTTCGACTCGACATGAAAAAGAAAAAGGCGAACGGTAAAGAAGCAAACTCTGACTCCTGCGCTATCTCTATTGTTTTCCAGTGTTCAGGCAGTTGTTGGTCGCCATCTTGTAACTATTTTCTTTTTCTTTTTTCCTCTGTTTTATCCACGCGATGTGAGTGACAGATCACTCGGGCAATCACAAACTCCCACTGTAAGATCAAAATACCCACACATTCCTATGAAACTATGAAAAAGTAGCCTACTTTTTTTTAAAGCTTGAAGATTTAAAGTGAAAAAAGTAAAACATTTAAAAAAAAGATTGAATAATGATAGATAGATAGATAGATAGATAGATAGATAGATAGATAGATAGATAGATAGATAGATAGATAGATAGATAGATAGATAGATAGATAGATAGATAGATAGATAATTTTTACACTCCTTTATTAACACATTTTTTCTTACAATTTCAATTCATTTTCTTTAATTTTCCTCTTTTTTAAAGTAAAAAAAATTCTTTACACATTTTCCTCCAAATTAAAAAAACATATACAGTCATGGCCAAAAATATCGGCATCCTTGGTAAATATAATCAAAGAAGGCTGTGAAAATTAATCTGCATCAATCTCCTTTTGATCTTTTATTTTTTTTTAAATCACAAAAATCTAACTAAAATTTTTATTTAAAATGGGGGGAAATATCATTATGAAATAAATGTTTTTCTCAAAAACACGTTGGACACAATTATTGACACCCCTAGAAATTCTTATGAGTAAAATATCTCTGAAGTACATTCCCATTCATATTCACAATTTTGAGCACTCCAGGGGGATTATGAACATGAAATTATCCAGCCATGGCATCCTGTTTCACAGAAATATAAATAGGAGGGAAAACAAAGCCGGAATTCCCTTAATCATCCATCACAATGAGAAAAACCAAAGAATATATTTCTGAGGTGCAGCAAAAGACAATTGAGCTTCACAAATTAGTGAAGTGACATTGAGAAAAGAGCTAGAGCAGTGAACATTCCCATTTCCACCATCAGGGCAATAATTAAGAATTTGCAATCAACATAAAATGTTACAAAACTGCCTGGAGGAGGACACGTGTCTATATCATCTTAATGCACGGTGAGAAGGAGAGTTTGAGTGGGTAAAGATTCTACAAGGACCACAGCTGGAGAATTGCAGAAAATAGTAAGAAAAGGGGTAAGAAAACCTTCAAAAAATTGTCAAAGTCAAGTCACTATTATTTGTATAGCGCTTTAAACAATGCAAATTGTGTCAAAGCAGCTTTACATCAGCTTGATATAAAGCTGGGTGGCTTTATATCAGCTTTACAGTATTTAGACGGGGAAATAGTGTGTCGAAATAGTGTCATTTTCCTCTGGACAGACAAATTCAGCAGTTTAAATCTAGGCTGCAGCAGAGTCAGATTGTGCAAAGGACTCATCTGGTTCCTGTGGTCTTGTCCCGATGGCCGTCTTGGAGACAGGGTCTTCACTGGGGATCAGTCTCTGGGGATCATCATGTCCTGGACTCCGCTGACATTCAGGGCTGTAGAGGTCATCTCTAGGAGCTGATCCACCATCTTATCTGGATACGGACTGGATTTGGTTGGCTACGGTGACCTCGTAATAAGAAAGAAACTAATATTAGCGTAGATATCATTCTAACGATGTTACAAGTACATCTATTATTATGGGAAGTGTTCCCGGTTTCGGTTGACCTAATTAATGCAGCCTAACAATCCTTTAACGGATTTGAATTATAGAAATGCGATAGTGTATTATGTTTAAGCCAGGTTAAAGAGATGAGTCTTTAATCTATATTTAAACTGGCAGAGTGTGTCTGCTTCCCAAAAAGCGTTAGGAAGATTGTTCCAGAGTTTGGGCGCTAAATAGGAAAATGATCTCCCGCCCGCAGTTGATTTTGATATTCTAGGTATTATCAAACGGCCAGAGTTTTGAGATCGCAGCGGACGTGAAGGACTATAGTGTGATAAGAGTTCCCTCAAATACTGAGGTACCAAACCATTCAGGGTCTAATAGGTAATTAGCAAGATCTTAAAATGTATACAATGTTTAATAGGGAGCCAGTGCAGTGTTGACAGAACCTGGCTAATATGGTCATACTTCCTGGTTTTAGTAAGAACTCTAGCTGCTGCATTTTGAACCAGCTGGAGTTTGTTTATTAAAGGCGCAGAGCAACCACCCAATAAAGCATTACAATAATCTAACTCGAGATCATGAACACATGAATTAATATTTCTGCATTTGACATTGAGAGCATAGGTTGTAATTTAGATATATTTTTAAGATGGAAAAATGCAGTTTTACAAATGCTAGAAACAGGTTTTATCAAAAAGTACACCAAGGTTCCTAACTGATGACAAAGAATTTACAGAGCAGCCATCAAGTATTAGACAGTGATCTAGGTTATTACATGCAAAAAAAATTTGGTCCAATAATTAACACCTCTGTTTTTTCAGAATTTAGCAGTAAGAAGTTGCTAGTCATCCAGTTTTTGATATCAACTATACATTCCGTTAGTTTTGCAAATTGGTAAGTTTCATGGGGTCGCGAAGAAATATGGAGCTGAGAATCAGCATAACAGTGAAAGCTAACACCATGTTTCCTAATGATATCTCCCAAGGGTAACATGTAAAGCATGAAAAGTAAGGGGTCTAGTACAGAGCCTTGAGGTACTCCATACTGCACTTGTGATTGATATGATACCTCTTAATTTACTGCCACAAATTGATGGCGGTCAGATAAGTACGATTTGAACCATGCCAGTGCACTTCTTCTAATGTCAACATAATTTTCTAGTCTATTTAAAAGAATGTTGTGTTCGATAATGTCAAATGCAGCGCTAAGATCCAGTAGCACTAATAGAGAGATACAACCATGATCAGATGATAAAATCAGGTCGTTTGTAACTCTAATAAGAGCAGTCTCAGTACTATGATATGGTCTAAAACCTGACTGGAAATCCTCAAATATATAATTTTTCTCTAAGAAGGAACATTATCTTTGACAGAAAAGGGAGATTCGAGATCGGCCTGTAATTAATTAATTATTTGGGGTCAAGTTGTGTTTTTTTAAATGAGAGGCTTAATAACAGCCAGTTTGAAGGGTTTTGGGACATATCCTAATGGCAATGATGAGTTAATGATATTCAGAAGAGGATCTGTTACTTCTGGAAGCACCTCTTTTAGGAGCTTAGATTGAACAGGGTTTAACATACAGGTTGTTGGTTTAGATGATTTAACAAGTTTATACAATTCTTCATTTCCAATGGAAGAGAATGAGTGGAATTGTTCCTCAGGGGATCTATAGCATACGATACTGTGCGATGCGATACTGTGGCTGACAGCTGCATGGTTACAATTTTAGCTCTAATAGTTTCGATTGTGGAAGTAAAGTAGTTCATAAAGTCATTACTACTGTGCTGCTGGGTAATGTCTGCACCTGCTGATGTTATATTTTTTGTTAATTTACCCACTGTACTGAATAAATACTTGGGGTTGTGTTTGTTTTCGTCTAAAATTTGTGAAGTGTCGAAGTGTTTATGTTTGTGAAGTGTCGGCCGTTCTATCTGCCGCGGGAGTTCACGGTCATTGTTATCGTCGTGGTTTACATTCCCCCGTATGCAAACGCTAAAGACACGCTTTGTGAACTGTATAGCGCCATCAGTGAACAACAAACAAATAACCCCGACGGCTTTTTCAACATAGCCGGTGACTTCAACCATGCAAACCTAAAGACAGTTTTGCCAAACTTCTACCAACATGTGAACTTTGCAACAAGGGGAAACAACACACTGGACTTTGTTTATACAACAGAGAAAAAAGCATACAAAGCTGTACCCCGCCCCCACCCCAGGTACTCGGACCACATCACTGTTATGCTAATCCCAGCATATAGACCACTTCTCAAACTCGCCAAACAAAGGAAGACTCTGTCCTGGATTAACCCACGAAAGGCTGCGGGCCCTGACAACATACCTGGACGTGTACTGAGAGACTGTGCTGCAGAGCTGACGGATGTCCTAACAGACATCTTCAACACCTCACTGAGCCAGGTAGTCATCCCCAAGTGTCTCAAATCCACCTCCATAATTCCAGTACCAAAGAAGTCACCCGTGTCTTGTCTGAATGAATATTGTCCCTTAGCACTGACCCCAATCATGATGAAGTGCTTTGAGAGGTTAGTCATGCATCACATCATGCATCCAGTCTCCCAAACACACTGGACCCATTCCAGTTTGCATACCGTCCAAATCGTTGCACGGACGATGCAATATCCACCACTCTCCACCTAGCTCTTACTCACCTGGAACAGAAAGACTCTTATGTAAGAATGCTGTTCATCGACTTCAGCTCAGCATTCAACACTATAATCCCACAACAGCTCATCCACAAACTAAACTTGCTGGGCCTTAACACCCCCCTCTGTAATTGGATCCTGGACTTTTTAACTGCAAGACCTCAGTCAGTCCGTGTCGGCCGCAACTCCTCCAGCACTACCACACTGTGCACAGGTGCCCCACAAGGCGTGCTCAGCCCGCTGCTCTTCACACTGCTGACCCACGACTGCACTGCCAAGTCCAGCTCCAACCACATCATCAAGTTTGCTGATGACACAACTGTGGTAGGCCTCATCAGCAACAACGATGAAACGCTCTACAGAGAGGAAGTGGCACAGCTGGCGAAATGGTGTGGTGCTAACAACCTGTCCGTCAATGTGAGTAAGACAAAAGAGGTTGTGATGGACTTCAGGAGAAACTTTGTTGACCATCCCCCACTGACCATCGACGGCTCAACCGTGGAGAGAGTCGGCAGCACTAAATTCCTGGGGGTGCACATCTCAGAGGATCTCACCTGGACCACCAACGTCACGTCACTCAAAAAGAAGGGACAACAGCGCCTCCACTTTCTCCGCCGGCTGAAAAGGGCAAGTCTCCCACCACCCATCCTCACCACTTTCTACAGCGGCACCATTGAGAGTGTGCTGACCACCTGCATCACTGTCTGGTATGGGAACTGCAGTGCTGCTGACCGCAAGACCCTACAATGGACAGTGAACACTGCCGCAAAGGTCAAGATCATCTGTGCCCCTCTCCCCTCCATCCTGGACATTTTCCTTACACAATGCTCCAGCAAGGCCTCCAGCATCGTGAAAGACCCCATCCACTCCTCCCACAACCTCTTCCAGCTCCTACCATCTGGTAGAAGGTACCGGAGTATCAAAGCTCGCTCTGTCAGATTGCTCAACAGCTTTTTTTCCCAGGCTGTGAGTGCTCTTAACTCCAATCTCCCTGTCCCCCTCTGACCCCCCACTCACCCAACTCATTAATACTGTTGACAAATTTTCCTAAGTGCAATTCTGAGTGTGCTACACCAAGGTGAGTGGGCTATACAAACCACCTGTAGTAACGCACTCATTCCACTATATGCACACTAGACACTTTCTATGAACACTCCCTGCTACAAAGACTCAATAAAAAAATGTTTACTTGAGCATTGCACTACAAAATAATGTTTACTTGAGCATTGCACTACAAATCTTTTTGCACTATGCGCTGCTTCCCACAAAATCTCTCTTTAATCTGCACAACAATTTACAAAATATATATACAATTTTTATTTCTATCCTTTTGCAAAATTTCATGTACAGTATATATGTAAAGTTCTTGTACAGTCTCAGTTTGTGTATGTCTAGGCAACTAGGTATAGTAGTTATAGTATTTATATAGTCAGATGCTCTTTTGTTTTTTGTTTTTCTCTTATACTTGCATTGTTGTATGTTTATCTTATGTTTAACTAGTATGTAGCACCGTGGTCCTGCGAGACACAACATTTTGTTCCACTATATGTCCACACATGTAGCAGAATGACAATAAAGCTCAACTTGACTTGAAATTGACTTGACTTGAAAAGAGACGTAAAGTAAGCAGATCTAGTAGTTTTTAAGGCTTTCCTGTAGGAGAGAGTATTTTACTGCCAAGCAATATGAAATACCTCTAATTTAGTTTTTCTCCAGCTGCGCTCCATTTTCCGGGCTGCTCTCTTTAGGGACCAAGTGTGCTCATTATACCACTGTGTTGGACTCTTTTCCTTAATCTTCCTTAAGCGTAAAGGAGCAACCGTATCTAAAGTGCTATAAAAGAGAGAGTCCATAATTTCTGTTACATCATCAAGTTGTTCTGTGCTATTGGATATGCTGAGGAACTGAGATAAGTCAGGTAGATTATTTATAAAGCAGTCTTTTGTGGTAGAAGTGATGATTCTACCATATTTGCCATGTGCTCGTTGTCCCTTCCCCATCGTTATCTCATTAACTACTTTAGCTGCCATCACACCTAGTTTATCAATCTATTTTCCCTCTATTTAAGTTCCCCTCGTGTGTTGTCTTGTATCTGACTGTTGTGGATTTATCATTAACACTTGTTTCTTTGGATAACGTTATATGAAGCATCATTAATTCTAACTAATTATACTTGAAACCCGACCTCTGAGAAATACTGAAAATATTGCTATAAATTGTAGCAACACCTCCCCCTTTACCTTTTGGACGCGGTTCATGTTTGTAGCAGTAATCTTGCGGGGTAGACTCGTTTAAAGTAATGTAATCATCTGGTTTTAGCCAGGTTTCTGTCAAAGCACATCTAGTTTATGGTCAGTGATCATCTCATTTACAAAAAGTACTTTTGTAGACAGGGATCTAATATTCAATAAGCCAAGCTTTATCATGCATTTATCTGTATTATGTTTTTTATTTGTTGAACATCAATTAAATTGTTACTCTTACTTGGGTTTGGATGTTTTCTGTATTTTCTAGTTCACGGAACAGACACAGTCTCTATAGTGTGATATCTAGGTGAAGGAGTCTGTATGTGCTGAGAATGAACTGACTCCTGTGACGTGAGGTGGCTAGCAGACGGTCGGTTTAGCCAGTCTGTATGCTTCCTGACCTGGGCCCCAGTTAGTCAAGTACGAACTCTAAGACTATGTGCCATATTTCTAGAGAGAAGAGCGGCACCACCCCAGGAGGGATGAAGACCATCTCTTTTCAACAAGTCAGGTCTGCCCCAAAAATTCTTCCAATTGTCTATAAAACCTATGTTATTCTGTGGGCATCACTTAGACATCCAGCCATTGAGTGAGGACAGCCTGCTATGCATCTCATCACTCCGGTAAGCAGGGAGCGGGCCAGAGCATATTACAGTGTCTGACATCTTACTTGCAAGTTCACACACCTCTTTAACATTATTTTTAATGATCTCCGACTGGCAAAGTCGAACATCATTAGCGCCGACGTGTCTCTATTTTCATGTTCCGTACAATAGAATCGCCAATAACTAGAGCACTTTCATCAGGTTTCTCAGTGGGTGCATCACGTAGTGGGGAGAACCTGTTTGATGCTCTGATCGGAACAGAAGAGCGGTGTTTTGACCCGTGACTATGCCACCTCACAGTCACCCAGCTGCCCTGCTGCATGGGCTCTACTGGAACCGAACAATGTACAGGACTCCCTGAGCTAGTCGGATCCAAAGCAGTATCTACAGCCCTCACGTTCTTACTATCCTCAACTGAAGTTTGGATGCGTAATAATAATAGGCGCGAATGGAACCGCGAGTGACAAGCTAATCAGCTAACGAATGCTAAAGCGCTGCACTCGCATTTTTAAAAAGTGAACAATCAAATTAGTTAGATTAGTTTGATAGATAATACCAGAAATATGGTGGGAATTAAGTCATATATTATCACTTTAAACAATAGAGAGTGAAAGTAAGGTAGAGATTCAACAAAAAAGCCAAGCTACACGGAGCTACAATCACAAACCTCTCAGCAGCACGACAGACTCGTATTTGTCACGTTAAACAACCTCCATTTGCCAGTTTAACAGCTGTAAATTTTCTCCTATAATGCCTTTTCTCCTATAAGGTTAGAGAACACCTGCCAAGGGATCAGAGACCATTCCTTCATCCAGAATCACTCCAGACCCTTTAGATTCCCAGCTCCATGATCGTGCTTCTTCTCTTCAGTTCACTTCACTCATTTTCAATAGGGTTCAGGTCAGAGGACTGGAATGACCATAGCAGAAGATTGGTTCTGTGCCCAGTGACCCATTTTTGTGTTGTTTTTGAGGTTTGTGTTTGGATTATTGTACGGTTGGAAGATCCAAACATGGCCCATTATAAGATTTCTAACAGAGTCAGTCACTTGTTGATTTTTTTATCTGTTGCTATTTGATAGAATCCATGATGCCATGTGTCTAAACAAGATGTCCAGGACCTCCAGCAGAAATATAGGCCCACAACATAAAAAATACAGCAGTATATTTCATTGTACATATGGGGTAATTTTTATCCCTGTGTTCACCAAACCCATCTTGAGTGTATGCTGCTAAAAAGCTCATTTTTTAGTTTCATCTAGAAGCCAGTCCCATTTGAAGTTCCAGTCGTATCTGATAACTGAATATGCTCGAGTTTGTTTTTGGATGAGCTAGGAGAAACCCTCCCGAACAACATGTGGTGATGTAGGTGCTGTTTGACAAATTAAAAAAATATATATTTTCTGACTCCGAGACTCAACTATTTTCTGCAATTCTTCAGCTGTGGTCCTTGGAGAGTCTTTAGCCACTCAAACTCTCCTTCTCACCGTGCATTAAGATGATATAGACACGTGTCCTCTTCCAGGCAGTTTTGTAACATTTTCTGTTGATTGGAAATTCTTAATTATTGCCCTGATGGTGGAAATGGGAATTTTCACTGCTCTAGCTCTTTTCTCAAAGCCACTTCTCTAATTTGTGAAGCTCAGTTATCTTTTGCTGCACCTCAGAAATATAGTCTTTGGTTTTTCTCATTGTGATGGATGATTAAGGGAATTTGGGCTTTGTTTTCCCTCCTATTTATATTTCTGTGAAACAGGAAGCCATGGCTAGATAATTTCATGTTAATAATCCCCCTGGAGTGCTCAAAATTGTGAATATGAATGGGAATGTACTTCAGAGATATTTTACTCATAAGAATTTCTAGGGGTGCCAATAATTGTGTCCAATGGGAATTTGAGAAAAACATTTATTTCATAATGATATTTCCCTCAATTTTAAATTCTTATTATCAAATGAAAGCTTAGATTTTTTTGTGAATTTTTCAAATAAAAGATAAAAAGGATTAACAATGCAGATGAATTTTCACAGCCTTCTTTGATCATATTTACCAAGGGTGCCGATATTTTTGGCCATGACTGTAGATAGATAGATAGATAGATAGATAGATAGATAGATAGATAGATAGATAGATGTATTTTTGCTCTGTCTCACTGTTGACTGTTGCATGCATCGCAGGTTGTGAAGGGTTTATGACCTGATTATGAGGTATAAACAGTTTTTCCAGACAACATTTTTTGGGTGATAAAAACATAAAATACACAGGTAGCTTTGCATAACTTTTCTGACACCCTGCTTGACTACAACTTGCTTTCAGTCTCCACCACAGGTCTATGAGATGCACTGATTGTGTAAAACTGAATTATGCAACTCACACTGCTATCCCTCCCCAAAATAGCTCTCCCTTACACTCTCATAACTGCTGAGCTGAACATTTGCATCTCAAAGAGCTATTCTTACTGAAGTCAATACATTTGTACAGTATATAATTCTCCTGTGTGCAGCAAGGCTTCACAGCTGTCACAGATAACACTCAGAAAGATAGTGATGGACCTGATTCAGGCGAGTTTTAGATCACCACATATGGCACTTTTGATTTCTGCATGGCTTGTAAACCAATAAGTGATGTTTAGTGCATGAAACCAAGGTGTAAAAGCATAGAAACTACAGGTGTAATTAATCACCTTTTGTCTTCATTTGAACGGTTTATTTTTATTATTTCACGCAAAACAAACTTTGTAGTGACATCCAAATACAGTCATGGCCAAAAATATCGGCACCCTTGCAATTCTGTCAGAAAATGCAACACTTCTCTCAGAAAATTGTTCCAATTGCAAATGTTTTGGTATTCACGTGTTTATTGTTTTTGTTTGCACTGCAACAACACGAAAAAACAGAGAAGAAAAGTCAAACTTGATAAATTTTCACACAGAACCCAAAAATGGACTGGACAAAATTATTGGCACCTTGTCAAAATTGTAAGAAATAATTGCATTTCAAGCACGTGATGTTCCTGTAATTTGTATTTAGACACACCTGTGGCAAGTAACAGGTGTGAGCAATATAGTAATCACACTTGCAACCAGTTAAAATGGAGAAAAGTTGACTCAACCTATGTGTTGTGTGTCACACTGAGCATGGAGAAAAGAAAGAAGTGTAAAGAGTTGTCTGTGGATTTGAGAGAAAAAATTGTGGAAAAACATGGTCAATCTCAAGGCTACAAGTCCATCTCCAGAGATCTTAATGTTCCTGTGTCCACTGTGCGCAATATCATCAAGAGGTTTACAGTCCATGGCACTGTAGCTAACCTCCCTGGACGTGGACGGAAGAGCAAAATTAATGAAAAATTACAACGAAGGATTGTTCGAATGGTGGGTAAAGAACCCTCGATTAACTTCCAAACAAATTCAAGCTGATCTGCAGACACAGGGTACAACAGTGTCAGCTCGCACTATCCATCGCAATCTGAATGAAAAGGGAGTCCCAGGAGGACACCACTGCTGATACAAAGGCATAAAAAAGCATGACTGGAGTTTGCCCAAACTTAGGTGACAAAACCACAATCCTTCTGGGAGAACGTACTGTGGACAGATGAGACAAAAGTAGAGCTTTTCGGTAAAGGACATCATGGCACTGTTTACAGAAAAAGAAATGAGGCCTTCAAAGAAAAGAACACAGTCCCTACAGTCAAACATGATGGAGGCTCAAAGATGTTTTGGAGTTGCTTTGCTGCTTCTGGCACTGGCATGAGATCTGATGATTACTAAAGAATTTTGGGGTGCAACGTAGTGGCCAGTTTCACAAAGCTGTGTCTCCACCGGAGGTCATGGGTCTTCTAGCAGGACAATGACCCGAAACACACTTCTAAAAGCACTCAGAAATGGTTACAAACAAAGCGTTGGAGAGTTCTGAAATGGCCAGCAATAAGTCCAGATCTGAATCCCATAGAACCTGTGGAGAGATCTCAAAACAAGCAGTTGGGAGAAGGCATCCTTCAAATCAGAATGACCTGGAGCAGTTTGCAAAAGAAGAGTGGTCCAAAATTCCAGTAGAGAGGTGTAAGAGACTTATTCATGGTTACAGGAAGTGATTGATTTCAGTTATTTTTTCCAAAGTGGGTGCTACCAAATATTAAGTTAAGGGTGCCAATAATTTTGTCCAGTGCATTTTTTGGGTTCTGTGTGGAATTGTATCAGATTTTACTTTTCGTCTGTTTTTTTTGTGCTCCAATGCAAACAAAAAAATAAATAAACATGAGGACCAAAACATTTGCACCTGCAACAATTTCCTGAGAGAAGGGTTGCATTTTCTGACAAAATTGCAAGGGTGCTGATATTTTTGGCCATGACTATCTTTGGAGGCCACTTAACTGCTCATCTTTCTAGATCCACTTTTACAGTATAAAAAGTATGCAAACATTTATACAAGTCTGATATCACACGTCTGACTGGGGAAGCACATCTGTCAAGACTTTTAAGATTTGAAAAAATAGATTAGTAATTAGAACACTTTTTTTTCGACATCACATTTTTATATATTTCATTTTATTACATATTTTCTAAATCAGAAGACAATGTTTCATCCATTTTTCATATATACAGCTGTTCTCAGAAAGAGACTCAGACACTGAATCACTGACCAGTGTGTGTGTGTGTGTGTGTGTCCTCAATACACTCACTCAGATAGGCCTGAACCCTGTGACGCCAATGGCAAAATTTTTTTAAAATTCCCACTTATTTCACATAAAAACTCCAGGTAATGTCACCTCAAAATAAAATATCACATTACGCGTAAAGGAGAATGTCATTTATTTTTAGACCTTTAATGTTATTTGCATTCACACTTAATGACAGTTAAACACATTCCCCCTCCAGAAATGTTACTTTTCAATTGTAATGAACATTTTCCAAAGATTAAACAAAACAAATACTATGATAACATACAAAAACTTTTAATTCATTCATTAATTTACATTACTGCAATATAAATTTAAGGAAATGTAATATGATCAGGTGTCATAAAATCATAATGCAAAACTCTTAATGAGAAAATAAGCATTATGAGTGGGGAAATAAACAACCCAGACATGTTCTTTAACCAGATTAATGCCTCAAAATAAAGACAGCGTGTTAAAAACCCCTAATTCCACATGAAGCCACACTCAAGAAACATCAAAAATCACACAGTAACACACATCAATCGTTCAAATCATTATTTTATTTTAGTTTTGTGAGTAACATGGATTTTTCCCAAACCGTCCCAGCAAGACCAGAATCATCACCCAGACTCATAATCTCAATTTCACAACTTCAATGATGCCAGTAAATCACTCAATCCATTGCTTTTCCATCCTTCTATCCATCCACACTATTAATTACCTACATTTGTGACATTATGGTAATCCAAAAGACAAAGAAAAGAAAGACGACAAAAACAGCCCAAAACACAAAACAGACAGGACATTTACAGTTAGAGATGATGCCCAACAGAGAAAGCAAAAAGAGATATTAAGAGCAGCGCAGCAGATATTGGCCTATGTGTGCGATTTTATTTTTCTCAGTTATCTTCTTCGTTAGTCTTGGGGTAGCGCTCAGGTCACGGCATCTGAGATCAGGCTAGTTTGCCATGTTGAGAGTTTAATCAAGTAACTTCTGGAATACTAGTGAAACTACACTAGTTTCCTTTAGACCAGGGTAAGCCCCTAATAATGCCTTTTTCATATCTTAGGGGTCAAATATTTAGGGGCAGAGTCAATGTGAAATGGACGAGGAAATAACTTTAACAGCTTGCTTTACACCCAGGACATAATCATGTTTTCTCTTTGAGTGACACTTACTAGAAAACTGTGTTCAATGGTGAATCTCACGAAGCCCATGCCACATTTCACCTTTCTCCAGAAACGCAAAAGAAAACGATACATTTTACATAAAAATGAAGCCTATATTCTTGTTAGTGTAACATGGGGAAATTTTATTTATAAAGTATTTATAAATAAGGTGTTTTTGTAATTTTTTTGTTTTCTTTTGCCTTCAGGCTGAAATGTGACATGAGACTCACCCTCAAACATTTGAAATGGAAATATATTGCATTAAACAGTCACTTAGTCGTCCTCCTTTCGTGATGTGAACATAATTGGTTCAGTGAAATGGAAGCTGCTACTGCTGCTGCTAATATTGGCTGGACAGGATATGACATCACAGTGAGAAAAGATAAAACCGTTCCACAATTACCACCAGACAAATAACACCATGGGGCAAGAAAGTAAAAACTGTCAATCGTCCGTTATTGGGCTGAACAGGTTAGAATCTACATCAGTTCAAGACCAGAAAACACATTTATACAGCAATCCATGATTTAGTAAAAAGTCAATTTGAATAGCAAAAACAAGAAAAAAACAAAAACATATTAGACAAAACTCACAGTACATTCACAGAAAAAAATATTAGCAAATCCTACAAGTAAGGCAGTACACTAGAACCTATGAATCTACCTGGCATTCTCCCTGGATACCTTACTCAGCTGCACCACTTCTGGATGCGTTAAGGTCATGTTTGGCCTTTTATTGGATGTCTATGCCACGACAAAATGATGAACCTCATCGAGTAGAAAATAATGAAAACATCTCATTTATACTTTAAAACCTAGGTCTATATCCAAGCAATCAAGTGGCCGGTTTTATAGTTTATAATGAATATATCCAATCAATCGCCTATGGCTTCTGGAGTAATTCTAGAACAAAGGTATAAAGCTGTTGGCCTGGAAACCTTACAATACCAAGTGTGCCATAGTGTGGTCATGTGTTAGGGTTCAGGAACACTGTCTGGAAGTGTGTGTGTGTGTGTGTGTGTGACAGCTGAAAGTAGGAACGGGATCTTTACGCAATCGTCGGATGCACAGTTCAGGAATGGTAACAAAGATTGTGTTTCCTTTTTAGTTACAGAGAAAGTTTCTATGCTATTTGAGTGTCATCGTTACTGTGGTAACCTTCGACATCCTCAAGGCCGCTTGAGGAGGCGTTCGTTTGGCTGCTGGTCGAGTGGCGGACCGCACCGTTTCGCTCTGACCATCAAGGATGGAGAAGAAGAACGGGGAAGGAGGGGACGTGGGAGTGAGGGGAGGGAAGATGGAGCAGGACCGGGAGCGGGAGGAGAGGGATATATAGATTCAGGAAGTCCATTAGTCCTTTCTCAGTTTCCTGTTTCTGGGAGACCTTCTCAGAATGTCGTCCTCTGATTTCTACACAAGAGAAAATTACTTTGTCAAAAAACAGTGAACAAATGTTTTGTTTTTTAAATATTTGGAAACAACTTGCAATACATTTCTCAATCAACCACCTGTAAAGCCCTACTTGGACGGTATTTATTTCTCATCATGGGCTTAGTTTGCAAAAATAAATTCGCAAGGCACCTCAGTGATAAAATTTTGTAATTTTATAATCCTACAAACCTTGGAAATGCACTTCTCACGTGATCAGTCACACGTTCAACATCTATTTAAATGTCCTATTTAATAACAGGAAATCTGATGCGCTATGGTTTAAATGGTTTTCTGTCTTGCATTTTAAATTTCCAAGTAATGCATGTTCATTTTCTAAACGTGGAAATCATCAGAAAGAAGTTAACACACCCTAACACAACCTTATCTACACAAGGAGGCAAACATTTGACCAGATTACATGGTTGACAATGTGTGCGACCATGTGTGCAAAACATTTTAAAATTGTATTGCTTACTTGCTGCCATAATAACAGCCAATTTCAATGGCCTGTTTAAATGATTTTGTTCCATTTTCATCTCAACATCTCCCAGTCACCGTAGTGGAGCAGTGACTTCATATTCTTGTAAACAGATTCCAGCATCTCAGTAATAAGTGTGCATGTTTAAAACGCAACGCAACAGTTACTGTACAGTTCTTGGCATTGGTTAAAAAAGACTTACAAACTACTTTTAGATTGATCATATCTTGTAAACTCAAATGTGGACAGCAATTAATTTACCATACAACCTTTCAAAAAACAGTACGTAATTTGAACATTCATTGAACATGAACAAAAACATTTTTACACAGGCAATGGGAGAAAAATCATTCTTGATTCAGGCAGCAATTGAAAGAAAAAAAGACTAGCCTCTGTATAAATGTTCACAGCAACTTATGGTCCCCATGAGAAACAATTACTGTTCCATCAGAAATTAGAGAGAAAACAAAGAAAACCGCATCATCCAAAACATACAAAATCAGGATCTCTATTCAGACATCATCAATCTGGGAAAATTAAATGGCATTAAACACATCTAACACATAATGACTTTGCTGTGATGACGACAAATTGATTTACTAAAATAAACCTGATCTTCCAAATCCACATCCAGGTGCCTATTAAAAGACTTCATTTTTTTAAAAAGTAAAAAAAAAAAAAAACACAGAATACCTACAGAATCTAAACAACAACATTTGCTAATATTTCCTATGGGTTTCTAGTAGCACAAGATGCTCTACCTCATTGGATGTATTGCCGTCTTTGTTGTCATTCTCTGCGGCCTCCGCTTCTTCTGTGGAGTCGTCTTCTTCACTCTTCTTTGCTTCTGAGGGAAGAACAACATAGAATTATAGAAAACAGCTCAAACCTTCATAAGATCCAAACCCAAGTCCCCAAAAGAGAAGAGAGTGTAAACAGAACTAGAAATACAAAAATAGAAAGAAACTTCCCACCAAAGAACACAACTGCTGTGACTGGACGCATTTGACTGAATGAAAGATTTAACAAAAGTTGTTTATCTATCAGACCTGACTCCTCCTCCTTGGCTTCCTCTTCCTCCTCCTTGGCTTCCTCTTCCTCGGCTTCCTCCTTCACATCTGGCTGTGGTGCGTCTGTCTTCTTGTACTCAGCAGCAGATGTGGACTCTGAGCTCTTCTGTAAGGCACAGGATGACATTTATTCTAAAGATGAAGGCATACTTTAAGGTCAGGCTTCATTAAATGACACACACTTACCTTTCCGGTGCAGCAGAAGACAATGATGAGCACCAGAGGCAGAGCCACAGTCAAGACGTAGACAATCCAGAGCCAGGGTCTCTCTTCAGCAGCTGTTATCATCTGATTCACCAGACCGGGCTGTTAACACACACACACACACACACACACACACACACACACTTAATTTACTAACACACATGAGTACAAGAGTCTAATACAGACAATCTATAAAGGGGTGTGCATACCAAAAGCGAATTTTATCATTTGTGCGAGTAGATTACATATAAAGTTAATGCAAAATTCGATGCAAATTCGGGCCCGGGCGACACAAGTGATGCGATTGCCGTGAACGAACAATATTCGCCTCAATTGCGTCTTCTGTGCAAGTTTAAAAATTTTAACTTGAGCGGGAAATTCACATGACGCATTTTCACCAAGCCAATCAGCAAAGAGCTCATTGACATGCCCAGTTTGACATGCTGTTGATGTTGATGTGCATGAAGACACTTCTCATCATGCAATGTTTTTTATTCACAGTGACGAGTAACACATCCTGTGAGTAATCTAGAGCAAGTAACACAATGCTAATATTTGCTTCGCTTTTGTTGTGCACACATACCATAAGAAGTTAACTTTTTAATTTTTTTGCCACTATTAATAAAAGTAGAAATCAGGAAATCACATTACCCAAATGTTTCAGCTTCCATTTACAATATTTGATATGCTTTATATATATGTGCACTGATCGATGTTTATATGGGAATAAAAACCATATTAAATCCTTCGTGAATGTGAACTAAAGTCTTATGGGTCTGGAACGAGATGAGGGTGAGTAAATGACGACGCCATCATTGGGTGAACTATCCCTTTAAGTTAACCATTGAGGGTTGTGCTGTAAACCCTTCAAACCAAGTGACTGTCTTTAATGTTGCTGTGACAAAGTCATCATGGCTGATTAAACCAACCACAATCAAAGCATCCACTCAGACAAAAACCCACAGGCTTCTGCTAGGTCCTATAGCCAGGGACAGAGCTGGCCCTCTAGTTTAACATGCAAGGCATGCCTGGAATCCACCTTTGGGGCAAAAGGCATTTTCACAGTAGGAATTCTCATGAAAGCCAGCCAAAATACAGCTAATCCCAGAGTACACGACGCTCAGCAGTGCCTCCCAGCACACCGACAGAACCAGAGACATTCCCCTGGGATCCACAACCTGCCTAAGAGAGAGAGATCCCACACCAGAATTTACTTCCGAAAAAGACTCAGCACTGCCTGCTGATTGGCCGCCATGACCTGCTCATGTCTTTGCTTAAGACGGCAGTAAAAGATTTGGCTAGACAATAAAAAAAAAAAAAGAGAGACATCTTAAAAATTCTGAGACAGGGTTTCTAGCGTTCAAACCAATCCGCACCATGTTCTGCAGTCACACATTATTTTTTTGACTGTGTCTAACTGAGAGCCCTACTATATACACACACACACACACACACACACACAATACATCCTGTAGGGCTCTATGATGTCTGCAACGGGAAAAACAGATGGAATCACGGAATGCAGTAATAAAAATGAAATTTACTGCAAAACACAATGTCATGGAATTTGGCAAGTTTTTAATGAATAAACCAAAAGTAGGGCTGTACAATTAATCAAATTGCGTTACAGTCTAGTGTTTGTGAATATTAAAGAGCAAAAAGACTGCTTTTAAAATATGAAGTCTGTGTGTCTCTGTGTGAAGAAATGTCACGGTTTCATCAACTACACATTGAAAAAAATCATGACCAAAAAAAACAAAAACATAAAATTGTGCCATATTAAATGTCCATTAAATAACATTAATAGATCCAAATTTTGATTTTGATAATATATTAGTAAATGTAGGAATCAATGTTCTACAACGTTCAACTAAGAATAATAAATGCTTTAGAACTCATTTTTAATTGTCACTTCATGTTTGAATTCAAAAGTCATCATCAAATGTCATGAACCATTAAATCAAAATCGTAAAACGTAGAGTTTAGAGAAAAACAACAGATCCCTAAAAAGTCATTTTTGTTCATCATTTAATAATCCGTTGTTACATTATGTAAACTTCATGCTTCAGATTAATTAGAGATGCTTTTACAGAAAACAGAATGCAGAAAAAATGAAAATGGAAAAAATGGAATTGTGGGGGTGGGGGAAGATTTCATAGAGCACTGTGCACGTCAGTGAAAAGGTCACTTATAGCTCCAGACAGCCAGAAATTCATCATGCAGGAACCCTGGGATTGGGCCACAGTAGAGGCTCATACTGAGTTCTGGACAGATATTTACTGCAGTGTAGAGATTCAGAGGTTAGACGTGGGCTGTGTGAAGGGCACAGGGGGACGAGGAGCTGTGGCCTCGCTGTGTGTGTTTGCTAGAGAGATGCACACTGAAACGGCAGATGTGTACTATGTGCATGTGTGTGGGTTGATGAGGAAACGGCTCCACGCCCTGTGGAAGAACGTGGTTGGTTCAACTGCCTGTGCTGTGTCATGTGAGAAAGTCTCAGGAGTAAGTGGAAACAGATTTTCAGAGCACTGCTGAGTGCATCGACACACATAACTAACACACGGCATCCCTTACAACACATGAGTCAGGAAAACAAGAAACAGACACAGGAAGAAAAATAATTCCACAATTATGACTTCTTACTATTGGCATAAAGTCATATAGAGGTCAACAACAAATAAAAATCTAGGTTAAAATTTGTGCCAAGTTCTATATACTATAATTTGTTGGAAGTTACACGACAGAAAATTAACAAAAAAAACCTTGTGCCAAACCTTGGCAAACCTTGGCAAATTCAGTGACTAATCCTTCCTCATACGTGTTTAATTTATCAGCCTAGCAACTGCTTCCTGGTGCAATTACAAAAACCTGTGCACACTGTCTCCAGGAAACAAAGTTAGCCAATCAGACTGCAGCTTTTGTTAAAGTTACTGCTGTTTTTTTGCATGCAAAATGCACTGGATGAGGATGAGCCTTTTTCTAGTTAACTGTCCGCTCTCATCTCACTGAAGAGCGCCTGACTGAAGGAGAGGTATAGAAGATCAAAAATAGATGTTTCATACCTCTGCGGCTCCCTCAGCTGCTTTCTTCAGGCCCCAGCCATCAGCCGCCCATCGCTCGGCCACACTACGATCAGAGGTGACGAAGAAGTTGTCAAAGAAGATATCAGAGGACATGGACCAGAGCTCCAGACCGACGGCGCTGAATGGAGTCATACGGAACGGGTGCAGGTCCTCAAAGAAGTCTGGGTTAGGGACCTTCCTGGGCTTCCACACTCCCTGACAAATAAACAAGCGATTAGACGTTTACATTTTCAGAAGAAAACACCCTTAAGTTCAGAACTCTGAGTTAGGGCTTTATTTAAATCGATACTCCTAAAGCTCTCGGACTCAGAAATCACCTCTAATAATAGGGCTGCACTATTTGGGGGGAAATAGATTTTCTTGATAAAAACTGATATTTAAAAGTGATAAAATGCGAAAAAAAAAAAAAAAAAAAAAAAACGGTTTGCTGTGCATGTCTGTAGGGTTGCACAATTTGCAAAATGTTTGTGATCAATATGACTAAAATAATAAGAATAATAATAATATTATATAATTTACTATTAGTATTACCGAATACAAATATAATAACGACAAGAATTAGTACTATTGTAATATTAATAAATAAAACTAAAATAATAAAACTATAAGTGAGCATTTAAGAAAAATGAAATAATTAATTTTACATTATATAATGTTAATAAACTGCATTTACTGCGAACCAAGCTGCTCTGAGACACTGCGGAGACCAGCGGATAATGAGCTATTTTCAATGTAAACTCCCATTGAAATGATTGGCTAAACTCTTTGCATATGATATGTGGACTACACCTGGAGCGTTCTCAAACTTCTTGCAAAATGATTTCTCCATTTTCTCGATTGATTCTCCATTTCTTGACTCCTTTAAATGCTTAAACTTTTTAAGCATTTGCAATCAATTGCCATTTTGGTTTTATTAATCAAACAAAATGCAAAAAACAAAACAAGATGCTACAAGAAGCTAATTACCTGATAATTAGGGTTGTCAATCATTGGTGGCTTCCACTTGCCCTTGTAGTTGGGGTTGTCGATCATTGGTTTCTCCCATGGGCCGCAGCCGGGGGCGGTTTCACAGGCGGGATTGGGGATCTGAGGTGCTTCCCACTGGCCATCCATATCCTCATCCCTAAAAGAGACGAGCACAGATGTAGTGCAGTTATGAAAGAAAACCTCACACACAACGTGCTCCTCATATTTCTATTTCAGCTGCTCTCTTGGTTAAGGCTATAATTACAAAATTTAAATTAGATCATCACCGCAGGAGTCCTAATTTCTTCATTAAAATCAGCTCACTTCACCACTGTCCAACACATAATCCCTCAGTCTTTTACATGATACAGAGCGATTGTGCGTTCAGTACAATGCAGCTCATTGTATTTATGTCTCTATATACACATGTGGTCAGAATTGTTGGTACCCTTGGTAAATATGATCAAAGGCCGCTGTGAAAATAAATCTGCATTGTTAATCCCATTGTTAAATCTTTTATTTAAAAAAAAAAAAAAAATCTAACCTTTCATTGGAGAACATGAATTTAAAATGGGGGAAAATATCATTATGAATTAAATGTCTTTACTGTCTATATCCAACAATTAATACAATAATAAAAAACAATATATATATTCATATGGCTGCTAACTTTTTAACTGAAATAATAAAAAGTGAGATTTTGTACATCGCAATTTGATTGGATTGTGACAAGTAGACTTTTATTATTATTAATTAAAGTTGTATATACATTATTATACAAGTTTCTCCAGAGCAAGAGAAAGTTATTTTTTTATAAAAAAAAACAAAAAACAAGAAAAGTTTTTTTTGTGTGTTTTTTTCATAACTTTCAGTAATCATGCATAGTAAGACCAAAAATATTTAGTTAATAAAGTTTTCTGAAGATTTTACTGTAATGGATAAAGTCTTACCAGTCTTCTGGCTTGAGGGCTTCGGGGTCACTGATGTACTCTGGCTCATCGTCCAACCAGCCGTCGGGTTTCACCGCATCTTCATCAGCAATCTTAGCGGGAGCATCTTCGTCCCTAAATTACAAATACATCAAATCATAAGGATATGGACAAAAGGTGATGCTTCTGATCCCCAGTATAACCCACAAAGATATTCATTGTCCAAATACCCACACTTGCGGTCTTGGCCACTTGAGAGCGCAAGACTGTCCCAGGTCTTCAAAACGGCAAAAGCGCAGTGCCCTTAACGCACACTAAATCCACACCATCTCCAATACCACTCTGGAGTGCTATTTGAGGCTTAGTGTATCCCATCATGCATCATGTTCTGGAAATAAATCGTGGGACCTTTGCAGAGACCTCATGTGAGGTCACCGAAACCTTTCCAATGCAAGTTAAATATTAATATTATAATTAGATATTACATATAATTTGGTAGAAAACTAAGTATTGCACTTTTTATTGGTGCAAAGATGAGTAGTGGTGAGATTTATTTTGCAACTGCTTTTTATCACTTAATTAGAAGCACCACAAATTAAATCGTGTCATGTTATAGGGACTACTGAACAAGCATTTAGAAGTTCATTTTAAAATGCTAAGTATTTAAATAAAAATAAAGCTATGTAAACACTATATTATATATATATATTATATTATCCCATCAGATAATGAAAAGTTCTATACGCACTTGCGGTCTTCATCCTCACTTGGGCCAAATACAGGAAATACGTCATATAAGTAGTGCAAAGATTGCAAGTGTGGGTATTTGGACAAGGCAAAAAACTCTCTCTGCCTTACCAGTCCTCGGGTTTGACGGCATCTGGATCCTGAATCTTGGGTCTCTCATCCCAGTCCTCTGGTTTGTGGTCATCGGGGTCCTCGATCTCAGCCGGGGGGTTGATGGGGGGAGTCATATCATTCAAGAGACTGCCGCTGTTCACCACCGTCTGGTCGATCAGGATCTCAAAACTGTTATCAGGGTTCAGCACTGCAGGAAAACGGATCGAAACACATGAGAAGACCACAAAAATTCTGTCCAACTTTCATTTTTGATTGACGGGAAAAGTGGCAGACAGGCTAAACGAACTTGTAAATTTACTCTGACAGTAGTTGGCGCTTTTGGAAGCAGGACGAGGTGTGTGTTGTTACCCAGTGTGAAGAGATGGGTCTTCTTGTCGGTGTAGTATGTGCGGAGGTCAGAGTCAGGCTTCTTAGCATGCTTCTCCTCAAACTCGCCAGTTTTTGGGTTCTTGTGTCTAAAGATGAAGTGCAGTTTGTAATCCTCACCGCACTTATCAGGCCCAAACATGATGGTGTACGGAGTCTTATCCACAAACTCCTCCTGTGAGGACAGAAAGGGAAGAGGGAGGTGAGGACACATTCGATTCTTATGCATTAAGTATCGTGTCCAGCTCATGTGCTACCAATAAACTATATAAATAAACAGCCATTGTATTGGACACCCTGATTCTAGATATATCACAACAGGTCAGCACTAATTAAATACAGGCGTAAAAGGGTCCAGAATGTTTTGTGATCTGATCACTGAACCCATGCGTGGTGGGAGTCAGAAATGCATGTGACCACATCACATGTAAGGGTGTGTGATATATCGTCTGTGTTTTACGTTTCTCTGAGGAACATGCAATGGTGTTTCATTCCTGAATGAATCAGCCGTTTAAATGATTCGGTTCAATCGCAATGACTCACTTTTTAACAGTGACTTGCTGCCACCTACGGGCGGTTTTAATTTCACATGTAAAAAGTTTATTTTTATTATTTAGATCATTTCATATAACAGTATTCAATGTTTTATGATAAATATATCAAAACATTATGCAATTGTAATTGCAGGTTAAAATGCATTCATGTTCTGCACTAAAAAGTAGTGTGTAAATACATCTAAATACCACTTCAGACGCAGCTTCTGTGTTTTCTCTGCATTTTATTGATACTGATTTCATTTGCTTGGTAACAGGCCAAATGTCTTATTCTAATTCACTGATTAAACGTAAGAATTTAAAAACATTTTTTATTGGATTTATAGTTTTATTGGAACTTTTAGAAAAACTTCTTTATAAAGGTAAAAATGCCCATAAAAGGTAAAAATCTATTTAAACTTATTGAAAATATTCATTTTTATCAGTGTGAACTGACCACACAGAATATGAAGAATATCAAAAACTTTAGGAGTCAGCTGTCCAAGGTAGTCCTTAAGATACCAGCATAACAACACATTTATCGTTACTGATAAAATCCCAGAAATTCAAGATATTATTTTTTGTCAGTATCACATGTGCAATGGAAATGCTCATCCGTCCTAAATGCGCCCTGGACTGCAGAGTAACACTCATTTACTGCGATCATTCTGGGATGTGTAGTAAGAATGCACACCAAAACGTCCCAGCATTGTACCAAATCACACATTTAGTAAATGTACGAATATCTGGTAACACTTCACAATACGAAACAGGGCCAAAAGGTATAGCAGAAGCTACTGCAATTTATCTTATCATCTGCTCAGTGAATATATATAAACCATCTTACCAAGTCAAGATCAGGGGTTTGAGACAGCAGTTTAACATAAGCGCCACCACAGTCAATGCCAGTCTGGAAGTTCACCTCATACCTGAGGAAACATGGCACATCATTAGTATTATTTATGGGTGGATTTGGATTATTTGAGTGTATGGTTCATAATCGTCTTGAGTTGAGCTTCACATTAAACATGTCATTTTCAGGCAATGTACTATAATATTTGAAAACAAAGCAAATGTGTCAAAGTTAAAACTTTGACATGAGATTGCTGGCACTTTTATGAAACTCACGTTTCATAAAATTTTAACTACAATATTGCCTTTATACTCATTTCATCTGTACATTCAGACCAAAATGCATACCAACAGCAGACAAGAATACTCACTGGACGATGAGCGGTTTGGTGTCAAAGGTGAAAGGTCGCAGTAGGGAAGCAGAGATGGCGTGATGCTTAGCTTTAGATTTCAACACCAGACCTTTATCGCCTGGGAGTTTAGTGTCCTTCATCTCCTCAACCTCCCATTTACCTACACGCAAAATAACACGCCACAACCTCAAGATCACCTCACACATGCTCCGTTCATGTGTTGTCTGCAAAATACTTTCTTATATTTACTATATTAAACGTCCTCAAGTTTTGAATTTTTGGCGTAATTCAAACAAAAGTTCAAACTATTTAAAAAGTCAGAAACAACACATAACAGTCTGGAACATTGTTCTGTGATTTTTTTATTTATTTGATATATTCATAGATCTTAATTGTATTTATACTAAACAAATCTTTCAGGTATCCACACCTTTTCTAGACTTCAGATGAGCAGAAAATGAAATCTTACCATCATACTTTGCAATTTCCTCATCGATGCCATCTTTCTTGGCTTGGGATAAAACCCATCTAGACAGGAAACAAACAAACAAACAAAACAAACAAAAAGCATTCAACAACAGAAACATACTTGACAAAGAAAGGCCCTTTTTGCTCATATTTATGACAAATATCTTCAAATGTTACACACTACTGTTCAAAAGTTTAGGGTTGGAAAGACTTTTTTTCCCCCGAAAATTCAGCTTTGCATCACAGGAATAAACATTTTAAAATATATAAAAAAAAAAAACATTTTGGATTGTAATAAAATTTCACGATGCCACTGTTTTTACAGTATTATTTTTAGAGTATAAGATACTCAAAAACACCTTTAAAAATGTACCAGACCCCAAACCTTTGAACATCATTGTATTTACGATTTATTGTATTTATCTTTCTGTTGTGAGGATAACAGACATCTTACCCATGAAGTGTTCCTTTATCAAATGACTCAGCAAAGTAGTGCTCTCCCATTGGCTCTGGAGCTTTATATGTCACCTTCAATAAAGACGTTTGGGGAAGATGTTAACCTAGTTGCACCCGTTTTATATTTAACAACATTTCGGCTTTGTTACAGGGAAGAAATAGAGTCATCTGGGTTTGGAATGATATGAGAGTAAATCTGGACGGAATTTAATTTTTATGTTACCTGGCCCTTTAAGTGACATGATTAACCACTGGCAGATCAAATATATCTAACAAACACAGACCACCCACTGCTCTGGCTAAATCTCAATGATAATTTCCCAACAAGAATCAAGTCTCATTGTTCTCGAGAAATTTAAGTCAAGGGTCACTGATGTGGATGCTATTTTGAGCTGAATGCACGGCACTGAGGTGCTAATGAGCTGTTTTAGGTCACCCCCCAACACCCCCTGCCCCTGATCAACGTACGAGTGACAATTCAGCAGAATGAACAGAGAGCTACACGTTTGACCGTTTAAGCATGAAGATCCTGGTGTGCTGTCTAAGTAAAGCACATTTCTCAGTTAGCCGCAGTCTGAGTAGGCATCGCTCTTACCGTGGGCACTGGTGGGGAAGTGGGGGCTTGCTGTTCCTCTTCCTCAACATCTTCCTCTTGCATGTCATCGATGGCATCTTCCACATCCATCTCCATGTCATCGGCCTCCTCCTGCGCCCTCACATGACCCATGAGGCCCAGACACAGACTCAGAGAGAGCAGCGCCACACATAACCGCATCTTCAGCTCCATAGTCTACAGACACAAGAGGGAATGAATTAGACATGGGTCAGGACAGTCCGCTAGCTGTCTAGCAACTCTGATTAGTTGGTTTATGATGTTGGTTGTGAGAATTCTTAAAGGGGCAGTTCACGCAAAAATTAAAACTCTTGTCATCATTTACTCGCACTCAATGACTTTCATAGTATGGAAATACACTGTGGAAGTCAATGGGACTACAACTGATTGGTTATCCACATTCTTCAAAATATCTTCTTGTGTGTTCAACAGAAGAAAGAGAAACACACAGATTTGGAACAACATGAGAGTGAGTAAATGTTGACAATTTTGGGGTAAATTATCCCTTTAAAACAAAGGTTTCTTTAAGATTGATAGCTTTTGAGACAACATATCAACTAGTAGAAGTCTGAAAATGTGTAGTTTTGCACATCCTCAAACAATCAATCAATCAATCAGTTTTCTGGAAAACCATCCAACATTTTCATCAAGACCTACTTAAACTAAAAAGTTCTCACAGCTCTTCCAGTGTAAAATCTCAGTATGATCATGCTGGTGTGACATCTACACTAGACACTGTCACTATTACAGAATGAACAAATGAAACGGTTCATCACGTTTATCTGTGTGTGTTAGGGGTCAATGACTGGACGCTTGTCCTTAAGGCTCGGACAAACCAAACCGACATCAAAGAACTAGCAGCAATGAAAGGAAATGTACCGTCATCTCACATGGTCTGTGTCTGGGCCACAAAGTTGAGCTTGAACAATAGAAAGACCAACTGTGCCTGTATGAGAGGAAATAACTCTCCATACCAGCAGGTGTAAGCTGATTCGCTGAGATAAACAGCCAATCAGAGTGATCAGTCCGACGGGCTTCGCCAACAATTCAACAGTCAATTGCATGAACAGAAACTTGATTAAAAAATGTAAAAGTCAGTTACACTTTATTTTAGAGTATGTGTGTTACTCATGAAAATACTGGTAATATAAGGCAACTGCATGGGTTAAGGTTAGGTTTAGGGTTAGTACCTAGTTATTGTAATTGCTATAAAAAGCACACTTCTGTTCAAATGTTTGGGATAATGTTCAATGTTTAAAAAAAAAAAAAAAAAAAAAAAAAAAAATTCTCAGAAAAAAAAAAGTCTCATGCTCAGGAAGGCCGTGTTCACACTTGGCGTCTTTTTTGACTAGAAAAAGTTGACAAGAGCGTTTTTTTTAATGAAAAACAAAGCTGGCAGCGTCTGTTACAAATAGCAGCTGAGAGCGTCTTTTGTTGTCATAGCAACAGCTGTAACAGTAGCCTAGCGCTGTGTACTGCAGAAATGTCAAGAAAGAGTAAAAAGTTGGCTCTTTGAAGTTAACGGGAAAGAAAATGTAGATTCACAACAACGTTTGTGGGTGCACGACATTATACGGGGAAGGAACCAATATTATGATAGAGTTTTCTGATCATATCATACAGCTCCTTGTGCTCCGAAACTAGTACGAGCAGTCTATCTACCAGCACCTTCTCCATTTTTCTTCTTGTTGTTATGGAAACGACAGATCTCGCTACTCGCTTGTCATTGGTCAGCTGTCAAAAAGGCGCTTGACGTAGGGCGTTTTTTTCAGAAAAGTTGAAATTTTTTCAACTCGAAAAAACGCTCTGAGCTGCAGAAAAAGACGCCGGCGGTGGCGTTTTAAAAAGCGCTCAGGACTTTTTTGAAAACACGGTTTACTCCATAGGATTATAATGTAAAACAGACGCCGGCAGCTTCGAAAAAGACGCCAAGTGTGAACACGGCCGAAGGCTGCATTTATTTGATCAAAAATACAGAACAAAACAGTGATATTGTAAAATTTTATTACAATTATATACAATTTATACTTTAAAATAATTTATTCCCGTGATGCACTACTCCAGTCTTCAGTGTCACATGATCCTTCAGAAATCATTCTAATATGCTGATCTATTATCAATGTTGGAAACCTGCGATTCTTTTTACACTGAAGCCTGCAGTAATGATGCTGAAAATCCAGCTTTGCATCACAGAAGTTATATTTTAAAGTATATTAGAACAACATTTATTTTATAGTGCAATGATATTTCACAAGATTACGGTTTAAAAAAACATTTTTTAGCAAATAAATGCAGCCTTAATGAGCATAAGAGACTTCTGTAAAAATCATTAAAACGTTTTACTGATGTATGCGATGTAAGTGCAAGAGATTTATTTGTCATACAGTGCAGACGGCTTCACTGATTATAATGGGAGTGTTTTTTAAAGTGCATATACTCAGTCAGTTATGATGCTCGTTGATCATGTAAATGTTCTTTGCTCGTTTTCTGTATCTGCAGTTTGAATAACTGAGGAAATGTAAGCATTATAATTACTTACACTGATTATATAATAACAACTTACATTGTTTTCATGTGAAATACAAGTTCAGTCTTATTAAAAACCTTAGGCTGCTTTTAGACTTACGCTGGTGCACTTTCCAGCAATGAAACTAAGTAAATAATTTATCCCGATAATATTGTGTATCGGCGACCTCACAGGCTGACAATAGGACAATATGACAACTGAGCATATTGAGAGAGGCAGAGAGGTGCAGAGGCTGTTGTGAAGAGGCCTGTAGACAGCAGTGGACATGTTGCCATCTCAGGGTCCCCATGACTCCGGTCGCTCAGCGATGGCAGAAAGGCAGAGTTCTGCAGCATCAGCCCCTTTTCTTTAATAAGATTTACCCCAATGAGATTACACACATACACCTATCAACATGTGCAAACAGGCACTCCTCTAACAGAACCAGCATTTTACCATAAAACATGTTTTGTGGTGGATAAAACCAAGCATTTGCCCTCTATATTCACCATAAGCATATTTTCATCTGAAGTATCATTTGGAGTGAGTTAACAAAAGCAAATATAAATACTCTAATGACCACCTCAATTTCGAGACCCACAAGCCCTTGCTTTCTTTCTTCAGCGTAAGCATGTGATTACTGTCATTCGCCTCAAGAGCAGAGCTTTACAGCACTGTCAGATCATTCCTCAGAGTTATCAATAAACACTGCAAAAACCCTTAAACACACCTTTGAACACACGCAGACGGTGTACCCCACAGACTGTTGTGCTAATGAGCTTAACACACTCAGGATTAGTGCGACCGAAGCAGCGGTGCCAACAGCGTCTGATATCAACACATCACCATGACAGGCAAAGCAAAACAAAACCACTTTCACTGGAGTACACATGACCAACCACATAAACAAACCGCATAAACTTGGGCTGCACGGTTTGAGGAGAATAACGAAATTGCGATAAAAAAAAAAAAACACTTTAATTGTGATTCAAAATTAAGCAGAATTGCCTTAAGAAAATTTAAGTGTATTTGCTACACTAACTATAGTCTAACTATGGTATTTGTAGCAAAACTGTGATTATACAAATGGTAATCAATATGCCAAAAAACATGGTTATTACACTTTTACTACAATAATACCATGGTTAATTTTCGTAAGGGAAACCCATAAGGAGCCCTTAAAGCTTCTCTTTTGTTGAAAACGGCAGTTTTTTAAGTCTCTCGTTACGGGTTTGGGAGAATGGTTAGCGAGTTGCATTTTCAAAGGCATGTAACTCAGAGCAGATGCAGAGACGAGGAGCAGCATGAACTGCAAACCGAGCCACTCTGAGATAAAACACCGCATCAAGAGCTGCTCATGTATATAAAAGCACAGCGCCACGATTCACTCTGAAACACACGCTGCATGTATTTGTTTCACTGAATTTGTGATGTCACTTATTTCGAATAATCATACAACATTAGCTTTAACTAGCAATCATCCAGACCAAATAATCAGTCTAGGGCTGGGTATCAATTCACATGTCCCGATTCGATTCATGATTCTTTGATTACATTTAGTGAATATAGTTTTAATACAAATGCTATTGATATTTCAAAAAAAAAAAAACTGCACAACAGCAATATATTCCTGTCACAGTTTCTTCATGTTAAACCAAACTTTTATTTTGACGGGTTGCCGTGAAGAACTTGCAGCTGCTGTGTAGGAGATATCATATCACTGATATGATGGTAGTTTGCAACACGTTTACATTAATCTACACCTCGCCTCCAGTGTCGGACTGTTCGAAAACAGTATAAAATCACAGTTCTTTTTGCCCCCAAACGAAGAACGAAAACAAACTTTGTTTTCGGGCTGAACGATTAATTGCATTTGCGATAATATCGCGATATGAAAAAACGTGACACGCGAGAGTAAAGAGGTGTGTTCGACTTGAAGATTGATCGGTGTATGACAAAGTACAGCGAGAGAAAGCATAATGAGACGTCCGCTCTCTTATAGCTCTCGCAGTATTTGATGACACGCAGCGATTGGTCTAGTTGCGCTGCTTCAAGTCGAACACATCTCAGCAGTCTTCAGAGGAAGCATCAAGTTGGCATGCATGCATCAAGTCCGCAGTTTGTGGTCTTACATATCATGCAGAATCGACGCGCTACATGTAAATGATATCCTTTGTTGTATTTTCCTGTCAAAATAACGGAGTTCCTTTGGAATTCTTCAGCTTTTAAGAACTGCCGGGTTTTCCGGTAGTGGGCGGGACTAATGCGCAAACGGCAATCTCATCGGCTGGCGCTCACCTATTATCCTCCCTGTTTTGATTTCAGCGAATCAGTTGGAGCGAACGCAGACAACCTGATTAATATTCATATAGCTCAATAATCCTTAGTGCGTTTTATATTGTTCTTAGTAGTAGAATTCGTAGTAGTTTTATCTTATCAGTATTATTTGTAGTTTCCCTTTTTTTTATAGAAACACTAAATGACAAACAATTTCTTAAGCACCACCACCAGACCTAAGTTCAGTCAACATGACAAATATGCATTCATACATTATTATTCTAATTACTAAAGTTCTATCATCATTTAATGCTAAATTATCATAATATCATATAATGTTTGACTGACTGATGCGAAGTAAGATATTAAAAAAAAACTGTGCTATTTTCCAAACATAAGCCTATATAAAGCTTATGTTTGGAAAATGGCACAGTTTTTTTTATATTAGTATATCAGATAATTAATATTAGTCTGGTGAGTAAACTGAAACAATGACAAGCCAATGGAGATTCTATTGCCAAGGTGTCTACAGAGGGATAATATTTACAATAATATACTGAATTTGATCGGTGTCTCTCACATTGTCCCACAGAAACATTAAAATAGTGTATATTAGTGTACAATGTTTTATAATAATAATTTATTCTATTTAGTGACCATTTCATTCATTTAACATTTAATATTGAGGGCATCCAAGTTATTTGACATATTTGAACATTTCAAAAAAGTAAATATTTACTTTCCCTGGTAATTAGTTTATTTTATAATGATGTAACTCAGTTACTGTTTGTGAAAAGTAACTAGTGACATAACTAATTACTTTTTTAAAGTAACGTGCCCAACACTGCATACTATACAATGATTTATTACTTGTCTTTGTTGAATAATACAGAATATAAAAAGCTTAAAAAAAAAAAAAAAAAAAAAAAAATCGCATATTAAAATCGCAATCGCAAATATTGGTAAAAAAAAAAAAAAAAAAAAAACGCTTTTAGATTATTTTCCAAAATCGTTCAGTGAAGTATATCAGGGCCTTTACAAACCGTTAACCACTGACAATAGGCCTAGAAAAATAGATAGATAATAGATAAATTTCACAAATTTTGATGTTTAGATAAATATGACAAAGACAAGATTATTAACAGCAATAGCATTCCGTAAATGTGGTTCGATGAGATGTAGTTGTCTACGGTGAAGAAGACATTTAAAGGTGAAGAGGAGGACATCTCATCCCATCTAATAGTGTTATATCAGCCACCCTGCTCTTGAGATATCTGCCATAAATCACCCAGATCAACCACTACTGAGCAGTTCTAAACTATAAACACAAACAAATAACCTTAGTACTGCACTGAGACCAGAGCCAGACCAACTCAAGCGAAGATTGAGATTTACAGAAAAAAATATAAGAGCATGAGTTATCAAATCTCACTGAACTGAAGAGAGAAATTCACTTTAGGAGCAGGACACTAGAGTTGAGGATCCCTGGGGCTGCACCATTCTTGCTAAAATGTGAATCACGATTTTTCTCCATGGGAATTGAGATCACGATTCTCATTTTTTCAACCAAAATGTATTGCACTCAAGTTCAAATAAAAAGTGAATCGCCGTCATTTAGAAATGAGATCGCATTTATGTATGAATCGAGATCGTGATTTTTTCCGATTATCGTGCAGCCCTACCTGGGGCTACACAGGGTGGAATATGTGTGTGTGTGTTTGTATTGTAGTGGGGCTGGGGGTCACAGGATACACTTCTGACCCATCTGTTGCTCAGTGAACTAATGATCATGTGTGGGGGTAGAGCGATTACAGACAACACACAATGCCAGCACTCCATCATCAGCACTATTAAAGCTAATCAGCAGTTAACATTAGCATCTGAGCTAAACCCACGCAAGACACCAGCAAAATAAAACCAGAATTTAGCAGAGACCCACCGACTCATGCAACACTTGCTAAATGAAGATCACAGTTTGATTTGATACTAAAAAAATTAAGAGTAAATAAAAATAAAAAAAATCAGGAGAACACAAGGATTATTTGTGCTTAAAATAAAACTGTTGTGAAAAGAAAATATTACTAATATTAGTAAAAAAATATTACTAAAATACTATAGTAAAACTCACTGTTTCCCCTTCTTGAAAGACTAACAGCATGAACAGCATGTTTCAGACCAACATGTTATTCGAATGAAGACAGTCTTTAAAATTATTGTGGACTAGAAACAAAAGCAAAAAGCTCATTATATTTTAATTAATTTTCTTTGTTTTGTTTTTTTAAATGCCACATTTTGAAGGTCCCAGATTTTTGAACCGCTCACACTAATTAAATTAACACTATTATCACACACACTCTAAAAAATGCTGGGTTAAATACAATAATAATAATATAAATATTGGACAGAACACATGGTGGTTTGTTTTCAACCAACAGTTGGTTTAAATGTTTAACCTAACTTTCTGGGCAGGAACCCAACCGCTGGGTCTAAATAAGACAATCACTGGGTTTGTCCATATTTTACCATAATTGTACAACACAATTCTCCACTTGATTTTGAAGCATTTAAAACACAGCACACACACACAAGTGGGAAGTAACACTTCTGTTAATTGTCCAAGCAGACACAGTTATCGGCCATTATTAGGCCATTAATTAGACTGAAATACATCAATACAGAACAGACTCATCATTTCTACAAAGGATCATTAGAAGTAGAGGTATGCAAACCTGTCGGGACCTGGGCTCGGGCCATTTTGTTTTTTTACAGATTGGGCTCGGGTCGGACTTGGGCTCATTTAGCTTCTCCTTTAATTGTGCCCATATTACGCGCAGAGCACACATGGCGACTGTATCAAATACTGATTATAAAACATAGGCTATGATCAACTCACTGTCTGCAGCTGGCCGCTTGCTCGTTACTTTAAAAAACAAAAAAACATACATTTAACAAATAAAAAATAAAAACGTACATTTAACAAATAAAAAAATGCTCCAAAGGTTTTTCTAAATTAACTTAATAAAATAACGAAACAAAATACAATCACTTTGCCATTTCATGCAAAACTGAACTATTTTAATAGCTGAAACAGTATAAGCTGTTGTGGGAGAAGGGGAGAAAAAGAAGGGCTCGGGTCGGACTCAGGCCGGTAATTCTGATAAGCTGTCGGACACGGGTCGGGCTAGGGCCTGAGTTTTAGGCCCGTGCAGGGCTCTAATTAGAAGGGGTCTAGTGGCTCCTGTTTGCACACAGCAGATTCATTAGTTCTGGACTGGACTCCATCCTGCCCCCTATAAAACAAACAATTGGGACTGAAAGAGGAAGGCATTCAACATTGCAGACACGGACAGTGAGCTGCTTCAAATCCAGTTTGAGCAGAGATCTGCTCTGCTGATTAAATACGACTGATCCATTAGACCCGCCACAGCATCCGCTGATGAAGCCCACAGGCTCCGACCGATCCGCCCATATCAACCGCTCCGATCAGCCAGTCTTCTCTGGCCACTGCAGCGTCCTGTGGTCAGGCAGCTTTGCATAATGACTGACAGACAGTATAAAACACTTTCCTACAGAGCTGTGCTAGTTTCATGGCTCTTTCTTTTAGGGCTGTGCAATTAATCGAATTCGATTATCACGCACATCTCGTCAGTAAAGCCGGTTTCGTGATTAGTAGTAAATCGCCATCATCTGCTTTCAGATGGAGTGGCATTTACTACACAGAGCCGTAGTTCACTGACAAGCTACGCAATATCGTGATCATAAGTGAAGGCGATTCGTCTGCGATAATGAATGCGATATTGTGTAGCTTGTCATATAATGAAATATGATTTTGCTAGCAATATAAAGTGAAAGCAACACTGTGAATATCACAATGGTTTTATATGGCCATTAAGATTTCACTATCAGTCCTTTTATACTCGCAAGTATAAGAACTTAAAAAATTATAAGTTCTGCAGTAAATGCTGTTGGAGTTGGTAAGCATAATTTCATTTAATGAGTTAAAACGGTCTAAGTAAATCAATTCAAATCAATCTATCAGCTGAACTCTGAATGATCAGTTTACATCATTAAATTTCATTTTAGCATGAAATGAAAGTTCACTCTTTTCTAGATGAAGTTATTGTGACAATTCATCTGTGCACAGGTTTTACTCTCTTATTCATTCATGCACCTTGTAATTTTTAATCAAAATGTCATAGCTGGTTCTTGCAAAGAAGGTGTTTAAAGGTGACAGTAATAAAACATATTTAGACAAACAACAACAAAAATTATCACAACAATTCAGAATAACTTAGATAATTATCAATCACAATACCAGCCATGCACAGTCAGCCAGTTGTTTTTGCATTATAAACATCTTCAGGCTGATACAAGACTTGATCAGCATACTGCAGGGTATTCTGCAATAACAACCGGTCGATTGTACATTATATTTGTTGTTTATACGACTCAAAGTGCTGGTTGAATGATTGTCCAGAGCAGGCGCTCGTTATGTCAGACTTATATGTGATTAAACCACATATGGAGGTCCCAGCATGGCCTAACCGGGGGTTTGTTCAATTCAGCACTCAACAGTGAATGCATACACTTCCAGAACACACGGTTAAGCCTCTTTACACTCGAGCGCCACAGATCTGGGCTTGAGACGATGGGGGAAGGTCCCACAGAGCTTCCACACACAACCTTCCCAGAGTGCACCAGTGTGACTCAATGCCTCTGAGCAGGATACAGGCCATAAAAGCAAACAGATAAAATTGCGTAGATAATTCAAACGACCTAGTTCATAGATATCAAAGACAAGGTACTTGAATGACAGTGTTAGGGAAGTGTTAAACTCCTTGACAAGAGTTACCACCAGGAAACTGATCTTTAGGTTAAACATAAAAGGTCAAAGTTGAGCTCCAGAATCCGAAAACATGTAGTTACATGTTAACAACCCACTCTTGCTGAGATTAACTGCATGATTCTGTTAATATAAGCAAATAAGAAGACTTATACCAAGTGTTCTTTGGTTTTAATCTGACCAAACTTAATTTGAGTTCCTAGCCCATGCAAATGTCAGTGTGTCTCTCGCGTGACCTCTACCTTTCCTCTTAAAGGCGGAAATGACGTTCAACTGACATGTGCGGCTCTAGTTCAGCCGGTTTGGCTTTTCCGCATTAACTCATATCCTCACAGAGCCTTGCTATTCCACAAACCACCATTTATGAACTCAAACCGAAAGCAAAAGATTAGGTTGAGTGATATTTGATCAAACATCATGCTAAGTGCATATCTATAATGTGCAACACATTTAATATTACAAACACCTACGAAATCGTACATCTAACTTTACTTCCAAATTTATATTTTATATAAAAATGATTAAACCTTACATGTGTATATAATAATTTTAATGTGCAGAGGTCAGAGCAAGTTAAAGTAAATCGGTCACCGCATGTTTGACTAACTTCATTTAATTAATTCGCGAATCTCTCTCAGCAGCTCTGCCCACCGCCAACATCTGATAAAGACCACACTTCAGCTTTCATCTCACGATCAGTAACGTGAAGCGGGTTTCTGTGGTTATACGGCTGATTTTATTGACATGACACCTGTATCCGTTAGCTTAGCTCAAGCAGCTAGCTGACCAACTAGCCTTTAGGTCTACGCACATATTCTGTTTAACACTCGAGCTGAACCATACAATCCCGCTTTCTTACAATAACACATCGCAAAGCATTCTGCACATGAACTGAAAAGCACACAGGTGTAGTAAAGCTCGTATTTGCAGGTTTAGTGTACTCACCCGTGCTCACTGATGAAGCACTCTGCCTGCGACTCCAGCGCGTCACGTGTGGCTGTGGACGAAGAGTCCAGAAACAGAGGCTCCGCCTTCCACGAGCATCCGATTGGATCCTGTACTCGGCGTAGACACGCCTCTTAGACATTGCGAGATGGTGATTGGGCAGATTTTACGTCTGTCATGGACTGATGTCTCCGCCTCCGACCTGCACCTCGTGGACACCGCTGATTGGCCGTCGAGGACAGGGAACTAGACGCTTATTGGACACATCTCAGTGGAAGTGACAGATGACGGATACTTAGGAAATACACAAATAGGCTACTTTTTATTAAGCAATCTCTTAAATCACACAACAGTTCCGTAAGAGCTTTATTTCAACGAGACATTGTGTTTTTTTTGCCTTATGTTTATTTATATTAAAATCACCTGAAAGACAATATTGTTAATACCTAATCAATATTTAATTACAAACCAGGTAAAGAAAGTATTCAAAATTATACACAGGATTTAAATATTATTTGGCAAAATTTAAATCTGATATTGATCTTAGTTGCTCTTTTTGTGTCAGTTGCCCTGAAACTGTGGTACATTTGTTTTGGCATTGCCCTTTTGTAAAACAAAATGGCAAAATGTCTGATTTTATTCTACAAAATATTGAGTCATTTTTTGTTTTGGAAATACGTATTATGTTTGATCTTAGCGAATAGTAGAGAAAAGCACAGTCACGTTTACATGATAAATCTTATTTTTTTACATGCAAAATTTCATATTCACAAATGTAATTTCTCCTGCAAAAAAACTTGTTTTTTTTCTTTTAGGAAGGAAATGGAGCATTATATTGATACTATACGATTTTCTATAAAACAAATGGCGATTCAAACAGTGAAAGTTTGTAAACGCTTTAATATTTTTATTTAAATCTGTATTAGTATACGGCCCCTCTAGTGTATAATTGTTTGCATCATGTATAATGTTTGTTATATACATGTAACTTGTTCTTGTTACAAACGTTTTATTAAGCAACAATCTGTTAGATTCGTAGAATAATACTGTCTTGGTGGTGTCTAATACCAACTACCTTCATTTTAGAACAAAATCACCATAAAAACAAATTTTGTTAAATGTGTAAATTTAGAAACATTATGAATTGTGACTCAATGTAATGTTGTAGTACATATATATGATAACGTATAACAGACATTATGATTAGACATTATCCTAGCATTAACTTTAATGTGACAGTTCACCCAAAAATGACAATTCTGACAGTTTTGGTGTCATACAGTAAATGATGTAGAATCCCTTTAAGGGTCCTTGTGTGGCAGTATACTGTATATTTCCATCTGTTCTCCTTCAAGCTGATTTGCCCATTTCATTTAAATATAAGTTTCACATCCTTTAGTGTGTCAATTTGTGACTAGATTCTTTATTGCTGGTTATTGTCTCTGATCTTTTTCAGGTGGGCTTCATCTCGTTTACATCAGCTGACCGGGGCAGTGAGACAGGTAGAGCAGCTGTCAAGGGCCGGTTAACTCCTTAACCTTCTTACTATTAAACTTGCTTATAAAGACACCCCCAAGGGGTCTTCATGACCTCATAAATAATGCTGAAGACTGATGTATTTATTCACTGGATAGAACTGAATATTATTCAAAATAATAAAAACATGGCAAAAATTGTCATCAGAAATGGGGTGGGTAAAGTCAAAGGCACTTGTTATAAATATATAGACTATATTCTTAGAAATAAAAAGCTGCCATAAGGGTGGAACATAGTAGAATGATATATCTTTTGATTTTTGAATTTATAATCATGCTCACAACTTTGAAGATAGTATAAAAACAATACTTTACATAACATAACATCTAAACAAGTCAAGTTTGGACTTTGTCTTTATTCAAACTGTTTGACAGGAGCATTACATTTTCATTTGAGTTCATTTGGGCTGAAAACAATGAAGGGATAGTGAAAGTTGATGGCGCTGTATTTCTCCTCGACCTGTGCGGGGGAAGTGACTCTCCTCGAAAACAACATCAGTGTTGTTGTAGGCCAGATGGTGTTATCTTTCTGCACAAACTTTCTCTTTTTCTTTCTTCGAAGATTACTTCGCTCTAGCTCAAGATCTTGTCAAATGTGCTGATCGCTCATTTTCCCTGTAACCATCAGTGTTGTATTATGATACTGAAATCATTGGTGTATCATTTTAAGGCATGAAAAAAATATTAGGACCCTTGACAATTTAAGTAGCATCTGATAAATATGAATTATTATCAGAGAGCAAACAGAGCATCTAAATACCAGTGCACTGATTCACACTGAGCTATACAGATTTCAAGCCACAGTTGTACATGTCTCTGGCAGGTTTTTGGTCTATGATCTGATTGTGTTGTTATCCTACCGGCTCTATTGTAAAATACCGCCACATCAGCATGCTACTGCGTCACATTAAGGCAGGAAGAGGAAAAACAACATAGCAAGAAATAACATGTTACTGGAAAGCAAAAAAGAATCATAAAAAAATGTAAAAAGGCTTCCCTTCCTTTTTTATTCTGATTGATTTCATTTGAATTATATCAAGAAAAGTCCAGTTTTTAGAAGAAACCGTTTTGCAGCATACTCTAGTTACAAGAAACGTTACTCTTTCATTATAATGCATCTTTTGAACTGACTTTGGAAACACACGCTAGGCCTGTGCACGAACAAACACATATCTAGCACGGCCAAATGCCTGTGTGTGTGCTCTTAATGTATCATCATAAATACCATAAATACACACCATTTGGAGTAACCTAAACAGAATCATTGGTCAACTAATTAACAACACAAATTGAACTTTGAAAATCGAATCTCGAGTAGGAAATTAAGAAGAGTCTTCCGTTCCAAAAGCAGCATTTGTTGAATGTCAAAGTGCATCGTGAAACGGGCGAGACCGTTCAGGAAGCCCTTGACAACAGACCAGTGTAATTACAGAAACTCAACCGTGGGCATATATACATATAAATACAGTTTACAAAATACAGCGTCATCAGTCGTCTGCCAGCTACTGCGGCACATCTGACAGCTCGAGCTGTGTGTCTTTGATGGAGCGCTCGCCTGGCGTTCTCTACCCTGCTTGAACAGCTTGTCGCCAGCAGTTGGTGCTATGGGACCAAGCTAAAGAAACTCGTGTGAAGAGCTCATGTGGAGGTGCTGAGCAGACTCCATCCTGCACCAGAGACCCGGTGAAGTCATGAGGTATCGCTGAACATCAGTCACTCTGCTTTCTTGATAAAAATCTGTTGAGAGAAAAGGCTGTAATGATCTGTTCACAAACGACATGACAAAAACTATTCTATTCAGTACTGTGCAATTTCTATCTTTTGCTGTAGTGTGTCAGCATTTCCAAACATTCCTTTTGCCATTAACTGTTATAATCCAGGGAGATTTGTGTATGCACAAGGAGTCTGAAGAGATCTGAGATCTCAACGTTATCCAGTCTGTCTGGAATGACATGAAGAATCAGAAAAAACTACAGAAGAACTGTGGCCAGCGTCTCCAAGACACCTGAAGAAACCTTACTGCAAAGCTACAGTACTGTGAAAAGTGTTTTAGGTGAGGATGTTTTCAAACATTGTGTTATAAATAGATTTTATTTATCAATTAACTTCTATTAACTAAATCAAATCAACATTTTGTGTGACCATGCACCCTTTGCATGTAAAACAGCTTTTTTCCTAGGTACACTTATTTTTCAGGTAGCTTTGCAGGAAAGTTTCTTCAGTGTCTTAGAAATAGACAGATAGAGATAACTGGATAGATAACGAAAGACTTTTGCACAGTAATGTATATGTACAGTATATATAAATTACAGTTTCCACAAAAAAATATAAAGCAGCACAACCGTTTTCAAAATTGACAAAATTGTCAATTAATATAAAATAAATTAAAATACAGTTTTTTTGTTTGTTGGAAATATTTTTGCCTTTTTAACAAATTTATCTGGTAAAATAAGCAACAACAACAAAATATATAGGTATACACACTGCTAATTTTTTTTTTTAAAGAAACACTTTGAAAACATCAGACCTCAATGGGGAAAAATAGGCTGGATATCTATACTGATATGGACTGGGTAATGTGCATACTGTATATATATATATATATATATATATATATATATATATATATATATATATATATATATATATATATATATATATATATGTGTGTGTGTGTGTGTGTGTGTGTGTGTGTACACAAACACACGTTTGTTTCTGTGAATTATGGGGATTTTCCATAGACTTGTTACTTTTATACTGACCAAATGGTATTTTTTATCCCCTAACCCTAACCCTACCCCTTACAGAAAACCTGTTTGCAATGTTACACTTGCAGATAAACATCATTTACCATTTTTAATATTTTTTTCCCTCGTGGGAACCGCAGGCTGGTCCCCACTATGTCACAAATGTTCGGTTTACTACCCTTGTGGGGACATTTGGTCCACGATGTAGCATAAACAAGTACACACACAGTATGTATGTTGGGTTGGCTGCTAGGTGTAAGTCCATCTGAATGAGGAACAGATGGTGAACGCATGTGTTGTGCCGTACCTCGCTGAGAATGACCCACACAGGAGAGTCAGTCAGGACTGAGAGCCGCAGAGCCTCCAGCGGGCCGAAGGAAGCGTCCACCTCCCCCTCGGCGATCCCGTTCTCAAACTTCCCTGAGGGACGACACCAACACACACCGTCAGAGGCTGGACGCTACATCTTCAGTTCACAAGCTCTTCACACACATTCGCATAAGTCTTTTGAGATGTGGGGAGTAGAAGGCTGAGGCAGATCGAGCCAAATCTTCACATTTTAATTCATTCAGTAGAAAAACATACCACTAATAGGTTATCACTCTCATTGTGAGCAAGTCCTGTAATTCATATTTTTGTGTGAAATGTCTCATCAAACTACACACAAAGCACATTAAATAAACCAACATACAGGAGAACAGGACAAAATAATAAATATTTTGAATGACTTATACACATTTTCTGCTCGTCCATGTTCCCGCAGTACTCAAAAGCATCTGTCTGGATTATATTAATGACCGAGGGGATATCTAACGCTCTGTCATGAGCGACGGGCTTCAATAAACCCTGAGGCACAGTAATCAGACAGACAGCCATACATAATAATGAGAAAACCCTCTATATGAGAGAGCGAGAGAGAAAACAGACGAGATATGGCACACGCAAAAAGACTTTAGACATTTCAAAAGCTAGTTTTTGTAGGATTTTCCCATTGGATTTGGAGTGCAAGCTCAAGAAAGTAAGAGAGAAAGACAGAAAGCAGTGAATGATTCACACAAATATCTGAATTCTCCTTGTGTAACAGCTTCAGAAGTGGGCGGCACTGGCGCTCTCTCAGGAGAATGTCACTGTGGAGGCTTTTAATATGGCCATATGATATTGCATCAATATCATTTATATCACAAAATGGGTTAAAGATGGTGAAACAAGACAGGTGTTTAACTATATCATCAGAGAAAAAAATCCAACACGCTGACAACAGTCATTCATAACCAGTGAATCTGTGCATCAAAAATTCAGAAGCATTGTTTCTTTCTGAGAGAAAAAAAACAGCTTTATGTTATTAGGCCAGAGCGTGCTTCATACGAGCATCAGTGTTGTTTATGGGCTGAATCATGCTGCTATATTTAGTGTGTATGTTTCGGCTCACCTATTCTGATAAAGCCGTCTTCTGTGCGCTGGTACTTCGGTGTCTTCTCTCTCCCCTCCTTCAGCGCTTCTTTCTCCGACTGAATATTCTGATAAAGAGGGACAAAAGGGTCGGAGTGTTTCTGTGCATAACCCTCTCATCACAGCTGTTCTTCAGCCAGAAAAACACACACGCTCCCTGTTTAACAAGCCTGGAGTACATGCACGTTATACAAGTCCTTAATAACCACAGTCCAAAATAGCAGAACTTTATCAATGTATCACCTGATTAGCCCGGAATCCAATTTTACTGTAAAAACCTATAAATCAACAGACATAAAGTGTTTTTTAAAATGATATCTGTATTATAAGATTTTGTTTGCCATTATTTTTTTATATATTAGAGCATATTACATGCTGTGAAAATGTGTGTTAGATAAGTTATCATCTAATCACAAGGTGAGGGCAACACATTTATCCACAAAGAAATCTTTTCTTAATGGTGCATTATGAAGCTTGCACGAACTCACAGCTTCTTTTGAGGTGAAAACTTAATATAGGCAAAAAACTGAGCTGCTGCCCTGTGAAATTATAACTAAAATTCAGTTTTGCTACTGAAAGTATATTTTTCAGCACAAATGTGATAACATGACAGTTAAACTTTGGTATTTCTCACACACACACACACACACACACACACACGTTTTGCACATTTTTAACATCAATGACATCTTTAACTTGTCCAAGTTGGCAAGTGATCATGATATAAGTGGAATAATCACATTTAAAGAATTAGTTCACTTCCAAAATAAACATTTCCTGATCATTTACTCACCCTCATGTCATCCAAGATGTTCATGTCTTTGTTTCTTCATTCGTAAAGAAATTAAGTTTTTTCAGGAAAACATTCCAGGATTTTTCTCCATATATATACTTCAATGGTGCTCATTGGGTTGAAGGTCCAAATTGCAGTTTTAATGCAGCTTGAAAGAGCTCTACACGATCCCAGCCAAAGAATAAGTTTCTTATCTAGCCAAACAATTGGCCACTTTCTTAAAAAAAAAAAAAAAAAAAATTGGATTGATATACTTTTTAACCACAAATGCTCGTCATGCACTAGCTCGACCTCATGCATTACATAGTCTTGTTGGAAAGGTCACGCGTGGTTAGCTCTTCGTCTGTGTACCTCGGTTCAAAAAGCTAGGGTAGTGTGAAAAACTCCATCTCATTTTCTCCTCCAACTTCAAAATCGTTCGTCATCGCTGTTTTACCTTTTTTGTAAAGGGCGTTTGACTTTCTTTGCACGTTTGCTTTGTAAACACTGGGTTGGTACTTCAGCCTACATTACGTATGACTTTTCCAACGTGCCTACGTAGGTTGCAAGATGAGCACTTGTGGTTAAAAGGTATATGAGTGTTGCTTTTTAGAGCCCTTTCAAGCTGCATTAAAACTGCAATTTGGACCTTCAACTCATTGGCTGCCATTGAAGTCCACTACATGGAGAAAAATCCTGGAATGTTTTCCTCAAAAACCCTAATACCTTTTTCGACTAAAGAAACAAAGACATGAACATCTTGGATGACATAGGAGTAAATTAGCAGGAAATTTTTATTCTGGAATTGAACTAATTTTTTTATATATAGCTATTAAAAACCCGAGGGTCAATTTTATTGCTGAAAGTGACCACAAACAGAATCATTCTAGTTTTGGCAGAGAATAATTTAAACAGAAATCAGATATGAATCGAGTCTTATATGGTCATTTGGATCTGTGCATTAAGCCATGCAGCATAAACAGCTTTAAGGTCTATAGTTATTTATGGAATTGAATTGTGTAATTTTTTTAAAAGAAACATTCCCATACACTCTTAAAAATAAAGGTGCTTAAAAAGTTCTTCACAGCAATGCCACAGAAGAACCATTTTTGGTTCCACAAAGAACCAGTCAGTCAAAGGGTTTTTAAAGAACCATCTCTTTCTTACGTTTTTATCATCTGAAGAACCTTCTTTTGCCACAAAGAACCTTTCATGAAACAGAAAGGTTCTTCAGATGTTAAAGGTTCTTTATGGAACCATTTAGACAAAAAGGTTCTTCTGTGGCATCGTGAAGCACCTTTATATTGAAGGAGGGACCCCAGCCATATCCAGAAAGCAGATTATCAGAGAGTCTTAAGGGTGAACTCTCTAAAGGTTGACTTGGGCAAGTAAGAGACCATCTAGCAGCTACCCAGAACATCCTAGTAATGCTCTGTCAACCACCCACAGCACTTTAAAACTGTAACCACAAGTTTTGCATGGACAACTCTTTTCTTCATCAAATGTACAAATCTAGTCTGGGCATCGAGTTGTTCTGTGTGAAAAAATGTGCCTTTTATTCTGTTGCATGCAATTTCTCTATATGAATGAACAGTTTATGAAAGCGAGTGGAACCGTTTCGTGAGATCAGAGACCATATTCCATTATTAAAAATTTCAGTTTGGCAGAGAATCTTCTGAAAGAGATATACTGAACCAATATGTGTTTCAGCCTTTCTGTCAAGATAAAATAAAAAATGACAGCAAAAATAATTAAAGCGTGAAAGAAGCATTAAAGAGAACTGACGCAGGGAGACTGTAGCCACAAGCTGACATTTACAGGGATGAAGCTCTGAAGCGCCGCTCACAGCACAGTATCAGTTGTTCCCGTGTAAGCAAGCAGCACTAGATATCAGGTGTACATATTGTGTCTGCATCCCTGGCAACTATAACTTCTGAAACGGGTCTCATGAGGCTTCTTCTTGGACCGAAACTCAGTGATATGACCCAAGAGAAGACAAATATGTTCAAAACCCCTGCAGAGCGTCGCTCTAATTCCCCCAAACTGCATTAACAGCATAAAACAGACCACAAATACTCTTTCCTCCAGGGCATTCCCTGCTAATTTCCTATATATGGCAGAATTCCATAAATGTCCCAAAAGGGAGCTTTGCAAAGAAGGAAATGAGGAGAAAAGAGAGATATAACTACCCGGCAGCACGGAGGAGAAGCAAAAAGCAGTGAGAAGACGAGAGATATTAGAGGGCGACAGGCTCTCGCTCTTAGAAAATCCCACTATTAATCTTGCGGTGAACGTTCGTTTCCGGCTGTAATCTTAAATCACAGTGCCGCCCCTCATCTCCTCTCCCTCGGGAGAAAATATTTCCTTCACGCAGACCACACACACAGTAGGTCACATTTTATTACCGTGTGTCAGTACAGTTCCATTAGCTCATAAAACAGAAGTATATCTTTATCTCCACTGCTTTGCTTTCCTCCTACTTCCCCTGAACTCTCACTGTCTGATGCCGTCAAGTTTGTGATGGCGCGATACAGTCAACTGCACCGAGAGAAAATGAAGCCAGTCAGTCCTTATGACTCCCTTCTCCAGTCAAAATAGTTTTTGACAAGACTTTGGTCTCCTGTCACTTATGTTTAGGCCTGTTGTGATCATGAATTCTGTGCTGTCAATAAATTTTTCATGCACAAAAAATGTGTGATTTATGATTAACAATTTACATTGTAAGCCTATTTATAAAAAAAAAACTATATTTTATTGGAAACATATAATTAGGCTCATGAGATTTTCTTTAAAGGTGCCATAGAATGCATTGATACAATATTTTAAATTGTTCTCTGATATCTACACAGAAGGTATATGGCTTAGGTAAGGGCAAAAAAACAAAAAATAACAAAAACGGTTTGTCCCTACAATGAAATGGTCTGTTATTACATCATTTGGAAGGGTCATGAATAATAATGTTGAGCTCTGCTCTGATTGGCTGTTTCACAGTGCTGCTCAATGTTGAGCTCTGCTCTTATTGGCTGTTTCACAGTGCGGCTCATTTCAGTAGCTCACACAGCAGGAAGGAATTACAGGGAGGAAAATATATATTTCAGTACTTTCTCTCACAGTTATATCGTTGGGTAATTATACTGCATATAAAATGCGGGCATCAGGGAGCCGCTATTAATATGCGGGGTATTGAAGCTGCTTTCAAATGCACGATCACTTTCGACCATACTTTCACTTTCGCGATTCGCGATCGCACAAACTCTGTTTATACTATGGAGTGGCAGTGCTTACCACACATTTTACAAGATCAGATGCTTTTCAGTGGTGCTCAGGATCTATAAATCATTCGCCATCGTCCTCAGTCATCTCTCCTTACTCCTTGTTTATGTGGTAAGTGAAATCTTATATACTGTAATGTAACAGGATACCGCTAGCAGCTAACCATGTCCCTTTAGTGGCTCACGTTATTTTATTAAATGCGTTATTTGCTCTCCGTGCCTTTCTGAATACAGACACCAATCCATCCCTGCATTTCACATCCCCTGCACAGCCTGGAACATAACACTTATTTCCATGATCTGCCATTTTCGCTGTTGTCCGCGCTTGTTTCTTCACAATACCTGCAGCACTTCTGAATCTCGGTCCACTTTACATTCACACCCACAGCAAACCTTTACATTTAATTTAGCCTTTTTCAAGGAAGATTTTTGATTGTATTTTACAGCAGTTTATATTCTTTCTGTCTTCACAGCAATGTTATTTTAGTATCATTGAGATAAAATTACAGTTTTTGTTAATATTTTGAAATAATTTAGATTTTTTTTATATTTATTGCTTTCATTTTTTTTGTTTGTTAAAGTTTTAGTAATTTTATTCCAACATTTTTATTAGTCTTTGTTGTTTTTATAGTCTATATAGTTTTATTCATTTTATATAAATTTTAGTTTAAGTTGTTATATTATATTATTTGTTATATTTATTATATGTTATTATATATACACAGTATAATGGACAAAAGTATTGGGTCACCCCCTTCTAATGAACACGTTTGACTACTTTAGTAATTTCCATGAGTACAAATCTTAATATTAAAGCATATAATGAGGACTCTTTTCTATTCTAACATGACAGCGTCTCTCTGTATAAGACACGGTTCAAAAAGAAATGATTGATTGAACCAGTGTGGAAGAACTTGACTGGTCTGCAGAAACCTAGCTGGACACCTCTGGTGTGACTTTAAATGCAGACCTTGAGCCAAAAACTCATCACCAAACACTAATAGTGTTGGGAAGGTTACTTTGAAAATGTAATAGGTTACAAATTACAAGTTACCCAATCTAAAATGTAATAAGTATTGTAACTTTTCAATTACTTCATTAAAGTACTATAACCGATTACAGTTGATCACTTTTGATTACTTTTCTAAACTTCTAATGAATGTTTTAAACTGTTACTCATTTTCAAACATTTAAACCAGGCACGCAGGGTTAACCTTACAGTAGCACTCAACACTGATTACTGTCTGACTTTAGAGCAGGCAATGCAATTTGGGAAAGAAATCAATTAAATCTGTGTGTGTGTGTGTGTGTGTGTGTGTGCACGCAATTGTGCAGCTATCTTTGTGAGGGCTGGTTTGAGTTTTAGACCATCGGAGGGAGGACAGTCTTGTAAAGTGAGGACATTTTGGCCAGTCCTCACTTTCTGAGACCCATTTAAAGGCCCGTTTGAGGGTCAAGACTTGGTTTTATGGATCAGGTTATAATTGGGTAAAGGGTAGGTTTAGGGTAGGGGTTTGGGTGAGGCACTTAGTTCTGATGGGTAGGGTTAGGGTAAGGAGCTAGAGATTGCATTGTGGCAACGTCTGTCCTCACAAAGATAGCTATACAGAGATGAGTGTGTGTGTGTGTGTGTGTGTGTGTGTGTGTGTGAAAATATTCAGATGTAACCATTTTGTACTTATTAACATTTTCATAAATAACTGTAGTTTAATTATACTTTTTCCCTCAGTAATTGTAACAGTTACATTTATTTTGTAATTAAATTACGTAACTTTATTACATGTAACTAGTTACTCTCCAACACTGAACACCAATGACTTGTACATACACTATATGGACATAAGTATTGGGACACCCCTTCTTTAGAACAGAAAAGGCACTAACAAAACTGTGGCAACAAATATAGAAACATAATTCATGTATTTAATTTTTTATTTTTTTTATCTCTGTTGCAACAGTTTTGGAAGTGTCTAAAATGACTGTACCAATATTTACAAGTCATCGGTGTTTGGTGATGAGTTTTCGGCTCAAGGTCTGCATGCAAAGTGTTCAACTGGGATTGAACTTGGCTTTCTACAGACCAGTCAAGTTCTTCCACACTGACTCGCAACGCAACCGATTGTGCTGAGCCTGTCAGGATCATTTGGAGACATCAATTGATGTGGTGCCAAAATATGACTTCCTGTCAGATCATGACTCCTCTACTTCTCCTTACCACACAGCAAAATGTGACACGAGCCCTTATTATTGATTGTGGTTAATTCAAATAATTGCAATTAGATCAAATAACCATGATCAATCAATTGTGACAGGCCTACTTATGTTTATATCATTTTTGTGAATTCAAGGTCAAAATTGACACACATTATACAGTTTAGCTTCATTGTTCAAAAGTATCAGACTACAAAGATCTAGTTAATTACAGACCGATCTCAAATCTCCCTTTTCTGTCAAAGATACTAGAAAAGGTAGTATCCTCACAATTATATTCCTTCTTAGAGAAAAATGGTATCTGTGAGGAATTCCAGTCAGGATTTAGACCGCATCATAGTACTGAGACTGCTCTCATTAGAGTTACAAATGACCTGCTTCTATCATCTGATCGTGGTTGTATTTCTTTATTAGTTCTACTGGATCTTAGCGCTGCGTTCGACACTATCGACCACAACATTCTTTTGAATAGACTAGAACACTTTGTTGGCATTAGTGGAAGTGCCTTAGCATAGTTTGAATCGTACTTATCTGAATGCGATCAGTTTGTAGCAGTGAATGAAGAAGTATCATATCGATCACAAGTGCAGTATGGAGTACCTCAAGGCTCAGTACTAGGGCCGTTACTTTTCATGCTTTACATGTTACCCTTGGGAGATATTATCAGGAGACATGGTGTTAGCTTTCACTGTTATGTTGATGATACTCCGCTCTATATTTCTTCACTACCCGGTGAAACACACCAAATTGAGAAACTAACGGAATGCATAGTCGATATAAAACTGGATGGCGAGTAACTTACTGCTAAATTCTGAAAAAACAGAGGTGTTTCAGACCTAAAAACCCCACATGTAATAACCTAGAACACTATCTAACACTTGACTGCTGCTCTGTCATTTCTTCTTCATCAGTTAGGAACCTAGGTGTGCTGTTTGATAGCAATCTTTCATTTGAAAGCCATGTGTCTAGCATCTGTAAAACTGTGTTTTTCCATCTCAAAAACATATCTAAATTGCGACCTATGCTCTCAACGTCACATGCAGAAATACTAATTCATGCGTTTATGACCTCAAGGTTAGACTATTGTAAAGCTTTATTGGGTGGTTGTTCTGCACGCTTGATCAACAAATTACAGTTGGTCCAAAATGCAGCAGCTAGAGTTCTTACTAGAACCAGGAAGTATGACCATATTAGCCCGGTTCTGTCAACACTGCACTGGCTCCCTATCAAACATCGTATAGATTTTAAAATCTTGTTAATTACTTATAAAGCCCTGAATGGCTTAGCTCCTCAGTACTTGAGCGAGCTCTTATCACATTATAGTCCTCCACGTCTGCTGCGTTCTCAAAGCTCTGGCCGTTTGATAATACCTAGAATATCAAAATCGACTGCGGGCGGCAGATCCTTTTCCTATTTAGCACCCAAACTCTGGAACAATCTACCTAACACTGTTTGGGAGGCAGACACACTCTGTCAGTTTAAATCTAGACACATTTCTACATTTCTTTAACCTGGCTTACACATAACACACTACTACTACACTTCTATTATTCAAATCCGTTAAAGGATTGTTAGGCTGCATTAATTAGATCAACTGGAACCGGGAACACCCCCCATAACACACAATGTACTCGTTACATCGTAAGAAGAATGGCATCTACGCTAATATTTGTCTGTTTCTTTCTTATGCTATTTCTCAGTCCGGATCAGATGGTGGATCGGCGCCGGGAGATGATGTCTGCAGCCCTGATCATCGGCGGAGGCCAGACACCTGGATGAGCACCAGGGACATATCCCCAGTGAAGACCTCAACTAAAAATACAATAAAACTAAAAATAAAAGAAAATATCTAAAAATATAATAAAATACCTAACTACATAATACTATTATTGTTAGAAATTGCAACAATATAAAAATATAAATATAATACATTTATACATTTGAAATTTTAATTAAAACAATAAATAAACAATAATATCCTGGCCAGAGGAGAACTGCCCCCCGACTGAGCCTGGTTTCTCCCAAGGTTTTTTTCTCCATTCTGTCACAGAGGGAGTTTGGGTTCCTTGCCGCTGTCGCCTCTGGCTTGCTCAGAACACTTGATTTCTAGCGATTATCATCAATTTGATTTCACAGATACTATTTAAACTAAACTGAGCTAGACAATGACATCACTGAATTCAATAATGAAATGCCTTTAACTGAAAATCGAGTTTTTAGTCTTATTATTATACATTACTGACACTCTATCCTCCAATTTGACACAATCTGTATTGTTAAAAGCGCTATATAAATAAAGGTGACTTGACTACAGAAGGCCATGACTGACCAATCAGAATCAGGTATTCCAGAGAGCTGTGTAATACTACTATCTGCTGTTACACTAATCTAGTCCTTACAAACAAACAGAGGCCTACGAATCATGCATAATAGCAGGAACATTGATCACAGCAGGTGATTTCAAGTCTGACAGTAATTGTCTGGAAATGTACTGCTGTAGGCGGCGAAAGAGGTTCTCTGAGAAACTGCATCTCCTTTGAAGCAAGAAAAAAATAAAGCTACTTTTTTAGCTACTCACTAACACTAATAATTCTTTGGATACCTAGATGACCATCAACCATCCTGACTCATCTCTGGGTAAAACTGCTCAACTAGTGCCTACATAGAAAAAGGCCTTCTACAGGCTACCTAGCAAAATTTAATGGGCAAAATCCAGTCATTTTAATAAGAATCCATGCGACTGGGAGTTTCACATGAAAAAGTTACCCATGCAGATTTTGCTTATGTTCAAGTTGGTAGTGCTTGAACTAATGTCACTGAAATTTTACTAATGTCACCGGACCTGATTCTAAATGGTTTACAGCGCTTGCTATTGTTTCAACAGAATCTGATATTAGCGTGTTGCTAAGCTAATGATGCAACATTGTAATAAGCACACATACAAACTGGGTAAAAAAAAAATCCATTTCCAATCACACTGATTTAATTTTGTAGATTCTTTTTCACTACTGAATTAAATACAAGTTATTGTATTAAATTTTTAATCAACATGACTCCAACATCCAGCATCTTGGACTTACTTTTTCAATGCATTTTGAGGTGCCTTGAGGCCTTGATATACATTCAAATTAAATTTGGCCAAAACAAAGTTAGTTTGGAGTTTGTTTCAGAATGTGAACTTTCCAGAAAACTTTACACCACCTATTAAACACCTCAGAACTGTCACTGGTCCATGATAATTACATAATATTTGCTTAATATTTTTGGGGAAACTGAGATACTTTTTTGCTGAATAGACAGCATTTATTTGAAATAGAAATAGTTAGTAATTGCTCTACTTTTTCTACATTCTGTTCACTCTTGAGCAAAGAGCTATAAGAAGAACTTTGCAAGAGGAAATTGGACCTTTAAAAATCTCTCTCGCTCTCGGTGGTTGCAAGGATGTCTTTCACCCGCAGACATGATTTGAGCTATCAGTCATGTCTGTCATGTGGCATTTGAACAAACCCTTAACTCAAAGTACGGGCAAGGATAATAATAGTGATGTTGCACATTTAAATAGTGTCTAATCCAACTACGATAAATTCTGCTCTTGACATCTGCTCAAACAGGAACCATGCCAAAAAGTGTTTGTGACGGCATTATATTTTCAACTCTGACTGAAGTCTTGAGCTTGCTGAGACAGTGTTTCAGCACAGATCTGTGGGGTGTTTATAGAGGCTGCAGTAAAGCAGTCTCCTCCTGCCCAGAGGAAAACACACAATCAAACCGCAGCGATCCTTCAACAAACACACTGCTACTATTCATCTGCACACAATGACAGAGACTCACGTCAAAAGGAAGAACTTCCACTGTAGTGTTGAAGAGCTTGTCTCCTGGGTGCTCGATGTTTCCACTGCGGAAGAAATACCTACAGACACACACACACACACACACACACACACACATATCATCCAAACGATCAAACTTATAATTCCTTAAGGAGTACAATGCAAAAGAACTGTACTGCATATGTTTCCTCATATATCATCTTATCATGTAGTTTATTTATAGACCCTGCAGCGCACAGTGGCCCCAAAAAGTATTTTGATATTTACACTACCGTTCAAAAGTCTGGGGCTGGTAAGATTTTTTCAAGTTTTTGAAAGAGGCCTCTTGCGTTCAATTTATTTAATAAAAAATATAGCAAAATCAGTAATATTAAAAAATACATTGAAATTTAAAATGCCTCTTTTCTGTTATAATATATTTTAAAATGTAATTTATTCCTGTGATGCGAAGCTGAATTTTACTCCAGGCTTTAGGGTCACACCACGCTTCAGAAAACATTCTAATATGAGACCCTGGAAAATAAAACCAGTCTTAAGTGTCAATTTTGCAAAAATAAATATCTGAAAGATGAATAAAAAAGCTTTCCATTGATGTATGGTTTGTTAGGATAGGACAATATTTGGATGAGATACAACTATTTGATAATCTGGAATCTGAGGGTGCAAAAAAAATCTAAATATTGAGAAAATCACCTTTAAAGTTGTTCAAATGAAGTTCTTAGCAATGCATATTTCTAATCAAAAATGAGAAAGTTTTGATATATTTACTGTAGTAAATTTACAAAATATCTTCACGGAACATGATCTTTACTTAATATCCTAATGATGTTTGGCATAAAAGAAAAATCTATGATTTTGACCCATACAATGTATTTTTGGCTATTGCTACAAATATGCTACTTATGACTGGTTTTGTGCTCCAGGGTCACAAATGATGATTTGCTGCTTAAGAAGCATTTTTATTTTATATTATTATCAATGTGGAAACCATCACTTTTTAAAGTATTCTTAGATTAATAGAAAGTTCAGAAGAACAACAATTACTTGAAACAGAAAGCTTGTAGCATTATAAATGCCTTTGTCACTTTTGATCAATTAAATGCATTCTTGCTAAATAAAATCAATAATATCTTAAAAAAATTCTTACTCCGCCCACACTTAGTGTCACACTAAAAAAAGTCACATTTCAAGTCAAAAAAGTCAAAAAAATGTGTTTGCATTATATAAAATATCAATTGAAGTGGCAATTTAAAGAATGACAAACATACTTTTCAATAAATACATAAATAAATCATAGAAGTTTGTTACGTTTGAAATAATAAACCAACAGATGTTGCGTATAAATTTGTGACACTTTGTGGTTGTGAAACCTTAGTGCAGTATCTTTATTCTGCAGTAAAATCAATGAAACACTGGCTGATTAAGTGTCTACAAATAGAGTTCAAATAATGAGTTCTGAGAAAACTCCTTTTGAGCACAGATGACACCTGATAAAATGTCATCTAATGCAATGACTGTCATACATATTTAAGTGTCCAAAATCTATTTTCTTCCTCCTCTATGGATCACTGTAACATGCGCAATCACAGACACGGGGCGGATTTCTCTCTATAATAATCACACGTGTAGAGCCGTGTACAGTGCAAAAGGACACCTGCGCTTGTTAAACTGTGACTCCTGTAGCATGAAGAGAGCTACTGAGCGATCGTCAAATGCTCTCATTCACACTGAGCACTATTAGCTCTCAATTAAGCCTGAAATATGCATGGACTTTCCATTAGGGTTAAAAATGTACGGATGACTGTGCCTCATGATGATTGATGCATTATCCAGCTGGTATGAGTCAGCGAGACGAGCTCTATCACACAACGGACAGCATGCTTTCTACTTCATTCATCAGCAGCAACCTTTCAAGGTAGGGCAATAAAAGCTCGTAATAACCTCAAATAACTGACACCCAAACTTGTTCATCATTCATTAGGTGTAAAATATTTACCTCTGAGATTTTAGGTTAATATTCCAATTATTTAACAACACATTTCTGTGATGTTGTTAATGGTCACGTGACATGCAGGTACACAAATAATTGATTTATTAGTTGTGATAGTGGCTGAGTATCAAAGATATTAGCAACTTTTCCTCTCTACCTGACTACATTTTAAGTATGTCGTATGTACTCTTTACTCCACTACATTTCGGATGGCACCTAACTTTTTCTACAGCATTTTATTGGCGGTACTAGATCTTGTTAATTTTTCCCTTACCCTTCACACCCAAACTTGTCAACTTGTCTCTTTACATGAATGTGAGTGCATTAGCAGCTAGTTGCTAAATGCCAGGTGTTTTATAAAAGGACACGACTGCAGCGATGAGGCTGAAACAGCACGTCCAGTGCAAATAGGATTTGGCCAGTTAATTTGACTTGATATGAATATTGGTGTTGAGGAGTTGTGGACTAGTGCTTCTACAAGTCAATATTTATGTGAGTAAAATACTTAAATACTGTTAAAATCAGATACTCTGACTTTTACTCATGTTGTATTGGAATTGGTAACTTGTCAGTAACTTTACAGTTATTTAATTAAATCAATAAGGTATTATTATGGTGCTGTGCCATTTATTTTAATTTTAGCCTCAATATAATTCTTTATTAGTTTTCTATAAACTCACAAATCCCCGTCTGCCACCTTCCACCAGCTAATGATATTTAGACCAGCTGGAAACCATCTACCATCTTCCAAAACACAGTTATCAGCCTAAAATGGATTTTCCAGGAGGGAGACACAAATATCGGGAAAGATTTTCTGATTAAATTGGACTGTTTTTGATGCTTTTTGAAAGATAAATATTGAATGAACTAAATTGGATACATTTTTCAAGTGAACTCGTTGCAAGGCATTCTAGGACATATGCAATGCTGCCTTTTTGGCTAAAAGATGGCATCTTCAAGGACAGCATAATCATTCAGTCTACTGTTTGGCATTCATGAGGGTGAAACACAGAGAAACCTGAGGCTTTACGTGAGAATCTGTGTCTGTGTGTACCTCTCTACTCGGACAGGTGTGAAGAAGCGGATGCGTATGAAGTCTCCCGCCACAGGTGTGAACGCCCAGAAGAAATCCTCTCCCAGATAGGCCTTCTCCAGCGTGAAATGCTGGTACGTCTTCAGACTGGTGGTGACCTCAGCTAGCGGGTTAGCGTGACCTTTATGCAACGTCTGCTTTCCGAAGTCTTTATCCTGACCAAAAAAAACAGAAGTACTATATAAACAGTGTTTGGGTATTTCTTCAAATATAGGCACTTTAGGTCCTTTCAAACTAAATATTTCAACCATTTTTTGTTATATAAAGTTACATTAAAATGTTCTGATGTATTTTTCATGCCTTCATCCTTTTATTTTACTACCTTTCAAATGCCTTTAATTGTTAGATTTAATTGTTCCAGATTTTCAGGCTACGTCCAGTAAATCTAAATATGGTGTTTTCATTTCAGTTTCCAACAGTTGCTCGTCCACACTGCAACATTTGAATGAGGTCAAATCACCTTATTACACAAATGTGAAACATTATAAAAGCTCAGAGTGAGATGATAATAAAAGACCAGACTTAAAGTTCTCTCGCCATTCCTCTAGCATGATCATTTCTTTAGCTAATTAACCCACCAACTATATCACTGGTGCTTCCATATTCCACAACAAAATCATAACTTCATGTATGGTCTGAACAGCATTTACTTTCTTTTTTTGCCACAGGACATCAATTGCTAATAAATGTATTTGTCATCTTTGCTGGAATGTAATATGAAGACTGAAGAACTTCATTAGTTAACTAAAAGTCAACAATATTTCTACAGCATTTATTAATCTTAGTTAATGGTAATTTCTACATTTACTAATGCATTTTTAAAATCTGTTAATCAGAATCAGAATGAGCTTTATTGGCCAGGTATGTTTACACATACGAGGAATTTGTTGTAGTGACAGAAGCTCCACAGTGCAACAGAAAGACAGCAACAGGACAGGACACAGATAATAAAAGAATAATATACAAATATCCAAATAGGCAATGTGTAAATGAGTTATATTAGTTAATGAAACTACGGTATTTAACTGTAAATTTAAGTTAAAACTGTAAAACCTAAAATGTTGTTACCGTATTTTTTACGGTAGAATTCCGGCAACCACAGCTGCCGCTTTTTTACCGTAAATTTTACGGAATTTTTTTTACAGTGTAGCTTCACTACAGTATTACTAAAATATTTAAACTTACATAAAAATATTTAGTTTTTTAACAATCCGCTTAAAGAATTGCCAAAATTATATCAGGAAAATTATGCTTCTATAACAATTGCAAACTTTACTGGAGTCCATAGGAACCCAGGCCTCCATTTTTGTGGAGAGTGTGCAATGACTTCAAACCACAAACTACAGTGCCAAAACATGCCAAAGGTGGATATAAAAAACATAAATAAAAGAAGCCTAGGAAATGAATGACTAGAGAGGAAGAATAAGAGCAGTGATTGAGGCAGGCATTATGATAAACGTAGGGGGAAGAATGCAGTGAGCAGGGCCCTCAGGAAATGGACCGTCAGATGTATTCAGCAGGCGAGAATGAAAATCAATACGACACAGAACGGGTGGGTCATACGAGCGCTCATCGCCATGGCAATTCCTAGCGCTCTTCATTTGGAGGGAATAAAGACAGAGCAGGGACACATGCTGATTTATTAGGATATGAGCTCTTATCAGCTGCTTTCTGGGTACTGCTATTTGCAATTTGAACAATCTGAAGAGAAATTAACACAGTCCTGAGGCGGACCACTCTGCCAGAGGGTTACAAATGTATAAATTTATTACACACACATATAAAAAAAAAGAAAATCTTATGCATAAATAAATATATTTGGTTAAAAAAAAAAGACCACCTTGAGTTTCTGGATCTTTCCAGCGAGGGAGGAGTGTGTTCCAACATGCTGGAAGAGAGACGGTTTAAAGCGGATGCGTAGGTTTGCTTTCTGCCTGTCACAATGTTTCTGTGGGACACAAAGAACTTTTAGATATATTATATAACAAACACTGCACATACACTACTACAAACAGAAGTCTCCGATCAGAAACTAATTATCCAATGATCATTCTGGCCACTTACACAGTGCATTTAAAAAAGAAATATTAGAAACCGGAGATGCATCAATGTCTGATCATTTTTATTAAACCACCTTTCAGGCACCACAGCAAAGAAGATCTCTGAATCATCGTCTGTCGCGGCACAAACCTGTTTCTGGCATTTTCTAGCACCTCAGTTCACACAGAAATGAACATTCTGTCATCATTTCAAACCCATAAGAGTTTCATTCATCTTCAATACACAAATTAAGATATTTTAATTAAACCTGAGCCTTTTCTGTCCCTCCATTGCAAGTCTGCTATACCATGCTTCAAAAAGTTCATAAAGACATAAAATCTTAAGCATCAAGCAAGCACACTTAAACTTGTGCTCACAGCATTTGATGTAGTTATTTGTGATGATCAATGATGATTATCCGTCTCTCTTCAGAACACTTGGTTCATTTTACAGTGTCTTTTTGTACTTTTTGAAACGATAATGTTTTGGATTAATGGATGTTCAATTGAGAAGCAAAAATATCTCAGGTTTCATTAAAATATCTTTATTTGTGTTTCAAAGATGAACAAAAGTCCTATGGGTTTGGAGTGACATGATGGTGAATAAATTATGAATTATCTATATAATAATTGTTCCATTCTGTTTGGTTCGCACTCTTTGGATTTAATGTGATTGGGTTTTCCTTTTTGGAAGATAGTCGACAGTTTTAGTGTCCAGTCAAACACACTTGCCTCGTCCCTCAAGGTCATGATACTACAAGGTAGTCATTAGAAAGATCATTTATTGCTGATATTCCTGTATGTTTACTACTGAAACATCACAGTAAAATGGTCAAACATTCCTAACAAACCTAATAAATATGAGATAAAATGACAAAAAGAAGAGACATTACTGGTAACACTTTATTTTAGGGTCTCTTAACTAATTGCTTATTAGCATGCATATTACTAGAATATTAGCCATTTATTAGTACAAATTAAGCACATATTAATGCCTTATTCTACATGACCTTATTCTACATCCCTAGTCCTACCCAATCCCTAAATTTAACAACTACTTTACTAATTACCGTACTACCTTAAGCAGCAAATTAGGAATTTATTGAGGGAAAAGACGTAGTTAATAGTGAATGTGTGTTCCCTATTCTAAAGTGTTACCACATTACTTGTTCTTGTAGAGTTCACTCCTGAAAGGATGATGATGAAGAGTTTATTTGGAAAAACCGATAACTCTGTTTTTAACCATTTTCAAAAACTGCAAAACCCAGTTTTCAAACTGCATTTGGGTTATTTTGATTAAGTAAAAATAACATTCAGCTAAAACAATAAAAACATTAGTTATAATTTAGGGCATGATTGTGTATAGCTATTATTGTTGCAATAAAAATAATATGCATATTTGCTAATATCTCAAGGAGAAATGCCAATAACAACACATAGCTATGGCTTGACTAATCATTTTTTAAAATCTTTACACATATGTTAAGGACAGACACAAAGATAATGATTCATATACTGAATGAGTGAAACAAGTGAGACAAATAATGATAATAATGATGATAATAATAATAATAGTAATAATAGAAAAGCAAAACTGTATCATTCTTACCGCATCTTTTTCTGGATTGCACACCTTCACCCACATGATGTGGTCCAACAGCCAGTCAATGGGCTTGTCTTTGTAGAACATTAGCATAAACTCCACAATCAGCGGCAAGTCTAATGACTTGAACATTTTACCTGAAACGAGCAAAGCAGAGTCATGACTATCAACCAAATGAGACTAATAACATCAGCTGAAACACATTCACCCCTGAGGGAGGGAGGGAGGGAAAAATCAAAACTCGTACAGATTTACACTTTCAACAAGCATTTAAACAAGGAACTCAGGGGAGGAACGATGAAGGGCAAAAAACATTGAATAAAATCAAAAGGAAATAGGGCTCTGAGAGTAATTACATGTTCATGTTAACGATTCAAGGCTCTTTTACAAAGGTGGTGCAGCAAGTAACTTTAGATGTTCTGCGTAAATTACAACATTTTTCTTAAAACATGAGATTAATTCAATTCATACAATGAAATTGGATCAGATTCAGGGGGAAGGATGTTATTTTTCTCCATTGCAGCATTTTTATTGGCTTCTAATTAAGTTTTTCAAAGCTGTTTAGGTCACAGTGGAACTGACGTGGCCATTTCTGCTGGCTAAGGGCGAACACTCAGTCAGTAAACCAGCTCATTTTTGGTAATCTATAATAGAAGAGACATCTGTTTTTTTATGCATTATGAATTACTGTCCAACATCAAGCACCCGGACAGCATCTCGCACAGAAACATCCTGCCTCTCCGGATGTCAAAACACATCAGCTCTGATCTGACGGCCTCCATTTCCATCCATTTCATCCCACAGATCAGTGTTCATGGACATGAAAACATGGTTCTGTTCCAAACGGCATACAGCCATATACTACACTGAGTCTGTAGTGTGCCAAAGAGAACAGAAAGTGAAGTGTGTAAATTTAGTTTTAAATGTTAAAATACTTTCTATTCGAATTGCAGTTTGCAGAGACAACCAAGTAAGCCATTCGTAGCCTGATGTCCCTGAAAAGTTTCTGAGGTGTTACCAAAACTTTTCATGCAAGAACATTATTAAACAGTAGAGAGCTGCCGTGTATAGAAGAATAGGACAACATTAAATAAAGAAACATTAAATAATTTAATAGCAAGTTTATATTCTATTAATTTATAGAAATCCAAGGCATTCTTTTTCATTAATTTCATTGACATCCGATTTCAGGAAATATTCTTATGCAAAAATTATTTTCCAAGCATAATAATAATATTATTAATTGCTAAATCATGTGTTTCATCTATCATGTATATATCAAACATTACATTTTCCCTTATTAAAAAAAAAAAAACTGAAATTTAGAAAATAACCGGCAAAATCCTCAGAAAGCCAAATTTACGATTATAAAATAAAAAATGTAAGAGCAATTGTTAAAATCTAGATGGTACCAAAACATTGCATGCTCGTTTAAGCCTGACAAGCCAAACATGGCAACACACTCAGGGACTATTTGTTTTCTAGCCTATGGAAGATGGGCAGAGTGTTCAGGGAAACCTTCATGAAAACCATTATTTTTGCAGTTCTGTTCAGAATTGACACACTTTAGCTTTAATGAAAAGCTGTTTATTTAGAAGATTCTAAATTGAAGCCACTGAATAAAGTATGAAAAAATATGACCATGTAGCATAAAAAAGTTGGAATCATTTATAGTTGCAGACTGTTTAATATATTATATTATTTTTAAAACAGTAGCTAGTACACAATATGCTATACATTATGTATGAAAAAATTTGATGATCATCCATTCTGAACACACCGGTTCAACTCTGAGATACAATGCTTATTAAAGTTTAGGGGTTTCAGGGAAGGTAAAGAGGTTTGGTAGGGTTTAGTGAGAAGTTTAGTATCATCAGCAGGATCACTCATCAGTGCATGACCCACCCACAGGCTAACATTGACCATCAGCGCTGGAGTATTGATCTGAGTACACACACACACACACACACACACAAACACATATCCACACACACAATTAATGAACACTGAAAGCACAAGTCAAACAGAATGCTATCCAGACACAATGGTTTAAGATCAATAATTAATTATAATAAATATTTCAAGAAATAAATGTATACACTTCAATAAACTCTTTATAGATCTTTTATGGTATAGAGAGATTACACAGCCCTACAAGCGTCTTTGCTTTTAGACATTATAAAATCTTCAGCTTTCCATTTCTGAAAAACTTTGGCAGCTATTCAAGGTTGTGTGTGTGAAATAAATGTTCTCTGTATCGAGAGCATGTGCCAGTTCACCTTCACGTCGTCCCTGAGAAGTGTGGCGGCAGCTAACACAAACACACACACACACACACACACACGCACGCACACACAAACACAAATACACACGCACACACAAACACAAACACACACACACACACACACACAAACACAAATACACACGCACACACAAACACACACACACAAAGGCTAAACCTACAGGGAAACAGCCTTATCTGAAAGTCAAATCAGTATTCACCTCCACATTTATTCAGAGGCAGATTAAACATCCCTCAGTATTTGTCTTTCTTTCTTTCTGAGTACATTATTACAGGTGTATGTATCTTTAACTTACTTAATCAACAGTTTCTTTACCTCAGATATTACTGTAATTCTGTGTGTAATTCTTCTCTGACTGTCATTTGTAGTCAACATGAAATCAAAACTGATCATATTTACTTAATGCATGTTATTGATCTTTACAATTATTCAAAATAAAGGTAACACTTTAGAATAGGGAACACTATTCACTATTAACTTGTTGCTTATTAGCAGGCATATTACCAGCATATTGTCTGTTTATTAGTACTTATAAAGCCCATATTAATGCCTTACTCTGCATGACCATATTTTAGATCCCTTAATCCAACCCCATACCTTAACATCACTACTACAACAACTACCTTAATTAAATAATAATAAACTAAAATAAATGATAACTACATCGATGAAGTTACAAACCTGCATGCTTATTATGAATGGAAAATGGGATGTGAACAGCATTTCAGTTTGACTACAGCAGTGAAATGTCTGAAGGGGTTCAGGTTTAGCTGGTCTATGGTCTGGTTTGCCCCTGCTGGTAGGCTAAATGAACTGAATCTTATGTGGACAAAAAGCATTTCCATTGATGTTCATTCAAAAGTAGCCATGTTATTTTACTAAATAAAATTTACATTTGGCCTACCAATGGCTTAAAGCTGACTTTCTCATATGCAAGTTCACTGTGCAAAGTATTTTAATGTCCAAACAACTACACTCCTCTCAGTTGACATTGTGTTTAAAACTCTGGACTAAGACAAGAAAGACATAGTAAAAGATTTGAAAGACACAGGAGTCTTTACTACATATTTCTGTATCAGGAATATCTCTCTCCATCTGAAAAATGCAATGCAAGACATGCCTGAAGGTAATCTGAAATGCATGCAAACAAGCTATAATTTTGATGTGTGTGTGTGTGTGTAGTGTTTTCTTTAAAGGGGTCATATGATGCGACTTCAAGTTTTCCTTTCTCTTTGGAGTGTTAAAAGCTGTTTGTGCATAAATAAGATCCCTGAAGTTGCAAAGACTAAAGTCTCAAAACCAAAGAGATATTCTTTATAAAAGCCAACCCCTCTAAAACGGCTGATTCAAACATGCCCCCGCACGTCTACGTCACAATGTGGGAAGATTGACAAAACACCGCCCAAATGTTTACGCAAAGAAAGAGGGTGTGGTTTTTATTCTGGCTGTAGTATTGTTGCTGCCGTCGGCGCCATGTCCTGGAGACGCTGTGTTTCGCTGTGAAAGCGAAAGGACTTTGTTTGGGCTTCCAAAAGAGGACACAACTAGAAATCAGTAGTTATACGATCAGTATATATACAGTAGTTATAATAAGTTTTATTTACAGCACTGTTCCAGAACAGTTCAAACCAAATATTAGAGTGTGCGCAGCGCATTTTACGGAGGACTATTTCCTGAACCTAGGAGTAACGTTAGCCTGCCAGCTATGCACAAAGACTATAAAGTGGGGCAATTCCAACTTTTCAAGGACAGTCTGGTGCTTCTGACTCACAGCCTGTAAGTATGTTCTCTTATTTAAAGAATTTGCCACTGATGATTCAAACGTGAGTTTAGAGCAGTGTAGAGTAGTGCTTGTTGTTTGTTGTTTCTCCGATCACAAATGCAGACATGGAGATAGTATAAGTCATTATAATCAGTAATTATGTCCCCAATGTATGCAACAAATGCCTCATTTATAATGGGTTTTATTGTTTTTGTGTTGTCAGCCGGGACATGGCATCACAATACGGTAAGGGGCGTAACATTTCCGTCACATGCTTGAGGTATTGGGCCAATCACAACGCACTGGATAGCTGGCCAATCAGAGCACGCCTCGCTTCTCAGAACGATGAGATTGTAAAAATCGCATAGAGGAGCAACAATAATGTACAGTATGTGGAAAATAATGTTTTTTTTTTTACCTTAAACCGCATAAACACATTGCATTATACCAAATACACAAAATAATGCTCTTTTTAGCAACGTCATATGACCCCTTTAAGAAATCTCTTATGCGACCCAAAGCTGCATTTATTTAATCTATTATTTATATAACATATGTTTTTAATTTATGTTATGGTAAAGCTGAATTTTCAGCATCCATAATTTGAATACGCTGATTTACCAATTCTTATTATTAATCAAAAGTTTTTGCTGCTTAATATTTCTATAGAAACCATGATAATTTTTTTCCTCAAATTTTTGAATGGTATTATACTATGGTTTCCACAAAAATATTAACAAAAACTGCTTTCAATATTGATAATAATAAGAACCATCATTAATAACGGAGTATGAAAATCAACATATTAGAATGATGGATGCTGAAAATTCAGCTTTGCCATCACATTAATAAATGACATTGTATAATATATTCAAATGAAATATTTCACAATGTTACTGTTTTACTGTATTTTGAGCAAATAAATGGAGCCTTGGCAAGCATTAGATATTTCTTTCAAAAGCATTAAAAATATCATAATTATATATATATAGTATATACATATATAAAAGTTTCTGCCAGGAACATGAATGTAACGCCAATGTAAAGAGCGTCTTTGTGTTTACACTGGTGTGTGTGTGCATGTGCGAACAGCTCGGTCGAGGCTGCCTTCCTGCTACCACTCCAATTAGCAGCTCATGCGGACAGGCGGAGCGAGGCGTGATCCTGTCCGCTGCAGAAGAGAGCCACAACGCTGACTGACAACAGGAAAAGAGAGATTCATCCAGACGGATTTGTTACGCCTGCAATCCCCGAGCTGAAACAGGCCGACTCCACAGTGGAAAGATTTTTGCATTCACAACAGGACACTGGAAAGATCTTCACACTGTGATAGCAGGGAAAATCATTAACATATGAATTTTGAGAGACGATGATGATGTATGGGTTTATGTATTTAGGGTGGTTTTGCTAAGGCAAACATTACTACTGCTGTTGCTCATACTCATAATGCTCAGGGACTTTATAAAAACACTAAGGATATATATTAAAGTTTGGTGCATTACTCCTTCTGTAGGCCTAGTGTTTTTATTCAATTTATGATGGTGCTGCAAGTTAAAGCGTTATATATTTTATTTTATACTACGGGGCCGTTGAATGCTTGAATCTGATTGGCTGACGAACGTTCTGAGGTGTGCAATTATTTTCAGGGAAACGCACGGCGAACGTAGTTCCAGGCAGCTCTCTTGACCGCATTACAGTTCCATATCACTTCGCATAGTTAACTGTAATAACGGAAATTAGCATACAGTAGTGCTAACGTTACCTATACAGCACACAGGACTAACAAAAACAACAACATGACAGACATTTCTCACTAGCGAGGTAATAACAGCGCTGCATCTTAAAGCAGACTTACAGTTTAGAGACGGTGCTTCAGAGCACTGTTGAGGGACACACAGAGGTAGCCTAATTCATACAAGCTCTCTCTCTCTCTCTCTCTCTCTCTCTCTCTCTCTCTGTTTCTCTTTCTGTGTCTCTGTCTCTCTCGCTCTCTTTCTAATAACTTCATTATTAACTGCATTAGTCTGCTATCAACGGCTCAAGCCTCCATTGCCAGCTTTAAAATGACGTTTTGGAACTAGCAAAAGAGTCGTTGGATGAGATGCGGAAGAAATAATCCTACTCACAATAGCGATTTAAGTAGAAAAACCGGACGAATCCCTTGAAATATATCATCTGATCGATGTCTTGAGGTGTGGCAACCGTAGTATAAGCGGAATAATTGACTCCGGACCGTTGAATTATTAGAAAAATAATGCACACCCGAGGTGTAACGGCCGGTGTGGCATAACCACCTCGGGTGTGCATTATTTTTCTAATAATTCAACGGCCCGTCGTCAATTATTCCTTACATAATTGTACAATGATATCATATTTTGTACATGTAACTTGGCTTTAACAAATTTACCATTAATACAGATGCTGCATCCATTGCGCCCGAACTAGGAGTGTGTGATATTGACGAAAAAAAAGTGAAAATGATAGTTAAACAGTGTTTTGCTAAGAGTGTTTTTTGCTGGTATCTCGGTTGGTTAGGCCTGTCATGGAATATTAAATATGACACTAAAACCACCAGTAGGTGGCGGCAAGTCCCTGTCTGAATGTCTTTCAACTCATTCTATGAATGGATCACCGAATAACTGATAACTGACTGTTCAAAAACAGATTGATTTAGGAACGAAACACAGCAGTGCTGCTCTGAGGTGCAAAAATGCTCTGTTCTGGCTTTGTCTGGAACTATTTCGTTGGCTAATCAGAAAAAAAAAACATGGTGTCTAAATTGTAACACATTCAGCTTGTTGAACTATTGTATAAAATTAACATTACATTTAAAAAGGCTTGTGTGATATTACGTAAAGGGTTAGTTCACCCACAAACTCACCCTCATGTCACTCCAAACCTGTAAGACCTTCGTTGGTTCACAATTCTTCTCCTTCGCGTCACCCTAGGGTGAATTGTTGAATAAATTCGTTAATTTTGTTTTCTTTGCGCACAAAAGTATTCTCGTAGCTTCATAAAATTACGGTTGAACCCGATGTTACATGGACTGTTTTAATGATGTCCTTGCTACGTTTCTGTGCCTTGATGGTGTTAGTACCCTTGCCGTCTATGCAGGGTCAGAAAGCTCTCAGATTTCATCAAAAATAACTTAATTTGTGTTCCAAAGACGAACGAAGGTCTTACAGGTTTGGAGCGATATGAGGGTGAGAAATTAAATGACAGAATTTACATTTTTGGGTGAACTATCCCTTTAAATATATCAAATCTTATAAATGTAAAAAATAAAAACCCATACAGGGATATTTTCCTTTCATAACTTGAATTATAGATGCATTCTTTTAGGGTTCATCACGCAGTGAATGCTTTTGAACTGCTTTTGTCATTTTGCACACTATTAAGAAGATAATCAGCCTATCACGCACCCCTACATGTTCTCACTGACATGCCCTCAAATCAGAAACTCTGGGTTTAAAGAAAGTTTTCCACCTGTGATAATGACTTTGTGGTGGTGTTCATTGTAAATGAATTTTTCTGACATGACTTGACAAGCACAAGAATCTTAGCAATGAAATAGCAATACAAAAGCATAACACCTTAGCAAATGCTCAAGAAATCCCCTACAGTAGGAACTACTACGGTTTCCAATATTACCCATAAACTCCTAACGTGGTGGTGAGCTTAGTATGGGGGCAACAGCTCTTCACAATTACTTCAGAATCTGCAAAAATGTAGTTGTGTGTGTGATTGTGTGTGTGGGTGGCTGAAATGACAGTGCACTGAAAATGTGTGTGTGTGTGTGTGTGTGTGAGTGTGATATGGGCAGAGAGCAGCAGCAATCACAGCTTCAGTGCTGCTTTGGGACCTATTAGAGTAAAAGAGCAGAGAAAGACTCCAGAGAAATATGTGTGTGTATGGGTCTGTGTGTGAGACAGAAATGAGCTGACTTGAGAAAGGTGTTAATACCCAGAACTGACTGGGTCATACGCTCTGGTGTTCAGTGCAAGAGTGTGAAATGCATCATGGGGATTTATCTTTGCTTTGGCAACCTCATCTGGCTTGGCAGCCTAGCTTAGATTATAAAAATAATCAGAACTCTTGGTCAGGGCGGGCAGGCCCGAGACGGCAAAAAACAGTTCACACCAGCCTAACATGGTTTAGATGTGTTGTTGCTGCTTCAAGATGCCCTACCAGCTCTAGACCGCTTCACCAACACGGTATACAAGCAGGAAACTAGGTCCACTAGCAGACAGTACAAAGTGTCAACCATCTAGACCAGCTTGGACCAGCTAGAAGCCAGCAGGGCAGGTTATCTTATGTTGGTCATCACATGAGCTGGTCATGAGGAGGAACATGACTAAAACACATGAGCTCAAACCCGATCAAAAGCAAATGGATCCCAACTGTAGCCGATCCCAGCTGAACTGAAACAAACAGACTTGTGTTTGCCTCTTGACCGCAAAGGCGAGGCTGATGTCAGAACGGTTTGTTTAAATTTAGTCAGCTAACAATGAACAGTTTGTTTGCAGTCAGATCTTGTGATGGAGTAAAAATACCCATTGAACATGTATTTGAGAACTTGTCAAACCCACACAACATCAGTCAACTAGGCAACACAGATAATCGGTTGCTTTAGGCATCAAACATTTGACACCATTTATTTAAGTTTATTTAGGAACACACTTTTATTCATTGCTAGTTCATGATGTATTAATTAAAACTAACATACATAGAAGAAATGTGAAAACAAAGATTATCCGATTTACTCAGCCGTATTATCTGATCTATACAACAAAATTGTTTTTCTTTTAAACTCGACTTCTTTATTTTCGATTAATGTAATTCTCTATGTGCAATCTACTAGATTAAATTATGTAGAGCGAATGTGAACCAATCTAGTACAAAAAGTGATTTTTGATGTTGACAACTGAAACTGTAACTGAAAGCATGCATGGGACTTAAATTACGAGTAAAATGTTGAAATTAAGTTTTATTTTGAAAAATATGGGAAAAGAGGGAGACTTGATAGCACCTAATATTCCATTATGTTGGGATTTAGAACGATTTTTCGCTGCAGTGAAGAGTGGAGCTTTTGCTTAGAGTGAGGACAGGTAAATAATAGAGGATGATTTTGCTGTTTTACTCAAGGAGCATTGAATAATAAATCACTAATATGTACTTCTGCTAGCTAACAGTTCACGGTCATGGGTTCAATTTCTTTGGATAAAAGCATATACCAAATCCACAAAATGCCTGTGAGGATCGGTTGCTAAGTGCTGGTGTTTTCCTATGCAGTGCTATAGACCTCTTTGTCATCCTTGCATCACCTGATTTAAACAATCACTCCCTGTCTCAAACAGGTGTTGTTCAGATATAATAGAGTTTATGCCGTTGTCATTTTCTCTACTAACTTGCCGACTCATTGGCCCAGTGAATAACCACTTCAGTGAATAACCACTTCTCTAAAGAGAGAGCTCTCATAATCAATCCTTTTCCCCATGCCATCCCCTGAGGCCCTCAGCCAGCTTGACACAGCACTGATCACCATCATCAACATAATTAGCCTTCATATCAAACACAGATCATAAGAGAGCAATTATTTTGGTTGCCATTTCAAAATGAGCTTCAGAGGTTTGATTTGGAGAGGGGAGAGTTTGAGACTCCAGTTTCTCTAATTGAACCCCAACTGACTGTCAAGACTTACTGTACTCAGAGTTTAGACGCTGTTAGCCAAGTTAAGCTTATGGATGAAATGGATAAAGCATTGCAAAATGTCTCAAAAGAACAGGGATGGGCAATTAAAGAAATATTGGCTCTAAAAAAAATACAGTTTTGTATATACTCCTGTTGTGCAAACCCTGTGTAACCCTTCTTTCTTCTGCAGAACACAAAAGGAGGTACTCTGAAGAATGCACTACTCAATCTTTTGTGAGTGAATTATTCTGACCACTTTTATAAACTGGATCAGCTGATTGGATGAACGACTTTCAGTTTGTTTCTCACAGAACCGCAGCTGATTGTGTGGTCCTCCCGTCACATGCTTTCATTTACTGACATTGCTGTGAAGATATAGTTGTCACAACATTGAACAAAGGACTCAAGAACAAAGGTTGGTTACTGTACTTTATTGAAAGGCTCAAAAGGTTAGCTTCAACAGTCTGCTGGTCACTGACCATCTTGGCAGATGCAGAACTGGTGAGAAAACACTCAGGAGAAAGGGTCAGTAACCAAGCAGGAGTACAGGCCACAGTTGCTGGGCCAACAAGCAGCCAACAGCAAGGAAAAGCGAGCAAACTCAGAAACACCAGATGGGCATCAGGGAGAGAGTAGGATAACTGGACAAAGAACAGGCAAGACGAACGCGACAGGACAAGACTAGACAAGGCTAGACTTTTACTAGAAAAACACTGACAGGTAACGACCAACAATAATCTGGTGAAGAACTGAAAACCCTTGTGACCTAAATGGCAGAGAAATCAGAGCAAGGGAAAACAGGTGTGCACCAATACACACCGCGCTGATTGCAATCACAAACAGCAGAGCATGAGGTGAGAGTGGGGAATGAAAATACGACTGGGAATAATAGGAGGGATCAAACCTGGCTCATGACAATAGTGTTCACACTCACACCATATGTGACCCTGGACCATAAAAGATACAGCTGAATAAATAAGCTTTCCATTGATGTATGGTTTGTTATGATCGGACAATATTTGGCTGAGATACAACTATTTGAAAATCTGGAATCTGAGGGTGCAAAAAAAATCTAAATATTGAGAAAATCGCCTTTAAAGTTGTTCAAATGAAGTTCTTAGCAATGCATATCACTAATCAAAAATTAAGGGTTGATATATTTACGGTAGGACGTTTACAAATTATCTTCATGGAACATGATCTTTACTTAATATCCTAATGATTTTGGCATAAACGAAAAATCAATAATTTTGACCCATACAATGTATTTTTGGCTATTGCTATAAACATATCCCAGCGACTTAAGACTGGTTTTGTGCTGCAGGGTCACATATAACCAAAAAACATGTTTAACTATAACATGCTGTGTAGTGTAATTTAGTGACGACATCATGTGTGTACGTTCAATTGCTGTATTCTATACTTTGTTTTGTTGTGTTTTCTCTGTTTTACGCCGTGCTGAAAGTTGACAGGGTGAAGCACAGTACACTCATATGCTTTTATAATTAGTTTGTGTCAACCCATGTCCATTTTGTCCATTGTAGTCACTAACAATGAATGTTTTCTGAAGATTTAAAAAAAGAAACATGAAGCTTATAATTTATAAATGCACCCACGTGCATTACTCTGTTAAAACTTTTATTTGAGCTGTAAAGCCATACAATTTGTAATTGTATTCCACACAGAAATTTGCGGGTGTTTTTTTGAGTGTGCGAAAATGCCACACATAATACTGCTTACATTATTACATCTGAAAACACATACTATCGTTCAATGGTAAAGTGTGTGTTGTAATCAACATTTTGCCAAAAAGCTGTCAATTGAACTGAACATGTATTGAATTCAGAAGATGCCTTGAACATGAATCTCCCGTTACATTATTTTGACAAAAACTAAATCTGCATCCGAATGTTTCGGTCCCACTTTATATTAGGTGGCCTTAAGTACTATGTACTTACATTTAAATTACAATCATTTGGTACAATGCACTTATTGTGTACATACATGTTTTTTTTATTTTTATTATGTGTAATTACATCTGTAATTAATTTCTGTAATTACCTTTATAATTACACTGTTGACCCATCCCTTACACCTTAACCCACCCTTAAACCTACCCATACCACCAAACCTGCCCCTAATCTTACCCATATCCCACCTCAATAGCAGAAATAGTGTTTTGCAATACAGTATGACCACAATAAGTACATTGTACTTATTTTTTGATGTAAGTACATAGCAGTTAAGGCCACCTAATATAAAGTGTGACCAATGTTTCTTTTAACATAGTTGATGAAAAACAGTATGTGGATTACTATTTCAACCACTAGCTGTCAATATTACATCCTGCACCTTAAAACAGTAGATGAAAAGTACCCAGATGACCTGCTACATCCGCTGAAGCACAGATTAACACTTTACTATCTTTGACTTTAGTATCTACTCAGACGGTTTGCGATTTTGAATCCACCTAAAGTTCTGTTTTTGCATAAACTGGCATAAACCGCAAAACGGTAAAAACAGTATCATTTAAAAACAAATGCAGCAATAAATTCATTATTTTCTCTGACGTTTGTATAGTCTGTTTCTAGCTCTGTCAGGTTTGGGTCTGGCTCTTGTGTCACCACGACTCTTGGAAATTGCTCTTGGTGGAAACTAACGTGAACTTTATATGAGAGGTGGTGACAATTCAGTTTCACAGAGAAAAAAAAAAAATCACTTTCTAGTCCTATACAAAGATGAAGCATTGAAAAGATTTCTTTCATTAGCGACCTCAACAGTTCATCCACCTCTGGAGACCGAACAAGCTTTAAAAGTGGTTTATAAGGTTTGACGTCTATTATGACAGTTTTCATCTGGTAACAGTGAGAAGGATCTTTCTGTTTGGATGAATTCAGTGTGAGTTTGGCTGTGCTCTAAGGGGGAGGTTAACACACACCGACAGCAGTGTAAGACAGTCTGCAGTCTGAGTTTGAGTAAGACTCACCGATGAAGCCCAGCTGGGAGAATTCAAGAATCATCCACTCCTCTGACGGCTGCTGCAGAGCGAAATTCTTCATCGTGGTGAAGTAATTTGGCCGTGCAACAATGTCATCCTCTAGCTGTGTGAGAGAGAAAGAGAGAGAGACAATGCTGAAGGAAGACAAGCAGCTGTGAAGTGGATCTGAATCATTTGCAAATAATCGTCAACAACTTCAAGTGTCCAGGTCTAAATGATTCAAAGGTGTTTCATTTTGTCTAATTGTCTAATTTGGATGTGCATTTTCTGTTCAGCCTAATGTGAGAGGAGAAGAAAAGGAAATCAAATGGTTTTTTACTAATACAACAATCTTGTCGGCTAAATCCAATCCAATCTTTCTGCTATTCATTATATAAATATAATGTCAAAGTTTTATGCAACAGCATTTCTGCACGTGAAACAAAAAGTGCCACTCTTATTGGTTGGCCACTTTTTTGTTCACAGTGCAATGGAAAAGAGGTTGGAACCACTCACATTGATGGCATTAAATAAAACAATTTTGTTACTTGATAAAAAATAAATGTTAACTAAAATAAAATATAAAAAATTAAGCATTTCCCATTTAATAACACCTGCCTCATAAAATAGCGCTTGTCTAAATGGATGCATTAACAGTCATTCATTAAAAGTAACATCTTATCACAGAATTTTTCCACCAAGCAAGTCAAGTAAACTTTATTTATATTGGCTGTACACAATACTCGCTGGTGTCGTGAGTGGTGCAGAAAGTAAACACTTCTTACACACTGTGCTTTAGATGGCATCTGTGCTTTAGACTGTCACTTTTTTAAATGCATTTTCTTTTCTTTAAGCACCCATGTTGAGTGAGCTTCATGCATGTAATGGGAGTGCTAAGTAAAAATAAATAAATAAATAAATAAAACTCAAAGTGGATTTAGCATTTTGAACACACTCTACACATGATTGGGAGAAAAAAAAAGAAAGGAATTTTTCATGTGTTGGCTTTATCTAAAACACCCACAAAAAAACTGATCATAAAAGAACAAGCTACAAAAGAAGTGCAAAAGTGGCCTCAAAGATCATCATCTTGTCTTTATAAGAGCTTTCCATTTCCCCTGGAAGCCATTCCCCACAATTCCCATAAAAGAAATACAAGACAAGCTGTCAGGGTTTATTTCGACCACATTATAACTTATTTACTACATGCAAAAAACACAAAAACAAAACAAAAAAAGAAACATTATGGAACCACCTGAGATGATCGACCTATCCATTCAAACATGTTCATGTTCTCTCCAAATATGACTATCTGTTCAGTTCTAATATGCATAATCTTAATCTTACCTGTACGTAATACGTCCCTTTAGTCTGGGCATACATCATCAGGAAGCAGTAATCCAGGTTCTGCTTTGTTCGCCATCTGCAAAAACAATCAGCATTTGCTTTAAAAAGAAAAATACACCGCCACACATACACAAACCAACAGGTTGAAGATAATAAAAAGTAACAGAGACCCGCTGTTTACAAATAAGAGGACAGTGAGTGATGGATTATTTCTGGCAGTTGCTGTTTGTCGAGCTACACTGATATTCTTTTAAAGTACTGAGCTCAAAAACTGGCAACAAATGTTAAAAAAACTCCTTCAATTTAAATATTGCACAATGACATGTCACACCAGGTTTGAAGTCAGTTGTCTTTGTTTCTTGCATGTCTCATCATCACTGATGTCAAATTGATGAGTTTTGATGTGTGACATGGAGCTGAACGAACATTTGAGAGACACAGCGCAAGGGCACATTCAAGCCCCTGGTTGGGACAATGAAGAACAAAAACGGCATCAGTGGGCATTTTTAGACCACTTTAATTTACTTGGTAAAAAGGAGTTGGCAGTTCCCAAGTGCAAAACAGCCTATTGAGATCACTAGTAGCTTAATGTGGAAGAATGCGACTTATGGTTCATGGAAATTGGCAGGATGATGACTATAGCAGGGTTAGAAATGAACTGAGCTTGGGGCAAAAATAACTCCAAACATTGAGGTATGGGGTCAGAAAATGTGGCAGTATGAGTTTGTGTTTTTAATATTTATTACATAATACCTATGACAAGAGCAAGAGTGCTGCTTTTGACAATTACCAGCATGACTGGAAATGTAATATTGATTTTATAAAACAGTTCAATATATAAGAAGTCAATATCAAGTCACATTTTAAGCATGTGTTGTCGTGTTAGTCTGTTTTTGAGCAACACTAAATTAATCTGCACTTTTGTGTGAATTCGGTGTTTTGATCGACCATACCGATTGAATGAATGATGATTCCCTTATTATGTAAAATATCATTAATATTTACATTTTCAGTTTTATTAAAATACATTTGTCCAAAAGTGATTGTCACTCAAGATGACTCAGCTCACGTGAGATGAAAAGAAAGATATGTTAGATCCATACTGTATAGTCTAGATGTTTTTCAGCCACTGACTGCAGCAAGGGTTTCTGGCATTATTTGAAGTGCAAAAAAATTACACAATAGCTTTTTGGGGGGTTAAATTAATCAAATCTGTCAGATATTTTCCAAAAATGTGAAACCCTGCAGGGTGCAAATTATCTGTTAAGAGACTTCATACGTGTACATTTACATCAGTTTTTCAACACACACACACACTTGTTTCGCTATCCTTGTGGGGACTTCTATAGGTGTAATGGTTTTTCTGCTGTACAGATCGTATATTCTATTGCCCTACACCAACCCTACACCTAAACTTAGCCCTCACAGGAGACTTTTTACATTTTTAGATTTTCAAAAAACTTCCTGCTGTGTGATTTATAAGCTTGTTTTTAAGCCATTTGGTTCACAATGGACACAGATAGTGTCCTCAAACCGTGTTTACGTTGTAGTACCCATGTCATTAAACACGTGTTCTCATAAACCATATAATGTACACCAGAACACACACACAAAATAATCTTGTGATGAGAACATTAACCCTCTGGCATCTTTTTGATAAAGATGTCTCTGCTCTTCTCCAGCATGGAAATATGCAGAAGGAAGCAATTCTATTTAATAATAATTGTATTTTACAGAACAAAATGACAATACAAATATTAATGTCTGTCTTAATTTCCTCATTTTCAAATGTTAAGCAAATTTAAAGCTACTCTTTTGCTGACAACCCTAGTGCTTATTTACTGACATTTCACTCAAGACTTACTGATATAAAAATTATAAATAAACTTTCTATTTGGAGAACTACTTGTGCACAATGCACATTTTTTAATATTAAGCCTAAAACGTGTTTTAATGTCACTATTGATGAGGATTGTATGATCTTTGAATAATTTGACTGATTTGATGACTTGAAAATGATTGATTTGATGAGTTCTGTTGGAGAGACTTTTGAACTGTTAGGTTCTGATTGGCTAGTTGATGAGTAAACCGCCCTGGGTGCCGGTCAGAGCACCAATAATGAGGAGACAGGTGATCAGCTTTAGATGGTGTATTGGCAGAGAAAAGTCGGGCCACAGATGTACAATAAAAGGTGAAGATAGTTGTGCGGTCAGTGACTAACACCTTGATATTAAATCTGCAGCAATCGCAATCACCACGAACAAACTCGAATAATCATCCTGGTGCCATTGGCTCGAACAGATCACCTGAACACAGCAAACAACGGCAGCTCAAAAGAACTGCACTGCCCTCTTCTGTCATACTACGACTACAGTTTCAAATTAAAAGTCCCTCTTGCAGGAGCCTTTAATACAGCCGCCCCCAAAGATGCCATGCATCTTTGCTTCCAGAAAGGCGACTTAACTAGTCAGTATTGGGGCTTTAAGTCTATCCTTTGGTAAGGCCGGCAGGATTACCAGGCGGGCTACCGGTCTGGTATAGACGTGATCCTTTATCTGTACATCAGCAGACCTGATATGACCATCTGGACTTGGGTAGGTCTTGATCACTTGCCCTACAGGCCATAAACTCCGAGGTAGTTGGGGGTCTACAATCATAACAAATGTCTGCTCCTTCAGGTCGGGAGGAGAGGCTTGCCATTTCTGCCTGGTTTGGAGGCTAGGGAGGTAGTCCCGTATGAACCTGGACCAGAATTGGTCTGCTAGGATCTGGGAGTGTCTCCAGTGCCGGCGACTCAACATCTCTGATTCGGGGTAAACGACTTGAGGCAGAGATCCATCAGGCCGCCCCATGAGGAGACTGTTTGGCGTCACCGGGTCAGCATCTGCCACATCTGACGATACATACCCCAAGGGTTTTGAGTTCAGGATGGCCTCTACTTCCAGCAAGACTGTCATTAAGACTTCCTCAGGAACTGATTGTGAACCCAAAACTGTGTACAAGGCCGATTTAACTGACCTTACTTCCCTCTCCCAAACTCCACCAAAATGAGGGGCTGATGGAGGATTAAAGTGGAAGTGGATCCTTTGGCGTGCAAGCTGACGCTGTATATCAGGAAGCAATGCGGCATATGCTTCCTGTAACTCCCTCTGACCCCCGCGGAAGTTTGTGCCTTGATCCGACCATAATTCTGCTGGTGTTCCTCTTCTCGCGATAAACCTTCTAAGGGCCATGAGAAATGAGTCGGTACTCATGCTAGGGAGTAGGTCTAAATGGACGGCTCTTGTGGTCAGACATTTGAAGAGAATGCCCCAACGCTTCTCAGTGCGTCTCCCGATTTTGACAAGTAGGGGTCCAAAGCAGTCCACTCCACAAGAATGGAAGGCAGGTTGGTAGAGCTGAAGGCGCGCAGCAGGTAGATCCGACATTTTGGGGATTGTCGGTTGGGCCCTCCAACGCTGACATTCTGGGCAGTCGCGTTGAAATCGGCGGACTGCTTCGCGGCCTCTGAGAATCCAATAGTATCTCCGTATTTCACCAAACAACCGTTCCGCTCCAGGATGATGTAACTGGTCATCATAATGGTGTATGATCAAACGAGTGACGGGGTGGCTAGGATCCAGAACCAGAGGATGTAACATGGAGTCTTCAATGCCTGCAGTTCTCCGCAAACGACCTCCCACCCTTATCAGACCACTGGACGGATCCATTTCAGGAGCTAGGGTAACTAATCGACTGCCGGACCTAACTGGCTTTCCTGTCCCTAACAGTTTATAATCCTCAGGGAAGGATTCCTGCTGCACCTGTCGAAGGATATGGACCTCAGCCTGGCGGTAATCCTCAGCCTCCGGAGAAGTCCCTGGAACCAAGTTGTTCCGAAGTTCTTGGGCGGTAACATCCAACAGTTCTTGCCAGGTGTTGTAGTTCCATTCATCAATCTTATCAGATGAGGGAGGAAAGGCACTGATCCCACAGAAAGTAGATTTCCGGAGTTCAACCTGGTCTATTCTGGTCTCAGTCTTAGGGATTACCGGCCATTCGTTGGGATCCTGAAGGAGAAAAGCGGGTCCTTGTGACCATCGGTTCGGTGCGGCCATGTATTGGAGAGGTCTTCCTTTCGTAAGGTCGTCAGCGGGGTTGTCCGCAGAGCCTACATAACGCCAAGAGCACTTGTCCGTCAGCTCCTGGATCTCAGCGATTCGGTTTCCCACGAAGACTCTGAAGCGACAGGACTCAGAATTCAACCACTGGAGGACCGTGGTAGAGTCTGTCCACAGGAAAATAGACTGGACATGTAGTGTTAACTCGTTTTCAAGTAACTTAGCCAACTGTGCTGCGACAAGACTTCCACAGAGTTCCAGTCTTGGAATCGAGTGAGCTCGTTTAGGAGTGACACGGGAGCGTGCTATAATGAAGGACAGGTAAGTCTGACCGCCCTGGTCGGTAGTCCGGAGGTAAGCCACCGCACCATATGCCTGCTCAGAGGCATCCGAGAAGATATGGACCTCATGGATAACATCATCCATCCCAACCTCAGGAGGGACATAAGGCCGAGGAAAGGAGATACAAGGAAGGAATTGGAGTTCCTCCTCCCATGCACTCCAAGACTGGAGGAGCTCAGGTGGCAAGTTGGGGTCATCCCACCCTCTCTCCTTGTTCCATAATTGCTTAATGATGACCTTCGCCCGAGTTGTATAAGGTAGAAGCCATCCCAGCGGGTCGTACTGGGTAGCTAGGACCTTATAGATGTTTCTCAAAGTTGGAGTCTTGTAGATCACAGGTCGGTGTTTGTAGGACAAAGTGTCTGTCTGCCAGTTCCAGCTCAGACCTAGTGTCGATTCAGGGACGTCTGATTTCTCCTGTGTCAACCACAGCTCCACACTCGCAGCGCGGGCATCGGATGGTAGATGACTTGGCACAGTAGGATCATTGCAGGCCCACTGGCGAATTTCGAATCCAGCTCCGAAAAGGATATGCCGTAGTCGATCAATCAAGTTCCGAGCCTCATCTGCAGTAGGCAGACTCTGCAGGCAATTATCGACATAGAAACACCTCTCCACTGAAAACCGAATTGCCTCATCAGTCAGGGGGTGTTGCCGGACGTGGCGTTGCAGTGCATAGGTGGCACAGCACGGACTGGAAGTTGTGCCGAAAGGCAGGACCTGCCATTCAAGAATCTTGGGTGCCTCATCCATTTTCAGGTTCCGCCAAAGGAAACGGAGTAAGGGACGGTCCTCAGGTATAAGGCGAACCTGATGAAACATCGCCTTAATATCCCCACTCACAGCCACAGGATGTTCTCTGAAACGGATAAGGACGCCCAACAGTGAGGCTCCGAGCGTGGGTCCTGGCAACAGGTACTGATTAAGGCTTTGTCCTTGGTACTGATAGGAACAGTTAAAGACAAGGCGGAACTTCCCATTGTGACTAACGATGTGGTGAGGGATGTACCAACATTCAGGTGAGGCAGGTATAAGATCGGTCACCTCCCGAACAGCTCCTGTCTCAATGAGTTTCCTCATCTCCCCTTCATAGACCTCAGCTTTTACAGGGTCCTTCAGAAGACGCCTCTCAACACTACGAAGGGTAGGTAGGACTGATTCTTTAGGTGCATTCAACAAAGGCATGTCCTTTCGCCGCAGAAGGGGTGTAGCTAACCGATGGATTCCCTCCACTTCCAAGATAAGAGTCTTACGGTCAAGCAGCTGAAGCGCCTCCTGATCCTGCTTGGACCGGGTTACCTCTTTGCCCTCCCACTGTGGAACTGTATCCAACTGCCACAGTCGTTGAACGTTCTGCAGTAACTCGTCATGAATTGGAGCCATGGAGGTTAGCAGGCATTGCTGTGGGGTAGGAGGACACCCCATGGAAGGTATAGGACCCTGGAGCGTCCATCCTAGGCGTGTGTGAACTGCAGCTGGCGCACCCCTGCCGCCCCATCGAACAGGCTCGGTTGGGGTTATGAGATGGGGCTGATCAGAGCCAATGAGAAGTAAGGGTTGGACATCCGTAAGGGTACGGATCGGGAGACCACGCAGATGTCTGTACTTCTGTTGTAGGTGTTCTACAGGGTAAGATTGGCGAGACAGGTTAAGACGATCAGCAGTAAAGGCATGATTGATCTGATAACTGGTCTGAGGTTTACACGGTGGAGAGATATGAAAGGAAATAGAGCAACCCTGAATGACCTGGACATCATCTCTCACTGTCCGCAACGGAAGGTCTTCTGGGACACCCTGAATGCCCAAGGCCTTAACTGCAGTGGAGAGTAGAATGGTCCTCTCCGACCCATCGTCAAGAAGAGCGAAGGTGTCCAAGGTTCGATCTTCATAATGCAGATTCACTGGAACCACTTTGAGCATAACCCGCCCTTTGACAGAGGGTTTATCCAGGAGTAACTTATCTGGGGAGGAATTCGTCAGGCAGCTCTTCTCCATGTTAGTTGAATCCTCCTTCTGGGAAGGACTGACATTCACTTCATGAAGAGGGCGGAGATGGATGCCTTGGCAGATGTTGCAGGGCTTTTTAAGGTCACATTGAGCAGCATGGTGGGCCCTAGCACAGCGCCAACAACGGTTGTTACTGCGAATCCATGTCCTTACCTGGTCGTTGGTAAGCTTAGCAAAGGATGCACACTGGCTCAGGTAATGCTCAGTCTTATCACAGAAAGGACAATAACGTTTCACTTTGGCAGGTTTGATTTGTGAAACAGGACCTTTCCGAGGAGCAGAAGTCTCAACCGGGAATTCTCCAATCCCATGCAGGATGGTCACAGTCCTCTTCCCAGAATCTGACTTGACATGTGAGCCTTTAGACATCAGCTCGGTATCGTAACTGTGGCACCAAGTTTCGTAATGGAGCCAGTTTGAAAGGTCATCCAGATTAGGGGTTGTGCCAGGTTGGCGGAACATATGGCGACGAAACTCAGCTCGCTGCTCAGGGGGGAGCTTACCCAGGAGACGCGCAACGTGAGACCCACAACTCAGCTCCAGCTCACCGTCATGTCCCAGGGTTTTCAATAGGCCCACTAGTGACTGCACCTGGAGAGCAAACCTCTGGAAGGCTGAGATATCACCTCGTTTTATGTCAGGGCTCTCAAGGACACTAGCAATCTTCCTTAAAGCTAGCTGATGCGGTTGGCCAAATTTATCATAAAGAGCTGCCATCGTATCAGTGAATGGGGTAGGTGAGTGCAGGTAAGCATCCGCTATCATTCTAGCCTCCTCAAACTTAAGGTGATCCATTAAGATCTGATACTTGAAAAGTTCAGTCCCGTCGGGAGGAAGCAGGTTCATCAGAGCTATCCGGAGACGAGCAAACTCACCAGGATCTGGCCGGCTGAACTTAGGAATCGAAGGAGAAGGTCCCCTGTATACATATTCAGACCCAGAATAAGGTGCTACAGGACGCCGGGCTCTGCCTTCGGTGCAAAGACTTTAGGATTCGAATGAGCCGGTACCGAAATGAATCGCGGAGAAACAGGCACGGTTGTGCGGTTAGCAGGCAAGGGCATGGCCGCAGATGTGAGTAACTCTCGAAGCTCTTTAGGGGTAGGAGGTGGGGGGAATCCACAAGTGTCAGGAGCATAAGGCTGAGGAGGGCGTGTTTCAGTAGCCGGGAACACAAATGAATACTTCCTAGTCTCTGGCACCACAGGTTGGTAGATAGTGGCACCCATATCCGACAGTGCAAGGTCACCCACCTGGTTCCTTAAGTCAACGTCAGGCTCAGGCCATGGCGGTGGAGGAAGATCAGCAAAGTTTCCATCCTCCATTAAAGGTGTGGATTCATATCGCCTCACAGGAGGACTGGATAACTGCCATGCCGGTGGCTGTGCTAGTGAGAGATTCTGGTCTCTAGCTTGACTAAGGTCAGCTCGAAGGGACTGAGCCACTTGAACTAATTCTCTCACTTCAGCACGGACTTCTCTCAGCTCCTTCAGGTCTGCCTGGAAAGCCTGATGAGTCTGCATTAGCTGTGCATGTTCATGACGTAGGTGCTGTAGCTCGCTGTCGTGTGCAGAGGTAATGAAACCAGCCGCTTGAGGTGAGAAGAATGATGGCTGATGGCATTCAGCATGCTGTGAAGGCTTATAACTTGAGGACTTGATCTGTGAGCCATCAGAACAGACCAGGTCACCACCAGGGGAAGTGGTGTATGGCTGGAAGGATGGTGGAGGAGTCCGATGGACAGGAGTCTCCCAGGGGTGAGGGACATCACACTCAGCAACAGGTCTGCCTTGAGTATACTGTACTTCATACTGCTGTAGGTAAGCAGGAGGACGTGTATGGCGTTTAGGGCGAGCACCTCCAAATATCTCTTCATCAGGATCCATTATATCAGAAGGGAATACTCATCCGGCTCGAAGGACCACTTTGTTGGAGAGACTTTTGAACTGTTAGGTTCTGGTTGGCTAGTTGATGAGTAAACCGCCCTGGGTGCCGGTCAGAGCACCAATAATGAGGAGACAGGTGATCAGCTTTAGATGGTGTATTGGCAGAGAAAAGTCGGGCCACAGATGTACAATAAAAGGTGAAGATAGTTGTGCGGTCAGTGACTAACACCTTGATATTAAATCTGCAGCAATCGCAATCACCACGAACAAACTCGAATAATCATCCTGGTGCCATTGGCTCGAACAGATCACCTGAACACAGCAAACAACGGCAGCTCAAAAGAACTGCACTGCCCTCTTCTGTCATACTACGACTACAGTTTCAAATTAAAAGTCCCTCTTGCAGGAGCCTTTAATACAAGTTCTATAACATTATTTGAAAAATCATTTTATACAAATTGCACCAAAAAAGTACAACTTCTTTAGACTTTTAACTTTTAAAGTTTTCAGAGGTTAAACAATATATAGCGAGAGAGAGAGAGAGAGAGAGAGAGAGAGAGAGAGAGAGAGAGAGAGAGAGAGAGAGGTAGACAGTCAGATGGATGGATGGAGCCTCTTTATCTCCTGATTTCCTCTCTTCCTTCTGTAAAGACATACATTGACTTGTTCCCTATGCTGCTTTCAGTGCCCTGCTGGCTAAACCTATATGTGGCCTATTTGGAAAAACCTGTGAAATCTGGTCAGCGACACTATCCCTTGACATACAGATGGCAGATTTTCTCTTTTTCCCAGATGTGTGAGAAGCCACCAATCCACCCAGGGTCTCTCGAGGATACATCTGTCCAACTTTATCAAATCACACGCCGCACACACACAAACTCTAGTGCAGTCACGCAATGTCAGATTAAAACACACTAAGACTCGTAAACTCATTTTGGTTGTTTACAGACCGGTCTAAATCTTTAACCACTAAAAGACTGGATTTCATTTAAAATAATGAAAATTAAATGAGTTTGATTTAGTGTGTAAAATAGAGAATTGCACTCATGCCACCAAACACTGAACCAAATGCTGAGGCATTTGATTAAACACATGCAAGTTGTCCAAACGTGAAACACTTGAGGAATTTATCTTCTAAATATAACCACCACCTAGCCAACAGTAAAAAAAAACATGAATATTTGAAGTACTACACTGAAAATAAATTAATAGCAAATAAAATTTGTAAGCTGCACGCTTGCAACACATTACTAGAAAGAAACAGATCTGGTCTAAAAGGGATTTGTATTTTTCTTGGCTGATTAGTTATTGATTTGTGTCTCTGCTTGATTGGTGATGGATTCATCTGCCTGTCTGATCCAGCATTGATCTGTTCATCAGGGTGCTCTGGGCTGAACTGGTTGGCCGGTTGAGATCTGACAGGCTTTGAGTACAAACAGACGTTAATGAACATATTTACTTGCATCAGTCTCCACGGTCCTGACTGTTTATTTTAGGAGAATGTGTCTGTCCAGTATGGAGCGCTGCTGTTTTACCTTAGACAGAGATGTGACTGCAAAATTAGGTTGTGTGTTTCATTTTAGGTTCTGAAATTTCAATTTGGGATTATGTTTGTTCTTGGTGTGAGATCTCAGCAATCACGCAAATGGCTAAAATCATAGTTCTGTAATTATACTTTCATAGAAGATCCTCCAATTTTCACACCGGGGTTTCTCTAATGTTTTTGTCAGCCGGACACCTTAGATGTCAAATATTTACTTAAAGCCCCCCTGAGATTTTAAGATAACATTTAAATAATTTAACAACATGTTCATGGATCTCCAGTGTCAGGTAATGGTTACATGATATGCAAGTAAATATATAAAACATTTGTTTTTTGAGTAAGTGTTTATTTTGACTTTGTAGCTGGACTTCCAAGTGGACTCAAACCTCTTTTTAGCTGTGATAGTGTCATGTGCAGAGATAGACTTTGCTACATTTATTGTAAGCTGCTGAAAACACAGGAACATGAGCTGCTCAAGTGTAAATTCACTCTGAAACATGCAGTGCATCAGACTATACAGTTACTTCATTAAATCACAGCATTCGATTTGACAACCGCACTAAGATAATGTATATCGGGATTATGATGCAGCCTCATTTATTTATTTTAATCTTGCATTCAGTATAATTAGTTATTAGATTTTTATCATCTCATGAACCCCAGCTTGGGAAACCCTTGAATTTCTGACAGGAATGAAAATGAGGCTGTGAGGGACAGAAGTCCCACATGGATTGTACTGAAACATGCCAATTGTTCACCCGATGAAACCTTTAAGTAGACAAATAATTCAAAATTATGAAATTAATTGTCACATCTTTGAATTCAGCACACAGTGGCACTGTAAGAGTGAGTGACAGACAGCACTGATGTGACAGGCTGCAGATAAGCAGTGTGTGTGTGTGTGTGTGTGTGCGCAGTGGCATTCTTTTGTTTAGTTGTGCATTTGTGTTAATTAAACTGAACTGACAGAACAGAGATGCTGGAAGTGTGTGTGCACTCATGAATAATGCATAAAGAAGCCTGACCCCGGGGGAACACGCGCACACACAAATAAAGCTCATTTAAGTTCAGGCAGAACTTTCTGCTCAGCAGAGAGCACTTTCATAAGACCTGAAACACTAGTACATGAACACAGACGCCTCTAGCTAACTCAATTTCACACATTTAACGTTGCAAAACGGATCCATACACGATTCATAAATGCAAGTTACCTGCAGAATCGAAAGCAGCGAATGTAAACTGCTTTTCTATACATGTGATCACTGTGTGTGAAAATGGATATGAAGAGTTCATTTGCAAAAACACTACAATTCTCAGAAATCATGTTTTTTAATTGTGCATTCCAATTAATCTCCATCAAACTGCAGTTGGGTTATTTTCACTAGGTTAAAAAATAACTTTAAAAAAACTAACACAATACAAACATGATAACATAATAACAAACATGTTTTTTGAAGTGATCTGTTTTTGCAAATAAACTTCATATGTTTTCCATGCTGAGTCACTGTATGTGAGACGCTAATGGCTGAGATGGGCAGCTGTGGCTCTGCGTTCACACTGATGATTCATGGCTAATTGCAACAAAACACACACACACATACACACACACACACACACACACACACACACACACTGATGGGATGAGAAGGGTTTGTCTACAGCAGTCATATTACCTGACCCGCTCTTTAGGGTCACCAAACGACTCTTTGAGGTGAGAGAAGTCTGGATAGAAATGAATGGAGGGAGAGATGATCTCCAACAGCCCAGACTGAATCTCCACTGGAAACCTGAAACACATGCAGAGAGAGGAAGGGCGGGTGAATGGGTAAGTATGCTAACACAACCCTGTCATCATTTACTCATCATTCTGTTAAAACACAAAAAAGTAGTTTAGTAAAATGTCCAAGCTGCTCTTTTCCATACACTGAAAGTGAATGTGACTAGTGTCAAGTTTTGAATAATGCAGAGTAACATTTTCAGCAAATCATGACTTAAATTTGAGTCTGTTTTTCCACACAAAGCTATTGTATGATTTCATATTTAATGGTGTGTTTGTCTCTCTTGGAGTTGGACAGGACTAGTCCCAGCTGAGTGTGTGTTTGTGTGATGCATCTATAAATTACAATTTTCATAAAAGTCATTTCTGTTAAACATCATTAAAAAAGAAGGCCTCACTTTAGTTTAAGGACCAATTCTCACTATTAACTAACTATTAACTATGATTTTTGCCTCAAACTCTAATTAAGGATTACTTAAAGGATCAAAAATATGGTCATGCAGAATTAGACATTAATATTTGTTTTATAAGTACTAATAAACAGCTAACATGTTAGTAATATGCCTGCTAATAAGCAACTAGTTAGTAGTGAGAATGTGTCCCTAAACTAAAGTGTTACCAAAAAGAAATAACAGTTTTGCACCAGATAACAATAAAGTTTTTATAATTTAGAATCAGTTCAATCTTCAATTTGTGTTTAAATTTAATTAAAAAGTTTTGGTAATTTTTTTTTTTTTTTTAAACATGTCTACATAGTTTTTATTCAATTTATTGCACTTTTATTTTGAGTTATTTCAGTATATCAAGTTAATCAAGTATATCAACAAAATTACAATTTTATTTCAGTTATTGTGTTTTTTCCCTCCCAATTAGCGGATATGTTTTTTTCATAGTTTTAGTTCACTATGATAACACTATTGTGCACCCACATAACACACCCATTAGTAGACCGATACAGTAAGGGGAGAAATAAAATCCAACAAAAGCAAAGATCTAAACAAAACACACACACACAGTACTGTTCCAGTGTTGTAACTCTGTGCAAAAACAATGAGTATAAACACAAGCACATGACTAATGTGGGACAAGCAGAACGAAGCAGAGGAACTCTAACACCCGGAGGATGGACTTTCCCTTCTGTTTCTTCTGCTATTGTCCTCAAAAAGCATGCGAGTGAAGGTATGTAGTCACATGATCTCTCAAACACATAAACACACATGTAACGCAGATTGTGGTCATAACATTAATGAAAATCAAGGGTACTCACAGGCGCTTAAGGTTGTCAGCAACACTATTTGCATATTGTTGATCCGTCTGCAAAACAAAGCAATAATCACTGGTTTAATAAATGTTCACCTTTGGGCTAGACAAGTGTTTGCAGGGGTTTTTTGGATGGATGTTTTAAGTACAATGTGGATTCGCATTTTTTCTGCTTTTCCTGCTAAAGAGATTATACAGTCTCAGTAGTCAAGAGAGAAACTTTAACTGTCCAATAATGGAAGCAAACGGCGATGAGCTGCTAAAGCACTTTCCAGCAGATGGATTTCACTGTTCAGATTTGTTCCAAACGCAACTGGGAGTTTCCACAAGGGGCACTATAGTCGTCATTAAAATGAACAGAATTACAGTTGGTTCTTTCCGTAAGATCATTGTTTTTTTGTTTACTTTAGGTCTTGCAGCGGTTTATGCATTGCTTTATTATTTAAATTTTGCTATGCAAGGATTTGCTTTAAAAGTTTGTGCTGTATTTAAATAAAAGCCACTTTATTATGAATGATTTATCCATCTTTAAATTCATGAGGTCAATCTTTATAATGGGGAGAAAATACTATCACAATCATGTTGACTTTAAAGGTAATCGCACACCGAGTCCGCAATTGTCACTAGCGTTTTTCTGTTTTTTCGTATTCCTCTTCTTTTCCTATCAAAATGCATGCTACGGATGCAAAAATGCAGAAAACCGAACCCGATCTGAATTTGTTTTTTGACGGACGAACGTTTCAGAGGCAGTGTGTAAACGTGATTGACACAACGTGAGGTCGTATTTATTTTTTAACGTGTGAAAATTTTGGACAAAAATTTCGGACTCAAGGTCTCTGCACAAAATTTTCGTCCCAAATTTTCACACGGTAAAAACATTTTTTTGGATCAGGTTCAATTTTCTGCGTTTTCGCATCGTTGGATACAATTTGATGGGAAAGGATGGGGAATACGAAAAAACGCATGCGAAAATTTTGGACTCTGTGTGCAATGGCCTTTAGTGTGCAATGAGTTTTAGTGTTCAAATACTCTAGGGCTGTTCTGAAGCACTATTAATGTTCCCTATTGTGTCAAATGGAGCCAGAACAGTCAAACTCAAGGACAGCGTACGAGGGCATAATGTGAGGATACAGACACTGCGTCAGTGTCCATGACCTACCGGACCCCTCAAATCCTCATTACTTCCCACAGATCTCTCATGACTAAGTCATTGTTTTTTAAAATATAAGAGCGACTCCTGAGACAGGGAAGAGATGAGGAGGAAACACCTGCAGCAACTTTGACCAAATCTTTCGATTCCAGAGAAATGGGAATTGCTGCTCTTTCAGAAAAATAGGAAGCTTGAGAATTGTGACTTATAACGAGACGAAAAACTCTGACCCCTTTTACTGTCACATAAGCTATACTCTTCATAACGGTTCAAAGACAGAACAAAACGACAACACTCAAAAAGACTCGGTCATATAAAACAAATCCTTTTAAACCCTCTATTCAAAAATAAACCGAAAAACGTATCCATGTATCCACGAGACAGTTCAATCTAATCAACAAGATTTTTACATTTCCTGATGAAAATGTGAGTGGTGCTTTCCGTGGGAAAAAAAGGCCACAATGGCGCTGCTATGGTGTTCTGAGTGGTTTTCAGTTTGTTGCTATTCGGTTCAGAGAGGATTTTTAGTGTGTTGCCATGTGCTTTAGTGTGTTCTGAATGGTTTTTAGCAAGCTGGTGCTCAGTAGCAGAGTGCTCCGAGTTTATTTTTTAGCATATTGTTTTTCAGCTGCTAAGGCATTCGGAGTGTTTTTAGCATGTTTAATAACCAAAACAATCCAAGGTTCTTATTTAGCACAGTGGCTAGACTAACAAATAAACAGACACCGCCCGATCTAAATATTCCCTCACAATTTAATAGTAATGATTTTATGAATTTCTTTACTGATAAAATAGATAACATCAGAAATACAATAACAAATGTAGATTCTACTGCGTCTAGTATTTCAGCTTCATTCATCGCACCCAAAGAAAAACTGCAGTGCTTTACAACTATAGGACAGGAAGAGCTAAATAAACTTATCAGTGCATCTAAACCAACAACGTGTTTATTAGATCCTATACCCACTAAACTACTGAAAGAGTTGTTGCCCGTAGCAGAAGAACCGCTTCTCAATATTATTAACTCATCGTTAGCCTTAGGTCACATCCCAAAACCATTCAAGCTGGCGGTTATTAAGCCTCTTATTAAGAAACCACAACTAGATTCTAATGAACTGGCAAATTACAGACCCATTTCAAATCTTCCGTTTATGTCAAAAATTTTAGAAAAAGTTGTGTCTGCTCAATTGTGCTCCTTCTTGCAAAAAAATGATCTCTATGAAGAATTTCAGTCAGGTTTCAGGCCTCACCATAGTACAGAAACTGCACTAGTTAAAATTACAAATGACTTGCTTCTTGCTTCAGACCAAGGCTGCATCTCATTGCTAGTATTACTTGATCTTAGTGCTGCGTTTGACACTATAGACCATGATATACTCATAGATCGACTACAAAACCATATTGGTATTCAAGGGCAGGCTTTAAGGTGGTTTAAATCATACCTGTCCGATCGTTACCACTTTGTTCATTTAAATGGAGAGTCATCACAATTATCACCAGTAAAGTATGGAGTACCACAAGGATCAGTCCTAGGTCCTCTTCTATTTTCAATATACATGTTGCCTCTTGGTAATATTATTAGAAAATACGGGATTAGTTTTCATTGCTATGCTGATGATACTCAACTATATATCTCAACAAAACCAGGTGAAACTTCTAAACTATCTAAGGTAATAGATTGTGTAAAAAATTTAAAAGATTGGATGACCAATAATTTCCTCCTATTAAATTCAGATAAGACAGAGATATTACTTATTGGACCAAAAAACAATACACAGAATCTCTTGGATTACAATTTACAACTAGACGGATGCACTGTCACGTCCTCTAAAGTCAAAAATCTGGGTGTTATATTAGACAGCAACTTGTCCTTTAAAAATCATATTTCCCATGTTACAAAAACAGCATTCTTCCATCTTAGAAACATTGCCAAGCTTCGAAGCATGCTACCTGTTTCTGATGCAGAAAAGCTAGTCCATGCATTCATGACCTCTAGACTGGACTATTGTAATGCACTGCTAGCTGGTTGTCCTGCATCTTCAATAAACAAGCTACAGATAGTCCAAAATGCAGCGGCTAGAGTTCTTACCAGATCAAGAAAATATGATCATATTACCCCAATTTTACAGTCTCTGCACTGGTTACCTATTAAGTTCTGTATCATTTACAAATTATTATTACTTGCCTATAAGGCCCTAAATGGTTTAGCTCCTGCGTAACTAACTTGTCTTCTACCACGCTACAATCCAACCCGCTCCTTAAGGTCGCAAAACTCTGGACTTTTGGTAGTGCCTAGGATAGCAAAGTCCACTAAAGGAGGTAGAGCTTTTTCACATTTGGCTCCTAAACTTTGGAATAGCCTTCCTGATAACGTTCGGGGTTCAGACACACTCTCTCTGTTTAAATCTAGATTAAAGACACATCTCTTTAGCCAAGCATTCACATAATGCATTTTATAATCTTGTACTGTAGTATATCTGATCAAATGTACATTATTATTATTCTTTAGCTTGGGATGAACAAATCATTTATTTTTTTATTTTTTTTTGCTTAGATGGAACAGCAGCTACGCTAATTATGTTTCTATTTGTCTCTGTTTCTGCCACGGGATTAACATCCCGTGGTAATTAGGAATTACAGAAGCTTCAGTCTGGATCCAACCCCTAAATGATCTGAGATGACCGAACACCTGAGAAAAGATAATGCCAACCCCTCAGAGGACCTCAGAGGATGCCAACGCTCAGACAACATACAGAATTACCAAATGACCACTGGAACTAGTTGAGACCTTACAATCTGACTTTGCTGCAGTTAAATTGAACTGCTGGTTTGTTGGCCAGAGGATTTTGATTTTGATATTGTGCAGTTGCTTTGACACAATTTACATTGTTAAAAGCGCTATATAAATAAAGGTGACTTGACTTGACTTGACTTGACATGTTGCTATTTGGTTGCTAGAGGGTTTGGAGTGTCTTTAGTGCTGCTGCTGATGCTATACATTATGTTCTAGGTGGATGCTTACCTCAAGTCAAAAGAGGCCATACCCACAATGCAACATTGTAGGATCTAATACTTAGAGTCAGGGTTATTTTGAGCAATAGTATCAACACTAGAGATTTTGTTTCACGCAATCAAATGAACAGTAAGGATTTCCTGTGAGACATAAAGCACATCTTTCTCTGCAGTCTGATGTTGTCTCAACACATTTGCATCTACAGAAAGACGAACCATGCTGTATATCAATGAAACTGACTGGCATGCATCTAAATTGTGTATGCAAAGTACATGCAAATGGGTCTGCTTGAATCCAAATAAGTTGCAGGTGTGTGGAATGACAAACACTCAGTGGAAAGCAAAGAAATGTGACAACGGAGTACTGCACATTTGTTTAATTCAAATAACTCACTCACAGTCACAGAACGTACTTTATTACTGGTCAAGGAGTAAGTTCTTTATCAAAAGCCGCAAATTAATCAATATAATCTGAAGTAACTATGAAGTAACTAAGTAAAATGTGAGTATTAAATATGATCCGTCAGGCTTTTGAGGAAATTTTATTACTAAGAACTTTAAAACTATAAAATTACAAAATATCTAAGACATAATATTGGGAGATACAGAGTAGCAGCTGATATTTATATGCATTTTATGTAAGCTTTCTGTTGTACTGTTATAAAAGATATCACTGATTTACATTACAACTATAAGAATTTCTGGCAACTGCACCAAATTGCATAAATTTTGTGCTCAGTTTGGGCCCAGTAATAATCTTTTGTGTACCACGGAAGTGAGTCAAACCGGTTTGGAATGACATGACGGTGAGTAAATGATAACAAAATGCTCATTTTCGGGTGAGTTTTGCCTTTAGCATGGCGTACAGCAAACCAGAAAGAAAAATATGATTCAAGAAAACACAGAAGAGAGATATGGACTCCAGTCTGGTGGTATTACATACTCGATTACAATAAAATGATATGTAGCTTGTGCTTTAATCTCAAAAGTAACACACACACACTGTCTGAATTTCATTGCCGGCAGATACTCATGAACTACAGTCAATGTTAATTAATGTGAAACGGCTCAAACACACTCAACAGTGTACAGTGTATCTAAGGCACAATGTCCTTGTGATACAATCATCTCAGTGTGGTCAAACACAAAATTATACTTTACTGCAATTATCCTAATACATCTGTTAAGTATACTGTTATCTAAAGCAAATCTAATTTCACTGCTCTTTCATAAAAACGTCATAGCAAATAAAACACTGCCCATAACAGTAAATCTCACAGAATTCAGAACCAGGTCCATTTCATCCCCAAATCTAAAAATAATAGACAATACATTTTGCATAAAAAATAAATAACTGCCCTCTCATCACTATCATTTCAAGTAATTATTTTAATAGTAATTATTTGTTTCTTTTAACAGTTTGCTCTCTCTGAAATGTATTGTGTGTAATGGGGCATAAGAAAAAATCGAATATTGCTGAATATTGCCGAATATTCATTACTTGCGGCGAAATATGCCCACTTGTCTACTATATAGTATCAGACTCTGATAGTAAATGACAAAGCAATTCATACACTAGACAGTAGAGAACATAGTGCATAGTATAAGTGCACAGTATGTCATTTGAGACACAACTTATGTTAATTGGGCTGTGTGGACACTAATGACCAGTGTTGGGGAGTAGTTAACTACAAGTAGCGACGCTACTAACTTAACTACATTTTTCAGTAGCTTGGCAGTAGCTCAGTTGCTTTTTAAACAGTGTAGCTTTTCCAGTAGCTAACTACTTTTTGCAGCAAGTAGCGGTGTAGCGCGAGCAAAAGCTACATTGCGTTTTGTCGAGCCTGCGCGAATCAGCGCGATGCAAGGATATTCTTCTTGTTAGATTACAAACTCATTTTTTGCCATTACCGCCACCTGTTGTTTAATCACGCATCTTGCGGCTAACGGTTCACTGACGTACAGAAGTGGGTTGACACACCCATATTATCCATGATGGAGCAAGACGTGGCGGCAGATTTGGAGGATGGAGAAACAACTAACGTTAATTACCCATGGCCTTATTTGTCCAAGTTCATGTCTCTCAAAGAAACGACAAGTAAAGGTTACACTTTTTGTAACAGTCTGAGATATTTGAGTGTTGTGTGTAATAAAACAATACTCTTTGAAATCATAATTGTATTGCATTGTTTTAAACACTAAATATTTTACTTAAAACATTCCTCAGACACTTATTCAGTTATTTATAATATACGTTGTTCAAAAAAATCTAAAGTAGTTTCAATGTAGCTAGCTACTTTTTGATAGTAACTTGTAGTGTAGCTAACTACTTTTCCAAAAGGGTAGCTTGACTGTAGTTTAACTACTTTAACTTACGAGTAGCTTGTAGCTTGTCAAACTACAGTTTCAGAGTAGCTTCCCCAACACTGCTAATGACTGAACAGAAGGGCAGTGATGTGTTATTATGGGTCAGTGCTGCTAGCAGCTACACGAACCAGTATAATCAATAGAGAAATGGACTTGCAAACGGTACAGTAGCTTCTAAAAGTTACAGATTACTCATAACTTAAAGCAGATACAGTAAACTACAGTAAAGCTACCCGTTTAAAAATGTCTCTAGCTACATAAGTTATATAGTAACAAAAAGTACCTAATTACGTTAAAGCTATTTAAACAACTAATAGATTAGATGTTAACAATCAGATGACGTGTTTTTATTTAGGCAATACCACAGAAACAAGAGTACTGTTGTTCCCAAATATCAGCATGGTAGTCATTTCTGTGCTGATATTTGGAAAACACCATAACTGCCAGTGCTTTTAATACAATATTCAATAAACAAGAAGTTAATATTGAGTAATTTAGATACAATATTATGCCTACCTTTCACTTCGTTTGGAACTCTCTGGTCGAGCAACAGTTAAAGATGCTGTATGTAATTTTTTGACTGTACTAAAGGATAATAATACCATAATATGATTGCAGATATTTAGGAAACAGGCGTGTTTCTCAGAGAAACAGCAAGTTATTCTGCTTTGAAATGTGTGTTCTGGGGCCTGTACCATGAAGCCGGATTAGCTGGCTAGCCAGGTAAGTTTCAGTTTAGTTTGCGCCAACTCTGGGTTTTAGGTATCATGAAAGTGGTGTGGCTTTGAGCAGTGTTCATCGCCATAGTAACTTACGCTCCACCGGAGCAGCAGGTTATGCTCTGGTTTAGAGATATCAAACCGAAATTTGACCAACCAGCTTCAAGCAAAGTGGCATATATCTGTTGCAATAAAGCCACTCCTCCAGTTTTAAGCTTTTATTTAAAATGAATATAAACATATAGATAATATGCAATATAAATATGTTTTAGAATCAATAGCTGTAAACATGACTACATATCTATAAATATTATAAACTTTTACTTGCACTTATATGGTAAGATAAGTCATTAACTCAGGATCAAGCCCGAGTTGACAGAGAAAGTTGATGATCAGCTTCATGGTACCAACAAAGCCAGATTGGACTGGTTTGGTTTTGTCAACTCAAAACTACTCCTGTAAACCTGATTTTAGTTTTAGGTTTGTTCAGCCACCATCATGGCCCAGTTCTGGAATATCTGTTTTTGTTTTGGTCTGTATGACTCCGCCCACTGCCAGTTGAACCAATAGTATTTCAACACTCAGGGTTGCCATTTGGTGGAAAATTGGTATTGCAGCCATGGAAGCAAGCAAACAAACTGAATCAGTGATCGCAGATTCAACCCATCCTAAAATGTAAAGTGATGACTGAGGGGCTGCTGCTTACTTTGGTTTTGTTGTTTATTTATTTAATAAAAGTTTATGTTAAACGTGTGCCTGTTCCCACCTTCTTACTCCCTGAACTTGATCGTTGTTACAATTACATACTGCACCTTTAACTCTTTCCTCACCACTGACTATTTTTTTTAAACATTCTCTTTGTTTTTTGTAAAGAGAGAGAACAAAACAAAACAAAAATGTACTTCGAAATTACAACACTACAAAAAAGTAGTCTATAAATAGTCAAAAATAGTCTATAAAGCATCCCCAAGTGTCATAGAACTTATAAGCTTTATCCTTTATAGAAAACCTAATTCTTTCTAACTGAAGATACTGCATGACGTCTCTTATCCAAGTGAAATGAGTGGGGGGGGGGGGGGGGTTTGTTTACAATTAAGAAGAATAAGTCTTCGTGCAAAAAGCATCACAAATGTAAATCACAGAATACTGACTCTTTGATATTGTAGTCATCTGTTATGTTATGTTAACCAATAACATAATGTTATTGGTTGTTACCCCAAAAAGAGCTAATACTGGGTCTGGGTCCAGAGGTCTTTTTTATAATATCTGACATTATTTGAAAAATTGTGGACCAGTAAGTAATGATTTTGGGACACTTCCAAAACCTGTGCTCTAATGAGGCACCTGATTGTCCACATCTATCACAGGTTGAGTCCACAGATGGAAACATCTTGGATAGGTTTTCTTTAGAAAGATGAAGTCTGTGCAATATCTTGAACTGTATAAGTCCATGTCTAGCACATATTGAAGAGGAGTGAACCAGTTTTTTTGCATCATCCCACAGGTCTGTAATATTTATTCCCAGATCTTCCTGCCATGCTTCACGTAGATATTCCAGTGATACGTTACATTCGAGTTGTGAGAGTTTCTTCAAATATAACAGATACCACTGACGAAATTTTTCACTGGTGTATGGTAAGAGGTGCTATTATGCATCTTCTGAAAGAGTACTGAATGTATGGATCAAAACACGGCGAAGAAAAAGCAGAAACAAGCGATTGCATACGTAAGCTGATGCATATGTAAATTAACTCGATCATCAGGCATTAAACAGCATATAAATCAAAACTGCCTAACGTTACCGAATGAAATGTCAATCCAGGAACAGGACCGTGCAAGCATTGGATGTGCTGATGGAAGCGATCTACTCCAATCTGATCCAGACGTAGTCTTTTTTTCAAAAACTGCATTTTTTCAGCCTTTTGATCAAAAAGTTGTTTTTTTTTATGAACCTTACCCACATTCAAGTGTTGATAAAAAAGATTGCATGAAGCTATGATAATTTTTGGCTTTTGCTGTTCAAAAGCTGAGGCGCTGTTCTTTGTTTTGACATATTGCATGTTCATATATTCATACAACAAAATATTCTGGGTGCCATGAAAATGATCAGAAAAGCTGCCGGTGACTGGCAATGTTTTCTAAAAAATGTTGGCGTTAAAGTCAAAGCAGAATTGCACATCTCAGAGCAACAGAGCAGAGGCGTTCCAAACGAATTGGTTGGTAAATGATTCAACGACTCACTCTTAAAGAGACTTTTTTTATATACTGGATGAATCAGCGTTTTGAACAAATTGCTGTGATTCAGTGACTCCTTAATAAAATCCTTCAAAAGTCATGTCTGGCTTCTTTTGGATTTATATTATATTATATATGCCGCATATTGTGCCGTATATATGTAATAGATTAACCCACATACTGTATGATACGTGATTACACAACACACACAGATCACATTTCTGGGTCTCATAAAGAAAAATGCTACATCCTCATAAAAAATGAATCCATTCTGCATATTCTTGTCGTTATGATCTTACCTCTGCGATGAAGACGACAATCACGCAGTCCTCCTTCTCGGCCGGACTCAGCTCTGACATCAGCGAGCTCAGCGTGTCTGTCAGGTAGGAGTGCACCTCTCTCTTCACACTGGGCACCCCCATCACTATCGACACTGAGAGACAGAGAGGAAGTCACTAATCAGCCCCGTGTGCATTAATTTTGACAGATCACCACTAAAGCTTACTGTACCATTCACACATAGAGTCCTGTCTGACTGTGCATTTGCATTTCTAAGAGCTCAATCCTAATTAAAGCTGGATGGAGAGAAGCTCCCCGCTGAGCCTGCAGGACAGCGAGCGTCTCCTCCCCGCCGGGGGCTGAGGCTGTTGGACAGCACCCCAGAGAAATGTCCACTCAGACGGGCCAGAGACCCGGACACAGCCGGGCAGAGAGCCAGGACAGGAGATGGAGAGCAGTATGAGAGGTACGACATCTTTTCATGAGTCAGACAGAGAGACAATACATTTTAAGAGTGATGATATAATAAGTGTTTGGCGGATGTCGGGTAAGAGGATCGCAAAGACCCAGACAATGAAATTAACTTTTTATTTTCAGCTGCATTTTTTACTTTAATGAGGTCATATTTTTCAGACCGCTCTTCCTGATTAGATCTCTAAAATCCCACAAAAAGGTCATAAATGCACATCAGAGTGTCATTAAAATTTGGTATTACAGGATGATGACATCATGCAAGGCAGATAATAGACGCCGGAGGAATCACACAACTAAATGTGTACAATAATGTTCAAAAGTTTGAGGTCTGAAAGAAGTCTCTTATGCTCACCATACTGCATTTAATTAATAAAAAAATACAGTAAAATATTACTGCAATGTAAAAAAAATTATAATAATTCATTTGAATACATGTGCTGGCAAAATGAGTTGCAATGAGCAAATTTTTCACAATTTTCTTAAAAAAAAAAAAAACTTCAAAATGATGTATGATTTGTTGGAATCAACCAAAAAATGTCTGAGCTACAACCGTTTGAAGTCAATAGAATTCAAAATTCAGCAAAGTCAATTCTGAGAAATATGGCGTTAAAGTTTTCTGAAGGTTCCAAAGCAAAATCACCTAGCAACGCTACATCTTTTCCTTCACTTCTTTTCTTAATAATATTCACTATATTAATATAGCAATTTTTATTTGATCTTTGTTATTAAAAATTAGAACAAAGATGCAAATAAACAGCAGAACAAATACAAGAAAGAAACCAATTAAATAGTGCATTGCTTTTTTCATCTTACATCTAAACAGAAGCATTAAAGGAAAAAAGCCTGTAGGTTAGATTCCACATCTCTCCACCATCTCAGCAGATATTGATGTTTTTGCCGTTGCAGTGTTTCCTTTAAGTTCAGCGTTAGTCATAAACCACTTCACGTTAGCAGTACAATCAACACCACTCGCCTCTGAGACGGTGAACACAGAGATTCAACAATATCGCATGATCTCATCTGACAGCTGCAGGTCACTAGAGGCACCAGACCCGTATTTTACACTGAATCCGTATAACTAGACAGGCCTGCAGGAGAATGTGACAAAACATCACACGTTACAGAGAGGAACTCATTTCCTCTGGCGCTCGCACTGACCTCCGGTGCGACCCTGGCCGATGTGCACGGCCGGCTGGAGGCTGGTCTCTTTGGCCAGCAGGTGCGGCAGATGGTGGAAGATGCTGGGCAGCTGAAGAACATTCTTACTGCTGGTCACGTTCCACAGCTTCAGCTTGGTCTCATCTGTAAGGCATGACAATCATTTATCAAAGTCAGCTGGTTTAAACTACTAGCACATGATTTGATATGAATTATTACTAAGTACTAAATAAAAGTCCCGCCTCAAACGCATCGGCCAAAGGCGATATTTGAAAAATGCCAAATATCAGCCGACCACTAAACAGTACGGCCGTCACCCCACAGAAGAGAGGGGCAGGGTCAGCAGAGCTCATTAGCATTTAAAGGAACATGCAACAAAACAGGTTGCTCTGAAAAGAGTTGATTTTGAAAAGGTAAAAAGGTGTTTTTTACACTACCATTGAGAAATTTTAACCAAAGTATGTTATAGACTTTTCATTAAGACCCTAAAGAATCATATCAACTTCTGATGACAACATCTGATGACCCCTTTAAAATAATTCTGAGCATTAAAATTAATCAACTGGAAGCAAAGAAAGAGAAGAAAGCAGAAGACAAAGCTTAAGTTTATTAAATCTTTCTAGCTTGTTTCAATGCTCACATTTATACTAAATTTAGCTAATAAAAGTGACAGCTTATTGATATTCCTCATGAAAAGGACATTTTTAAAACACAGCTGACAGCTGTGCATGATGTGATCCTTAATGAATGAGCAGAGATCTGACCATAAACAAGCTGAATGAAGACAGTGCCAAAATAAATGAAAGCAAGTTTTAGCATGGAAACCACAAAACGTAGAAAATCTTTCAATATCTATTCAATCCCGAGGACTGTCACTTCACGCGCAAGCTTCATAATATGATGCTGCTTTTGATAAGCGTGAGCTCATGAAAGCACATATGATAGTTGGCTGTAAGTTATATAGTTAAAAAAGTTTCAGATATGTGACCCTGGAGCACAAAACCAGTCTTAAGTTAGCATGGGTATATTTGTAGCAATTGCCAAAAATACATTGTATGGGTCAAAATTATGGATTTTTCTTTCATGCCAAAATCATATTAAGTAAAGATCATGTTCCATTTTGTCTTTAAAATAATTCTGAGCATTAAAATTAATTAAAAGGAAGCGAAGAAAGCAGAAGATGAAGCAAGTTCATTAAATCTTACTTATGTTTCAATGCTCCGACTTTGTCTTTGAAGGCTCATTTCCCCCATGTTTGCATTTATACTAAATTTAGCTAATAGAAGTGGCAGCTTAATAATATTCCTTATGAAAGGACAAAAAAACTTTTTCAAACACAGCTGACAGCTGTGCATGATGTGATCCTTAATGAATGAATGGAAATCTGACCAAAAACAAGCTGAATGAAGACAAAATAAATGAAAGCAAATTTTAGCATGGAAACCACAAAACGTACAAAATATATCAAAATCAATTCAATCTAGAGGACCGTCACTTCATAATGTGACACTACTTATGATAAGCGTGAGCTCATGAAAGCACATATGACAGTTGGCTGGAAGCAATGGTTTATATAGTTAGAGAAGTTTCAGATATGTGACCCTGAACCACAAAACCAGTCTTAAGTCACTGGGGTATATTTGTAGCAATAGCCAAAAATACACTGTATGGGGCAAAATGATCGATTTTTCTTTTATGCCAAAAATCATTAGGACATTAAGTAAAGATCATGTTCCATGAAGATATTTTGTAAATTTCCTACCGTAAATATATCAAAACTTCATTTTTGATTAGTAATATGCATTGCTAAGGACTTCATTTGGACAACTTTAAAGGCAATTTTTTTAATATTTTGATTTTTTTTGCACCCTCAAATTACAGATTTTCAAATAGTTGTATCTCAGCCAAAGCATATTTATTCAGCTTTCAGTTGATGTATAAAAAAATTGCTCCTTTTGACTGGTTTTCTGGTGTATATTAGTATTTTTCTCACATATCATCATGTTCACTTTTTTAAAGCTATGCAATATCCACTTCAATTATATGACAGAGATGGATTTAAAAAGAAAAATCTTAATTTGTGTTCATCTGAAGAAATAAAGTCATACTGTACCCTTTAAAGAGATAGTTTAACCAGAAATGAAAAATCATTTACTCATAAACCTGCAAGACTGACTTTTTCTTTGGAACACAAAAATCATGATATTTTGTTTTGTTGTTTTGGACCATAAAGACTTTCATTTTATGAATAAAAACAGTTTAACCATCCCTTAAAACACATTCTTGTGTGTTCCACAGAAAAAAAAAACAGGTTTGGAATGACACGAGGGTGAGTAAACGATGACTGAATTTTCATTGTTGGGTAAAGTATTCCTTTAATTCTACCCCTAAAATCAGAGGGCAATGATTGGTTGACAAAGTTTCAGGATGTGGTGTTGGTGTTTATTCTCGCGGTTCTGTGTCTGACCTGACAGGCTGCTCCAGGTGCGGTTGATGTCCCGCAGCGCTTGCTTCTCAGCGATGGCTCGCTTGATTTCATCCAGCACCAGGTTGAGCTCTTTGGAGCGTTTGAGGTTCTCTTGCTCAGCGGAGTGCAAACGGTCTCTCAGCGCCAGAAATTCACGCTGGTAAACGTCTACGACATTACCTACAATCAGAACAGAGAGAACAACACTAATTGGTGGTTTAAAGTGCAACACTTTTAAAGAAAACCTGCAGCTTTTGCTTTTTCTCAACACACTTCATCAACTTCTTGCTTTATAATTTATTATAACAGCATTCAATTATCCAGTCAAAAGAACCGTTATGTTATGCATCAATAAATAAAGGCACAGAACATGAGCATGTTTCTCAAAGGTCTATATTTAACAGGGTTGTTTTTCAGATGGTAATAAGGATGACAAGCGTAAAAAATGAGAGGATATTTTGAGTCTCTCCCTTTCTTCTTCTCTGTGCCCTTTAAAGGGCTGAAACTGCACTCGTTTACATCTAAACACTGCAGTTTTCTTAGACAGGGAGAGAATAGATCTGGTGTCATGTAACCAGCCAGTCATTCATGACATTTAAACAAGTGTTTTAGGGAGGTTGCCTGTTTTCTCCATGTCTCAGGTCATAACCTTTCTTAACGGGCGATCAATGTTCCTGAGCCAACATGTACAAATCTGTTCTTTCAGCCCTCAAATACAGATCAAATGTCAATCTTTAAAGTGCATGTAAAGACATAAAGAAAATACTAATCCATTTGTTAACATTATTTAACTACATTAGTTAAACTAACAACGAAACATACTTCAATAATAACACTTAATGTTGATTGCAACAATTACTAATACATTATTAAAATGAAAAGTAGTACCTATAAATGTTAGTTAATGGACCTGAGCTGACAATTAACAGCTGTGTTTTTATTAACTAACATTAATTAAGGTTAATGTTAATTTATGCATTAAATATATTTAACAAATGCAACCTAATTGTTGTTATAAATGTAATGCTTTATGTGAAACTGACAGCACAAGATCAAACTTAAAGTCCCAATCCTGGCTGTTATTCTTGTATAATAATAATTTTAAAGCATTATTTAAAGAATGTATTCAATTAAGAATACATTTATATTACATTTAATATAAATTAACAAACAAAAACAAATGCATGCATACATAAGTGTGTGCGTAACATTACCACATAAAATACATAAATTAGTTCTATTTTTAATCTGTGCCAATGGCAAGACAAACAAATATTCCCGCCTTCAAACTCCTGCTATTGGACGATGTGTGGAGCTGCTCAGGGGCCTATTTCATAAAACAAGTTTACCAAATAAAACAGGTTTATTTCAGTTAGTCTGATTTATTTTGAACCAAATCAACTGACAATAAATCAGACTAACTGAAATAAACCTGGTTTATTTTGTAAACTTGTTTTATGAAACAGAGTCAACAGTGTTTATATTGTGACAATCAGCTTATCAATATCTTACTTACTATTGTCTCTAAGTATTTAGCTGAGACAGAAGAAAGTATTTTAACATAAAACAAATGACACTTTCACCTGTGTAGTGACACCACTGCTGGTATATAAGATTTCTCATCTGACTGAGCTCGTTTCTGTTCTTCCTTTGCTCTCAACACACTCTAGAAACTAAAGAATCATGAGGATTTATGTTTTGCGGGATAATCCTGAGCAGGCAGGCTTTTTCCTGGGAGAAATGCCCACTCTCAGCACACAACCCACACACAAACACACACCCCGTAATGCCACCGGAGTCCAAAACCCTTGTGTAATCTGAAATTACACCGCTCCACACAAGTGCAATCCAATCCACACTTCAGATTGGGGAGGAGAGGTACATATAATACCCTGTAGAGTGAGATAATCTACTGATGTACTGATGACATCTTCACTATGATCCCTACACTCGATTACTGCTGAGTGCTGGTGTCCTCTCATAATGGCGGAGAGTCAGAGGCACACCCTTATAAAGATATACACGTGTGCAGATATACACTAAAACATGTATTACAGCATATCTATTATTATAAACAAAAGGAGATGGATTCAGACAGAGTACAGGATCAAATATATTGCATAGAGACAATTAAGCCTTTAGTAAGATCAAAGACTGATAGTAAAAGATAAGCTATAAAAGAACAGTTACACAAAACAAAACACCAAACCAAACAAAACAAAAACAAACAAAACACCACATCAAAAAAATGCACAAAACAAAACACCAAACAAAACAAAACAAAACCTAAAAAAACACCACATCAAAAAATGCACAAAACAAAACAAAAACAAACAAAACCTAAAAAAACACATCAAAAAAATGCACAAAACAAAACAAAAACAAACAAAACCTAAAAAAACACATCAAAAAAATGCACAAAACAAAACATCAACATAAACAACAAAAAACAAAAGACTTTAAAACAAGCTAAACTCTCTTTATGCCAAATATAATTTCTTATTATTCCTTTTATTTTTTCTCACAGGTTTAGGGTCAGATGTGTCCTGGATATGTCTTTGAGAGTTTCATGAGATTGGCCCTCCTCATTTAAATTGAGAATCTGTACTTGTCTGGAAATAGCTGCATTAGCGTGTCATGAAGATGGCCGCCAAGTGTACCGGCGTGCTTAAAAGGGACTTTGATCAAGCTCAGCATGTCTCTGTGTAAATTGGACAAACAACAGTGTGTGTTTGTCCCTGCTGCAGTGCATGTGGCTGTGTTCCTCTTATTAAAAGGGAAGTCAAGACAGCTGTGACATCTTGCCAAGCTTTGCTGTCACACTGACACGAGAGAACAAATACAGATGAGAAATGTGAAAATGTGAGGGTGCTTAGCCTGGTTTAGTCGTCAAAATGATTTAACAGCATAGTCATGGCCATTGTGACACCTAGCGGTGCGAGACAACCTGCTGATTTAGACTGTGTGTGTGTGTGTGTGTGTGTGTGTGTGTGTCAGAGGTGAGAGAGGACCAGACGAACAGAGGTCAAATCTCACACTTCCATCTGCCTCTAATGGAGTTGCCCTTGATTCGCTCTAACATCATTTTGTTTACTTCCTTCTTTCATGGAAATCTGCTGGTTTATTACAGAAGAGAAAAAAAAGGGGCTTGACATGAAAGCATGCAAGAAAGTGTTGCCTGTAATTTACTAAATCTCACAAAGTATCTTAATGAATTACTTCACAGATTTCAACGCCCTCTTCTGCTTGCATCTTTAGCAGGTCAAAAATAATCAATCCTGAAATTCATTACTGAAAAACAGAAATCCCTGAGCAATGAAGGCTTTACAAAAATACTCAAATTGTGATAATTCCACTGCTCTGAAATGTCTTCTAATTAAAACTGCATTCATTGGGTGGTCTCCAAGATTAATGCTTAATTATCTCATTTAGATCATTATAATTATCTTAATATCTTGAGCTCATTTAATTGTGTTGGCTTGAACATTTCTGAAATGATTTGAGACAAATCTAAAAGATACCACCATGCAACAGTGAAAAAGAAACTACATTTCCACATGTGAGTGGTACTTGCACAGATATTTCAACATTGATAATAGTAATAAATGTTTCTTGAGCAGCATATCAGAGTGATTTCTGAAAAATCATGTGACACTAAAGGCTGGAGTGATGCTGAAAATTCAGCTTTTGAATTTTACAGTATAATAAAAAAGAAAACATTTATTTTTAATTGCATTTAGATTTAGTCGAATAAATCACTTAGCTTAAATCCCCTTGAGTCTCTCAATTTCCAGCTTATTGAGTATATTTTTGTCTTTCATTTGGCCTGTTCTCTTTGCTTTCATTTTGTAAAGTGGCTTGGATTCCTGCCTGGCTTTTTCATAATAGGTAAAATCCATACAGATCCTGAAACCAGATCGTTCCATCCGTTTGAGCGGAACAATGACGTATTAAATACAATCCTCTTGTACTGGCACTCTAGTCCTATAAATGATCTATCTTTATGCATACGATATGGAAATTCTGACTCTGTGTGTGAATGACCAACATCTTTAACAGGTCCATAAAGAGAATAAAGGAGTAAATGGTGAAAACAGAAAGTCCTTGGCTTGTTGAATCACTGCTGCAGCGGTAGAGTGTCAGTGGAGAGGTCACATACAGAAAGCATTTGAAAGGCCAGGCACAAGAGGTCAGCTCAGATCCAGCACACAGAAACAGACCCAGTGACATTTTCACAGGGCAGAGCAGCAGAGCAGGGGTCTCGGAGGCCAGGTCCACCACAAATAATAAAAACAACAATTCAGTTCAGGTTCATCCACAAGAAAGGCTAGGGTTATGAAAAAAACAGCTTTAATCTTGTCCAAGCGCTCAACAGGAGAAATGCATTATGTGTGTAGTTCTGTTTATACAAGCTTTGAATAATGTTTGACTAGGGCTGCAGCCGCAAATCGATAAAATGGAAATAATCAACAACAAATTTGATCACGTCTGTGCATGGAAAGCATCCAAAAGTCACAAGGCCAAAAGTTAGCTTACAGTAATGAATAATACATTTCTATGGACAAAACACATCTGGAAAAAGACCAAACAGACGATGTGCTTCAAACAAACTCAAAAGCATATAGTGGCTTGTCTGGTCAGGTTGTTTTTTTCACATGTTGTTTTTGATGCATGTTTTCCTTGTGCAAAATTTACATTTTACGGTTATATCCTGATACATAAAGGAAAGAAATTCACAGGTATTTCCACTTTGCATAAAGGTTTGTCCTGACATCGAGCGAGTCTCTTACAAACGTCACAGACAAGCATGTACGCATCAAACAGAGGGACTACTGTAATGACGGTCAAGATTATAGCCTGTTGGTTTAGTTTTTCCGTGTTTACTCTGTTCCCGTCTTTCCTCATCTGTTAATTCGTCCCACACACAACTGTTTCTGTTTTCCCTGATTACTTTCCCTGTGTATTTATGCCCTGAGTTTCCTTTGTTCCATTGTCTGGTCTCATTTATGGATGCACTTACACATACTTTCATGTGGATGTGTATTGACTTGTGTTTTCTCATTAGTATTTTCTAACGCTATTCCTGGATCGCGAATGATTAATATAACTATTACAATGAGGTATAAATGTAATCAAATTACTTATTTAATTTGGCTTTCTTAATCGAGAAAATAATTGACTATCAAAATAACAATTGGTTGCAGCCCTACATACAATAAATCAATATACACACATACTCAGCGATTGTCATTAGATCTCATTTATATTATATCAACATTACTTATAATTGCATTACATTACAAAAACACAGTCATGATGTACAAATAGAAAAAATGTAAATTTATATAGCTACAATTTAATGAGGAATGAGAACTCTTTGGGAAATGTGTTTAATTGTCATGAAAATAATGTCAAGGTTAAAAGAAATCTTAATGGTCCCAAGGAAAGCTTAATTTCTGTAAAATTGAAATGTCTTGTTTTGTCTTTTGATTTCGAGGGGAAACATTTCTACATTCATGCCACATTGGTTATTGTAATTACAGGACGACAAATATTCTGCTCTGAGCAGTACAACAACTCAGAAACGCAGAAATAATTTGTTTCTATGGCAATGCCAATGGGTCAAGGTTTGTGTGGATGGCAGGGTCCAGCAGATGCAATAACTACCACTATTCTGCCTCTTTCTTCATGGACACTCATTCAAAAGTTACTGTGTATTTTGGAAAAATGCATTTTTTGCAAGTGGAAATGTTCTTTAGGCATCAGTCCCTCAGTGTTTTCATGTTATTTTATGTGATGGTAACACTTTAGTTTGGGGACCAATTCTCAATATTAACTCATTGTGTATTAGCATGTACGGTGGCCGAGAGAGCTCAATGCGCTGCAACTTCAGAAAACACATGCAAATAAAAAAAAAAAACATTATTTGCAGCACATTTCTTTGTTTGGTTGTGTTGTGAGTATTTGCAGCGCATGCGTTGTAAAATTGTTGTAAAAGTTGTTTTCTTAATTTGCAGGTGTTTTTTCTATTTGCAGCACGTTGAGCTCTCTCGGCCACCGTAAGCATGCATATTACTAGTATATTGATTGTTTATTAATACTTATAAAGCACATATTAATGTATTATTCAGCATGACTATTCTCTACATCCCTTAATCTGACGCCATACCTAAACTTAACAACTACCTTACCATCACAATTAGGAGTTTACTCAGGCAAAATAACCCTCTCTAAGAATACGATAATTCTAGCTAGAACATGACGGCTGCCCAAATAGATTTTTAAACATCAATTTTTTTATTATTATGCTTTCTTCTTTTGGTACTGAATTTTCAGAGAAAAAAAATATATAATACAGACATAATTGTAATGCAGGACATTCCTCATGTCTTGCAGGATGTGGGACAAAGCTGTCAACTGACTTTGTTGCTGATGACAGAAATACGTTATTACATTATTCCACCTCTAAATACCGTTGCTAAATTTTAAAGGGGAGGTTGATTGCGATTTCACGTTAGTTATTGTGTAATGTTGCTGTTTGAGCATAAACAATATCTGCAAAGTTACGATGCTGAAAGTTCAATGCAAACAGAGATAGTCTTTTAATATTCTGGCAGTTTAATGCCTACAAAAACGGCTCGTAGGGACTACAACGAGTTACTTCCCGGGTTTGTTATGTCACAAACCCAGACATTTACATAAACACCGACCCCAGGAACAAGCAACAAAGGGGGCGGGGCCATGCTGCACGGCTTTAGAGGAGAGGAAGAGTTGTTGCCATGCCGTCAAAACTAGGGATGCATGAAAACATCTATTCTTATATGAATCACGATTATGTCTTCTAACGTTTCTAATGGATTCACGAGTTTCAAAATCAATGTTCTAAAACAGCGGTTCTTAATCATGTTCCTCATGTTCCCAGCTCTGCTCTGCTCTCTCTCTCTCTCTCTCTTGATCATCATCTCATCAGCTCAAATCAAATTCCAAATTTTTAAATTCCAATTATACACTTTGTGTGTAAAGACAGACATTTTTCACATAGGTATGAGAAGCGTTAAACATGGACGCACAGGCGGTTGCCGTACTGTCTTAAAGCTTTAATCAGGATAAAACCGTATATTAAAAGCTAACATAAGCAGTAGCATTTACAAATAACAGCGTATCTAAAATTATGAAACAACAAACAAAAAACATACCATTAAGAGCCGTGCTTGCACAATCCTCTTCACTAGAGGCTGATTAGCCACTGGGCCAGCTAACCAATCTGAGCCCATTGCGTATTTCTGAGGGAGGGGCTTCATAAAAACAGGAACTTATCGGAGCTTTCAAATGAGAAGGGACAGAGCGGTGTAGAATAAAGATAAGTTATGTGAAAAATTATGTGAAAAAAAGCATTAACATGTTAGACTGCACCCCATAAACACAATCAAGTCTAGAGAAAAAAAAAAAAAAGTCAACCGCCCCTTTAAGAACAAAGAAATTATGCAAGGTAACTGTGACAATAACAACATGGCATAACGAAACAGCATATTGAAGACGCCACTGCCAAGATGGTTATTTTTACATGACATCACAACAGTCAAGTGAGAGCAGCTGGAGTTTTTAAAATATAAAAAAAGACACTTCTGTTCAGCCTTCATCATGCATGTCTTCACTGAGTGCTTTATGAAATCAGACTCTACATGACTGACAGACCAGAGAGAGAGAGAGAGAGCTCCGACTAATCTTATGAATCCGATATATAAGAAAAAGTGAATAAAACATGATTTCTTCATTCATGTGCTGCTGCTGTATCAGTTTATAAGGTCACTGAGGTTTAAATGAAGGAGGACAACAAGCACAGAGTGAGTCAGATGCAAACAAGTGCAGTTACAGTAACCACTGCACATTTAAGTACAGTAGATGATACATGTGTGTGTGAATATGATCATATCGCAGATCAGAATCACAAACATATGCAGTATGCATGCTTACATCAGCATGATTTTTTTTTTTTTACAAATTGTCTCAAACAGGAAATAAATCCAAAAGAGCAGGCTTAAAATGCAATATGATATTGGCCGTTGTGCTGCAGCAGTGAATATGATATTCAGTAGCATAGTAGCAGTGGGTATTCTCCAGGAATACATTATACAGTTAGACAACAGATCGATCTGACAGCATGACACATATAGTGTGACGTCGTTATATCATGATGAGACAGTAATAAGTGATCACAGCAGTGACAGCACATAATAAATCAGTCATCCCAATGAAGTCATAAACCACTCGAGCATGTTGTTATAAAGCAGAGGGCCTATATCCCCCTTAACTGTAGTAAAGTCACTTTAATTCAAAGTCTCTTGTGGCTGCTTGCTTTTATAACACTTAGTTACCATTAACTAACAATGAGCAATACATTTGTTACAATGCTTAAATGTTAGTTAATAGCTCATGTTAGCTCAGGTCCATAAAATAAAATTAAGAGACCCAACTTTGTTTTCATTTATGTATTAGAAAATGCTGAAATTCACATTAACATTAATAAATGCTTTAGAAGTATTTTCCATTGATGTCAGTCAACTAATGTTAACAAACCACATTGTAAAGTGTTACCATTAATATTGTATAAAAGGGTCTGCCAACTGATTAAATATCAAAGACTTAAAAATGAAGAACAACACAAGCAATTTAGATCACAGGAGTCAAAGCATTAACTGGCAATAATAGCAATATGATAAACACACCAATGTTTACATTTATTACACATGTGCATGCACACAGGGTTTACGCACATATGTGTGCATACACTCGGTTAGTGAAAGACATCAAAATAACCCTGAGTGTTCAAACAGTGATCCAACACATCTAATAGCATAACATATTACATTCAGCAGAACAATCATCTCCACATTACATTATCATCCTCCAAATGAAAATAACCATCCTAATGCACCACAAACACACTCCCTTACACATCATTACACACTGATTCAGCTCGCACACACACACACACACACACACACACACACACACACACACACAGCTAAGTCGTATAAAAGCCATCAGCTCTAATCCAGCTTAGTAAACAACTAAAAGAGCCGCTATCAAATCACTCTCAAATCCAGTCTAACTGCTCTTCGCACATACAAACACACACGATCACTTTCACACACTTTTAACGAGCCGTGCTCATTGTTTCATCTCATGAGGCTGATTATGAAGCTGTAAACTCTGAGCGCATCTCCCAGCCCTGCGTGTAGAAATATGTGGAGAGACGTCTGAAGCACCTGTTCTCAAAAGTTGCCATGGAGAATTGCTATACATTGGATATGAATAATATCAAAGTGTAAAATTAAGCATTTACATGCACTACAGGGGTTTAAATCTATTTCTATTTGCATTTCTATTTACACACCCACATCCTCACACATACAGCAGCCCACTGAGTGATAAATAACAGATTTCTGCACTACTCCGCACATATTCATGCCCTCACACACACACACACACAGACACACACACACACACACACACACACACACACACACAGACACACACACACACACACACACACACACACACACTATAGCTCCATTACAGCCATCTCTCCACACACTTCACCACAGGAAGAAAATGAGTGTGTCCTGTAGGTTGCACTGCCGGGAAGCTCTTGAACAATGACGCCGTTCACCACACAAATGACGGGTGATTACCGTTAACATTAGAGAGACTTTACCCAGGAGAAGCGATCAGAGATCAGTTTGATTTACCACAAATCCAATCCATCATGCTTACTCCAATATATTTATTTCTTACAGAAATATGTCTGCATATACACATACTGTATGTGCACAAATATACATATACACTGCCATTCAAACGTTTTGGATCAGTAAGATTTTTCATGTTTTTTTTTAAAGTCGTCTCTTATGCTCATCAAAGCTGCATTTATTTGATTTATTACTGCAATTTAAAGTAACGGCTTTCTATTTTAAAATACCGTGGAATATAATTTATCCCTGTGATACAAGGCTGAATTTTGAGCATCATTACTCCAAACTTCAGTGTCATATCCTTCAGAAATCATTCGAATATGCTGATTTATTAGCAATGTTGGAAACAGTTGCACTGCTTAATAATTTTTGGAACCTGCGATGCTTATAAAAGTTAAAAGGAACAGCATTTATTCAAAATTGTAGATTTTCGAACACTACAAGTCTTTACTATCACTTATCAATTTAACACATCCTTGCTGAATAAAAGTATTAATTTCTTTCAAAAATAGAAAGGGAAAAAATACTGACCTCAAACTTTTGAAGTGTAAAATATATTGATATTGACATTCTTGATGGTATCAATAAGCCAGCATTTACTTTTTGTTTCTTTTCAATAAATGGCAGATACTATTAAATTTACACTATTCTGTTAAAAATGAGAACGACTAAAACACTGAAAAAATATGTATAACTAAAATAAATATTCACAAATGTGACCCTGGACCACAAAACCAGTCTCAAGTCGCTGGGGTATATTTGTAGCAATAGCCAAAAAAACCTATTGCTATACCTATGGGTCAAAATTATAGATTTTTCTTTTATGCCAAACATCATTAGAATATTAAGTAAAGATCATGTTCCATGAAGACATTTTGTAAATTTCCTACCATAAATATATTAAAACTTAATTTTCGATTAGTAATATGCATTGCTAAGAACTTCATTTGGTCAACTTTAAAGGCAATTTTCTCAATATTTAGATTTTTTTTGCACCCTCAGATTCCAGATTATCAATTAGTTGCATCTCAGCCAAATATTGCCCGATCCTAACTTATTTATTCAGCTTTCAGATGATGTATAAATCTCAATTTCAAAAAATGTACACTTATGACTGGTTTTGTGGTCCAGGGTCACAAATATTATAATGTACAATGAATTTTGAATACAGCAAAGATGAATATAGTAAAGTGTAGTACAGTAATGTTATTTTAAAGTACAGTCAATTTTTATTAAGCTAATTTATAATGTTTGAATTAGATAAAAAATAAAAACTGTGGATATGAATAAGACTGATTTATACAAGACAGTTTGAGAGGGTTAATAATTACATTCATATAATATATTATTTTTAGTATCTAGCATCTTCTTCCCCCAAGAAATGAGCTTAACACATTTTTATGGGTGATGAGGTCTGTAGGAGATACAGCTCTTTACCATAATCTCTCACTAACCCTTTAGTTCAGAGATAGATAATCATCTAAATCCTGAAAACCATTAAATATCCAAAGTGTTGATCCTAAGAAAATACCCTAAAAGATCCAATGTCAACTGATTTGGTGCTTATGATTGAGGTCTTATTTTTTCCACTTTTCTTTGCTAGCTTTCAAAAACTAGAACACATCAGTCCATCGTTTGTATTGTATATTATAACACTTTAATGCCTGATTTCACTTGTCGGCTAGTCAAATTCTAGATTGGAGCTGTAAGTATGCTGATATTATAAATCTAGTCAATATTAAGACATTATAAAGTCATTGTGTATCAGTAATAAGTCATAATATCAAAAAGAGGTTTCATGATAAACATCTCAAACTCTAGATTGGAGCATCAGTGAACCAATAAATATCTAAATCTATCTATATATTAAGTAAAAACACATAAGATTTATAACATACAGTAGATTTCTAACATCAGCCATAACATACAAATAATGATCAGTTATTGATAAAATGACAAACTTGTATAATTTGAAAAGTTCAGCCTCACAGATGGATTTAATAAACTCGCAGGCTCAGTGATGGGCCAGTATAAAGCGGTGTAATGGCACGGTTATCTCTTTAGCACATTTGGACATTCGCTGAGTGATTCATTCAGCTGAGACACTGGAGAAAAGGAAATCAGATTAGTAAAGACTGAGAGGGATCAGCTCTTTGATAATGGGTTATATCGGAGCTGTAAGGTCAGACACTTCCACGTTTACAGCTTTGAAACGGAGCAGATCACCACTGACTCAGCTGCTGATACAAGGGATTTATACTGTATGTGTGCACGAGTAACATAACTGAGAACAAAACCAAGTGATGTACGAAAGACGACATTCTGACAGCAGGACATGGTTGTGCTTTATCAAGAGAGCCGCAGGATTTCTCAAGTGCGTAGACTGGAGCAGTGAGACGTTATGTGTTTGAAATGGAGAGAGAGAGATGAAAGTGTGGAGGAAAGCCCTGAGTAAGGTTTTATTCTGTTATATTTCGACGGATAAAAGAGACAAACACTGAGGCCGCACTCAAGACTGTATATGATCAACACATCGTACGCTGGGGTCAGGTTTAAAAGATAGATATGTAGATAAATCTGGTTACGATAGTTAATCATTTTAATGGGGGAAATGACAATGGATTTATCTAACAGATGTGGCTACTTCTAAAGAAAAACATACCTGAAAGTTCAAATAAAATTCCACTTTTTGTCCTTTTAAAGGAAGAAAATATATTAGAAGTTTGCAATAGATTCAATTCAGCGACTGAAGATTTTTATTTGGGGAAGCGTGTCTTGTGGATTCTCATTTGCACTCCTAAAATAACGGGTCTTTATTGGAATCAATGGTTCCTTAAAGAACCCATAACTTCCATGCAACTTTTCCATTGAACAAAAGGTTCTTTATAGCAAAAAAGGTTCTTCAGATTATTCAAATATTTATTAAAATGGTTTTTAAGAACTTTTCACAGAAAGGTTCTTTGGACAATCCTAAATGGGTTTTCTTGCATCGCTACTTTTTCTTTCATTTTTACAAACATGGGTCAAAAAGTTTGAAAACCTATTTCAACTAAATATACTTTTCTGGGACTTCAGACAGACATGTCAACGGAAAAGACCAATACACATGACATTACACATACTTTTGTACATTTGTGGAATGTGTGCAAAGAAAACAATGAATATGAATTCTTCAGGTGTGTGGATCATTTCTGGATTCTCATGTGCATCAGTTGTATTCATTGTGCACGTGTTGGAGGTTATGATACTGTCTTCACTCAAAACGCGAGCTCTCTGGCTAAATATCAATATCAGGCTGCATTTACACGAAAACCTGGATCATTTCTCACATGTGCATGCAGCTTTGACACTCCATGTTATCATCTCATGTTATTTGATTCGTTAAAGTGCCAGTTTCCGTTCAGATTTCTGTTGCATGCTCCATACTAGTAGGGCTGTGAGATTTGGGGAAAATATCTAATTGCGATATTTTTGACAAACATTGCGATTGTGATTTGATTTGCGATTTTAAATTTGCAAGTCAAGCTTCAGCTCAATATAGTCAATAATGTGCAGCACAGTATGGGTATCGTTACCCTGCTGAAAAAAACAACAAAAACAAAAGAAACCATCACAGAAATTCTTACAGTTTTCATTAAAACCATTACAAAACTCCTTTTTGTTTTGGGCATTATTTCTTCAGGTGATAATAGCAAATCTGCATACCGGAGAAGATTAAAAACAAAAACTAGAAAACAAAAAATATAAATCACAAATTTTCACAAACACATATTCTATATCTGGGTTACTCAACAGGAGGTGGAAGAAATGATGCTAAATACAAATTATAACAACACAAATAAAGCCAGTCACCTGGTAGTCAACTTAAGATGTCAACAAAGAAAGACTCCTTGACTTTAAAAAGTCCATGAACAAAACTATACAAGATTAGAGGTAAAAACTACCCAGTCTCTATGAAATACAGTTTCTCTATATGAACTATTGAAATATTGCCATGAACATCAAAAGAAGAGGGACGTTTAGAAAGAAAACTGTTGTGTCACTTTAATAATGATGCATTTTTGTAAAGTTTTGTAACAAACAATTCTGGAACTGTGTCGACTCGCCACTAGATGCCCAACGTAAAATGTTTGTCCTGAAGCAAAAGCAGTTTTAGAAGCACTGCTCTATATTACGGCCCTGAGATGCCGAGCTCCTCCTGGGAGGTAAATTGAAGTTGGCATTACGATCTGGAAACCGTTGAGTGCCTATCAGTCAAATATTCAATCTCATATCTGCCAAATGCCTCCGGCTGCCACATACCGCGTGGAAAAACTGACTTCAGATCAGTCAAATCACTATGTACTGAAGCACACTCATCTTAAGAGGGAGAAGCTAGCATTAAACAATTGTGAAGTAGGTGAGTGAAAGAGACATAGTGTGAGAAAAAGAGCCTGGAAACTCAAAGATTTCTCCACATCTCTCTAATCTGAAGAACACATGGCCCTCACACTGGAAAAACAGCCACTTAGGAATAAAGAGGGATTGTTGGGGAGCAGATGATGGAGAATGACCATTGGCTGGTTCTGAGGTTATACTTTCATCCCTACTTCACACCGCTGGCTCACGTTAAGGAAACGTGTTTTGAGATCTGCTCTTCAGAGGTCTAACTATGAGGTCAATGCTTTGAAAAGAGCTTTGTGAAGTCCTCTGTATGAGTGTTTATACCTGATCCACTTTCACACTGTCCAGATGTGACTTTTGCAACTTAAAACAGTCACAGAGCAGAAAAAAACAAGTTTGTGGAAAGACGATAATTGCAATAGATCACTCAGAAATGAAAATTATGCCATCGTTCACCCCGTCATGTCTTTCCAAACAGGTTTTAGACGACACAAGTGGTTGAATGACCAGAATTTGTATTTCTGAATGAAGTATCGCTTTAAAACTCACATGATAAAGTTATGAGCTCATGGAGAATTCTTCATCTATCACCGTATCTCCTCCTCCATCTCACTTTCAGTCTTAGGTGGACATCCTACTCCACCTTACACTGAAACGACTCTGTCTATAAACACTGAACTGAGCACAAGGTGCACATGTCAGACGGAGTTTGGCAGATATTTTTGCTAAGCTCTTACCCAGCTGAGACTGCACTCAATACAGCAAGTGAATTCAATTAAACTGAACTCCAAGTCACGGAACACAAACTCTAAATATGTTTAGCCGTGGTCCCAATTCTACAGAGTGCTACCCTTTTGCATTAAGAAAATACAACCAAACTGCAGTAAATCAAGTTGGAGGGCGCTGGGAGAAGCGGCGTGGCGTAAAATATGATTGTCTGTGCAGGGCGAAGCTACCTTGTGCAGATTGGAGAATTTTACAAGACAAATGATCCGCTCCAGAAGGAGCCATAAAGGGACAAAGAAGGCCCCGAAATATCTTAAACGCATGCAAATATAAACACATACACAAACTCTATAAACAATAAGACACAGGAAATGTCAGATTATCAAGAATTTACTGTAACCCTAGTATTAAACTTTGGCATGTAAAGGCCAGTTCATACCAAGGTTGATAATGAAAATGAACGCTATGAAGTTTTTAATAATCATTCTAATTCTATGAAAACGGGGAAGTCCTCAAAACAACTCAGAACCCATCTGACTTTAAAGAGTTGAGTATTTCACACATTTCTCTTCAAATGACAAAATGAAAATTGGGTCAACATTTACTCATCATCATGTCATTCTGAAACCCGTTTGAATTTCTTTCCTTTGTCAAACACAAATGTGTGTGAGGAACAGGGCAGAATTTAAATCATATTCAATATGCACACATCCTGAATGATTATGAGACATATGAGAATGAATGACAAAATTAATGGTACCAGAGGTATAATGAATATCAGAGATTTAAAATGCTAAATTTAAATATGCTTGAACATGAAGATTTTTGGGTAATTTTTTCACATTATTTAAAATATTGTGCATTAGTCATATGATCAGCATTTACGGAGCTATCGTTTTTGGTGCTCAACAGCCCCCTGGTCCCTATTCACTTCAAATTAATATGGAAAAGAGTAGCATGACCATTGTACTAAACCTCTCCTCTGGCGATATATGACAGAATTTTAATTTTTGGGCAAAATGCATCTTCAGTATTGCTATAGTCATCACACCTGTCAGTGTAATCTTTGGGATGATGGAATTTTGAAAGACTCCCTAGACCAAGACTGAAATCTCTTTTACCATGAGGTGAGTTAAAGAATAAAGCTGACAACTCCCTGTGGGGTCTATATCACAAAACATGTGCCATACACCAGTCAGTCATATCGCATCAACAGAACAAACAAATCAATTAATAAACTTATAGGACTCGGATTCATTTTAGTAAATACCTTGTTGTATACTCATGAGAAATTATGGACCTGTGCCACCCGCTGAATACACACACATAAGAGAATGATGCAGCTGTTCAGTACAACTAAATGAAGCAAAACACACACACATGCATACAAAACCCTTCTCAAGGACGTATTTTTGTGATTTGACATGTTTTCTTTCATGTGCACTTAAAATATCACATACAGTATACTACAGAAATAGGGAGTTGCAAACACAGTCACGGTACTGCATTTCACTGGGTAAATAGAAATGGCCATGGTTTGTCTATGTGTGCGCGCACGTGTGTGTGTGAGGGAGGGAAAGAGAGAGACTGACTGTCATTAGCTCATGCTGAATGCTCTTGTGGTTTTGTGGTAATTTTAAAGAGCAAATCGCAGCACAGTATAAAGCTTTTATTGAAGAGCTAGAGCGCGTTAAAAAGCCCGGCTGCTTTTTGATTTGCCATTAATCACAGTCATCACACACACACATAAAAACACTCAGATACACCGTAGCATATCATTTGACCTAGACAAAACTCCAATGTGACCTCATGTATTCTTTTTTTCTAGCACAGGGTTTAAATCAGAGTCACAGATATATTGGTTGTGACAAGTACATATTGAGGGTTAGTGAGATGTGAAAATGTCCACCCTCTGCCAGGCAGATGAGCTTGAGAGACATAGAGAGACAAACAGGGAGATCTGTAAACCTACAGTTTTACATGACCTACACAATGTCAGAGATGTAAACTCATTATTGGTGAAATAAGGGATGAAGATGCAAATTTAAATTCAATTCAGTGCTTATATCACTCTCTTCAGCATGATCTAGAGCGTTCTACACTCTTGTGAACTCTTCCATTACAATCAATGAAGCGATCTACACTGGACAACAAATCTCCTTGTTTCTACAGTTTGTTTGCTATAATGAAAGCATTCACAAGCATGTAGAACTGAGTTGGTTCAGCAGTACAAGTGGTACTGAAAGGATTCTGACTAACTTAAACACTTGATTGATCACTGCATTTATACGCTCCACAGACATGTCTGCGATTGGCTACAATGTTCAATGTTGCAAAAACACATTATAGAAATATCCTCTATGCCTTTGTAAACAGAAACCAGAGTGCATAAATACATTGTGAAGCTAGAACATTGTGCTAGAATGATGTGAATCTAGAGAGTTGTAAAGCTAGAATGTTGTGATGCTAGAGCCATGTGAAACTAGAATGCTATGAAGGTAGAATGCTGTGCTAGAATGATGTGAATCTAGAGCTGTGAAGCCAGAACATTGTGAAGCTAGAGCGATGTGCTAGAATGTTGTGACGCTAGAACACTGTGTTAGAATTAGGTGAATCTAGAGTGTTGTTAAGCTAGAATGCTGTGCTAGAATGTTGTGAATCTAGAGCAGTGAAGCTAGAACATTGTGCTAGAATGATGTGAATCTAGAGAGTTGTAAAGCTAGAATGTTGTGACGCTAGAGCCATGTGAAACTAGAATGCTATGAAGGTAGAATGCTGTGCTAGAATAATGTGAATCTAGAGCTGTGAAGCCAGAACATTGTGAAGCTAGAGCGATGTGCTAGAATGTTGTGACGCTAGAACACTGTGTTAGAATTAGGTGAATCTAGAGTGTTGTTAAGCTAGAATGCTGTGCTAGAATGTTGTGAATCTAGAGCAGTGAAGCTAGAACATTGTGCTAGAATGATGTGAATCTAGAGAGTTGTAAAGCTAGAATGTTGTGACGCTAGAGCCATGTGAAACTAGAATGCTATGAAGGTAGAATGCTGTGCTAGAATAATGTGAATCTAGAGCTGTGAAGCCAGAACATTGTGAAGCTAGAGCGATGTGCTAGAATGTTGTGACGCTAGAACACTGTGTTAGAATTAGGTGAATCTAGAGTGTTGTTAAGCTAGAATGCTGTGCTAGAATGTTGTGAATCTAGAGCAGTGAAGCTAGAACATTGTGCTAGAATGATGTGAATCTAGAGAGTTGTAAAGCTAGAATGTTGTGACGCTAGAGCCATGTGAAACTAGAATGCTATGAAGGTAGAATGCTGTGCTAGAATGATGTGAATCTAGAGCTGTGAAGCCAGAACATTGTGAAGCTAGAGCGATGTGCTAGAATGTTGTGACGCTAGAACACTGTGTTAGAATTATGTGAATCTAGAGCGTTGTTAAGCTAGAATGTTGTGCTAGAATGTTTTGAAGCTAGAGCAAAGTGAAGCTACAATGTTGTGAATCTAGAGCAGTGAAGCTAGAAGATTCTGCTAGAATGATGTGAATCTAGAGTTTTGTTAAGCTTGAACATTGTACTAGAATCTTTTGAATCTAAAGCAATGTAAAGCTAGAGTGATGTGAATCTTGAACATTGTGAAGCTAGAGCGATGTGCTAGAATGATGTGAATCTAGAGTGTTAAACTAGAATGATGTGAATCTAGAGTGCTGTGAGGCTAGAACATTGAGAACCTAGAAGCATAGGTGGAATAATCTGGGGTGGGTGGGACTGGTTGGACATGTCCCCACCACCATTTGAAAAATAGCTATGCAGAATGCAAAGTATATAAGTATTTGCGATAATTGTTCTTAATAATTTAATGAATTAATTAAACACAATACATCCGCATCTGTCAGACATCTATAAACCTTGGTCACGCACATATCAGAATTCACATATCATAATTATGTGTGCACCGAGGCTCACACTGGACCATGTGCACTGAAGTAAACAGTATTTACACATCTAAATTAAATATACCTCTCATGAATGGAGTCAATTACATGCCATAAGTTAACAATTCTATACTATTAAGGTATACATAGAAATATGGATGTGCTGCTTATGCTTGTGCTGGCTGTGAAAATGTTCCCATTAAATTGTGTGCTTTTGCAGAAATCAGAGTCTGAGCACAAAGAAAGTATTTTTATCTGAATGTTGATCAATAATGTGATCAAACTGAGGACATCTACTGTACCGCTGTATCTATCAAGTGTTGTGCACATCCAGCCCCAAACACAATGTGCTCAAATCAGTGAGAACTGAAGTCTGAAAATTAATTTATACACACAGATTTCCTGCCTCTTGCTATAAATCATATTAACGTTGTGAAGATCTTTATGCAGCTAAAGTGTAATGTTTGAATTACCAACCACCAACAACAATCAATACGTTTGGCTTTGCTGAGGTGGTGTTTGTGTAATGTATATTTTTTGTTTGGTTAAAGTGCTTGTCTACTAACACAGGAAAGTGTTTTCAGAGCACTCTGAGTTAAATTACCTATATTAGTCTACCGGAAATACCAACCACTCCAACCATCACAGCTAAACCGCTTTAAACCAATCAGCTGTGCCAGAGCAGAGACAGAATGATTATAATGGGGGTCTTGTGACACACTGGGTAGGTTCCGAAACTTTTTCCCCTGAGTCGGGTACAGACAGGAAAACCACAGCTATTCAGCAGACTCCTGACCAGCTGCATCAACAGCCCCACTCTGAGATCGCCCATGCCTCTTTGGTCCCCTTGTCTTTTTCTATTCACTCCTCTTTCATAGCTCTCCATTTCTCTGACCTGCACCTCTTCAACATTGTACTTTTATCAATGTCTCTCTCTCTTGGCTTGTTGTAAGCACTGGGCTGCTGATGTCTCGTTTATCAGCCTCATTTCCTGCAGTTTGTCTGCGTTTACTCAGCTCTGCTTTTAGGACAAAATGGTCCCATGATGTTAGTTAAATGAAAATCCTCAATGATAAAATTATTATAAATTAAATAAATAGTGTGTGTGTGTATGCATGTATGTTTTTTTTAAAGTCAGGTTGGTTCAAAACGTTTTTATGGCTCTTACAAGGTTTTTAGCACCATCAGGAAGTAGAATAGAAAAATAAAAGATTGTGATGGAGTTTTTATAGTCATTATAAATTTTTTTTACATAAAAACAATAGAAGTCAATGACATATCCTCACTGCACGTGTGTTGATCATCCGGGTGCATATACATTTTTTTTTAAAAAGTGTATATTGTGCATGGTTTACGTGTATTTAATATGGCATTTCAAACATATATATGCGTTATTTTAAAGCCTGTTTTTAAGTTTCTCTTTGTATTAAGTGCTTCTGCAGTGCAGCCTGTAGCAGTATTGACTTTATATTGACTAATGGACAGAGATCTGTTTCACTGCAAAACCTGAAACCCTCCAGCCTGGCGCAGGGAGATATCTGCCTGTGCTTCCCCAGGAGGAGTATCCAGTGCTGGGACACATTAGCAGGTCATTCCCCTGGGCAGGCCTGGAGCTCAGATGGGGCTGTTTGTTTGCCCTGCTGCACGTTTCCCCTCTTCATCTTTGTCTCGCTCTCTCGTGAAGTGAAACAGGAGATGGAGGGCTTATGCACACAAAGAAGAGCGGACAGAGTGATGTCACACAGACAACAGGCTTCATAGATAACTCTGACAGTCACAGTGTGTTCAGTTGTCCACAGGCATGTACATGCACGACTGCAAAAATATGATAGTTACAGTGACTTTCCTGACAAAACACACACACACACACACACACACACACACCCACGCACAGATGCACACACACTTGTATATGTGGTATCCAGGCACTCTTCATAGGCAAAATGTTTTTTTTCCAGTACAAACTGTATTTTCTATCCCCTTACTGGAATTTTTTGAATTTCAAAAAACACAGCTTAGTATGTTTTTTAAGCCATCTGTTTACGATGTCATACACGTCACTGTACGCATTTACACATTTCATAAACCAAACACACACACTTTTCATAATTGTGTCAGAGCTCCTGGTGTCCCCAACTCTTTCAATTAATATCTGAATAAATGCTGTCCAACAGTGTCACCAGCTGCCCTTGATCTCATTGTGATCTCACTGAGAGCAATAATTGGACAATTTCTGAGTGTTAAAGCGATAATATCTGCCTATCATGATTCAAACTTGTACATGAACAATACTGAATAGAAAAAAAAAAAGTGAAAATGGATGGATTAATTAAAAAGTAAACAACTCCCAAACCCATGTGGACATCAACACATTCGGTCACGTCTAGATCTATAATCCGATCACGTGACTGAGCCGAGCAGTCAACTTGGTTAAATTAAAACAGCACCCTTGCCTCTAACGGCATCATGACATTTGCACTGATGACATACTTGTAGGATCTGCTGAGCAGTGGTTTAAAAATGGTGTAAAATATTGTGGTCACACTTAACTCCTTATCGGTTGTTTATTAGTTGTTATTATGGGGAAGGGCTAAGGGTTCTAGAATATGGTCATGCAGAAGACATTAATGTGTGTTTTATAAGTACTACTAAACAGCCAATATGCTAGTAAGCAACTAGTTAATAACTAAAGTGTTACCAATATGGGTTAGTATTAATGGTGTGAATTGTATTTAAACATGTATTATGATCATCATAATTATCATCAATAACCAAACAACAGTTATTAGTTACAAATAAAATCTAATTTTGCCTCATTTTAAATGAGATGAACTGCACAGTTGTACTTTTCATTTATATCTTTTTTTTTTCCACCAAAGTAATTTTAACAGCCCTTCAAATTGGCATCTTTATGCAAACTGGAGTTTCTTCTTTTTTCCTTTAATCATGTGGTGAAATATGACCTGGAGGTGTTCTTGACAGGTCTGGTAACATTCAGTATCATATCTGAATGATGAACTCATACAAGCTGCCGTGTGCGAGTAATTTTCTCTCTGGAGCGCTCATTGTTTGAGCTGGTTTCTCAGTGTGCGGGTCATTAGCTGGAGTCAATTGTCTTGTGCTCACAGAAGCAGCATTGTGCTGCGGCACGGAGAGAAATCTCCACTCGAATAAACCCGTTTAACAGCTTCAGACCAGGAGAAACTGAATATGCCTCATTCATGAAGCTCTGCTCCAACACACACTCTCACACTCACACAAGCAAACACACACATACGTAAACCAGCACCAAGCTGCAGAAGGATAAAAGAGCTGTGGAGAAGAGGAAACGACATGGAAAGTTTGATTCTAGAACGTTTTGAAAGCCTCCATCCACTGTACCTGAATTCTGTAGAGATACTGTATCTGCGACGGTCAATGAGAAGCTTGGTGTTTGTTATCTGTGTTACATGCTGGACAATCTGACTCTGTTGCAGCCTAGATTTAAACTGATGAATTTGTCTGTCCAGAGGAGAATGACACTATTACGACACACTATTTCCCCGTCTAAATACTGTAAAGCTGATGTAAAGCCACGCAGCTTTATATAAAGCTGATGTAAAGCTGCTTTGACACAATTTGCATTGTTAAAAGCGCTATACAAATAATCGTGACTTGACTTACCGCTACACTACTGGAAAACACCTAGGCAGGTTTGAGCTTTAAATGCTTAGCGCAGGAGCACACACTTCCTGGCATTGGGAAAGTATGTACTTTTAAAGGAATAGTTCACTCCAAAAAAAATATTTATTTAGCCTCATGAGACTCCAAACATGTACGGCTTTCCGTGGAACACAAAATGAGATTTCTTGAATATCCTGGCCACTCTTTTCAGTGTAATCAAAGTGAATGAGGAATGCATGTTTCAAAATGACAAAAAGCTCATTTTGTTCATATTTGTTATTGAAAAAAGGAAGACAAGTAAATACATCCGCCACAAATCGTGGTGTTTACTGCTGATATATTTTTTTCATTAATTAACGTTTATCAGTAACTACAAAGGTTCCAAAAGATTGCTTAAATTTTGGTCTGTTTGTCGCTGTTGTATGGCTTCACACAGCAGGACTAGAAATATAGCGCATAAGTCATTTGAAACACATTTCTGGTCCTTTAAAGTGCTTTTGAGTCCTTTTGAAGCTTGAAAGCCTCAATCCTGATACATTGTGATCACACATTGTGGAAAAAGTAAGGCTGAGAGTGACATGAGGGACAAGAACATTTTTAATGTTTAAAAGTCTGTTTATCATGTCGGATATGAAAATTATTTGAGGAACAAGTCCTTCGAAATGTGGCATTAGTGAAAGCGAGATTGTTGATCATAGGATCACACCCTCTTCACGTGTCCTTCATATGACCTGCTCAAATAATCCTCAGAAGATATAAAACACATCCACTGTAACGTTAATCTTCTGTCTGTTTAATCCACCTCTACAATCTAAAAGCAGTAGAAGGACACATTACAGGAGGTCTTTCAACCGTTTTTTAGACCTATTCTGACAGAAGCTTAATCTTGGGATAAGTAACTTCAATGGGGATAATATACCAAAGTCTAAACGGCAGCCTTTAGAAAAAGAGAGTTTAAGATTTATCACTAATAAATCAAGCTTTTAATCCATCCACTATTGATGACTGTCTGCAGGTTTTGAAATGGCATAGTTTCAGTCCACAATCCCATCCAATCAGAGGATTTCAAACATGTTTGATATTTTGAATCAATTAGCAGGGTATAAATTGTAGGGCATGCAATAAATAGTGAGGTTTAAATATACATTTTTATAATACGTCAAGCAAAGCTGCAAAGGAACTCGACTGCCAGACAGCAGAACCCAACCCCAGACAAAAATAATTACTATTCGTTATACAACTTTACTTAACATTTTACTGCAATTACTGCAGTGACTTCAGATCCAATTATATACACATTTAAATTACAATCTGAAAGAGAAACATGTGACCCTGGACCACAAAACCAGTCATAAGGGTCAATTTTCCAAAATTAAGATTTATACATTAATAAATAATCTTTCCATTGATGTGTGGTTTGTTATGATAGGACAATATTTGTCTGAGATACAACTATTAGAAAATTGGAATCTGAGGGTGCAAAAAAAAATATAAATATTGAGACAATCACCTTTAAAGTTGTTCAAATTAAGTTCTTAGCAATGCATATTACTAATCAAAAATTAAGTTTTGATATATTTACAGTAGGAAATTTACAAAATATTTTTATGGAACATGATCTTTACTTAATGTCCTAATGATTTTTGGCATAAATGAAAAATCAATAATTTTGACCCATACAGCGTATTTTTGGCTATTGCTACAAATATACCTCAGCGACTTAAGACTGCTTTTGTGCTCCAGGGTCATATGTTGTTATAGACTACCACATTTACTATTGCTATACCAGAATAAGAATAGGCCTATTAGGCCTATAAATCCTGCACTGATTCAGTTTTCCGTATATTCTGTAACTTACAGAAACAAATGAATTTAAAACACTATAAGCACAACTTTAGAACTGCACCTTATCTCTGCATTTGATGGTGCATTTTGTAAATAAGAGGCTGTTCAAAGATAGTCCTTCATGCCACACCTGATACAGAGATTGGACACAGACATGATTTTGGTTGCTTGGCAAAAGTGATCATTTGGAAGCTGTTTTCAACATCCATTTGGCATGCGTCTCCTACTAACAAGGCACAGGTTTTGGCGTGAGTTACTTGGGTTTGGAAAGACTTTAAGTGAAGTGACATACTGCCAAGTATGGTGACCCATACTCTGAATTCGTGCTCTGCATTTAACCCATCCAGCGTGCACACACACAGCAGTGAACACACACACACCGTGAACACACACCCGGAGCAGTGGGCAGCCATTTATGCTGCGGCACCCGGGGAGCAGTTGGGGGCTTGCTCAAGGCACCGAAAAAGTCTAGAAGTGTGTGATCCTCAGTCATTTAGCGTTTCGTTGACAATGGTCTTAATGTTAGCGAGTGTAAACATCAACAACATGTACGGTAAAAGAACTGAAGTCTGTCAGGTAACTGATGAGCTTGTTGATGCAATTCAATCGTTTTTTTCTGGTCAGAGACTCCCATAAATATGTAAGTTCCAACTGAGTTTAATGGTGCAATGCTCAAATATTTAGTTGTGTAAATTGTAACTTTGTGCCAAAAACTACTTTTAGCTAACTGTAAGCACAGCTTGCGCAACCAGCCCCAGAAATTGCTAATAATATAGAAATGAGTGTGGAGAAGTGGTCAAAAATATAAATTTTTCAGTGCATATCAAACTGAATCTGATACTGAAATAACTGAAACGGACTCAATACTCTTTCCACACAGCATGGATACATTGATAATACCAGCTGCGCTTTCTCTCTTTTCTCTCCAACAGTGAATTCACACACACCACAGTGCAAGGAGAAGAATAAACCTGTAGTCCAACAAAATACACGTTTTTACTTCAAACTCACTTCATAACATCAGTCGAGTATTTGAAATGAATTGCTTTTGTGATCTGATGCTGCTTCTTATCACAGAATGAGACAGAAAATATATTATTTTATAGTATTACATAATGCAATAAAAGCTATGTCCTGAGATGGCATGAAGAACACAGGCTGACTACATAGTATTGATGCAGTCATGCGTTTATTGTCTTCATGCTTTATCAGTCAAAGTGTTTCTACCTTCTTTTTATTCAGTGACAGCGATAGCTGGATGCCTTTGTCCATATTAGAGGTTTCCTTACATTACTTCTGCATATTTGGATTTTCATTAATATAGAAACATACCTTACTGTCACGTCTGGTTACAGTATATTTGAAAAAAAATCCCAAATTTTATGCCATTAATGTTGGTATAGAAAATTGTACCGAATATCATATTTTTCAAGATATCGTATCAAAGTTAGAAAGTTTGTTACTTTCTTCTCAAATGTAATACTTTGTTTTCATTGCAAATTATCAGCATAACAATTTGAGGTCAATGGCTGTCAAATGAATTTTTTTTTCATATCATATACGGCTACTGTGTAAAGTCTATACAGGAGAAGTGTGACACATTTAGGGGAAGTGTCACAGTCCGTGGGGCTTCAACGGGAGGTGTGTGTGTGTTTTTCCGAGTGAATTCAATTCTGTCATCTGGATTTGTGTTTGACTGTTAATCTAGACTGCAGAGAGGAAGACAGACGGGCAAATTAAAAGGAGGAAAGCGTTCCTGTGCTGCTGTAAAGTGTTGCTTGAGAGCCGTCAGGGCGTGTGTCAAATGCTCAACAGGACGTGTCAGACCACAGCTGTGTCCTGGAGCACGTCTCAGTGTGTGCGCTGATGTGTGATTCTTTCACACGTGAATCTCATGGACTGACAGCCACATCATTAAATGTTTCTATGCTTCTATGTTTTGGGAAGAGTATTCTGCTCTTAATAATTTTGCGTCAGTATCTATTTCCTGTTATGACGGTCATAATTAGCCCCCTGAGATCCAGAGGTTTGAACAAACACACTGTACCTACATCTGACCTCACAGACACACACACACGTCTGGTTTACTATCCATGTGGGGACTCTCCATAAATGTAATGGTTTTTCTACTGTACAATCCGTATATTCTATTGCCCCAGACCTAAACCTACCCTCACAGAAAACTTTCTGCATTTTTACCCTCTCAAAAAAACTAATTCTGTATGATTTATAAACTTGTTTGCTCATAGGGACCTCAATTTAGGTTCCCAACAGTGACACGAGTCCCCATGAGTCAGTGTGTATTCAGGTCTAAGTCCCCACCAGGATAGAAAGACAAGACCAGACAACACACACAATATTGTTTCGGTGAATTGTGGGGACTTTCCATAGACTTATATTACTTTTATACTGATCAAATTATATTTTTTATCTTCTAACTCAACCATAACCCTAAACCTACCCCATACAGAAAACCTGTCTGCATTCTTACACTTTCAGATAAACATCATTTACTATTTTTAATAATTTTTTCCCTCATGGGGACCGCAGGCCAGTCCCCACAATGTCAAAAATTTCAAGTTTTACTATACTTGTGGGGACATTTGGTCACACACACACACACACACACACACACACACACACACACTTTAGGCTTCCATGTTTTATGGGGGCATTCAATAGGTGTAATGGTTTTATACTGTTTTATCCTATCCCCTTACTCTAACCCTACCCCCACACAAAACTACAGGCATTTTTAGATTTTCAACAAACTTCATTATATGATTTATAAGCTGTTTTCCTCAAAAATGTGCCCACAAGGTCAATATTTACTGGTATGTGGGGAAATAAGGAACACCAGGACTGCCACGGCAGCATGTAAAGCTCATTTCTTTCCATCTTTTGGTGAAGTCACCCTGCTGAAAATCAGACAAGAGTTTGATTAATAAAGCTTGTGACGATTTATGCTGAGCTTGAGTTATGCAGTTAAAGTTGCTACAAAGCATATCTATGTTTGTTTGTGCAAACATCTCTCACATTTGTACAGCGGCCCCAAAAATTAACTAGACAACTCAGCATTTTATAAAAAGTTTTTTAAAGTCGGCATGAAATGAAAACTCTTATCTTATTTTTTTGTCTAAATCAGGGGTGTCAAACTCATTTCCTGGTGGGCCGGAGCCCTGCAGAGTTTAGATGCAACCCTAATTAAACACACCTGAACTAGCTTATCAATTCCTTCAAGCTTATTTGAAAAGTACATGGTTTGTGTGTTGGAGCAGGGATGGAACAAAACTCAGGAAGTGAGTTTGACACCCCTGGTCTAAATGCATGATACAGATCTTGCGAACAATTAATCCATCATCCGTATGTTTCTTTGGTAACACTTTAGTATAGGGACCAATTCTCACTATTAACTAGTTGCTTATTAGCATGCCTGTTGTTAACATATTGGCTGTTTATTAGTACTTATAAAGCACATATTCTGCATGACCATATTCTACATCCCTAATCCTACCCAACACCTAAACTTAATTACTACCTTACTAACTATTAATAAGCAGCCAACTAGGAGTCTATTGAGGCAAAAGTCATAGTTAATAGTTTGTTAATAGCGAGAATTGGAGCTTAAAATAAAGTGTGACCGTTGCTTTAAAAAAAAATGAAATCTCATAATGTTTAATCAAAGTCTCATAACTGCATTTTCCAGTTAAAAGACAGACTTCTCTCTGGTGACGTACGCAGAGCTTCTCAGTTCATCTTAAACTGCAATCTCTCATTCATCTGCTGTATCTTTTGAGTGTGACAGCCACATCAAACATCCAATCAACGACTGATGCACCAAACCCTGTCCCCGTCCTACAAACCCGATTCCAAAAAAGTTGGGACACTGTACAAATTGTGAATAAAAACAGAATGCAATGATGTGGAAGTTTCAAATTTCAATATTTTATTCAGAATACAACATAGATGACATATCAAATGTTTAAACAGAGAAAATGTATCATTTTAAGGGAAAAATAAGTTCATTTTAAACTTCATGGCATCAACACATCTCAAAAACGTTGGGACAAGGCCATGTTTACCACTGTGTGGCATCCCCTCTTCTTTTTATAACAGTCTGCAAACGTCTGGGGACTGAGGAGACAAGTTGCTCAAGTTTAGGAATAGGACTGTTGTCCCATTCTTGTCTAATACAGGCTTCTAGTTGCTCAACTTTCTTAGGTCTTCTTTGTCGCATCTTCCTCTTTATGATGCGCCAAATGTTTTCTATGGGTGAAAGATCTGGACTGCAGGCTGGCCATTTCAGTACCCGGATCCTCCTTCTACGCAGCCATGATGTTGTAATTGATGCAGTATGTGGTCTGGCATTGTCATGTTGGAAAATGCAAGGTCTTCCCTGAAAGAGACAACGTCTGGATGGGAGCATATGTTGTTCTAGAACATGGATGTACCTTTCAGCATTGATGGTGCCTTTCCAGATGTGTAAGCTGCCCATGCCACACACACTCATGCAACCCCATACCATCAGAGATGCAGGCTTCTGAACTGAGCGCTGATAACAACTTGGGTTGTCCTTGTCCTCTTTAGTCCGGATGACATGGCGTCCCAATTTTCCAAAAAGAACTTCAAATTTTGATTCGTCTGACCACAGAACAGTTTTCCACTTTGCCACAGTCCATTTTAAATAAGCCTTGGCCCAGAGAAAACGCCTGCGCTTCTGGATCATGTTTAGATATGGCTTCTTTTTTGACCTATAGAGTTTTAGCCGGCAACGGCGAATGGCACGGTGGATTGTGTTCACAGACAATGTTTTCTGGAAGTATTCCTGAGCCCATGTTGTGATTTCCATTACAGTAGCATTCCTGTATGTGATGCAGTGCCGTCTAAGGGCCCGAAGATCACGGGCATCCAGTATGGTTTTCCGGCCTTGACCCTTACGCACAGAGATTGTTCCAGATTCTCTGAATCTTTGGATGATATTATGCACTGTAGATGATGATAACTTCAAACTCTTTGCAATTTTTCTCTGAGAAACTCCTTTCTGATATTGCTCCACTATTTTTCGCCGCAGCATTGGGGGAATTGGTGATCCTCTTGCCATCTTGACTTCCGAGAGACACTGCCACTCTGAGAGGCTCTTTTTATACCCAATCATGTTGCCAATTGGCCTAATATGTTGCAAATTGTTCCTCCAGCTGTTCCTTATATGTACATTTAACTTTTCCGGCCTCTTATTGCTACCTGTCCCAACTTTTTTGGAATGTGTAGCTCTCATGAAATCCAAAATGAGCCAATATTTGGCATGACATTTCAAAATGTCTCACTTTCAACATTTGATATGTTATCTATATTCTATTGTGAATAAAATATAAGTTTATGAGATTTGTAAATTATTGCATTCCTTTTTTATTCGTAATTTGTACAGTGTCCCAACTTTTTTGGAATCAGGTTTGTACAACATTAATAATCATATAAACTCAGATATGCATTTATATTACATTTACATTTTTTCATTTAGCAGACGCTTTTATCCACAATGACTTACAAATGAGGAAACCTCACAACACGGAAGGAACAAAAGAGAAAAACAGATCTGTTGCTACATCGGTTTGATTGGGACCATAAGCATGGCTTGTATTTTCAAGCTGATGGTGGTTGAGTGTTTGCAGTTGCTAGTTTTAGATCAGCAGTCGCTAAACTGTGTGAACATCTGACGAATTCTGTTCTGTTAACATCACCTTATATCCACAACCTGAAACAATCGAACGACACAGCCGGAGAAATCCAATAATGGATGCTTGTCATTGCTCACAACTGCAAGTCATGTTAACAGAAAGCAACAGGACATGTTTGACTCAAGGCCAGCTATTTCTGTTCTCACACACACAGAGATGCAACGCTGGGAAACGGAGTGTGCAAAGGAAAGAAAACCGTATGCGGAAAAATAATTGATAACAAGAGATGGGAAAAACGTTTCAAGCAGAGAGTGCAAATGACAATAACTGGGTCTCAAATTAAGTATCTGAAAAAGCAGACAAACAGTCCACCTGCTGAGAAAGATCCCATATTTTGCATTTGTTTTACTCAGAGTCCACTTATAAACGTAAGTCCATTTTTCAAGCACCAAAAAATATTTTATAATTAATTGTTCATGTCCATTTCCACCATCTCTGTCCCAGAATTACATTTTCCTAGGCCACCGTCGTCAATGATTTTTCACTCAGCAATGCATTCTGGGATATCAGAGGACAGCATCATTTTGATTTTCTTTTTGGAGCAGCCTTAAAATGCTGTCTAGGCAGGGGTTTAGAAAAGAGTAACAGTTCCAAAGTTAAAACTAAAATAAGACGAGTAATCAGCGTAAAATCTGAATTTAGCCATTGGACAGCAATTTGTATGCATGTAGATTTCTCCTCCCAATCCTGCTTTCTCTGTCAGCAGTCTTTATTTATCATGTCCTATGATTTTTAGCTTATCGTTTTGCTTCATCAGCAGAGGAAGAGGGAGTGTGACTTCCCTTCACTATTATTGCTTATGTTTGTATATTCCTTGGGGGTAAATTACCCTTGCATTGTAAAGATAAACACTAAAATGATAAATGACCAAACATCCTGAAGCTGCACATAACAAATACAATCCATAAGTACACATAATATCTTTATATAGAGCACATGAGGTCTGGGGAGTGTGTACAAAAGCAGTTTTGATCATAAAGACGAAAACGGAACAATTGCTATAAAGTGACCTCAAAACCTCTGAGTTCATGATGGTTCATTTGGTCTAGGGAGGACTCCCACAATGCACTCTGACTAGACCAACTGTCTCTCTCGATCACACAGACGCTAACCTTTATATTACAGTTCAGCAGAATGCCACTGATAACAGGATTATAGCAAATAACATGAGCCGCTCCCTCTGTGAAATACACACAGCTCCAGATTTTGGGACACTACTTTCAACCTCTAGCTTGCCAAGCTACAAGCTTCTCACAATTTAAAGCAGTTCAACAATGCTACTCATTCAAAAAGTAGGTTCTAGTTAGAGTCTCAGTCTCAGTAAAGCATTTTAGAAATACACTAATACACATTAAAACAATTCAGCCATGTGTAGCGACCAATAAAGTCATGTGGGGCAACCGACATTCAGAAAACTGTATCAGATAAAATATCAGATAATCTGATGTTTTTATCCACCTTATTTTTCAATGCAGAAGTAAGCCATTTTCTGTGAATATGCGAGACTTCTGGTTCATTAGCCGCTGTAGGGAAATAATGAGAATAAAGTGCAGTAAACGATTATAGGCCTAACTGTTTACACTACAAACCAGTTTGTTCGTAATTAAGATAATACATTAAAATAACATGGTCAGACACTAGTTTGCAATTTCAAACAGCAAAATTAGTAGTTTTGTACAGCTCAAAATAGCTTGAAGTGGATGACACCAGAAGCATCGCATATTAAATTTACAAAAGGTCAATGCCCGCTCTTATGGGAAACAAGGTGCATAATAAGGAAATAATTAATAATTCATGGTATTTGCAAAAATATTGTTTTATTTTATAACGTTTTTCGAAAATGATTAAAATGTGTAAATGACCATTTTTGTTGTTATTTATTTACTTTTTTCCCCAAAAGTAAAACATAAAGCACAATACAAAATTCTAAATACTGACACACTGTGGGAACACTCCCCATAACACATGGACCCCGCCACTTAGACAGCCATCGGGAAAGACCACTGGAACCAGCTGAGCCCTTACAATCTGACTTTGCTGCCGTTGGAATTGAACTGCTGGTTCGTCTGGCCAGAGGAGAACTGGGCCCCGACTGAGCCTGGTTTCTCCCAAGGTTTTTTTCTCCATTCTGTCACCGATAGAGTTTTGGTTCCTTGCCGCTGTCGCCTCTGGCTTGCTTAGTTGGGGACACTTCATTTCCAGCGATATCGTCGACCTGATTGCAAAGACACTATTTAAACTGAACTGAGCTGGATGATGGGTTCAATGATGAAATCCCTTTAACTGAAAATCTTTTTTTAATCTTTTAATTTTACATTATTGACACTATTTTCCTTTTTTGATATTGTGCATTTGCTTTGACACAATTACATTATTAAAAGCGCTATATAAATAAAGGTGACTTGACTTGACACTGGAAAGACAAAGACAAAAAGAGAAAAAGAAAGAAAAAGAACCATGTATTCATGATGTAAGAAAAAAAGATTTTACTTCGTCACTCCATATGACAGTTTTAGACTCATTAAACTGAAATCTTTCTTGACTAGAAAATTAAGAAGTTTCTCCAAACCATTTGAAACCAACATGAATGCATTTACATTTAAGAACTATACATGTGCTTTAAACTAGATTTTGACAAACAAAATGTTTTTGATGTGTACTTGAGCTCGTTTCTAGAAAAATTTATTAATTTATCATAGTATCTCAATGATACTAAAATATCACTGAAAAAAAAGATTAAATAATAATAGTAATTTTTCAGTCATTTTATTGCATTTTTTTGTCATTTTTATTTTTCAGTAACTAAGTTAAAGCTGCAGTCCGTAAGTTTTGCCTCTTTGTCGCCATCTCTGTTTGAAAACCTGGTATTGCAGCTGTGTGAGGAATTATTTTCCTTGCGTGGGATTGTGCTCCGTCACGGCTTCAGTGCAGATGAATCTAATGTTTTGAGGTGAATGTGTCAGTCACCGCACCGGTGTGGATGTGATTCTAGCCTACGCCTTGGAATATATGACCCAAATAAGAATTTTCACAGCATATTGCCATCTGAACAAGTAACAAGTCTGCCTCTTTTGTTCTGACCAGCTGAGGAACAAAGCATTACCATAAATAGCGCTACCAATGGTGATTAAAGATTGGTTAGCTCATATCACATCAAACCGTGCAAAGTATTATTATTATTATACTTTATTCTCAAATTATTAAAATGTTAACAACATCGGCAACTAAATTAGAAATTTTGGCAACTAGCTGAAATAAAATAAGTGTAAAGGTTTTTTATATTGCATTTTATTTCAAGTAACATTTGTGTGTCCGTGTGTGGTTTTTGTTCTAGGTAACTATAATAATCTTGCTTCTTTCATCATGATACTTGGCCAAACTGCACTCTCTGTGTCATTTTCACTTCTCCAGGTTCATGGATCATTCAACCCTTTTGCCTGACGTCACCTGTTGCATTGCATGTCTGCAATCCGCAGTGCTACAGGCTCTTTCATCAGAATCGCAGATTAATACAGAGCACACTTACCGGAGTATTGAGCATCTGTAGCCATATGAATGAGACATCCATTTCCAATAGTGTAACGGCTTCGGTTAGCCTAATGGACAGGCATTAGCCAGGGCAAAACAACATTATATGCAGATGCAAGTGATCCAATAATTCTGGTTTATGGCAGCTATGCCAGTTTCTCTTTTTAGGTTTTAAGGTCAGGATGAGGGTTGTTAGCGGTACACCAGGACCCATTAGAAGCACTCTTTCACTTATTCTCCTCTTCCGTCTCCCCCTCCAGAGGACTTCCTATGGTTTTGGATAGTCTTTCTCTCAGTTTGAGAAATGAAATGGCTAGTTTAGCCATTTGTTGCCCACTCTGCACCGGCTCGACCAGAGCATTAGGGCACAGATGGACAGTATTGTGAGAAACATGGCTGATGGAAGGGCAGCAATGTAAAGACGATTTATGAGGGATTACAAAGACACACAATATCACTAATGCACAAACACACAAGCACACCCGGCAAAGTCAAGAAAAAATAAATAAACTAGCTAGCTAGCTATTATAGTCACATTTGCTATAAAATGCAAGTCTAAAACAAAAGCTTTTAAATACAGACTGAGGACCACCTTGATGAATCGGACTAGTATTATATTATTTCTGTTGCTTAATCTAATTATAATAAGATCATTCAGGCTTCAGATAACTTGTGTACATATTTCTTTTTTTTTTTTTGCATGCACTAAATAAACAAGCTAACTCTGTGTGTGTGTGTGTGTGTGCGCGCTCTTGCTGGTATCTGATCACAACAGCAGCATGAATAAGTGATGTTGTCTCATCCAACACATGCCGACACACATTAACTGTAATTACTAACACACACACAGAAAACGGTCACATTTAGCACATAAACCTCATTTTCACACACCAATTAGTCTAAACTTTGGCAAGAGACCACATAGTTAATTTTTCAGAGTCACGTTCTGTTACAATGCATACAATAAGTCATTTCAAATGCGCACAAGCTCAAGCTAGGCCAATAAACACTTACGGTCCATATGGGCGGTAAAGGGTTGGGCAGACAGATGGGAAGGTCTTGACTTTTCAATGAGCTTTTACTCTGCTCTTAAACTTTTAACAGGTCTTCAGTGTCCGAAGCATGTGTTTCATTCTGAACGCAGATCTTAGTAAAGCCACTAAAGCACGCGTGGAACACATTTCATCAAGAACACAATTCACGTCAAAACTGGTATATATAAAGGTATATATACACAGTATCATAAATACCTTTTTGGGGAGTCGCACCACATGACATTTAACAACCTCAATTCATTTTGCCTTTCCATAAAAATGTCACATTATCTGATACTGAATTCAGTGAATTATTTGGCTGATAAAATGTTAAAATATTAGTAATCAGTAACTTTTTTTTCATAGTTTTTCTTCCTAAGAAATTATAATAATAATAATAATAATAAACTATCATGTCAAACTACTAAGTTTAATAATGTTTCCGTTTCAAGAATTTAATACTTGGACACTTGACATATTTGAAATACTTGCATTTTTAATGTTTAGTATTTTAACTGTTTAATTTAATGAAAAATAAATGAATAAACGTGACATCTAACTACGAAATGAAATTTCACTCCTATGCAGTCAGTTTCGTTTGTGCCTGTTCTTATTTAGAAAGTTCCTCTTTGCTGCTCTGAAGTTTCTCTGAAGTGTCCAGACATTTCATCAAATGTGTGAATATGATATAACCCAAACCTCACGGAGTGTTCACTGTCCACAGAGGCGGTGTGATATCCCACCATCAGCAGCAGAACAAAAGGACCTCAGAGCAATATTCACACAAAGACAAACAGAGTTCACACTAAATGAAACGCTTCTACACTCCTCTGGATATATTCCTGCTAAAACAAAACAAAACCAAAAATTTAAAATACACTAGGATTGGGCTTTAGCAACTGCCCTACCATATAATGCATATCGCAATACTTGTGTCACTATTCAATACATATTATAATTGGCTTACATCTGAAACTTGCCAAATGTGTTCACGAGTAAACAGGGATCATCTCTCTCTGATTCACTTCACTTTTGTCAAGTACAGCTGTTCACAGAAGTGGCTCTGATGAGTCTGCACTTAGATGACCTAAATATATTCCTCTTTCGTAAAAGCCCTAAAAACACAAAAGACTGATTCAATATTACTTCAGACTAGATCTGCATAATAAGGAGAACATATGCGGTAATGTGATAAACATCATATTAGTGTGATTAATGTAGCAAACAAGTTATGTTATGTTTTAAGCCAGACAATAGTGACTCACCCTCCTGTTCTTCCTGGGACATTACTACTCAAACAAATGTAACTCATTAAAGAAATTAATACTTTTATTTAGCAAAGGCACACTAAATTGATCATAAGGGACAGCAAAGACATTTTTTATGTTATACAATATTTATATTTCAAATGAATGCTGTTCTTTTGAACTTTCTATTTGTTACACAATCCTGAAAAGAAAAATGTATCAGGTTTTCCACAAAAGTATGAAGCAGTAAAACTGTTTTAAACATTGATTATAATAGTAAGTGTTTCCTGAGCAGCAAATCAGCATATTAGAATGATTTATGAAGGATCATGTGACACTGAGGACTGGAGTAATGATGCTGAAAATTCAGCTTTGATCACAGGAATAAATTACATTTTACAATAGAAAACCATTATTTTATAGTGATATTGTAATATAAAACCAATATGTTTTACTGTATTTTGATCAAATAAATTCCATCTTCGTCAGCATAACAGTTCTTTCAAAAACAAAACAAAAAAAACGTAATATTCCAAACTTTTGACAATGAATATCAGTGCAAAACCTGAAAGCAAAGATCTTCGTCACATTAGTTTAGATTTACCATGGACCTGTCCAACACCACAACATATAGCTGCTGACATGAGTTTATTTTCCTTGCATTATTCATAAACTCCCCCACTTCAGCAGCACGCGCCACTGTTATGACACATAAAACCCCTCGGGGACCAATCCAAACGCCCGTCTGAGACTCAGCGACCAATCAAAGCTCAACGCCTGCACACAGAGGTCATCTTAACCAACTGAATCTGTCTGGATGAGTGATGGGAGAATGGCCAGTTTAACTCAGCTGAGCTATACACAGGAAACAGGAAGTGGTCACTACTATATGTCATCTTTAGGAGGATTCAAATGAAGGGTTTCAAAATGAAAGTTAAGTTTTGCAAATGAAAGGTAAAGCTGTTTGTGATGTTGTTAACACAGAAGTGTGTCTCTGTGGCACTTTCAAAATGTAACGTGTGTTTCCGAGCATCCTGAAACACCAATATCAGCTCAACCAATAGCGGGAGCTTAGGGGTGGGACTATCTGTTGGCTTAACCAATGGAAAATGGGAGGGGAAATGTTTGGGAAACCTGTTTGAAAAGCCTTTTGCAATTCTGTTTGGTGACGTTATTTGCGCAGACATTACAAACTTTAGCGTTGAACAAATATTATGTGGGCTAGATCATAAATCTATGTGATTTAAAAGCTTTGAATGCAGAATCCATGTATACACACTCAGACAGTCACGCAGACAAAAGGAACAGGGCTGTGCTGTGTGTGAAATATTGATGAAGGTGTTAAGTAGGAAAGAGGAAAGTATACGCTGAAGGTTGGCAGAGACAGAGAGAGACATGATGGATGGATGGGAAGGTAAAGAAGTCCTAACAGAGTGAATGAGACTCTGAGATGTGCTTGAACCAGACGAGGTCAAAGTTTAACGGATTGGCAGTTTGTCAGATTGGCAGATCTGAGAAAACTTGACCCACAGGATGACCTTAAGCGTACTAGCTCGATAAAGTTCTGCGGCTATAATGGTGGACGTGTCCAAGTCTAACACCTTGTGAGAGTTTGTGTGTTCACCTGCGTAATGCAACAATAAAGTCAAAGCTTTTTCATTCAGAAACACACCATATCATTATGGTACACGTGTCGTGTTTTACATAATCACGGTGTCACACAGATAATCAGTTCACTTTGAGGGATTCAAAATCCAATTTAATATTAAACTAAACTTTTAGAATAAAAAAAAGTAAAAAAATAATAATAATTTAATTTGAACTTTAAAACAATCACAAGTAATGAGAAAGAAAAAAAGAAAGCCTTTGAAAGACATGAGATCAGTTTTGTGTTCCAGCTTTTTATGAAATTGTATATATTCAGTGGCCATATTATAACTCAAATGGTATAACCCTTTACCCAAAAAAACAAGTGGTTTGTATTTATTTGTATTTGCCATAGTTGCCATGTAGCAGTAGGCTAAATAAGACCACAGATCAAATTAGTGGGTAGATATATTGAGTATACACAAAACACTCATTCAGTAACTTCTAATTAAGGTCTACACATAAGCACTACTGTTTAATTAAGAATTTAACACCAACTCTAGATCTCCAACATTATACAGAGCATATATACAGCCTCAATGAGTTTTCAGCAAGACCGATGTTGAAAGAATGAAGAGAAGCACAGTTGCCTGTGAGACTTTTCTTAATAATGTGAACAAACACTGACAATGGAAGACACTTCCTTTAGCATAAATATGGGAAACCCAAGCCCACTGGAAAAACATGCCTCTACCTACTTACCTACACTGACAATTCACTGCAGTTTCCAGCTGAAATAAACATCAGTAAAACATCAACAACTTGCATTCCTTTTCACACAAATTATGATTACAGCGGCAGATTATCTGTACCTTGCAGTCGTGGGAAGTCGTGGCCTAATGGTTAGAGAGTCGGACTCGTAATCCAAAGGTTGTGGGTTCGAGTCTCGGGCCGGCAGGGATTGTAGGTGGGGGGAGTGAATGTCCAGCGCTCTCTCCACCCTCAATACCACGACTGAGGTGCCCTTGAGCAAGGCACCGAACCCCCAACTGCTCCCCGGGCGCCGCAGCATAAATGGTGGTTTTCTACTGCAGTAAACTTGCTTTGTAGACCACCTGATACAGCACTTGCAATGCAGAGCACAATGAAAGATCTCAAAGACATATAGAAACAAACTAAAATGGCATGGCTGCTTCTGTAGATGTGTTTTTATCCTACGTTTGCGCATTTGTTAACATTATCGGTAGGTCGGTTTACCGATAAAACAATGCATCTTTTGCACCACTTACTGGACATTTCACTTTGAAAGTTTTGTGAAACTTGCAAGAAGAATAAAATTTTGCAGAAATGTCATCATAGGCACATTTTTTCCAATGCGCTTGGGCTTAATATGAAAGCTGTTACATACCATATGAGTTACATGTACACTTCTTGTGTAAATGTTAACAATGTTAAACTTATAGGATCAGTTGATGATAACGCGTGCATTTATACTGTCCTAATATAAGCACAGAAGAACAAAAATAAACAATAAAAAACATCTCTGGCGTGCTTGGAAACATAAGCAGGAGAATGAGTACAATTTGAGGGGAAATGTAATGTTGACATTAAAACTGGTCAAGTATAGTTACATTCATTTGAGCCAAACTTGAAATTCTTATGATTCAATAGTGTAGCAATGCTTCCCTGCTCCTTAAGAGGAAAAAACTATTTCTTAACTACATGTCAAAATAAGAAGTGGGGAAAGGGGTTATCTGTCATGACCGAATTCAATATTGTCCTGAGGTTTAGTGATTATCAAATGAGAGGTGAGCATCACAATGTGTGAGATTAATGTTGTTTGATATCATATTTCTGCCTCATGGCATTTTCTGAATTGGCAGATAAGACAGGATAAACATTTGCTCTCTAAAGCATCCACGAGCAGATGTATATGACAGAACATTAAACAGACAAAATGAAATGGCCTGGTGTAGATAGTTGAGGCAAGTGTGCAAGCCTTGATTAATCATCCTGAAAGACGTATCTGTGTGTGTGTGTGTGTGTGTGTGAGAGAGTGTGAGTGAGAGAGAGAGAGAGAGAGAGAGTGAGTGAGAGAGAGTGAGTGAGTGTTTGTTTGGGTGATCTTAGAGTGAAACTGTTTCCTGTCCTCCATCTGGCAGTTTCTTTCTAATTAATCTCACCAGCAAACGGCTTCATTCAAACAATTAGACAAATCTTAACATCCAGATGCTTGTAAACCATGGACAGTTGAAATAAAGTAAGCAGAAAGACAAAGTGACAGACAAAGATAACAAAAGTGCTTGTGTGAAAGAAGATAATTTATAAATGAAAACCATTGAAGCATAACTTCAAATTTCCCTATGCAGTGGTTCTAACAATAAAAAAGTTCTGCTCCTTTTACAATTATTGCAGAAGTTTTTCCCTTTTCAATAACCTTTTATAAGCTGGTATTTCTTTAGAACATTATATCTATTGTAAATCTAAACATTTTGCTTGAAAAGCCTTTTTGGCTACATTTATTTCAAATAAATGACACCTTGTTTCATATAGCCTATTATTATTATTATTATTATTATTATTATTAGTAATATTACAAGACGATACATAAAATATTTGTACTTAAGGTAACTGGTTGTAATATAAAAATTTTTTTACTACATTTTGTAACTTATTATTAATTTTATAGGTAATAAAATATGAATTATGTTTGTGCTTTTAAAAGGCCCATGTACTCTGATGCCTGTGTAACGTTTAAAGACTGTAAGTTGACTTGTACTGTCAGTGTGTTTACAGTGAGGGTCTGTGTGTTCACTGAGGGTCTGTTCAGGGAAAAGTAAACATTTAACCTGAGCTGAAATTCACTCAACAAACCCTGAACCCATCAAGCCCATCTATACCACTGAATTTCATCTGCAGAAATGTGGAGGCATGAAAGAATGTAGTGTTCTCCAACAGTTCTCTGCAGACATGCACTAAAGGTTTTTTGTTGGTTTTTTGGTCAAAAGTGAAATCCAGGACAACACTGAAAGCAGAACCCAAACTGAAAACTGAAAGTGATTTTAAAAATCAAAGTGAATACACTTGTTCTTCCTTTAGTTGGTATTGCTATATTCACGTCTAAAATACAACAACTTAAAATACTGGGTAATAATCAAAGTTAAAGTTAATAAATAATTGTTTCCATTCAGTTCTCTTTCGTCTTTTAAAACTTGCCGTGTAACTCAAATGTCTTCAAATGAGACAATATTTAAGTATATTCAATTTTAACAAAGAAACAAAGAATTCTAATTGATATATAATGACATATTCAATAATACAATTTAATGACTTCAACAATAAATCAAAACATCTTTTGCACAATTTGTCTCCATACTCACTTAATATCTGAGAGCAGATTGTAACACTTGTGACCTCATGTCAACTGGAAAATTTACCAGCTTAAACTGAAATAAACGCCATAACTTTATAAGGTCACTTGTACTAAAAGCACAACACGTACTCGGTGAAATCCTCTCTAGCATTTGTTTCTCATGATTCTGAAGCTGAAATCACAGAACTCATTCTCAGTTCTACTTTTAGACCGATCATCTATTATTCTGACAAGTATTTGTTTTTCTTCTGCTGGGACTTCATTTGGATTGATGTAATACTACAAGCTTGTGCTCTGAGACAATATAGCCAAAAATACATTGTATGGGTCAAAATTATAGATTTTATGCCAAAAATCATTAGGATATTAAGTAAAGATCATGTTCCATGAAGATATCTAGTAAATGTCCTACTGTAAATATATCAAAAGTAATTTTTTTATTAGTAATATGCATTGCTAAGAACTTAATTTGGACAACTTTAAAGGCGATTTTCTCAATATTTAGATTTTTTTTGGCACCCTCAGATTCCAGATTTGCAAATAGTTGCATATCAGCCAAATATTTTCCTAACCTAACAAACCATACATCAATGGAAAGCTTATTTATTCAACTTTCAGACGATGTATAAATCTCAATTTCAGACAAATTGGCCCTTATGACTGGTTTTGTGGTCCTAGTTGGTTTAACTGGTCATTTCTATGCTGCACCTCAGTAAAGAGAAAGTAAAGTGCCTTCCATGAGCAGGGGTGTAAAGTATTGGAGTAAATGTAACTAATTACTGTACTTAAGTATCTTTTCAGATACTTTGTAGTTGTACTGAGCATCAAAGATATTAACAACTTTTACTCTCTATTTCACTACATTTTTGAATGAGTATCTGTACTCTTTACTCCACTGCATTTGAAATGAGTGTTGCAGTAACACATTACATTTTGCATGGAACCTAGCTTTTCTGCAGCAGTTTATTTACGCTACAAAAGATGTGATATCGCCAACTACAGGGCACTGAAATCTTGTGCATTTTGCCCTTAGTCACCCAAACTTGTCAACAAGGTTGCTTTAAGCGAATGCAAGCTCCTTAGCCAGTAGTTGTGAATCACAGGTGTTTTATATATGAGACTGCATGACTGCAGCAGGCAATGAGGCCGAAACCAGCACATCCAGTGTAAGACGACTTTGACTTTTTAATTTTACTTAACATTATTTTATTTATCCTTTATACTGAAGAGACCTTTTTGAAGGTTATTGTTTTTATTGTTATTGTTTTTGCAATTATGAGGGTGTTCATTTTTACTCCAGTTGTTTTGGAATTGGTGACTTGTAACTTGTAGTGGAGTGTCTTTCACTGCCCACGAGTGAAAGTGAACTGAGATTCCTTGACTGGCCAATAGAGCGTTTAAGGACAGACTGAGACAGGGGTGTCTTTGTTTCTATGATGATACCGATACACCTGAAGGACAGTGAATCACTTTGAAGGACGCAGAGATGCTTATCAACAAGCAACCAATCAGATCTCATATGTACAAGTCACTAAATTGAGCCAAATAAGAAAGAGATGCTAATCTGCAAGCAGAAAGAGATTTCTCTTAAAAAGGCTTACAATAGCTCCCACCATGTCCAATGCGATTCATGCAAGATTAGAATTCAGAGAAATCAACAAAGAAATGAATACGACATCATTTCAAACAAAGTCTGGCCAGAACAAAGTACATTTCCGTTCATTTTGGTGGTTTTAAACAGTTAAGAAGCATACTTTACAGAAAACGTTACGCTAGCTGTTGAACACCTATAAACTGCTGTGGCAATTACATAACAGATAGATGTTCTCTAGTGGTCTGCTTCCTTTGACATGCACATTTTTGTCAGGCTCATTTCTACACCGTTGTGGTCGCATTTTGAATTTTTTTTTTTTAAAGCTCTGAGCGAAGAAGAACTTCGACAAGAGGATATTAGGGCCTTTATTGTGAGCAGAATCATATCAAATCCTTTAAAAAAAAAAAAACTATTTTAAAGCTGCACAGATGGTCTAAAATTTCTGGTTTGTTTCTGAAGTGTGTACATGTGCATGCATCTCCAGCTGATATTACCACAGCCTGTCGTGCATGAATGATGTTCATGACATTCAGCTGACAGCCTGCATTCTGCCACAGATATAGATGCAACATCATACTCAAATCTCTGACTGTTTCCTGCTCCACAGCGGTGTCTACAGCACCACAGCTAAAGAAATAATACTTAGCAGAGCTGTAAGCTTGCAGTCTAAATTGATTGCAATGAAAGAGAAAGAAATGACACCTCAAAACAGTACAAAGCCAGTAAACGGACAACATCTTTCTATTGAGTTTCACACAACAACAAAATACAGTAAGTGTAGTCTGATTCACAAACAGATTACTCTTAAGCCAGTTCTAATAAATTACAAACTTGTATTAATTTCTTTATTTTGAGGAACATAAAAAATAGATATTTTGGGGGGAAAGCACCTTTAAAAGCCTCGTTTTGTTTTTGTCTGCATGATGAAAGTCAATGTGTGATCCAATCAATACTGCTTTGGACCCTATAACGACTTTCATTTAATGTAACAAAAGAAATCATGCAGGCACATTTATCAGCATTATCGTTTTTGTCCTAAGGCTCATGAGATGTGTTTATTATTACTTGGGTAAAAAAGAAGAGTTTAATTAATGTAATTTTGATTGTTTTTAAAAACACTAAAAGAACACTTAAAATTTCTAAAAGAATCATTAATGGAATACATTCCTAATGAGTTCCATCCCAACTCATATTACTGGAATATAACCCTAGTATAGCTGCACATTGAGCCTTTGAGTAAGGGATAATGCACGGCTAGCTTCGTCTCAGTGAAGTGCATTAAAATCGTTTAATCGTTATCGTGCATTATCCCGCTTATACCATTGTCATTTGCCAGCACTGACAAGTTAAAGCTGATAATGATGTTTGCAGCACAATATTTGGCCAGAAGGATAAAAAGGATGGTTATTTCGTCAGTTACAGCTCATTAGCTCTACTAGCATTCTGTCCGCTTCATATCAGACACAGAGATAAAATAGTGTGGTAAGATCACAATTATTTGAAATGAATGAATTATAGCATTTATTTGAATTAATTACCGATCGAGAGAGAGAGCGAGATTACAGTTGTGTGTGCGTTACTTCCGTCTACGTCTACAAACAATGAAGCTGTGTTTAGTTACTTCAAAAACAGCAATTTTACCACCTCATTGCTGAGGAATATAATGTAGCGATGTAGTATCTAGGCTGTTTTATTAATAAAAGTAACGGGGCGGCTTTGACAACAAGTTTCTGTGTGTGTGCAGCACAATCTGCAATCTCCAACCTCTCTCTCTGGGTGTGTGTGTGTTTATGTGCGAGTGATGTGTGTGGGTTGTGTGCATCAATTAAAGCAGCGCATTAATATAGATCGGTGATTAAACTGACTTGGAACTACCTGTGCATTAAACATTTAATGCATATCTGCCAGCCAATCAGAATCGAGTATTCAGACAGATCATGGTATAAAACCAATTATCCTCACATTTGGTGGAAACTTCCTACCATGAAAGCATTTGTTCAAAAATCTAACAACAACAACAACAACAGCATACAAAAAATTACACTCGAACAGTTTAACAACCAAACAACAAAAGTCATTACCCATATTATTTATGAGACTGTTTTGCTTACAACAACATTGAACAGTAGCATTATAGTGCATAGCCTAATCCAACAATATATCTGGTATCTAAAATGAAAGAACAGCAAAGACCAATGAAAGTAGTGTCCTTCATATGACAGCTGGATGCCACACAACACCATTAACCTCTGTATCCCTCCATCACACGCCGCTGTATAATGAAATAGGTCCATCTCCGCGCAGACGTCCCAGCGTTTGAGCTGTAGGTCAAGGAGATGCAAAGCCACCCAGAGGTTTTCCTTAATCATTCTAAATGGTTCCCTGTCCCCGTTCTCAGGTCTGAACAGGAAACCCCAGTGCTCCCATTACGAGACATGTCTGTGTGGCAGGAAGAAAGAGAGCACAGAGTGTGCACAAAGACTTTAAAAACCATCACAATCAGCAGCGAGACCAATCCCAATCAATTGGTTTCTTGAGCAGGGCAAAGAGGGAAAGAGATGAGGCTGATAGAGCTCGACCAGAGGGGGAGAGAGATAAATGTAGAGTGTAATGGAGAAAGTGGGTGGTTAAGTAGGTATTCCTGCCGATTGATTCGTCTGCTTCTTGAGACGCTAGATTATTGTGATAAATGAAAGTGAAAATGCAGAGAAAGTTAATGGCTTGGTAAGTCAGAAAAGACTATAAAGGCTGTGCATTCACCTTCAGGTGCATAAACACACTGAACCGATAATCCAGGTGAATTTGACTGTATCCCTGCAGCCAGTGCCAAGAAAAGAGAGACATTTTGGTTTGTTCCTTGCACAAAACTGTGTATGATGCATGGTTTTCCACAACTATCATTCCTGTACAAGTAGTAGTTGATTTAAAAAATTTAAAGTAAGTGCTTATTGCATGGAAGAAAAGTGACCACAATGTCAACAAACATTTCCAAAAATGTCTTCATTATTCCCTCTATTACAGAATGAATGGATGCAGCCCACTGTCTAGTCCTGCTGTAACCCTCAAGTACATGAAGTAAAAAGATAAACACAGTGCTACAGGGATGATGTAGTATTGTATCCCAGAAGTTAACGTCACCCTGGTTCAAGGGTAGAAATTAATGGGGTCTTGTGCCGTAACAAATTCAAGATAAATTCAAATTAAAGACAAAAATTCATTATGGCTGTTGCGATTAAAATCAAACGTGAAAATGAAGTGTCAATATGTGGAATTATGTTACGATCTGTGCTCGTTGCATCAGATCAGATTGCCTTTTACATGTTGTTTTAGCAGCGTTGAGCATTATAACCAATCACACATTTCTGTTGAGCTTATGAAGGCAATGGCCATTCGAAGGCGTTTAGAGAAGTCAGTGCTGGAGTTCTGTTGAGTGTGCCCCCAAATCTCTCATCTTAAAGAATGAAATGCTAAAAAAGATGTAATTAACAGATTCATTTCACAACTTTAGTGATTATAAAAAAGCAATAAGCCCCTACAACCCCATAGCTGTTCTAAATTCACTGTAAACCACGGCTTCATGGGGCTTATTGCTTTTATAAAACGGTTATTCCATATACTTAGTAAGTGTAAGGGACCATTTGAAATATTGTAATTATGTTCCTTGTATAGACAGTATGGATGAATTGTGTTATGAAATAATGAAGATGTATGTGATTTGATTCGTGATTGACATTTTCTGTATCTCTAATGTTTTGTACTCTGCGCGTGTTTACCTATTGAAACCGGAAGTCATGAATATTCGTGCTGAAATTGTTCTTCTTGGACACCGTAGTGATCAGGTGGACTAATGAGCTTAACAAGGTGGCGGGTGGACGCGAATGTGAGACGCGGATTGTTGGAGCCTATATTGTTTTAATGTGGATTTTATATTTTGTCACTTTGAAGTTAATTCGACTCACGTCTGATGATGACGAAAGGATTATTCTATTTGATTTGCATTCAATTTGCATGCAATTCAACATGTTTATGAGTCTATGTTTGAATTATGAATTTGTAATTTACAACAGTTTTCACGATGCTGTGGGGTGTTGCGAGTCGCTACAAGATGTACAGAATAAAGATGCTGATTGAATACGTCGCATTGTCGTTGGGGTGAAGTTAAGAAAACCTCACGCATCAGTCGAGGCTCTCGGATCCAAGGGACTGCTACAGTAAGGTTTCACAAAATAAAACAGAGCAAATAAAGTGTAATGATATTAATAAAAACATTATTATTCCGCCAAACAATGTAGTTCCTCAGAAACGGTTGTGGTTCCAACAAAGTGGTTGCCGAGCAACACACAAATGTGAACAAAGCTTGGCTCAACCAATCAGAATCAAGGACCGGATCTCTCCATTTTATAACAAGAGTTTTTGCATATCTTGCACTAGACTAGACTAACATCACGAACCGACATATTTGTCCAGAATGACGTGACGTTTCCTTAAGCACAAAAACATTTCTACAAATGTATTCTATTAAATCTTTTTATTATTTTTTCAATTTAATATTTAATTTTTTCATTGATATGTTTATTATTGAAATGTTGTTGTTATATGCATGTGTCAATTTTATTTAATTTCTTTATTTTCTTAAATATGTGGGTAGATAGTATTTATAGAGTTGTAACTTTTTAGTTTTAGTTACTTTTTCTTATTTGTAAGTCGCTTTGGACAAAAGCGTCTGCTAAATGACAAAAGTAAAGTAAAGTAAAGTAAGTAAATCGACATTAATAATCACTATTGCAATATCCAGAGCAATAATAGACAATGTTGCACATTCCAATAGAACTCAACTCTATAGAGAAAACATGTTCACTGAAATAACATTTAGCATGAACAAAGTCGACAGCAGTATATTAACTGCCAAACTTGCGGCACAGAGTGGGAAACTACAGCAACCACTTTCTATTGCTCGAGCCTTTTTTATCATGAGGTGCAAATTTGTTTCGATTTGACTGTGTATTTGACTACAGGATATAATCTATATACAATTTTAAACAGATTGTTGCTATTGGTAACCGTTTAAAGTAGGTGTCAACCTCAGTTCCAGGAGGGCCAGAGCCCTGCAGAGTTTAGATGCAACCCTAATTAAACACACCTGATCCAGCTAATCAAGTCCTTCAGGCTTATTTGAAAAATACATGGTTTGTGTGTTGGACCAGGGTTGGAACAAAACTAAGGAAAGGCTGCAGTCCTCCAGGAACTGAGTTTGACACCCCTGCTTTAAAGTGAGATTATGCTAATCGCAAAGCCTGCGTTGTGGATGCAATATTATTCTGTTCCAGAGCATATGCATGACTGCCAGCCTTGAGTGGCGGTCTTACTAACCATTAGTGTGAGCGCACCTCCGTTCTCCCCGATCAGCACTGCTCTAGCCAACTGCGTAAACGCCAACCATTTAAAAAGAGTCAGAGCGAAAGTTAGGCAAATTAAAACTAAAGAAAAACGTATGTAACTTCGGCTTCGAAATAAGACAACGAACACAAAAGGTAATTTGCAAGAGCTGCGTCACAACGCATATCAAGAGCTCCCTTATCGGTTCTGCTTTCAGTACTAATAAAAGATACATTTTTAGATGTTTTTATTAGTAGGCTACATGAACGTTATAACAGCCAGCAGGATTTCCCCACTGGATTATTTGATTATTGCAAAAAATATGCTCAGAGGCCAACAAAGGTTTATGATTAGGGCTGCAACAACTAATCGATAAAATCGATTATGAAAATCATCGACAACGATTCTCATTATCGATTAATCGGGTCTGCCCACAGTGCACGTCCAACTTCAGCTGGTTAGTCAAATTACGGCACTGAATAATGCATTTCTATGGACAAAATGCATCTAAAAATAGTGGAGGAAACAGAATGAGATTCTGCCGGAGAAGCACGTGATCCAAGCTGCCCAAAACATGATAATTCTTTATTTTAAGCTTTAAGTTAATGCATAAGAGTAATGGATTGCCCTGTCAGGCGCTTTTGACAGATGCGTGTGCGTCCTCAGCGCAAAAACGTTCAGTTTACGGTCATATCCTTATCTATAAATGCCACAAATTCACGCGAGCATTTCCATTTTTGCATAAAGGTCCGTCCTGACAGTCTGTGTTAAGTTTAAAATACCGAATGAGCGCCGGCGCGTCAGACGGACAGAACACAGTAGAGAGGGAGACAATTAATAGGCTTTTCAGCGCAAACATATCCATTGTGCTGAATTATCTGTTGTTGAAAGTTAATTTAAGGTTTAAAATAAATTAAAATATTTTATGAGAATAGGAACTTTAAAGGGATAACAGCGTGTAATTGTCTGTCTGAATATAAACATGAGACGCTCCATAACGGCCTTTTACAGGATAAGGAAATGACGAGGTGACTGTGATCAAAGTAGTTCCTGCAGAACATTACTCTTACCTGTTGGTTAACACTGAGTTTGTGTTTTTATTCGTCTTTATTATTATCTTTATTATTTTAATTTTTAATAGAGGTTTAAACTATATTCAATTTTTACAATGCTTAACAAATTTATGTAAGTTTAACAATGTGTTTATGTAAGGTTTGTGCCACTGCTGCTCTAAAGTAACAGTATTGGTGATAACCAAAATCATTTTTCGGCTTTCTGTACTGGTTAGTACTCCAATATGTGTAAGCTCTTTAGTAACAGTAGTAGGCTATTTTTAATGCTATAATATCATTATTGCTGTTATCTATGAAAGAAAACCAGAGCACTTATTTTTTCTTGTATTTTTTATTTGAGTATTTTTTTTTCGCGATACCCAATTGCAGTCAAAAAGTACATAAACAATACCAGCAAGAATGCAAGCTGTTATGAGGCCATTTTTTATTGTTATGTCTAATAAATGACAATAACATTTTTAAATTTAAACAAATTTTTGACAAATTTCTAAAATATGTTTTCTCTTTATTATGCTAAGTGGTCTAATAAATTAAGCACCGTATGTTTTCATAGCATTCAGTTGTCACGTTTGTTTGAAGGACATTGGGCAGAATGTGGAATAGTGTTTTTTTTGGTCAATATTTTTTTAATCCGATTAATCGATTAATCGAAAGAATAATCTGCCAACTAATCGATTATCAAAATAATCGTTAGTTGCAGCCCTATTTATGATTTTACACTTTTTGTTCATCAAGATAATATTCACACATGAACACAACTTACATGACTTTTGAAGTCTAGTAAAGTAAAAAGCTAATGTTAGGATATAAATAAACTGCACCATGGAAGTGTGACCTCAACATCACCACCACTTGGCTTCCCACAAACTGGAAACAGTTTGCAAAAGCCCAGATATAAACACAATGAGGCTGTGAAACTGTGAAGTGAGTAGATGAGTCTTCTTGTTCATGATGATGACATTTAATGTCCCCGAATACCACATTTATCCACTTGTTAAGCCCAAAGTACACTGGTTTTTTATGCATCTGCAATAAGTCAGTGTTTCCGGCCACGTTTCTGAAGCCCTCTCAACACTGCACGTTTTGCATGTCTCCTTATGCCACGATTTTAACCCCGATTTTCACTAACAGAGAGCTTCTTTGGTGGACCTGTCTGTGACTCAAGAGTGGATATTTATATATTTTGTGGATATTTTGACCTATTGAAAATATCAACTGACTTCAGGATGAAGGAACCTGAAGAGCTAAATGCTAACTTCATACAGAACTCTATTGAGAAATCATGTTCACATGACATTTAGTATTAACAGAAAGTTTAAACTGACAATATGATATAATGTATTACGTGCCAAACTTCCATCACAGAGTGTGAAACACAGCCACCACCTTCTGTCTGCTCAAGCCTTTTTTATCAAGAGGTGAAAATTTGTGTTTCCGTTTGGCTGTGTATTTGACTACAAGGTGGAGACAGAACACATTGTCATTGTGTACGTTTGTGCACGTTTGTTACTGTACGCGGCATACTTAGTGTGCGGGCGAGCAGCCTAGAATTAATTTAAAACACATTTGAGCTCACATCAGTGAATCAGGCAGGTCCCTCCTACCCTCAGATGGATCGGTGCCCACTGAACTGTCAGCACGGGAAGCGCTACACTGGCAGATGGTTGGCGAGAATGAACAAGCACAATGGCCAAGCGGTCGGGTGAACTGTGTACGACAAAACCATAGTAAAGTCCTACTGATCAGCCCTTAAACAGTGTAAAACACCAGCTAGAATACAGTGAAAATAAACTGAATAAAAAACAAATGTAATAGTAATGACATTTCAGAAATTACAGGATGGAATTTTTCTGCCTGCATTATGTGTGTGTAATCTGTGTGTATGTATATATATTATATATATATATATATACACTTATATATGAATTTATATAAGTACTTAATGTTTTTTCACACAGGTTTGGGATGAATTAAAATTCATGTTGACACTAAGTATTTTACATTGAAATCACATGTACATTATGTGTATTAAGAACGTTTTTTGCTTTGGTTTTTGTTTTAGTATTTTTTTCACAGTATATTGTAGGGTCACGGGTCAACCAATTAATCATTGTATTAAAATGACTAATATTTTTCAGTGTGTGTAGGTGTGAATCTGACACACAAACATAAACATGCACTAACTCTTGAAGGCACAGATGGCCAACACAACAGGAAATCGAACTATCTATAGATTATGAACACACTGTCAGACATGCAGTGTACATACACACGCTCCACTGCATCTTCCTCACTGAAGCAGACCCTAAAGGTCGCCCCCTGCTTTTCAATTGCATCTTCACTCCTGTTTTTCATATCATTTCTTCCCCCAGCATCCAAGCATCTCTGCAAAGATGGCAATGCATCCTCTCACATACAATTATGAAATCACTAAAATTAGTTATTACTTTTATGCTACAACTGCACATGGTGAGTGTAATAAAATAAGAAAATGGCAGGCTACAGGCCACAAAATTCTTACTGGTCATTACTTACAAATATGTTGCAGTTGTCCCAAAAGCAATGGGATTATATAGCCAGTTTTTAAAGGCATCATGACATGAGAAATGTTTATTTAACCAAGCTCCATAAATGGCTTGTTTGGGCAAAATACATGAGTCACACTGGCAAATCACACAGGCAAAGTACATTTGCATGTGACTGCCTCTACAGACAGACTTTACATTATATGTGTAATATGTTTGTTCAGAGCATTTGACTGCATATTTTGTTTTGTAAACAAGCCACAGTGTTTGCAAAGAAACTTTTGCTGAAAGATGAAGTGGCCAACTGTTTTGAGTCTGACAGCAGCCACACCACAAACTATGTAAACGCCCTTGGCAAGTGTTAATTTGGAGCCTGCTCATCATAAACTAGGACAAACACTGATACAGGTCAGTGAGCTGTGGCAAATGCTAATCAGCTCTATTGATCCGGATTTGCAGTTATGAAATTACCAATGAAATCTACGAGAGCACATGAGGACAAATATTTATTTTTTTAAACAATCATTTGAAAAATTATATGAATTAATAATTTTGAATAATAAATAATAATTAATAACGATGCATGACAAAAAAATGTCAGCGATAAAGAAAAAAATATCATTTTAAATTGAAAAATTTTCTTAGAAATTAACTTTTTGTTTTTATGTTGGTTTCACAAATACAATTCACAGTGGACATTTTTGGAAAAAATATTAAAAAAAAAGATTACATTTAATGAAACTGTATGGCCCGCTATTTTGCAAATAACATAAATAATTAATTCATATCATTAGAAGTCACACCACATGACATTTTACAACCAGAACTAACCTTGCCTTGGTCAAATGATCTAATATTTTAAGAGACTCATTGACCTTGACACACAGTCATGAGGGTCCTCAGGGATCCTCTCTGTAAGATTTCTTTTTTCAGGAGCAATGATGACAGCAAGCAGGTTTCATACTTCTGGGGACCTGTACTAGCTGAACAACTTGAGATGAGTGGAAATGGACAGAGGACAGTTTTCCCCAGGTCTTAAAGATATCCTTGTGAAAATAATTATGAATCATAGTCAGAAAACCACAACAATTATGATAACGATAACGACAGAGGAACTAGCTTTTTCCAGCTGATAAACGATAAAAACCAGCCAATCAGAATACATCTGTCTTTAAAGTAGCAGATGACCAAACTGCAGTGCATGCTTTTAATAAACAGAGCGTTATGGTCTGAACACAAATAAAGTTATCTTTATAGTTGTTACTTCAGTTACTGAACTTCAGCAACGTTCAGCAGTCTCCTTCCTCACGTCTGAAGGTGTTTCTGTTAACGGATCAGTAAGAGCATTCCTGTTTCTCAGTTTCAGCGCAGGGTTGTGTGGGTGTCAGGGCCCGTATCAAAGGTCTGGGGCTCTAATGGGGTATGACAGAGAAATTGAGAGTGAACTCTGAAAGGGTCGTGGGAGCAATGCCTTATGGGAAAATCTGTCCTTCCTGGCTTTAGTGCGCTCTGGGTAAACATGACCTCTTCTGACAGACCTCAAGCTAGAAAAGCAAGCAAACAAATGAGATAGAAGGATGACAGATAGGGATAAAAGAAACACTCACAAGTAAGCACAATGGCCTCCACGAGAGGTTAAACTCTAGGTTGAATCAGACAGTCACATCCACGCAAACAGTGCACAAGGGCAGAATCCTGAACACAGGCTTCACAGCACAAACCGGCAATATCACATCTCTAAAGAAAATGGCAAGATGATAAATGGCTCTTTGAAGACACAAGAAGTACATACACCATCTCTTCATAAAACGGCAATGTATAGACCGTTCATAGTGGTCAAACAAACGTGAAAAGTATACTGACAAAATTGAAGATTTAGAAGAGACCGAGGAAGAGCAACAGATAGGTTACTGAAATATACTCTTTATTCTTGCTAGTTGTACAAAAAAAAAAATGACTTTAAGAAAAGTTTAAATTTTCTGGCTAAAAAGCGATGCAAGTACAAGAAAAACTGTAAGTACGTTTACCCTATAGTTTTTTTCTAAAATCAGTATTAAAGTTATAAATATAATTGCATATAATAAATACTATATAAATTCAAGTAAGTTTTTGGGGAGTCACACCTCATGACCTTTTGCAACGTTAAAATCATAGAAGATATGCAAGTAATAGTGGGTATGAATCACATAACATTTTTACCTACATAAATCTCTTATGTTCACCAAGGCTGTTCTTTTTCGATCAAAAATATTGTGAAATATTATTACAATTCAAAATAGCTGATTTCTATTTGAATACAGGGCTCCAGACAAAAAAATCGAGTAAGGAGCCATTGGCTCCTATAAAAGAAAAACTTAGGCGCCAAATAATTTTTTTAGGTGCCACAGAATAAAAGTAGTTTATTTTATTATTATCATTTTATTTTTCCCCCCTATTTTAACATTTCAATCGTTTTGTCATGTGTTTATGTCTTATCTTTTCTAGGATTTATCAGCATTTTAATCCATCTTGTAGATGATCAGGTCGACCGGGGGACTAAGGTTCACTTAAAGTGTGAATTAAATGTCTTTTACAACTTGAAATATACAGTCACAAAGAATTGTTCGTTACACAGAATCTGTACCAATATCATGGACCATAAGCATCACTTGGCAACTGAGTGCAGTGCATCCTATAAATGTTGTCACGTCTTTCACACATTCAGTCTGTTTTTCTTCATTAGTAAAATGCAATTTTATAGGAGGAGTTGAATCATGTACAACAGAATAAGTAAAAATATTAATATGCAACAGCGCATGAATATAGCAAAACGCTGCTCTTTATAGTTATTTTTCTAGCTGACTGATGAGTTTATGGACACTGAGTGGTTATTCTGAGGTAAATGTATTACAATGCAATGTTTACAAGCTTTATACATTTCCTCAGTTTGAAACACTGAATGAGCTTTTACATAAAACATTTCAGTAAGTTGTACTATAGGCTTTCTTATTGCCTACCTTTTGATCATGTTCATTTCATACTATAGTAGTAAATCGAAATATATAATGGGTTCACTTGCTGCTTTAACTGAGGTGCTAAAGAGATCGCGCCTGAGCATTAAGTGCGATACTCTCCGCTCGCGCGATCCGGACGCATACACGGACCGTGTGGACGCGGGGTACTGGTGTTTATATTACCGAAAGTGTGCGCTTGTGGTCCGCATTAAAGAGCACCCAAACCGCATCATTTGAATTTCGTAGCATTTTAAAGCTGATACTTTGTTTATTAAAAAGTAAGACAGAACAAAGCTTTTTGCGATTACTGGATGGCAAGTGCGCTTCAAATAACAGGAAGTCCATGCATTAACAGAACACAGCATATAGACTAAGAACTCGATAAGTATCCACAGAGCTGACAGCTTTACCTGTTGAAGTTTGTTCAAGTTGTGCACGAAATAGACACGGCTTTTCTGCACTTGCACTTTGGGGCTGTTTACACCTGGTCACTTCATGCATTTTTTCCTGATCGGATAGCTATCTGATCCTGAAAATACCAGGTGTAAATGCCGTCCGAAACTCATTCGAGACGGATATAAATCCAATCGCTCGAACCACTTCAGGAGGTGGTCTGGGCGAAACCGGACAAGTGTAAATGCATCTGGTTGTTGAAACCACATATGGTAATTTTACTCCTCCCATAATATTAAAATAATAGACGTGTGAGAGCGTTTTATAGGCTATATGGCATGTTATAGTCAGATATGACAGCGCAATGCAACAAGCATCACCGCGGATGAGTAGCGGAGTATTTCTTCAGCAAGCGACGCGCAAACTGAATGAACCTGAAAGTAAGTCGCAGACGCTCAACACACAATCGTCTTCATTAAAAGTAGCGAGACTAGCCTATCTTTCCAGTGCTGATGCCGCGCGCTCTCGTTGCGGTCTCTGATATTGAAATTAGCTGATAATTAATAAAATTATCCATTGCTTTCATTGACGTGAACTCCGTTATATTTGCATATGAAGCGGGAATTGAAGAACGGATTTATATCCGTTTTGCGAAGACACATTTATGTGGCCAAGTGTAAATGGGGAAACGTTTTAACAAATCATATAGATATCCGATCAGAGAAAATGCATGAAGTGACCAGGTGTAAACAGGCCCTTTCAGGTCTCTCTCACTGCGTTCAGCAGACTGTGTGCGGCAGAGACGAGGACTGTTTGAAACTCTTTCCAGTAAAACTTTGATGCGCATCGTCTTATGTAAGTTTAATAGTGAACATAACAAAAGATGTGAGCGCAAAACCATCGGGGAAAAAAGTCCTTTCATGCAAATTATATATAGTCGCCAGTGGCGACCTCAGCAAAAACTTCACTCGCAAATTAATATTTTTGGTCGCAAATGCGACCATTTTAGTCGCAGTTTGGAGCCCTGGAATATGTTTTAAAATGTAATGTATTACTATGATAGCAAACCTGAATTTCCAGCATCATTACTCCATTCTTCAATGTCACATGATTGAGTTTGTGATGCTTTATTTTTGTATATTTTTGTGTAGACTATGATAGATTTTCTCAGGATCCTTTGATGAATTATATTATATATATATATATATATATATATATATATATATATATATATATCTTACTGACCCCAATCTTTTGAATAGTAGTGTATTTTTGACAGACTAATCGATAGAACAAAAAAAAATTCAATAATAATGTCATGTCATTGACATTATTGGTTGCATAAAGTTGCACTTTACTAGTATGCATAATGTAATCAATTAAAGAGAGAGAACGCATGAAGCCACAAATCACACACTGCTCAGAAACACAACTTTTGTCTTGTTCTGTGTCCCAAAGTTTAGTTTGCTGAACTATGACCTGTAAATTTGCAAAGTGCAAACACCAATAGAGGATCTATTTGACCAATCGAGGATTTAAGCATCACAGATCGATTCAAAGAACACACAAACCTAAAGCTGCAACCTAATGCACTTGCATTGCTGTGGGTCTGAAGTAATTTCACACGCTCAAAGTCCAGTGTGAACACGGCTTAACATTGCCGTCTGAATGTGTGCGAGACATCACATGCAATGCCCACATGGTCACTTCTAGTCACATGCTATTCTCCTGATAACTAACTAATGACTGAGAGGAACGCACACACACACACACACACGTTTGTCCAGCCAATCACACTGTAGACTTCTATTGTTTTAAATCACCTCCTATAATTAATATAGAAAGACTCTAACCCAAAAACAAAACCTTTTAAAATGACAGCTTTTTAGATGGGCAGTGATGATGAAATATCCAGCTATTCTGCAGAGTGCAAAGAGTAAATGCCTTCAGTACATCAGTAACAGGCTGCCACATCCCGTCTAAATTCTCTCCATCATTGCTCTCTTCAGGGCATGAAGCGTGTTTGAATATGACAGAGAGGGGGTGATTTTGCACATGCAAAGTACACTGGCATATTGCCCTCTTAATGCTCTGACCCATAACCAGAACAATTAATCTGTGTCCCTGAATGAGCACAAAACCTTTCTTTCTACAATGCATAAGAATTAGCATAGTTCAACAACAACAAAAAAAGAATATTTCGCTATTATTGACCCTCATATAATTTTTTTCAGTGGAAAGCAAAAGGAGAATTTTTAATGAAAAATATCAGCTTTTTTCCATTCAATGTCAGTACAGTATATGACAGCTGTTCAAGTGAAGAAAAATAAATAAAATCACTCTCATGTCATTAATTTTTCAGAACACAAATTATATTTTTAATTTACTATATTTGATGTGCTCAATGTATGTGCACTGGCCTACGTTTAAATAAAACTTAAACATTTGTTCATCATACATTTCATTTTGACTGAACACTAAGAAAAAAAGATTAAAGGGGTCATATGATGCTATTTTAAAGATAATTATTTTGTGCATTTGGTGTAACAGAATATGTTGACATGCATTAATGTTCAAAAAACACTTTATTTTTCAAATACTGTACATTGTAGTTCCTCTATGCCCCGCCTCTCTCAAACATGTCGTTTTCTATAAAGCCCCTCCTTCTGACAAGCGCAGCCTGCTCTGATTGGCCAGCTGTCCCAATGCATTGTGATTGGCCGAACACCACAACCACGCATCGGAAATGTAACGCCCCTTACAATAATCGCGAGCTTCAGCTTTCAAAGTAAATATAAAGACAGTTAATAACGTCCTTAGTTTTACCATCAGTTCAAGCTCAAAAGGGGAAAACATCCATGTGACAGAAACAGTGATGATGCTCGTATGTATTTGCCATAAAATGTATTGCACAAATTCAAACATTTGGGTTGTGCTGTTCTGTTGTAAACAAATCTTAATCAATGATTCCTAATTGCATCTACTTTCGGAAGACCAAATAAATGTGCTTTTGCTTTCGCACAGAAACACACAGCGTTACTGAACACTACTGCGGTTACTGAAACCACGCCAAATATTCCCACATCGTGACGTAGACATGTGGGGGCGTGTTTGAATGAGCCGTTTTAGCCCGGTCTGGATCAGCCTTCTCTAATAGATAGAATAAATCCTTTTGTGGGAGACTTTGAGCTTTGTAACTCTGCAGATCGTATACATGCACAAACAGCTACATAACACACTAAAGACAAGGAAAACAAGAAATTGCAGCATATGACCCCTTTAATTCTAGTGTATCGGTTTGTTTGGACAATTCATATATAGGCTATGTTATTTATTATATATACAATAAACGATTCACCAGCTCTAATCTCTCAATGATCTGATCACTGTGGTTAAAGTTAAAAGTTTTAAGTTTTTTCTGTTGAACACAAAAGAAGATATTGAATAATGTGGGTAATTACACAGTTTCTGGTCCCCACTGACTACCAGTCAACTGTTTGGTTACCAACATTCATCATCATCTGAGCTCAACAGAAGAAAGAAACTCTTACAGGTTTGTAACAACCTGAGGGTGAGTAAATGATAACAGATTACATTTGTTAGTGAGTTACCCCTTCAAACTCTACAGAAGATATGGAATATAGACATAGGGTCACGTTTTTATGCTACTTTTTGGGTGTTTTTTACACTTTCGGATTGAGCCATGCACTCGTTAACCAATACAGTACAATTATTTATAATATACAGTAGCCTATATTGCATATATACTGTATGTTAAAGATAACAAAATTGTGATAATACTCTGCGTGGATAATAACAGGAGACTTCTTGTTTCGCATGGTTACTCCTTCTCAATGTTGCAGGATGGTGGATGTCTTGTAAACGTTCACAAGACAGATTTGCTCCACAGTGAAATAGAAGTAAACGTTGAACACACATGGGGCACACACACCTGCGTTTCTCCATATGGAAATCACAGGTAACACATCAGTCACATTAATTATAAATGATGCCACCTGCTAACCTGCATTCTCAATCCAGTCTCACTCTCTGTCTGTGCGTGTGTGAGTTTGCAAGTGGGTGCTGTCAGGAGGGAGGGTGGCTTGCATAATGTAGCCTTTGGCATAGTGCCACATCATATAATGAGTGAAAGAAAAGGGCTACATGAGCTGCATCAACAGGGCTAAATTAAGAGAGACAAGACTGTCCCTGCCTACGGCACATCCGCTGATACACACACACACACACTGTGCATATGCCTCCACGGCTCATCACACGTCACACTAACACTAACTACAAGCAGTTGGTCTCAACACACTACAATATCTAACTCAATTTTCAACAGAATTTTATGTTTAGCATCTCCATCTACAGTCTACATTGTTATATGGTATTATAGTATCTCATAATACAGTAGTCAATATATTAGCAGTATATGTGCTGCTTTATGATATTATATGCTATGTACATTATGTTATCTAGATATCGCATTGGTATCACTGAAACATCCATACTGATTGAGCACTAGTGCTAGATATATTTGAGTATTTCTATTTAATCCAGAGGTTGATCTAGAGAAAGCTATATATTGACCTGGCCAATTACAATTGGTCAATATTATATTTAGATATTTTCATCATTACCAGCATTGACTTGTTCTAGCCATGCTGGCTTAATCATGTCATGTATCAGTTCCTGTATTTTCTGTGAATAGCGTGTCTTCTTTTAGTGAATTTTGAGTCAAAATTGTGCAGAATAAGTATTCATATACATTACTATTCAAAAGCTTTTCTTGAAAATGAAATTAATACTCATTTAGCAAGGATGCATTAAACTGATCAAAAGTTACAAAAGATTTCTGTTTCAAATAAATACTGTTCTTTTGAACAAATGAATCAATTTCCACACAAATATTAAACAGTTTTCAACATAATAAGAAGAAATGTTTCTTGAGCAGCAAATCAGCATATTAGGATGATTTCTGAAGGATCATGTGACACTGAAGACTGGAGTAAAGCATAAGAGAGTTGACCACTAGTAGTACATAGAGACAACATGTTTCTTTAATATTCCAGAGGCTGCTCTAAATGGTCTTGTCTGTAGTCAGGTAGAACTGCATTCTAAATCTAAACCTTCATTAACATTCATAGCAAATTGATCAGTGCTTTTCAGAATTTGTGGCCTTGGATGAATTAAATATTTAGATGGGCTTCAGTTAGCTGGATTGAGCACTGGCTCTCTTTTCAGACGGGCCTCTATTGAGGGAGGGTTTCAAGTGGTCTAGAGCCACTCCAGCCCTAAATAATTCAAGTCTTTCCAAAGGTGCAAGACTCACACCAGAACACATACATACATATATATATATATATATACACACAGCAAATCTGGATTGAGCACAAGCAATACCCACCATAACAATGGCACAAGTTTACTACTCTAGTTAACAAATGATAAACTCTGACAAGAAAACACATTCCCTGCTAAAATCAAGAGAATCGTTTCTTTATTGGTCACTTATTGTGCTAATCTATTACTGTAAAAGTGTACCAAGCAACTACTTCACGGATAGCAGACCTTTAAACAAACTGCTCTTGCCGTCACATGGCTATTTTGTTTGTTACACCTACTCTGGCAACAGGATAGAGTCTTAAGCCCTTGGGGCCCTGTTTGGGGCCGCCATTGTGACAAAAGTCTCTAAGCAACAGTAAGCAGAGAAAAGACAGCATACATTTAAACAAGTAGTAAACTTTGATGCATAACTGGACCTGTGTTTGTGCTATGGTCTTATAATTTTTCTGAGGAATGACAGTACAGGCAAAATTGAACAAACAAATAAGAGTTAAGGTCCTTGAAATGTTCGCATGCGTTTTTCGGGGGGGGAATTTTTTTTTTTATGATTATTATTGTCAATCGAATCATCTGGAATTCCTATTGATCCTATTGAAAAACTACATTACCCATGATGCAATACATCTTGGTGGTAAAATGACACCAATCAGTCAGTCATGGCTTTTAGTATTATTTCTTAGGGAAAAAAATGACATGCTGTATATTTTAACAAACGCTTCACTAGCTACATATTGATATTTGAGAAAAAGATCTGTATAGTGCAAACAACATGCAAAAAATAAAAAAAATAAAAAAATAGGATTTATAGGCCCGGTTTCACAAATGGTGCTTAGCTTAAGCCAGGACTAGGCCTTAGTTCAATTAAGATATTTAAGCAACTTTTACAAAAAATGTCTTTACATTAGAGGTGTGCATCTTGACACATTTTAAGATATGTCAGAGCAAGATATTTTCAGTTGCGACACCTCAGACATGCATTTTAGTCTGGGACTAGCTTAAGCCTTGTCTGTGAAACCGGGGGATAGTGATTTTAAGGTGCTGACAGTCCAAAACAGTACAGGCAAAATTGAACAAACAAATAAGTTTTTTCAAATAAGAAATTTTCGCATGCGTTTTTCGGGGGGGGGGGGGGGGGGGGGGGGGGGGGTGGGGGGGGGGGGTTGTATTTGTCATCCTTTCCTATCAAAATGCTTGCTATGGATGTGAAAACGCAGAAAACCGAATCTGATCCACTTTTTTTTTTTTTTTTATGATGCAGGAACGTTTCGGAGGCAATGTGTAAATGTGATTGACAACACGAGGTCGAATTTATTTTTTAACGTCCGAAAAATGCGGACTCAGATCTTTAGACCAAAGACCAGGATATCAGAGACTGAAGAGTTGCTTTTTTGACTCTAAACAGATTTCACTCTGGCAAGTACCCCTTCAACACTTAGGAATCTACAAAATGACATATTTTCCAATTTTACTAATCAAATGCCAGGATACCAGGATGCATTTTTAACCCTTTGAAGTGAACAATTACACCAGGGTGATCAGAACATTCAGTGTGTGTCTATTTCTATATATAAACATATTTGAGAGTCAATTTTTTCATAAATAGGAAAAATTAAATAAAACCAATACAGTCACACCTGCAAACAGTGCAACAGCTAGGTTCCAGAATTAAAAATCACATTCATTTTCTCCACTGGAGAATTGATTTTTTTATGATTATTATTGTCAATCGAATCATCTGGAATTCCTATTGATCCTATTGAAAAACTACATTACCCATGATGCAATACATCTTGGTGGTAAAATGACACCAATCAGTCAGTCATGGCTTTTAGTATTATTTCTTAGGGAAAAAAAAAATGACATGCTGTATATTTTAACAAACGCTTCACTAGCTACATATTGATATTTGAGAAAAAGATCTGTATAGTGCAAACAACATGCAAAACAACAACAACAACAAAAAAAAGGATTTATAGGCACGGTTTCACAAATGGTGCTTAGCTTTAGCCAGGACTAGGCCTAAGTTCAATTAAGATATTTAAGCAACTTTTACAAAAATGCCTTTACATTAGAGGTGTGCATCTTGACATATTTTAAGATATTTTCAGTTGCGACACCTCAGACATGCATTTTAGTCTGGGACTAGCTTAAGCCTTGTCTGTGAAACCGGGGGGATAGTGATTTTAGGGTGCTGACAGTCCAAAAGTTAGCCTAACATGCTTCACACAACAAAGTCAAGCATGCAAACAAAACATCTGAGATGCTTACAGGGGATGAAGTCTCTAATGCATCCCCTGTAAAGTCTAATGAAAAAAAAAAAAAAAAAAGCATAAATCACCAACTCAACCTCACTCATCGGCTGGTCGCTATTAGAAAACTAGATGATTAGTCAACCGGACCAATCGCTTAAAAATAAATCATGACTCAGTTGATGTGTTGAAATGCCCCAAACAGACCGATTCGCTGCAGCGGAAAACAGATCCTGGCCATGAACAACGCAAACAGCTTTCATCAAAACACCATCTCTGTCAAGTTCAGCCTTTTTTGGCTGGACTGATGCACATGGATAACAGAGCAGCACCCAGAGGATATTACACAATATTACATAACAAATTAACATGAGTGAAAACTCACGCCAACACACAATCGTGCCGAGACGAGCTTTGACATGCACTTAAGACAAACAGATAAATGAACCACCTTACCAGACAAAACACCTCCTTGAATGGTATTTCCTTTAACTCCAAGCTTTTCCTTTGCCTTCAGTTGATGAAGTCTGCAATCTATGCCTCTCCTGACTCCTGTGAGATATGGCTGGTTGAAATTAGGGCCCTATGAAATCAGTGTTTTCCGTTATGATTTGATAAATATGTAGGTTGTAATGAAGACCTTTGCGTTTCTGGGTATCTGACGACACTTTTCAATTAAATTAGATGGTGAAATGCTGGTGAAGTGACTCTCAGAGCAGAACAAGATGACGTTTATGTGTCCTCATATACAGAGACACACCATCTGTGCTTCAGTACGTGTAGGAGATCAAACTGCGGCCTTCATTCACACAGAAACTTGCACAACACGTAGACTTCATATTTAAATACCAGTCTATTTGCACTATAATTCATTGCCACTTGTCCATATCACAATCAGAGCAATTGAACAGCCCTACTTTTGATTTATCCAACCTAAATTTTGTCACATGGCTCTTTTTTTATGACTGGATACCACTATTCTGTGATCTTCGAAATCATAGGGCCCTATTTAAATACTGAAGCTGGGAGAGACACAAACCAAATTAGACTTGCCTCAGGAAGGGCATGTGGAACTAAACCTCAAAAACCATTCTTGGTTTTTTAAAACAAAATGGGGACATTTAAGGCCTGAAAAGTATTTTATACAAGAGAGCAAATGCAGGTGGAAACATTTGGCCCAGCTGTGACAGTATACTAAAAGGAACGTGTATAGTTACAGTATGATGTTGCTGTTTCTGTAAGCTTGTCAACAGTTGAGGAGTGTGTGCTTAAATTTGACATATGGAACTGACAAAATGTAGCACGTCTTTTCATTTTGTGTTTGATTTGAAGGACATGTTTACTTTTGCAATAACCACTGTATCTCTATATGGTTTCAGTTCAATCGAGTAGAACTAACCAAAAAAAATGGACTAATATAGCAATAAAACTGAAAACTGCATCTCTTAACAGAGTTTGAGACATAATCTGTATTTGTAGAAACACTGGCAGAGAAACTAGAATTTCAGTAGCGACTAAAGCCTTGGACAAACTGGCAAATTACGCAAATTCTTCCAAGACCTACAATGTCTCAAGTTACTCTTCCAGTTTTATCTCAAAAGACTAAATCAATACAAAGTTGTTCAGATTCCTTGCCTCATCTCTGCTGGGAGGATTCTGGGTAACTGGGGAGTATCACTGAGATATCACATCAGCTTAAGCTGGAATGAAAAGCAATGTGATACCTGCTGGGCTTTACTCCTCTAGTCAGCAACCAAGAAAAAGAAAAGAGACCAAACAAGAAGTAAATGGGAAGGATCAAGAGGTTAATCCAGATCTTTATCTCTTTCAGGATGCAGATAATAAGAGCTTTCTCTCCATCTCTCTGGAAGAGCTTTCACCTGGACCGACCGTACAGATCTCTCTCACTAGTAGTCAACTGAACCTCTTCCTAAACACTCCAGGCTTAAAGGGATAGTTCACTGAATAATCAGAACTCTTTTATCATTTACTCTCCTTCATGTACTTCCTCCACTGAAAAAAAAAAAAAAAAAAAAAAAAAAGTGTTTAGCAGAATGTTCACAGTTCACTTTTATAATAACAAATAAATGATGACTTTCATTCCTGGGTCAACTATCTCCTTTTGTGAGGCTTGGAAAATTCTGGTCGAGTTCACAAGATTTCTACTACAAAGGCATGTAATTATAAAGGGTAAATTATGCCTCTCTTGATCTGCCTGTGTCAGAGTGTGTTGAACAGGCATGTCTGGACAGGTACAAGATGTTTGTGTTTTAATTCTTCCAGCTCCGGCAATCCATCACCACAAATAGTCTGTCTGACAAGAAGCTTACAACTCTTCTGTTAACAAAATACATAAAAAATGTACACTTACTCTGTATGCACCAATAATAATAATAATGAAATATTTATTTGTATTTTTTTGGGAGGAGGGGGGGCTAAAATGATTTACTTCATTCCATTTATATTCATCTTGCCCATGAAAATTTCTTAGTTATTCCACCTTGCAAATTAAAATAAGAAATATATATACTTTACAAAGAAAATAAAGTCTATTTTTATAACCATTATGCTTTTTATTTTTTATTTTACTATTGTGATTAAATAATAAAAATAGAAGGGTAAACGTTTAATGAAAATCATTTTGTTATTATAAAATCAGCACTAACTAAATTCAAAACAAATACTACAATAAGTTATTTTTTTATTATGTACATTTTTTTAATTTGCATTTTCATTGCTGTTGAGTAGACCTTAAAGAGTTAATTTGAATTTTAAAATATATGTAACATTTTTAAAACTTTTTCCAAAGGTGAAATATGACTGACAGTTGTTTCACCAGAATTTAAGAGAAGTTCACGTAATGTTGTGTGTCTATTGTAACTGAAAACCTTAGAGGTCACCATTTGTGATGAGCCCATTCAGAAATAATAAGATGGTTTAGGGTAGAAATATGACCAACATGTTATGGACTACATCAGACGCGCACACACACACACACACATATACACACCAGGGTGATGAAGTTTCTTCTAGCGAGACAATAAAGTCCAATTCATTTCAGCTGGAAAAAAAATTGGACAAACTCCGAAGCTTTCAAAACAACCTCAAAATCTCCACAGTACACTGATACAGTCAAAGCATGCTCATTTTCAGATTCATGTCATACAGTACAGCATGTGTGTCAAGCTTTGTGTGACTTTCCACAGAAGTCAATAACAAGAAACAGTCTAAACTTGAATAATATTTGGGAACAGAATAAGATACTTAGCGTCCACAGATGAGATGAGCAAAGGTAGATGTTCATAATGATAAGAGCAGAGGAAGTTACGGACATGTTCAAGTGCTGGAGCAAAAAAAAAAAAAAAAAAAAAAAAAAAAAAGGAGGCAGGGCAAGTTCCAGTGAAGAAAACAAATGAAATGCTTGTTTCATAAACCGCTATAGAACTTTTTGCTGCGTTGCACTTGATAAAGCAATAGCAATTAACCAGAGTACATCTGCTTTGATTTGTGACCAGCTCAACTATTCCTAAAGAGTCAGACGGGAGAGAAAGACAAAAAATGAAAAGATGTGATGGAGAGAGAAACTAATTTTTTTTTCTTTTTTCACACCTGCTCTAATAGAGTCTGCACATTCATGAATTAAAAAAGCTCATTGTGTTGTGTGCACACAGGTGTATCCATGAGGCTTAATTAATGAATATATTTACATTCATTGCTTGATATAATTAGGATTTAAAACTGGGAGCAAGTGGAAAAGGACAACTGAGCAATTTTAGGTAATGAGTTACACAAACATCATACCCATTTCTCATAGTTCACAAATGTCACATATTTTCTGCACGTTAGGGGCTGTCTTCTACAGAACCTTATGAGATATCAATCACCAAAATGCAAGCAGGAAGGATCCTCCACATCCGAGCAAGAGAGCAAATGCCAAGATCTATCTTAGCTTCATCATACCAACTACATTCAAACATGTTCAACATCAGAAGATTGTCACAAGCATGCTCAGAACCTCTCAGGAACCTTCAAGCGCCCCAGGAAGCGATGGCTGCGATCAAAACATTTGCTAGACAAAAATAAACATGTTGACATAGCATCAGATAAGGAGTTTAGGTTCCTTGTTTAGAAAGTGCAGATGTAAAAACAACATCAAACCCCAAAAGAAAGCAGCATCTCAGCAGAAAATGGTTATTTGGGTAGATATGCTTCAAAATGTACCTGTAAACGGAACGTAATGCACTATATATTGTTGCCTTTGTATTTCAGTAAACATCAACAGGCCTCTTTGATAGTTTGAGGAGCAGTTCAAGACAGAAGGTGCACAAACACAGACAAGCCAAGCAGCAGCAGCAGCGTTGCATTGAACAGCTGTTCGGTGATCTGCAGCTTCAGTGCCGCATTTGAATGCATGACAGAATGCAAGAGAAGCATTTGGTTTCCACGCATGATGCGTTCCGCTCAGACAGAGAGAGAACGCGTAAACACGGGCTCTTACCTTTGGAATTGCTGAATGCGGTGTACCAGGATAACGATATAAGCCCACATAACCCGAATAGTGAGACTGTTAGGAAGGTGCCATTTCTGAGCCTCATCTCCGGGTGCGCGCCGGTATCATGTCCGAACCGAACCGAACCGAACCGAACCGTGAGCTCGAGCGCGTCTGGCGTGCGTTAATGACAGCGCGCGCACATGAGGGAGGTGAGAACGCTACAGACACAGACTGTGTACAGGCTGATGCCGTTTATACGGGAGAGGGTGTGTGTGTGTGTGTGTGTGTGTGTGAGAGAGAGAGAGAGAGAGAGAGAGAGAGAGAGAGAGAGAGAGAGAGAGAGAGAGAGAGGGGGGGGGGGGGGGGGTGGAACGCGCGCGCGTGTGTGTTGTTGGACTGGCTCGTGCAGGCGGTGCAGCTGCTCCTCCGCGCGGTCAAAAAAGAAACACGCTCTCTATTTTTGCAACAGTTGCACGCTCTAGTAGACTTGTGTTTTATATAATAACCCAGAAGCATAGGCTACATTGTTTATTGTTTGAGGTCCTGGTGTATCTTTATATCTTCTCGTGCTTTGCTGTAACACCATGTTTAAGGGCGTAGCCTATCCTGTAAAAGATTCTACACAGAAAAGGTAAATAATAAATTCATGTGAACATTATGTACATGGCTATAGCCTACAAATCGTATTTTATCGTTTATATATACATATGTATACACACATACATACACACGTTTACATGAATTTATAGTGTGAAACAAATTCATTAACCTCTTATTATTATTACATACCTTTTCTGTGTAGAATATTTTAGCATAACACTACAATAATATGCCTATTTAAAATGCCTACAGCTCAAAAAGCAAAACTGTTAAAATAATAAAATTTGTATAAGATCATAAGCTTTTAACTGCCCTTCACACTGACCCCATTCAAGTGCCTCAACTTTACATGTTTACTTATATTTCCTCATTTCCATTTTAAATATCTTTTCAAAGTAAATATAAAATGTATTTTATTTGTAAATTTTGTTTAGAATACACAAACACACACACACATATTATCCCAAATAAAATGTACAAATAAAATACGTTGCATTCATCAAGATGTTAAAAAAAATGTAAGAATGGAAATATATTTTACATTATATTTGAAGGTTTAAATTAAATATATTTTAAAACGAAATCTATTTATCATATAGGCTATTACACATATATTTTAGTATTTGGGTGATCAAAGCATCTTAATGAATTGAATTAACGTTTAATGGTTACAGCCTAAATCCTGTTAATGAATAACAGCACTAACCATCACTACTACAATAACTAGTTGGACACTACTATAGCTTGAAGTCATATAACACCATTATATTGTTGGCTCCTTGAAGAATTGCTTTTGTTCCTCTTTTGTAAGTCATATGGGAAAGCATCTGCTAAATGCATACATAAACATGCTACAAGGGGGCGTAATGCATTACAAGTAACGCTAGTTACGTAATCAGATTACTTTTTTTTACAAGTAACTAGTAAAGTAACACATTACTTTTAAATGTATAACAAGATATCTGAGTTACTTTTTCAAATAAGAAATGCAAGATACTTTGTTTTCCCATGTACAGTGTCCTCCACTAATATTGGCACCATTGGTAAATATGAGCAAAGGCAGCTGTGAAAATAAATCTGCTTTGATTATCCTTTTAATCTTTCATTTAAAAAATTCACCAAATTCTACCCCATCATTGAAGTAAAACAATTGAAAGTGGGGGGAAATCTCATTGTGAAATAAATGCATTCTCTCGTTCATGTTGGCCACAATTATTGGCACCCAATTAATGCAACATCATTTTCCCAAGATAACAGCTCTGAGTTTTCTCCTGTAATGCCTGAAGAGTTTGGAGAACACCTGATAAGAGATCACAGACCATTCCTTCATACAGAATCTCTTCTCTTCTCTTCTCTTCTCTTCTCTTCTCTTCTCTTCTCTTCTCTTCTCTTCTCTTCTCTTCTCTTCTCTTCTCTTCTCTTCTCTTCTCATTTTCTATAGGGTTCAGGTCGAAGGACTGGGACAGCCATGGTAGAAGCTTCATTTTGTGCTCAGTGACCCATTTTTGTGTTTATTCTGATATTTGTTTTGGATTATTGTCCTGATGGAAGATCCAACCACGGCCCATTATAAGATTCTGACAGAGGCAGTCAGGTTTAGATTTTTTATCTGTTGCTATTTGATAGAATATATAATGCCATGCATCTGAACAAGATGTCCAGGACCTCCGGCAGAAAAACAGGCCCACAACATTAAAGATCCAGCAGTATATTTAACCGTGGCCATGGGGTACAGTGTAAAAAATCAAAAGTTGAGAAAATTTAAAAGTTTAAGGCAACCAGCTTCAGGAGATTTTTGATTTTTTGCAACTTTTGGTTGTATAAACTGAATACAAGTTGAGAAAACTCAAAAATCTCCTGAAGCTTGTCTTAAACATTTATATATATATATATATATATATATATATATATATATATGTGTACAGGTGCATCTAAAAAAATTTGAATATCGTTAAAACGTTTTTTTTTTTTTTTTTTTTTACATTTCTAGATGATTCAAGATTCATTACATGTAAAGTAAAACATTTCAAGAGTGTTTTTGTTTTAATTTTGGTGATTAGCGCTTACAGCTCATGAAAGTCAAAAATCCAGTATCTCAAAATATTAGAGTATTTACATCTGAGTTTCATTAAATGACCATCGCTACAGTGTAAATTCAGTGCATCTCTTGTTCTTTGAAACCACAATAGTGGGAAAGACTGCTGACTTGGGAATGGTCCAGAAGACGAACATTGACGCCCTCCACAAAGAGGGTAAGTCACAGAGGGTCATTACTGAAAGGTGTGGCTGTTTACAGAGTGCTGTATCAAAGCATATTAAATGCAAAGTTGACAGGAAGGAAGAAATTGGGTAGGAAAAGGTGCACAAGCAACAGGGATGACCGCAAGCTTGAGAATACTGTCAAGCAAAGCTGATTCAAATACTTGGGAGAGCTTCACAAGGAACTGAAGCTGGAGTCAGTGCATCAAGAGTCACCACGCTCAGACGTCTTCAGGAAAAGGGCTACCAAGCCACTTCTGAACCAGAGACAACGTCAGAAGCGTCTTACCTGGGCTGTGGAGAAAAAGAACTGGACTGTTGCTCAGAGGTCTAAAGTCCTCTTTTCAGATAAAAGTACATTTTGCATTTCATTTGGAAATCAAGGTCTGGAGTCTGGAGGATGACTGGAGAGGCACAGAATCCAAGCTGCTTGAAGTCCAGTGTGAAGTTTCTGAAGTCAGTGATGATTTGGGGTGCCGTGACGTCTGCTGGTGTTGGTCCATTGTGTTTTAAAACTCGCTGAGTAATTTAAGTTCCTTTAGGGTCTTTAAAAAAAATGCACCAAAACGCGATTGCATGTTTGTCGACTCCAGAAGGTTTATCAAGTCCAAAGTCAATGCAGCCATCTACCAGGAGATTTTAGAGCACTTTATGCTTCTATATGCTGACAAGCTTTATGGAGATGCTGATTTCCTTTTCCAGAAGACTTAAGCACCTGCCCACACTGCCAAAACCACTTCCAAGTGCTTAGCTGACCATGATATTACTGTGTTTGATTGGCCAGCCAACATGCCTGACCTGAACCCCATATGAAATCTGTGGTATATTTTCAAGAGAAAGATGAGAAACAGTCGATCCAACAATCCAGACGAGCTGAAGGCTCAATAGTGCCTCAGCAGAGCCACAGGCTGATCGCTTCCATGCCATTCCTCACTGATGCTGGAGTTTGTGCTAAAGAAGCCCCAACCAAGTATTGAGTGCAGAAATCAACATACTTTAAAGAACTTGAACTTTTCTGTTTTGCAAATCCTTTTTTTGATTGATCTTAGGAAATATTCTAATATTTTGATATATTTAAATAAGTTACAAAAAAAATAACTTTTTAACGATATTCTAATTTTTTGAGACACACCTGTATATATATATATGTGTATATGCACACACACACACACACACACACACACACATACATATTATCCTAAATAAAATGTACATATAAAATACATTTTGCATTCATCAAGATGTTAAATAAATTAAGAATGGAAATGTATTTTACATTACATTTGAAGGTTTAAATGAAATATATTTTAAAACTAAGTCTATTTATCATATTTATCATCTATTTATCATACTGTCACGGTTTATGAATCCATTGTGTTCTTCATGTCACGTGTACTTGTGTAGGTCTGTGTGTTACATGTCTCCTTGTGTTTCTGGTAATTGTCATTGTTCTGATTTGGTTTCTTCCATTGTCTCCCCCCATCGATCTGTCTAATTTGGTTTAGCCCTCATTATTTTGTATCCCCGTCACCTGTTCTCATTACCCTCTCCAGCTGCTGCTCATCTTCTCTTGGCTACTTTAACTCACTGCAATCTCTCCTGTTTGTCAGATCGTTGTTTGATGTCAGTGGATTGTTTCATCGTGTGTTCGTCCTTGGAAACTCTGGTTTGTCTTGTCTTGGTTATCGTGTCTTTGGATGTTCTACGTTGGATCACTCTTCACCATTCATCACCACGCTGACCATCTAAGTCCCTGCACCACCTACCCATCCGAGAGACTTCATTCATCTTTTCTGTTCATTTCTGCCATTGCACCGTCTGTCAATAAACTGGTTACTTGCATCTTTGTTTCCATCATCCTTGTGTTTCATAACAGAACGATCTGACCAACATGGAAGCAGCAAGTTCCAACCCTTCCATGTTGGAGGAGTTCATTCGGGCCAGCGTCTCTCGGATGGACGCTCAGGAGAAGAGCATGAGTGAGTCAGGACAGGCCATTCGTGCTCTTGTGGTGCAGGTGTCCGAGCTCACCCAACGAGTTCAACAACTACAGGTTCCCGCTGCGCCGCCCACACCGCCCGCTCCCCTCGCACCATCCAGCGCCGCCTACCAGTCAGAGCCCCGATTACCAACTCCGGAGCTCTACAGTGGTGAGCCGAACTTTTGCCGAGCTTTCCTCACTCGTTGCTCCATGCACTTTTCATTACAGCCGAGGACCTTTGCCACCGAGGAGAGCAAGGTGGCATTCGTGCTCACCCTGTTGACTGGGAAGGCAGCATTATGGGGAACAGCGGTGTGGGAGAACCAGGATCCATGCTGCGCCTCGTTCCAAACACTCTCCGCCGAGATGAAGAGGGTGTTTGACCGCGCGGTCGCCGGGAGAGAGGCCGCGCGGGTCCTGGCGGATCTCAGACAGGGGGAGAGATCCGTCTCTGATTTTTCCATTGAGTTCCGGACCTTGGCGGCAGAGTGTCAGTGGAACGAGGAGGCGCAGTGGGACATGTTCCTGCATGGGCTGGCTGATCGCATCCAGAACGAGATCTACGCCCTGGATCTACCCGCTACCCTCAACGGACTCATCGACCTGGCACTGCGGGTAGACGCTCGACTCTCCCGAGCCGAACGGCGGAGGTTACCCGTTCGGCTTCCCCCTGCGGAGACACCTACAGCTCGAGCCAGCGGCGGGGACGCGGTCAGCCCCGTCTACGATCCCGAGCCCATGCAGGTCGGGCGAGCTCGGCTTTCGCGGGAGGAGAAGGAGAGGCGGAGATCCCAGGGCCTGTGTCTGTACTGTGGGGCGGCGGGGCAAAAAGGGCCAGCCCGGGCCAGTAAGTTTGAGGCTACTGTCGGGTGGGATCTCCGCTGATAAGACCTCACCCAGATCGACCTCCACACTCCTCCCGGTGAGACTTAGATGGTCAGACTGCACTCACGACTGCTCTGCACTACTGGACTCAGGGGCTGAAGGTAATTTTATGGACCATTCCTTTGCACGCCGGACTCAAGTCACACTTCAGCCCCTCACTCACACCATCGCTGTCCATGCCCTCAATGGTCAAACTTTGCCCACCATCTCATTCATCACTGAACCCATCACACTCATTGTATCTGGCAACCACACCGAAACCATTTCATTTTACATTCTGGACTCCCCCCTGGCACCCATTGTCTTAGGACACCCCTGGCTCATTGAACACAACCCCCGGATTGACTGGCAGCTTAAGACCATATCAGAATGGAGCAATAAATGTCATGAGTCTTGTCTTGTGTCTGCTTGTCCGTCTGTCTCTGTTTCTGTGTTTCAGGAGAAGGCAGTGGATTTGTCTAACGTGCCCACGGAGTATCTAGACCTGAAGGAGGTGTTCAGTAAGTCTCGTGCTGCTTCTCTCCCTCCTCATCGTCCCTATGACTGTGCAATAGAGTTACTGCCAGGTACGTCTCCGCCCAAGGGCAAGTTATATTCACTTTCAGTTCCAGAAAGGGAGGCCATGGAGAAATATATTTCTGATTCTCTAGCAGCGGGGTTCATTCGACCCTCCTCTTCTCCAGCGGGGGCGGGGTTCTTTTTTGTGGGGAAGAAGGACGGATCTCTGCGACCTTGTATTGACTACCGAGGGCTGAATAATATCACGGTAAAGAATACTTATCCTTTGCCGTTGATATCTTCAGCTTTCGAGAGGTTGCAGGGAGCGTCGGTCTTCACTAAATTGGACTTAAGAAACGCTTATCATTTGGTCTGCATTAGGAGGGGAGATGAATGGAAGACTGCTTTTAACACCCCCAGGGGGCACTTTGAATACTTGGTCATGCCCTTCGGTTTGTCCAACTCCCCAGGGGTCTTCCAGGCACTCGTCAACGACGTGCTGCGAGATATGGTCGATCGATTCATATATGTCTACCTGGATGACATATTGATTTTTTTCATTATCTCTCCAGGAGCATGTGCAGCATGTTCGACGAGTGCTTCAGAGGCTGCTAGAGAATGGGCTTTTTGTCAAGGCGGAGAAATGCGATTTTCATGCACAGTCTGTTCCTTTTCTAGGGTACATTGTGTCGGCTGAGGGAATGCGCATGGATCATAACAAGGTTATGGCTGTGGTGGATTGGCCAACTCCAGATTCCCGTAAGGCCCTACAGAGGTTTCTGGGGTTTGCCAATTTCTTCCGGCGTTTTATTCGCAACTTCAGCCAACTAGCCTCTCCTCTGACCGCCTTGACCTCCCCCAGAACGACGTTCAGGTGGTCAGACGCAGCCAAGGCTGCGTTTGCCAAACTTAAAAGCCGCTTTGTTTCGGCTCCCATCCTTGTTACCCCTGATCCATCACGTCAGTTCGTGGTGGAGGTTGACGCGTCAGAGGTGGGGGTAGGTGCAGTGTTATCGCAACGCTCTCCGACAGACGACAGAATGCATCCCTGCGTTTTACAGAATGCATTTTTTTTCTCACCGTCTATCGCCTGCCGAAAGTAACTATGATATTGGTAACCGAGAGTTGTTGGCAGTCAAGTTAGCATTGGAGGAATGGCGCCACTGGTTAGAAGGGTCGGGGGTACCTTTTATCGTATGGACCGATCATAAGAACTTGGAATATATCAGAACTGCTAAAAGATTGAACTCCAGGCAGGCTCGGTGGGCACTTTTTTTCGGACGTTTTGACTTTACTCTTTCGTATCGCCCGGGTTCCAAAAACATCAAACCCGATTCTTTATCGCGCATTTTTGACCGTTCCGATCGCCCGTCCACTCCCGAGTGCATTTTTTCGGAGACACTTATTGTCTCCACACTCACATGGGAGGTCGAATCGAAGGTTAAAACAGCCTTACAAGGGGTAACGCCTCCGGTCGGTTGCCCACCGAACCGTTTATTTGTGCCAGAGGGATTATGGTCCGACGTCATTCAGTGGGGGCATTGTTCCAATGTGACTTGTCATCCAGGAGTCAGTCGCACCACACATTTGGTCAAGCAACGATTTTGGTGGCCTCGTATGGCTCGCGACGTTCACAATTTTGTTTTGGCTTGCTCAGTTTGTGCCACTGGTAAAACTTCTAATAGACCCCCGGATGGGCTCCTTCAACCGCTGTCGATCCCTTCGAGACCCTGGTCCCATATCGCACTAGATTTTGTCACCGCCCTCCCATCCTCCCAGGGTAACACGGTAGTTTTGACCGTGGTGGACCGGTTCTCGAAGGCGGTCCATTTTATTCCCTTGCCCAAATTACCCTCAGCCAAGGAGACAGCGGTTACAGTCGTTGACCATGTCTTTCGGTTACATGGCCTCCCGACGGATGTGGTTTCCGACAGGGGACCCCAATTCGTGTCCAAATTTTGGCTAGAATTTTGCAAATTATTGGGGGCGACTGTTAGTCTGTCATCTGGGTTTCACCCTCAGAGCAATGGTCAAACTGAGAGAGCCAACCAGGATTTGGAGAGAACGTTGCGATGTATGGTTGCCAAGAATCCTTCCTCGTGGAGCCAACAACTTTCTATGGTGGAGTACGCCCACAATTCGTTACCAGTATCATCCACGGGCCTATCCCCATTTGAATGTAGTATAGGTTACCAGCCACCAATTTTTCCTAGTCTGGAATCCGAGGTCGCGGTCCCCTCCGCTCACGCCTTTGTCCAGAGGTGTCATCGCACCTGGACTAGAGCCCGCGAGACTCTAGTCCAGGTGGGAGCGCGCACCAAGGCCAGGGCCGATCGCCACCAGTCTAGGCCTCCCGTATACGTCGTTGGTTCCAAAGTGTGGCTTTCTACTAAGAACATTCCTCTCCGATCCGTGTCTAATAAGCTTGCTCCGAAATTCATTGGCCCGTTCCCTGTCACCAAAATCATTAGTCCGGTGGAAGTCCGCCTCAGACTTCCTCCAGTGTACAGGAGAATCCATCCCGTGTTCCATGTATCCAAAATCAAACCCGTTTTTTTTGCACGCATTAATCCGCCAGCCCCGGTTCCTCCACCGCCGCGACTCGTAGATGGGGAACCCACTTATTCGGTCAATCGTATTCTGGACTCAAGACGGAGGGGATGCGGATTCCAGTATTTGGTGGACTGGGAAGGTTACGGTCCGGAGGAGAGAAGTTGGGTACCTGCTAGAGACATACTGGATCACTCCCTTATTGATGATTACAATCGACAGGTAAGGGAGTCTGGGAACGCCAGGAGGCGTTCCTAGGAGAGGGGGTACTGTCACGGTTTATGAATCCATTGTGTTCCTCATGTCACGTGTACTTGTGTAGGTCTGTGTGTTACATGTCTCCTTGTGTTTCTGGTAATTGTCATTGTTCTGATTTGGTTTCTTCCATTGTCTCCCCCCATCGATCTGTCTGATTTGGTTTAGCCCTCATTATTTTGTATCCCCGTCACCTGTTCTCATTACCCTCTCCAGCTGCTGCTCATCTTCTCTTGGCTACTTTAACTCACTGCAATCTCTCCTGTTTGTCAGATCGTTGTTTGATGTCAGTGGATTGTTTCATCGTGTGTTCGTCCTTGGAAACTCTGGTTTGTCTTGTCTTGGTTATCGTGTCTTTGGATGTTCTACGTTGGATCACTCTTCACCATTCATCACCACGCTGACCATCTAAGTCCCTGCACCACCTACCCATCCGAGAGACTTCATTCATCTTTTCTGTTCATTTCTGCCATTGCACCGTCTGTCAATAAACTGGTTACTTGCATCTTTGGTTTCCCAACTGGTTTCCATCATCCTTGTGTTTCATAACACATACACTGTGAAAAATCAAAAGTTGAGAAAACTTAAACGTTTAAGGCAACCAGCTTAAGGAGATTTTTGAGTTTTCACAACTTTTTGTTATATAAACTGAATACAAGTTGAGAACTCAAAAATCTCCTGAAGCTTTTCTCAACTTTAGATTTTTTACAGTGTACTTTTATCCCTGTTTGTACTAAACCCATCTTTTTTCAGTTTCATTGACCATAGAAGCCAGTGCCATTTGAAATCTCCAGTCGTGTCTGACAAATGAATATGCTGGAGATTGTTTTTGGATGAGCAAGAATTTTTCTTAAAACTCTCCCAAAAAACATGTGGTGATGAAAGGGCTGTTTGATATTTTTTTCAGCTTTCTGACCCCAAGACTCAACTAATCTCTGCATTTCTCCAGCTGTGATCCTTGGAGAGTCTTTAGCCACTCAAACTCTCCTCCTCAGCGTGCATTAGGACGATATAAACACATGTCCTCTTCCAGGCAGTTTTGTAACATCTTTAGTTGATTGGGACCTCTTAATTATTGGCCTGATGGTGGAAATGGGGATTTTCAATGCTTTTGCTCTTTTCTTACAGCCACTTTCTATTTTGTGAAGCTCAACACTCTTGTTCTGCACATCAGAACTATATTCTTTGATTTTCCTCATTGTGATGGATGATTAAGGGAATTTGGCCTTTGTGTTCCTCATATTTAAAATCCTGTGGAACAGGAATTCACGGCAGGAATTCATGCTCCTAGTCACCCTGGTGTGATAAAAAATGTAAATATAAATAGGAATATTCTTCAAAGATATTTTACTCACAAGAATTTCTAGGGCTGCCAATAATTGTGGCAAGCATGCATGGAGAGAAACATTTATTTCATCATGAGATTTTCTCCCCACTTTCAATTGTTTTACTTCAATGATAGGTTAGAATTTTGTGCATTTTTTTCAATGAATGATCAAAAAGATCAATGATGCAGATTTATTTTCACAGCCGCCTTTGCTCATATTTACCAAGGGTGCCAATATTAATGGAGATCACCTGTGAATCGCTGTGATCACCTCTCCTGTCTCCATGATGAGGGAAATCAGGAGTGAGGTGCAGATGCACTTCATTCACTCTGAGGCTTATTCATTTCACTTTTGGTGTGAAAGGGCCTTTACAGCTGCCAAAAATATAACTTTTTATCAGCTTAGGTGACAAAAAGTAACGCAAAATTTAAATAATGCATTACTTTCCATAGAAAGTAACACAACCTTTTATGGAGTAACGCAATATTGTAATGCATTACTTTTAAAAGTAACTTTCCCTAAAACTGATAGTAAATATACAGAGAAATAATCATTGTTTAAGATACACATTGGATGGATGGATAGACAAAGGCTAATTAAAAAAACAAAAAATCTAAAAATGTATATGGCACTATTGAAGGGAGCGATTGACAGATGTGAATATGTGTTTATTACAGGATCAGTTATGCCGCACTCAAGCCTGTAGATAATAAATCACATCTCTGTGATGTTTCAGCCAGTCATCGTTTCATCCAATGCTCTGGAGATGAATCCGGCTGCTGATTGGCCAGTTTCATCTCTTCTAGCGCTTTGACAGTTGAAGTTCTGCCAAACAGTTCTTTGAGTGGCCAACTTAATTTCGCAGAGTGTTGTGCCAATATGCACAGTGCATATAAAAAAGTAGTTTCTGTGCAGGGGCTAATTATTGGTTGTCTTATTTTTTTTGCACATAGACTTGTGAAACCCTCTGGAGAACCTCTAGGCATATTTCTAAAATGCCTGTTCCTAGAGGAACCTACAAAATGGGCCCAAATATTCTTGCAGGTACTTAAGACCGTCAGTGTCTCTCTTGCAGTAAACACATTAACAAGATTGCGGCTCTTGAAATATTGATTTACGTTTGAGCACATTTAAGGCCCCATCAGAAGATGTCATCGAGAGGATTTCCAGAGCGTTAGTGTGGCAGCAATCTGATGAAATAAAATGCTGCCTCAGGAATATATAATCAGTATAATGTAGAACTAACCATTAACATATTGCAGCTGAAATTATTGTCATTTAAGTTGCATTTACTTTAAACTATTTACTTTTATTTTGAACTCTCCAAACAACTTACTTAATAGCCTAATTTAAAGTTTAAACTCTCCAAACAAATCTGTATTTAACATGCATTTAGTGTTGCTCTGTTTTCTGGATCACTCCTACATTAACAATACTCTGCTGGCATGTCAGACAATGGCGCCATCTAGCAACTACTGAGAGTCCTAACAGCAGATGGTGTTTGATGACATAATGCCCTGCAGGTTGAACTTCTTTAACCCCTGTTAAAACACACGTATCTGTAAAAACACAAAAAACAAAAAAAAACACACAAAGCAATACATGAACAATTATTAGATTCTACAGTTTCATTTAAACATATAGGCTAATCAAAGTCAGGAATCTTCATGTTTAATAATTGTTAAACAATTATTAAAGTTAATTATTTAAAAATCATACAATGTGATTTTCATATATATATTCTGTCTCTCACAGTTGAGGTGTACCTATGATGAAAATGACCGATCTCTCCATTCTTTGTGTGGGAAAACTTGAAAAACCGGCTCCATTGCCCCACTGTATGTCACTCTTAACACTTATGGGCTGTTTGTTCGGGTGAATATGAGCTCATTATCAGTGTTATTCTACGCGGAGATGTTGCTTGTAAACAAAGGAAATCACATGAGGCTCGTGAGTCAGAGCCACGCACCTCGCCTCCAGAATGACTGCATTCTTTCCGATCTCTGACTCTTCAGGAGGCTTCTAGAATAAAGAGTCTCTGTGTGGAGAAGGCCTTAAAGCATGTAGGTAAGGAGGGGTCACATAACTGATGACATCATATGGCTACACCAAAATTTAGAGCTGAAATGTCAAATGTAAAACAAGGTTAAATGGTGTCTGAAATGAAGTTTTTGATTATTAATATATTCAAAGATAAAGTCCAAAGATAGTAGTAGTAGTATTCTAAAATAAAATATCAATTAATATTTATTTTTTAATTATAAAAGTAATAGTTTAATAACCGTGAACATGCTGTATGATGTATAGTTTGTTATGATAAGACAATATTTGGCCGAGATACAACTATTTGAAAATCTGGAATCTGAGGGAGCAAAAAAATCTAAATATTGAGAAAATCATCTTTAAAGTTGTTCAAATGAAGTTCTTAGCAATGCATATTACTAATAAAAAATTTAACTTTTGATATATTTACAGTCAGAAATTTATCAAATATCTTCATGGAACATGATCTTTATTTAGTATCCTAATGATTTTTGGCATGAAAGAAAAATCAATAATTTTGACCCATACAATGTATTTTTGGCTATTGCTACAAATATACCCCAGCGACTTAAGACTGCTTTTGTTGTCCACAGTCACATACAAGTAGCCTGCTATACTGTTTTAAAGATCTCATTGATATACATTACTAGCTAACAGCATTTCATTTTCATTGTGTTTGTGCTCCAGAGTCACACACAAGTGTGTGTGTGTGTGTGTGTGTGCGTGTGTGTGTGTGTGTGTGTGTGTGTGTGTGTGTGTGTGTGTGAAAGTTGTTACATAAATTTCAAATGGTTTAAGTTTAAAGATGGTTCAGTAAGCTACATACAGTATAGGCCTATAGTTTCCTTCATGTGGTTTTTAAGGAACAAATATTGAAAGGTCGATTGCTAACCCTCATTCATGATGACACAGTATATTTCAATTTTACAGAATATTTATATTTTATTATTTATTATTATTAATAAAAACAATTCTTATTATTATTATTAGTAGTTGTAGTAGTATTAAAATATTAACTAAAACAATTATAAAATTGAATTTCATAATTATAAAATAATAAATTTCAATACATGAATACAACTTTGAATTATTATAAATATTCTTGATCAGTCCACATTTCTAGTATTGTATTTCTAGATACACGACTATACAAAATATATTTCTTATACATGATTATGAAATGGAGAATACTTAATGAATTCTTAAGCTTAAAGTTTGTTCAGTAAATATAGTTTACAAAATGTGTTTTTTCGGGGAGACAAATGAAATCATCTCGTTCATGATGACGCAGCACTTTATTTATCTAGCAGCCTCACACCAGCCATATCTGACTTATGTGGGTTACTAGAGCTTGTTTAATGGATATCCAGATTTCCTGACTCATATGCATATAGAAATAAATGCATATATTTATATTAGTGCTGTCAAATCGTGATTAATCACATCCAAAATAAGTTTTTGTTTACATTATATATGTTTGTACTGTATATGTTTATTATGTATATATAAATACACACACATACAGTATATATTTTGAAAATAATTTTATGTTTATACATGTACATATTCATATTCATATTTATATTATATATATATAATATATATAAATATAACATATTTGTCTTAAATATAAACATAGATGTGTATTTATATTTACATAATAAATATACACAGCACACACACACACATATATTATGTAAACAAAAACTTTTATTATGGATGCGATTAATCGTTTGACAGCACTAATTTATATAAATATACATATTTAAATAAATGCATACATAAAAGCATGTGGAAAAAACTTGTAACATTGTTATTGTTGTTGTATAGCAGAAGCAAGAAAGCTTTTGTGTGACATCCCTGTCTTAAAATTAGACATTAGTGACATTCACACTATTATTACACGTTTATTATTGTCGTTTGGGACTTAAAGACACTGCTGTATTCTCTGTTCAGAGGGAATTTCCCCTCATATATTGCCAGGTCACTGCTCAGATCACTCTGTTTTGAAATACGACTCACATGATCAGAGACAACATGAACTCTGTCCTGCTGTGACGCTAGACATCCCCTCCTGCAGAGACGCGCTCGCCTCAGCTATTGGCTGATGCACCGCCAGATTTGCATATGACGCTCTCGCCTGAGCCGGATTTGCATATGACGCTGAGGCTTATATACTGGACTGTGTACTGATGCAGGAAACGCAATCTCGCGCAGCCAGCTCAGAGTCCCGTGTTCAACAAACGCATTTTCTGCTGCGCAACACATCGAGAGGATCGCTCCGAGACGCTATTTTTCGCTACAATGTCGATGACAGTGAAAGCTTACCTTCTCGGTAAGGACGACTGCAACAAGGAGATCCGCCGCTTTGCCGTGGATCAGGATGTCTCAACAAGTTTTGAGTATTTGAAGAGAAAAGTGCTCGATGTTTTCGTCGGTCTCGGGACTGCTGCGCCCTTTCAAATGTCTTATAAAGGTAAATCAATTTTTAATTATTTTTTTTATGTAGCCTATTGCTAATGCAAACATATAATAGTTGTCATTTCTTATTGTTTAATTTATCTACCTGAAATTTTATAAATGAGATTCAACAAAGAAACATACAACTTGGGCACATTTAGGAACATAAACCTCTCTAAAATGAAATATTGACAAGACTGTTACTTTGCGCATTGATACACCTCAATACGAAGTAACGTGAGCACTGTGCTATTAAATGACCATGTGTTGAATGTTATATCCAGTATTTGTACAGAGAGAAAGGAAGGGAAGGACAACAACAGCCAAAACAATAACATTAACCAGTGTTTTTCTGGACTTTGTGTCTAGATGATGATGGAGACATGATTGCTTTCTCCTCTGATGATGAGCTAATGATGGGCCTGGCTCTTGTGAAGGAGGACACTTTCCGTGTCTACATCAAGCGTAAGTAATACACAGATACTATCTGTAATATCTGTTTACATAGTTTTGTGTGGGTGTGTTATTTGCCCCCAATTTAATCCAACATAAGAATATATTATAATTTATCATCTGCTGCTTTAACGTATCTAGCATTTAGATTATTCCTTTCAAGATGGGAGGCACTGGGCATGAGTTTGTCATGTGCCTTTTAGACACAAGACACAGTACACAACAAATTCATATTTGATAAAAAAAAAAAAAAAACTTGTTAGAGATGGTAGAAACTGCTGCCCTCCACTGGAGACAGCAACAGAAAAGGCAAAGGCTCGTCATGGTTCAGATCTATTTAGCTACTCAAAATGACATTTAAGATGCATTTCATAAAGACAATAACTGTAATATATCTCTTCTATGAAGAACATCAATCTTTGAATTAAATGTATTTGTCTGGCTGGGTAGTGTAACTGTTTGGAGACTGTAAAAAAGTAATAAAGTTCTTCATAGGAAATTCAGTCCGGATCAGAATGCACAAATCAGAAGTAATTTTGTTGCCATGTAACAAGAAAACTATAAACTGGAAGTATCACAGAAAGACCAACAGACCCCGATGACTGCAGTGTAAAAAAACAAAATTGGGGCAAACCTAAAAGTTTAAGGCAACCAGCTTCAGCAGATTTTTGGGTTTTCTTACTTTCTTTTTTAAATTTATACAACGAGTTGAGAACTCAAAAATCTGCCGAAGATGGTTGCCTTAAACTTATAAGTTTGCCCCAATTTAGTTTTTTTTTTACAGTGTGGTCTGTCTGAAATCGCATACTCTATGACTAGGTACTTCTTCTGAATAAGCACTTACTTTGAGATCATTAAAAAGGTGCATTCTATATATTATGTGTGTAATCTGGCCATGCAAGTGTCCTTTGCGCCGCCATATTTTATGAAAGCTTTGCTTCTCACATGCTACCTGTTCAGAAGTCAAAGTCAGTATTCTTTATAAAAAGATGAGCTTTCTATGAAAAGCCTAGGTTAGTTCAAGCCAAATGAAGTAACCCCACAAAACTTGCTTCCTTTTTGCTTCATGGTTACACTTGACTTTTTAGGCTTTACATTTTTGTGAAATTTAAATAATGTGTACACATTTTCAGAAGTGGAAGAAACCAGCAAGGATACAAAGATTACATTTTTTAAGATGAAGGCACTTCGTACATATTTTCATAATCTTAAACATCCACTGACCCCATGAATATGAAGTAGCAGCCTGGCCATAGTGGAACTAATTAAGATGTTTTTGCAATTATTCGTGACATTCTTTTATTGGTTCTTTAGCTCATTCTTAGCATTTGAAGCCTTGAATACTATAAATTCTGTACAGGTGCATCTCAATAGATTAGAATGTCATGGAAAAGTTCATTTCAGTAATTCAACTCAAATTGTGAAACTCGTGTATTAAATAAATTCAATGCACACAGACTGAAGTAGTCTTTGGTTCTTTTAATTGTGATGATTTAGGCTCACATTTAACAAAAACCCACCAATTCACTTTCTCAACAAATTACAATACTTTATAAGACCAATAAAAAAAATAAAATTTTTAGTTAATTGTTGGCCTTCTGGAAAGTATGTTCATTTACTGTATATGTACTCAATACTTGGTAGGGGCTCTTTTTGCTTTAATTACTGCCTCAGTTTGGCGTGGCATGGAGGTGATCAGTTTGTGGCACTGCTGAGGTGGTATCAAATGTAAATATTCTAATATTTTGAGATTTTTGACTTTCATTAGCTGTAAGCTCTAATCATCAAAATTAAAAAAAAAACTTTTGAAATGTTTTACTTTACATGCAATGAATCTAAAATGTGAAAGTTTCACTTTTTGAAATAACTTATAAGAAAAAATGAACTTTTTCACGACATTCTAAATTATTGAGATGGTAAAAGCCACTTACAGGTATTACAAGCTCTTTTGATGGGAAAATTGTATGGCATTGACAATACATTCAAAGAATGTGAACAGATTCTTACGCAAGAGGCATTTGAGTGATTTAAATGTCTCCAGTGCACACAAACATCTCCAATTAATTGCAATTTTCTCATATTTCTTCCCTTTTCAGAAAGAAAGGAGCACAAACGTGATCCCTCACCTCATGGGATCCCTGGGTTCCCATTCCCACTGCCTCACTTTAACCCCCCAGGAGCTCATCCTATGGGTCCACCTCCAATGGGTCCCCCAGGAGGACCTCACATGGGGCCTCATCCTCATCACCTTCCAATGCTACACGCAGGGGTGACTTGTGACGGGTGCGAAGGACCGGTGGCTGGAACACGTTTCAAGTGCACCGTTTGCCCCGATTATGACTTGTGCTCCTCCTGCCAGGGCAAAGGCCTCCACAAGGAGCATGCTCTCCTGCCCATCTTTCACCCCTTAGCCAACATGTTTGAGGTGAATGCCTGTTTTACTGCTTTTGTGTCTGTGTGTATTGTACTACATACAATACATTTTGGTTTCCAAATGATCTGACCATACCGATTCAAGTAAATCTTTTGTGTGCAGTGGTTCCCTCGTGGGAAGTTTTTGCGTAAAATGAGACACTGCATGTGGGCAAACGCTCAAGCTCAGGCCCAAAACCAGGCTCAGCCAGGCCCATCTGGAGTCCAGCAAAACCAGGATGCTTCTGAAAACATGACAGAGAACGGTAAGACACCATCAATCAAACGGTCTAATATAAAACACTGATTGTGTCTGAAAGCTGAAGAATGCTGCCTGCGAAATAGAATAAACTCAACAGGGCTTGTGTGATCGAGTTAAAAAAAAAGTTAAAGATGAGATTGCTGGTCAGTTAGTACCTTTGTGCACAAACAGGTCAACTGCCTAAGCGTTCGGATGCAGCTAATGTCCCATTTATAGACCACTTTGGTTTGGTTGACATATGTGACCCTGGAGCCAAAAATACATTGTATGGGTCAAAATTATTGATTTTTCGTTAATGCCAAAAATCATTAGGATAAAGATCATGTTCCATGAAGATATTTTGTAAATTTCCTACCATAAATATATCAACTTAATTCTTGATTAGTAATATGCATGGCTAAGAACTTCATTTGGACAACTTTAAAGGCGATTCCAGATTTTTCAATAGTTATATCTTGGCCAAATATTGTGCAATCCTAACAAACCATACATCAATGGAAAGCTTATTTATTCAGCTTGCAGATGATGTATAAATTTCAATTTTGAAATATTGACTGGTTTTATGGTCCAGAGTCACATATGTATGAAATCTGAGCTTAGAATAATTTGTTACAATGCTGTAGACCAACTTTTCCCTGACAGAAACTATCATCATCTACAGGTGCTACTGACTCCTCCCAGGCTAATATGGAGTACCTAAAGAACATTGGAGAGGGAGTGGCGGCCATGTTGAGCCCCCTTGGTAAGTTCCCTTCTTGGGTTTATTACTGATACTTTTGGCCTTTCCCAAACATTTGCTTCTAACACCCCATCCAGATACTTCTTTGTTTGGCATGTTGCCTAACCCTTCAAAATAAAAATGCTTGTTCCTTTCCAGGCATAGATGTGGACATCGATGTTGAGCATGAGGGGAAGCGGACCAAAGTTACACCAACTCCTCCTGCCTCCAGTGGGCCACCTAGTGCTCGGAGTGAGAGTGGCTCCATAGGGCTTCTCTCCAGAGGGTCTGGTCCTGGAAACGAGGCCACTGAAGAGAGCATCAGTGAGGGAAAAAAGGTAAATCAATATTCAAGCATTTCTACGATGCCTGATAGCTGGGGTGTAGCCATCATTTCAGAAGTGAGGGGGACAGAAATCTTAAACTTTTTTTTTCTTCTCTCTTACTTTTAATTGACTAAAAAAATCAAATAAATTGCTGGACAATTACCAATAATTTGAATTATTTATTGCGTTTGTAATTTTTTCTAAATTTACCTAATTGCAGTTTTATGGTTTGTAAATATACTACTTTTTTTCATTTTTATCACATAACAAGGAAGAAAATATATTTTTAGTTTCTGTAAGCCACTGTAATAAATGCTATGTCAGTTAGCACTGCATTATTCAGATACTTTATTAGCTGGAGATGACTTGAAAAACACACATACCATATATTGTCGCAATCGTGTGCCTGTATCGTCTTTTTTTTTTATTCAGCTTAGCTACAGCGATAGCTGGATGCCTTTGTCCATAATAGGGATTTCCTGCATGCTGTAAGTTATTACTTTTATGAGTCCGTTTTGTCCTTTTGCGGGAGAGCGCCCTCTAGCTTCGAGTATGAATGAAACGCACTGCATGAGAGTGTTTAGCACTCAGTAATGTTCACATCTCATTTGGGATACGAATAAAATGCCAGGTCATGCATAGGCTATCTTTGAATTTAAATCTAGATATATTTACACTGGTCACTGAAGACCTTTACGTGAACACACTTGCCCGAAAAAGTGCGGGGGACGAATTTGTTTTATTAAATATGCCCCTGCCTGATAGTATACAGGATTGTGACATGATTGTGATTTGAGTTTTCAAAGCCAAAAAACGCAGAAGTTTAGAAGTTCGATATTAAAGGCAGAGAAGCTACATTCGGTTCACGTTCATTCCTTCTATCCTAGGGACAGAAAGACCAAGGCAGTGATGAGGAATGGACTCATCTCAGCTCTAAAGAGGTGGACCCCTCCACAGGAGAGCTGCAGTCCCTCAGGTTGAAGCAGGACGGGACAGATCTTCCAGTCCCGCTAAGTACCGACTCCAGCACAAGCGTCTCCGAGGGTCCCACTGGTCTACGTGAGGCAGCTCTCTACCCACACCTTCCTCAAGGTACAGTGCCGCGTCATTGGGCCAATGGCCAGTAGCCAATTCCAGTCCACTTCATATCAATTCAAGCATCCTAATTTTAATGTCCTCTCCCTCAGATGCAGACCCCAGGCTGGTGGAGTCAGTTTCTCAGATGCTTTCCATGGGCTTCACCGATGAGGGTGGATGGTTGACCAGACTGCTCCACACCAAGAAGTTCGACATCGGAGCTGCCCTGGATACCATCCAGTACTCCAAACCCGGCCCACAGAAGTAGAGGAGCGCAGGAATAAAGAAGACCTGGGCCATCACTAATAATGTTTGAGACTTCTGGCCTATTTTCTATTGGCAAAGTCTTTCCATACTTTTTCAATGACAAATTCTTTACGTAAATGTTATCAACAATATCAATTACTCAGGTGACTGGTACGTAGTTAAGCTCATTATTGGGCTTTTATACAAAATATATTCAGCATTTGTCATTAATATTACACCTCATGTAATAAAGATTATTTTATTATTATTTTATATGCATATTACATATAAAGGTAGAGGTCTACATTTGTATGATTTTTCTATTTGCATTTACAAAAGAAGAGTTTGTAGGCAAAGCAGAAACCTGGGGGTATTTTTATTGTTAGTTTGAATAAACAAGATGAAATCAGGTTAATGTTGCTGTAGGTCTTCTAAAATTCCTGTCCTTTCTATCCACAATAAAATACAATAAAAAGAAACAAGTTGTTTGGATTTTTATACGTGCAAGACTGTGGAGAATGGTTTAACTACCAATGAGAGAATATGGTAACATCATGCAACTTTAATTTGTGAATAGAATAGCTTTTTAAATAGAATGCAACTTCTCAAAATGTGTCGTCAAAGTCTTCATCGGTAAAGAACAGGGAGTTTATAGAAAGGCTTGAACATGGCATCTTAAACAGTGTAGGCTGTTTACAGACAGCGTTTTCAAAACTGTCTGGCTTTGAGCTGTGACTGATGTTTGGACTGGATACATTTCTATCCACACAAATATCACCAACAGACTTCTGCCTCCCTAGAGCACCACTGTCCGTCTTTCCATCTGTTGGATATCTGCACTCTTCAGAATCCACACCCATGTCTGTAAGTGCTTCTGTGAAACAAGCCACTGCTGTGTTATCACTGTAATTCGAGGAATCATGAGCTTCATAGTCATACTCTTCCTCGTCCTGCTGATCAGGGACAACTGTGAGGAATTTATCCCATTTGGAGTCCTTATTCTCAATCTTCGATTCGTCAAACTTCTGACGAGAAGAAGCAGAAGGACTGTTGCTGTGCAGGAGAAGACCTTTGGTTACCTCAACTGCTGGAGGCTTATGTGAAGAGTTACACTGCTGTTTATTTTCACCAGAGTTCTCTGCTGTGTATGTGGAACTGGAGCAGGCTGTAGGGTAACAAACAGCCTGACGGGATGATGGGAGATTTGTGCTAATGCACGGCTCCATATCACCTGACCTGCCACAGGAGAAATATGTGGAAGCCGATCCCTTACTCCACGATGATTTGAACCTCCTGTCAGCCTGCAATAGATACAAGAAGTGTTTGTGTTGGAATGGTGTTTTTTGAACAGGGCATCTTAGCACACGAGTCTTTATACTGTTGCAGATGTGTTAAAGTGAATTGAGTGGCTTACCTGATACGGCCGTCTCTTAAACCCAGAACAACCCGTCCATGACTCCTCATCCTCACAGTTATTTTCAAAAGACTTTGAAGTGGAGATTTTCTTCCTTTTCCTGTTCAGAAAAAGAGATGATATTACATTAGTATTTGTTCACATGATTAATAAAAAAGCTGTTTGGCAATATGAAAATACAAGACTTTTTCATGATTCCTTTGTGCTAAGATTCTTTATTAATAATTAAAATCTTTAAAAACCACAGTAGATTGCCTTATGAACAGATTAAATGCTTTTATTGGCAAGTATGAATGTTGTGTGGTACCTGGTTCCTTGGCTTCTGAATCTGTGTCTTTCTGTATAAACATTCACATCTTCTTCCTCATCTTCATGTCCATTTGGACCCTCAGCTGTTTGATCAGTGTATTTACTCCAGCGGCTGACTTGATCCACTTCCTGCTACAAGGAGAGGACGCTTATGAGGCCAGTGTTGTTGGCAAACGTATTGATTCTCAATTGATCTACAGGTGACTTCTCGATTTCTCTCTGCATGATAACCATTAACTCAGCAGACAAAAGAACTGATTGGACATTGGTGCTTTACCTCTGATTCAGGATTTTGATCCAGACTTTCATGAACATCTTCGTTTTCATAGTTTTCATCCGATTCTCTTTAAAACATTGTTAGTCAAAGGGTCAATGACATAATGCTCACTTTTTGCAACATTAATTTACTCAAAATGCATTGCATAAAAATGCAACTCATACATGGAGTGACTTGAATATATGTCTCCTATGATGGGCTTGTTTTGAATTTTGGTATTGAAATTCAGTTTTATATTTTTGGGGTGACAAAAATGGCAGGGCGATACAACTACACTGATTTCATAAAATTATTAAATTCTTGAAAAAAGAAATGTGCAAGTTGCTTACACAACTTTTACAAATATAATCATTAGGCTATGTGCATATTTAACCCCAAAAATGGCAAAACCATAAAGAGATCTCAGAAAATAAATGTATTGCTATTTTCCATTCTCCTGGGACTCAAATAATACAATTTCATGATTGATTTCAAAACTTGACTTGACTTGGAATAAAGACCTAATGTCGGTGTCTTTTTAAAGAAGACACAGCAAATTATTCCTAAAGTGAAAGTATTTAAAAAAAAATAAAGTATAAAAAAAGTTTTATCAGTTTAAGTTTACAGTAAAGGTAATGTAGTATACTAATTTGTTTTCAAATAAATATTTTATAATATACGTTGGACCACTAGGTTACACCCAAACTCTATTGAATTTTTCTGATGCAGTTTTCTGTCACAAATCAATCATTTTCTGTCACAATAATCACTTCTATTACAAAAACAGTCACCAAATATGAAACCTTGACTGTCAGATCTTTCCAACGATATGAGTTGTCAAGATTACAAAAAGATTAGATTTTCTAAAACATAAGCCACAAAATCACAGTCTAATAAATATATATATATATATATATATATATATATATATAAAATGTATGTGTGTGTGTTTACATCTTGATTTATACTCCTAAAAGGGCAACGTATCCCCTGAGATACAAACATTTAGAGACAAAAAGATGTAAGCATTTAATTCATGAAATTTCAATGTAAATCCAAGAAGCTAATGCTGAACAACAGCTTTTTAAACAGGTAAGTCCCCTCCAACATGTGTACATACACTCCCCTCCAAAAGTATTAGGACAGTGAGGCCAATTCCTTTATTTTAGCTGTAGACTGAAAACATTTGGGTTTGACATCAAAAGATGAATATCAGACCAGAGATTTACATGCCGGCTTTTATTTCCATGTATTTACATCTGGATCTGACACACAACTTGTCTTAGAAGATATCACCTTTTGTTCGAACCCACCCATTTTTCATGCGAGCAAAAGCATTGGAACATGTGACTGACAGGTGTGTGTTGTTGCCCAGGTGTGTCCTATCACAATGGTTATTCAAACAATAATTAGCACTGAATGTCTACGCTCAGTTTCAGATTTGGGTTTTGCCTGTTCAAACTGCATTTACAGGTCCTTCTCAAAAAATTTGCATATTGTGATAAAGTTCATTATTTTCTGTAATGTACTGATAAACATTAGACTTTCATATATTTTAGATTCATTACAACACAACTGAAGTAGTTCAAGCCTTTTATTGTTTTAATATTGATGATTTTGGCATACAGCTCATGAAAACCCAAAATTCCTATCTCAGAAAATTAGCATATTTCATCCGACCAATAAAAGAAAAGTGTTTTTAATACAAAAAAAGTCAACCTTCAAATAATTATGTTCAGTTATGCACTCAATACATGGTCGGGAATCCTTTTGCAGAAATGACTGCTTCAATGCGGCGTGGCATGGAGGCAAGCAGCCTGTGGCACTGCTGAGGTGTTATGGAGGCCCAGGATGCTTCGATAGCGGCCTTAAGCTCATCCAGAGTGTCGGGTCTTGCGTCTCTCAACTTTCTCTTCACAATATCCCACAGATTCTCTATGGGGTTCAGGTCAGGAGAGTTGGCAGGCCAATTGAGCACAGTAATACCATGGTCAGTAAACCATTTACCAGTGGTTTTGGCACTGTGAGCAGGTGCCAGGTCGTGCTGAAAAATGAAATCTTCATCTCCATAAAGCTTTTCAGCAGATGGAAGCATGAAGTGCTCCAAAATCTCCTGATAGCCAGCTGCATTGACCCTGCTCTTGATAAAACACAGTGGACCAACACCAGCATCACTGACTGTGGGTACTTGACACTGGACTTCAGGCATTTTGGCATTTCCCTCTCCCCAGTCTTCCTCCAGACTCTGGCACCTTGATTTCCGAATGACATGCAAAATTTGCTTTCATCCACTGAGCAACAGTCCAGTGCTGCTTCTCTGTAGCCCAGGTCAGGCGCTTCTGCCGCTGTTTCTGGTTCAAAAGTGGCTTGACCTGGGGAATGCGGCACCTGTAGCCCATTTCCTGCACACGCCTGTACACGGTGGCTCTGGATGTTTCTACTCCAGACTCAGTCCACTGCTTCCGCAGGTCCCCCAAGGTCTGGAATCGGTCCTTCTCCACAATCTTCCTCAGGGTCCGGTCACCTCTTCTCGTTGTGATGCGTTTTCTGCCACACTTTTTCCTTCCCACAGACTTCCCACTGAGGTGCCTTGATACAGCACTCTGGGAACAGCCTATTCGTTCAGAAATGTCTTTCTGTGTCTTACCCTCTTGCTTGAGGGTGTCAATGATGGCCTTCTGGACAGCAGTCAGGTCGGCAGTCTTACCCATGATTGCGGTTTTGAGTAATGAACCAGGCTGGGAGCTTTTAAAAGCCTCAGGAATCTTTTGCAGGTGTTTAGAGTTAATTAGTTGATTCAGATGATTAGGTTAATAGCTCGTTTAGAGAACCTTTTCATGATATGCTAATTGTTTGAGATAGGAATTTTGGGTTTTCATGAGCTGTATGCCAAAATCATCAATATTAAAACAATAAAAGGCTTGAACTACTTCAGTTGTGTTGTAATGAATCTAAAATATATGAAAGTCTAATGTTTATCAGTACATTACAGAAAATAATGAACTTTATCACAATATGCTAATTTTTTGAGAAGGACCTGTATAGTTAAGAGGTGTAACATACATGAAAACCAGAGAGCTGTCTATGGGTGAAAAACAAGCAATTGTGAAGCTGAAAGAAGGAAAATCAATCAGAGCCTTTGCACACACATTGGATATAGCCTTTTCAACCATTTGGAGTGTCCTGAAGAAGAAAGAAGCCACTGGTGTACTAAGTAACAGACATCGAACAGGTAGACCAAGGAAAACATCTGCAGTTGATGACCGAAACATTGTGAGAGCTGTCAGGAAAGACCCTAAAACAACTGCAAGTGTGATCAGCAACAACCTCCAGAGGGCAGGAGAAGGAGAAGAGATCACAATCTACTGTTCGCAGAAGACTTCATGAACAAAAGTACAGAGGCTACACCAGAAGATGCAAACCACTCATTAGCAAGAAGAATAGGAAGGCCAGGCTGGAATTTGCCAAAAAGTACAGAGATGAGCCTCAAAAATTCTGGAACAAAGTTTTATGGACTGATGAGACAAAGATTAACCTTTACCAAAGTGACGGAAAGGCTAAAGTTTGGAGAAAGAAAGGATCTGCTCATGATCCCAAACATACAAGTTCATCTGTGAAACGCACTGGAGGTAATGTCATGGCTTGGGCTTGCATGGCTTCTTCTGTGGCGGGCTCATTAATCTTCATTGATGATGTAACATGATGGCAGCAGCAAAATGAACTCAGAAGTCTACAGAAACATTTTGTCTGCCAATTTAAAGAAAGATGCAACCAAACTTCTAGGGAGACCCTTCATCATGCAGCAAGATAATGACCAAAAACACACTGCCAAAACAACAAAGGAGTTCATCAGGGGCTCACATGAAAAAATGGGTGGCTTCAAACAAAAGGTGATATCTTCTAAGACAAGTTGTGTGTCAGATCCAGATGTAAATACATGGAAATAAAAGCCAGCATGTAAATCTCTGGTCTGATATTCATCTTTTGAATATTCATCAGTCTACAGCTAAAATAAAGGAATTGGCCTCACTGTCCCAATACTTTTGGAGGGGACTCAGGGGAGTGTATGTGAACTAGACCAACTTTTATCAGAGGGTGAGTAGATTTCCCACTACAGGCGGGCAAACAGGTTTAAATGCTTCCTGTAAGCTAAACAAGGAATATAGAAACAAAGTAACAAAGTAAATATCACAACACTATTATTTCACAACAAACACCCTTTCCCCACAGCTTCTCAAATGTTTGTATCCCCCAGGATACGTCGCTCCTTTTAGGGTTAAGGTTTCAGGACTTTTTGAAACTTAAAGAGACTGTGGCACTCCTGACGGTCTGCTCACTGCTGAGACGGCAGCTCTTCACTGTTCCCCTCCAGCATCTGTCCTCGCAGAGCATTCAGCTTCTGGACATGCCTTCTGCAGTCAGCTGCGCCGCCTCGACCAAACTCCTGCACACAACACATCAAACAGCCGTGACTGCCAGTGCTGCCAACTATTTTTCAATAGGGAAGTTGCTAAAGGAAGGTTGATTTGTTGCTAAAAGTTGCTAAATGACGTTGCGACATCAAATCTCAGCAAAAAATACATTTTATATGATAATTTAGATTGGCTCGTAAAATACAAATGCATAATATAACATTAAAATGTAAATAACTGTTTTTAAATACATTACATTTTCAAAAACGTACACGTTTTTGAATAACAAGTTTTTTTATTAGCTAGTAAAAAAGTAAAACTACACATTCTGAACAGTTATAGATTTAAGCAGTGTATTAGTACATTACATTTACATTTAGTCTTTTAGCAGACGCTTTTATCCAAAGCGACTTACAAATGAGGACAATAGAAACAATCAAAACCAACAAAAGAGCAGCAACATGCAAGTGCCATGACAAGTCTTGGTTGGCCTATCGCAGTACACATAAAAAGGTTTTTTTTTTTTTAAAGAAAACAAGAACCCTAGTGTTTTATTTACTAGTAGTTAGTGTGCTACACTTCAAGAAAAGTCTGTAAAATAGGGCACAATCTACTGTTAATATGAAGGAATTCTCTGTATTGACTTCTCCACAGGATTTTACCTGAATTTTTAATTACGTATTGTATTTTGTGTTTTTGGGTTACAGCAGATAAAGGATAATGTCCTGGAAAATTACTAGTACCTTTTCCATTTTTCTAGATATTTTTCTTACTGTGTACCAACTGATCAACAAGCACAAGCTACCAAAGTGTATCATAAATGAACAATTATTAAATTATGATTTTTTTTTTACTATTATTATTAAATTAAACCATTGCAAACAGCAGCTACCTTAATTCAAGTAATGTGTGCACTACTAGGCATCTTTGTTTGTCTCTTTTTGTGTAATTTAAATGGTAAATGTTCCTTTTTATCATTTGAGTCACTTATCAAAAGTTGCCAAATACATTTTCAAAATAGCTAAATGTGTTGCTAGGTGCTTTTGGAAGAAAAAGTTGCATGGGCAGAAAAGTTGCTAAATTTAGCAACACAATTGCTAAGTTGGACACTGGACTGATTCAGTTTGACCTTAATCAATGACTGCTTCTCGCCGCACACTTTACAAGTCCATTTCTCACTCTTCTTCACCTAGAAGAGAAAAACAATCGCCTGATTCAACTCGACATTCATCTGGATATTAGGTACAGCAACAACAAAAAAAAAAAAAAAATTAAAAGTAACAAAGTCATATTGGGATAATTAGACGGTTGATGTGATACAAATATCATTTATTGACGTTTTGTTGACGCATCAACTGAAAACAGCATTAGCCAAAAGATCTCGGTTCAATAGATGAATTAAAATATATAGTCAATCCAAACCTAATATGTACACAATCTGAATACAAGGGGAGAGAAGCTGACATTAATTTTAAATAACGTTAAGTGGATTACTAAGAGTGATTTATGTCAAGCGTTTGTGATTTAACAGCTAAGATAACATTACAACAGACACAAAACGGTTTAATTTTGAACTAAAAAAGATATAAGAAAGAGTTACCTGCTGTACTTGAAATGTTTGGCAGGAAAAACATCTCAGTACATGAAACTCTTGAACCATGTTGGGTAGTTTTTACAGTCCGGAGAATAAAAGTAAATGTATTTCGTTTCTGTTTGCCGCCGGCGCCCACAGTCTTCTTCTTCTACGGTAGTTCTTCCTCGCGCACAGCGCCTCTAGAGGAGATATGAGGCATAATAACATCTGTGTGTATCTGACGGAATTAGCAAATATGACATTCATTTGGATTTTAATGAGCACATCTCAAGACAAAATAGCTTTTAGCTGAATTATGGGTCTTTCAAAGAGCGAGGACCACTTCATATGTCTTCACACCTACAAATCAAAATAATGTGCATCCAATTTTTAAGAACATTAAACAAAAATTAAATTCATGGTTAAAGAGAGATCTGTCACTAAAAGGAAGAATATTATTATCCAAAACTGAAGGGTTGTCAGGTTTAGTGTATACAGCTCTTGCATCTTGTCTTTCTGTTGCACTGTGGAGCTTCTGTCACTAAAACAAATTCCTCGTGTAAACATACTTGGCCAATAAAGCTCATTCTGATTCTGACAAACCATCAACCATTAAAAATTGGTTCACTGTGGTGTGTTTTTGGGACATATTCCATTAGGATTTATTGGTTTTATCAAGACACCAACCGAAGGCGACTAATTACCAGTAGAGACCAACAGACACCATTACAGTATCCATTCAAACCAGTAAAACCATTACAAATTCTGTAAAGGTTTCTATTGGGGGTTTTCAGCAAGGTAGTTTGATTCTCAGTTTATTTAGTCCGGTGGATGATATCACAAATAAAGTGAAACTACATTCAGTCTCTGTCAGTGCTCGAATTGAATCAAGTCTTATGGGGGGTCCCCACCATCAGACTTTTTTTTTTTTTTTTGGTGGGGGTGGGGGTTAGTCTCGCAATATACAATTTATACAAAATAAACAATATATTTGATCATAATATGCATAACTATATACTATTTAATAGGGCTGTAACGTCCCAGTCGATTAGTCGATTAATTGGTCGATATGGTCTGGTTCGACCAAAAATCTGATTGGTCGATTTTTTGCCGCGCTCATTTCATCAGTTTGGCCGCGCTCATTTCATCAGGTGGAAAGCACTAATTGCTAATGGGGGTGTTTTCAGAGCACCCCTGTTTCACAGGTAACAGTCTGTTTTCAGAACACCCCCATTGTTTTCACTTTTTTTGGATTAGCCCAACCCACTGGAGAAGAGAGACAGATAAGTAGGCTTTAGAAGGTTTGATGCTGAATATTATTTATTTAATAACAAGCTAGTGTAAAAACAAGAAGCTGTCTCCTTCCAAAGAACCAGTGTTAATTTTGTTAACGAAGAGGACGACGAAAAATATTCGTTAACGAACCTTTTTTCTGTGACTAAGACGAGAAGTTGACGAGATAAAATTAATATCTGATGATAAAAACTATGACGAAATGTATGCGCGTCTTCTTTAACGAGACGAGACGGGACTAAAATGTTATTTGAGGACTACCGGACATTCAAAATACATCCTATAGGCTAAATTGACTGTCTTGTCTTTTAAAATGTGCGTCCCTGTCTCTGGATCGCAATCAGATGAGGGGCGTTTGTATATCTCACAGTATGGCAGCCGCAGTGGGCGGATACGCTACCAAAACGCAAACTAGCGATCTGAAACAATGGCCTCAGCAACTGAATGGTTATAGGGATAGGGTGACCAGACATCCCGTTTTTCCCAGGAGTCACAATTCGTTGTTGATTAACTTAAAGTTAGCGGAATCACTCTGATAGAAGTGCTCCACTTTCTCAGTTCTCACACAGCGCGCGATCAGTTCTCAGTTCTCACAATATTGCGCAATTGCGCTGTGCCCACTGTTTGTGATAGTTTTGAGCCTAAGATGCTTTATTTTTCAGTTATGCACTTTATTTGGTTTCTGCTCTTGTTTGTTTAATAAATATTCTTTTTTTATTAAAGTGGACGCGCCTTTTGTGTTTATTAAGAGTAAAAGCTTTAAGTCTATTCGTGTCTCAGCCGCGAAGCTGAGCTCTTATGTTCAGCCTCGCTCTGTGCGAGCTGCGCAGAGCGGCTGAAATTATAGTGTCTGACAGTTATACTTATAACATATGACAAAAATAATTTTCTAAATTATGTTGCACATTCCTCAAAAGTTCTTGTGATATCACTAGTTGACAACATAGTACTGTTTTCAGAAATCACAGGCTATGATATTGCGCAGGTGCATCTGATGCACCGCTGTCAGAGACGACAGACTCGTGTGTCAGACTCATTTCAGTGCAAAATAATTAGGTCAAAAACGATTTAATATACTGCAAATAGCCTATTAGTTTTTTATGTTTATTTATAATTAATTTAGGCAGACAACAAGGCTACCAAGTACTGAGCACAGTGCGTATCTAATTAATGTAACGTACGTTTTTTTTTCTCCACAACGTCATTTTTAGTCGATTTTTAGTCGAAAGTTTCAGGACTTCAGTCGACCAAGATTTTCTTTGGTTGATTACAGCCCTACTATTTAATGTTGCATAACAAAGAGAGATAAGCTACTATTCTTCTTTTAAATGGCTTACTCCAAGTAAAAATGTCTGAGGGACCCCCCTAAGTCTATTTTTTACTTCTTATGGGGGGTCCCTAATGCCTTATGGGGGGTCCCGGATCCCCCCAGCCCCCCTTCAATTCGAGCAGTGGTCTCTGTTCAGAAGCTCAAAAAACCATCAGAAACTCCACCCTTCTTTACCTTTAACCTTTACCCTACCAGGAAGTGAGTATCTTATGATTTCTCTTTTACATATCATACTGGAAGCTAAAGAGTGAGTGTTGTGGAGATCAGAGGAAGACACTATAAATGAGGATTTTGGAGAAGTGAATTGAACAGAATAGGTTTGATTTTGATTGTAATTGTTATTTACTTTTCAAAGTAAAGTTCAGAAAGTGAAAGTAAATTGTAGATCGTTGCAGAAGAGGAAATGGATTCAAAATCTGTGGAAGAGCTTTCTTGTCCCGTGTGCTGTGAAATCTTCAAGATCCTGTTCTTCTGTCCTGTAGTCACAGTATTTGTAAAGAGTGTCTTCAACAGTTCTGGAAGACCAAGAAAACTCAGGAGTGTCCCGTCTGCAGAAGAAGATCCTCAAGAGCAGAGCCTCCACGTAATCTAGCATTAAAAAACTTGTGTGATTCACTGATAAAAGAGAGACATTCATCAGGATCTGAGGAGATCTGCAGTTTACACAGTGAGAAACTCAAACTCTTCTGTCTGGAGGACAAACAGCCGGTGTGTTTAGTGTGCAGAGACTCAGAGAAACATGTCAATCACACATTCAGACCCATCAGAGAAGTGCTTTCATCTCACAAGGTATGATCAGAAAATGTCTGTCATTGCATATGCTAAGCAGTGCTTTGCTAGTAATATTTGTTATATGTTTATCCTTTACAAGTTAAATAATTAAAAAATATACGTCCAGCAAATTTTAGGCACAAATGGGCCTGTTTCATGAGAATGACCATACGTCATACTGTTGACACTCGCTATGAAAACTTCCAAACATGATAAAGCTCTTAGCTTAGTTTAACAGATTTCCATCTTAACTTGTAGGAGGAGCTGAATACAGCACTGACATCTTTACAAAACAAGCTCAAACATGCAGAAAAAATGAAAGCAGAGTGTGATAAAACAGTGCAACACATCAAGGTGAGGATACGGAGTAAAGAGTTGATGATGGACATTAGTGGAGTGAGTGTTAAAGCAGAGCTGACTGAAGTGAATGTGATGTGATTTCAGTCTCAAGCTGAGCACACAGAGCGTCAGATTAAAGAGGAGTTTGAGAAGATTCATCAGTTTCTCAGAGATGAAGAAGCAGCTACAATCACTGCACTGAGAGAGGAAGAGGAGCAGAAGCAGCAGATGATGAAGGAGAAGCTGGAGGAGATGAACAGACACATCTCAGCTCTTTCTCACACAATCAAAGACACGGAGGAGATGATGAAAGCCAGCAACGTCTGCTTTCTGAAGGTGACGACTGAATTCAGCTTCATTGTTTCTGCACAAAACAACTTACCAATTACCTAGAGATGCTGATTAACAATGAGAAAATGAACTGTTATGATTAAGTTAAGTCTTATATGTTATTAAAATGTTTTTCAAACTCTCTATTTTCCAGGAGTTGAGCATCACGATGGAAAGGTAAGTGGAGCTGCTGGTGTTTCTTCTCTCAGTGGATCTGAACTCAAATCCTCTGCAGTTCTGATCCTGAATGTTCTTCCAGAGTCCAGATCTCCCAGCCGGATCCACAGATGAGTTCAGGAGCTTTGATTCATGTGCCACATTACTTGAGTAACCTGCGGTTCAGAGTCTGGAAGAAGATGCAGGAGACTCTCAAACACAGTGAGCCTAATAAATCTGACATCAGTACAAAATATGAAATAGTTAAGAAACAAAGACAGACAGACCAACATTTGATAAAAATACATCTAAAAATCACTTTAAGTACTATCTGAACTGTATTTCATCAGATCTTACAGCAAACTCATAATGACGACAAAACACAGTCTGTTCCTCATGGTGTATGTTTATGTATTAGGTTTACTTTTCTAATATAACATCATATTTTATCCTCTAATCTGATTTTATTATCTTTGCAGCTCCATTGACTCTAGATCCAAACACAGCATATCGTCGCCTCACACTCTCTGCTGATCTGACCAGTGTGTCGTACAGTGATGTACGTCAAAATCTTCCTGATAATCCAGAGAGGTTTGATGAGTATCCATGTGTTCTGGGTTCTGAGGGCTTTAACTCAGGAGCACACTGCTGGGATGTGGAGGTTGGAGACAATACATACTGGAGTGCTGGAATAACCACAGCATCAAACCAAAGGAAGGGAAAGGTTTTCTTTAACACTAATGTCTGGCGTGTGGGGTACATGGACAGCAAATACAGCTCACAATCCCCAGATCAACCCTTCACTCGTTTCACAGTTAAAGAGAAGCTGCAGCGTGTGAGAGTTCAGCTGGACTGTGACAGAGGAAAGGTGTCCTTCTCTGATCCTCTAACTAACATCTGTCTGTGTTCATTCACAACAACCTTCACAGAGACGGTCTTTCCATTCTTATATAATCACTGCACAGCTTCCCCTCTGAGGATCTTACCAGTTAAACTGATTGTAACAACAGAAAATCACAGTTAAATCTCATTCTGCTTTTAGATCAGTTAAAGTACAAGAATTTGTTGTTTTCATTGTTTTGCATTTTATGGTTCAATAACACTGTAATCAAAGGAAAAGGGTCTCGTTCATAAATAAAAAATCTACTCAAACTGTTGTTCAAGCTACTCTAAAACATTTTTTTACATTTCTTATGGATATTCTGTATTAGGGGAGCTAATGGATATTAAACAATACATATCTGAATATATGAAATTATATTTTTAAAGTTTTTAAGGTAAAAAAAACCCAAACAGAAGAAGCAACAGATTTTTTTATTGTATTATCGAAAAAGAAAAAAATGTAGGACAGGTCTTGGTTCTATTCATCTGTTACTAACTGGATTTTGATTGATTTTTGTATTTGATAAAGATTACTATAAAGATTGTGTTGTATATTTTGTAATGTTGTAAGTGTTGTGTTTTGTAGGTCCAGATATTTTAAAGATGCTTCACTATTGTGTAAGGCCCATCCACAAACAATTATGAATATAAAATAAGTTATTGATTAATCTTCATGCTTAAAAAATGGTACAATTAAATTTCATATACACGCTAAGAATAGTTTGAATATCAACTAAGTCAAGTAACTAGCTTATTTCATATTTTAGCTTGTCATCATTTTGACAAATGTTTTAATTTGTCACTTCTGACATGCCTGATCAGAAATTTGAATATGAATATACAGGTCCAAGATCCCAAACAAATGGGATCACAATCACCATTATGGTGACTTCAAATCGATATTGTAGCAATTAAGCATTTGCTTAGTTATCACCAAAGGTCTGTTTTGTTGTAGATCATTAAACCTTTATGCTGTCTTTATGCAGTTTATCTGAAATCATGTGAGGTACTTTTGTGTGCAAACGTTGCTTGCAAAATCATTGCCTTATAGAGCAGCTAGCTTTCAGACACAGCCAGTATTTCCTGGAGGCCTACACATCGTTGAACTTTTACTAATCAAACTCCTGTAGATCTAAACATTCTCTGTATTCATTTATGGTCACCGTGTTTTTGTCCAGTAACACATGTTCCTTGATCAACATTACTGTCCAAAAATATAGACTTAACCCCGTCCCTACCCCTACCCATAATTTATTTCTAAAATCAGAGGGAAATGTAGAAATTGTGCATCAGTGTGCTCTGGGTACCAAAAATATCAAAACCTAGCATTGGTGGAAGGATGAGTGCAGGTCAGCGCAGGGAACTGATTCCCATAATGCATACCTTTTTGGAATTCATTATAATCAGATTTAATAGAAACAGGTCTGGAGTTAACCTAGTAAATACTGTCTCATCAATAAAGTTAAAGAAGTTACTTATAAAGTCATTCATTTGATCGCAAATTCACAAATTTGGCAGGAAGACTACATACGTCTTTTGTAACTTTAAGAATCCATAAAACACTTATTTTATGAATGTGTATCTACCCAAATGTTTTGGACTGATATTAATTTAAATTTACAACATTAAAGATTTGACTGTCTGCTAAAGATATAGTTCCCTTTCAGGAACGTCGAGCTGCGTCGGAGACGCTATGGGAACGCTCTCAGCATCATTCCGCTCTGAATATCGTATGCAATCAGTCCAATAGAAAGGGCGAAGCGTCACGGGCGGGGTGACGTCACGACCAGGAAGTATATAAGCACGTGAGGCGGCGCCCGTGTTAGCTTTCTGTCATTCAGCAAGCGCTCTGTGTGTGTGTCAGTCCAATCTGTCTTGTGAGTCTTATTTACTGTTGTTTGTCCTGAGTGAAAGTGACAAGAATGCCTAAAGCTAAGACCAAGGCAGGGGGTGATCTCAGATCACGCTATAGGTTGTGTGTTAGTCCTTGCCCGCGCTACATTACGGGTGAGGACACACATGATCTGTGCGTGGTCTGCCTGGGTGCGGAGCATGTGGCAGCGGCTCTCGAGGGAGCCGTTTGCCCGCACTGTGAGTGGCTCTCGCTGCGCACACTCCGCACCCGGAGGGCTCTCTTTGAGAAGGGAGCCTTTGTGAGCGTCCCACGCGGTGCTGGCCCCGCTTTTGCCGAGGCAGAGCGGCGGCTGCACTCGTGGGGTTCACAGGCTGATTTGGCAGACGAGAGTGAGACGGGAATTTCCCTATCTCCTCCCGTAACCGCCAGATCTGGTGCCCCGTCTCTTGAGGGAGCGGTTCCTTCCTCTCGAGGCGAGGGCTCGGAGCTCCGTCTCTCGTCCTCTGAGGAGGCTGAGGCGTCGAGCGCCGACGAGGGTTCGCCGCCCACACCCCAGTACGAGGAGCTTTTAGAGGTGGTTACTAGGGCAGTGGCCAAGCTTGACATCAGTTGGCCCCCCGAAAAATCAACAAAGCCGCAGCCAAGTTTATTAGATGAGCGTTTTCTGCGCTCGTGGCAACTACCTCACCGCAGGAGCCTTCCATTTTTCCCCGATCTCCACGCTGAGGTGTCGAGATCGTGGTCGAGACCGTTCTCGTCCCGCCCGTTCGTCCCCGCATCATATTATTATGGCAATGTGCGGGACCTGGACGTGTGCGGGTACAGGACGATGCCACGGGTTGAACGGACGCTTGCGAGCTATCTGTCCCCGCTCACGGCGTCGTCCTTGAAGGCTCCTACCCTGCCTACTAAGCCTCTGCGCACGACTTCATCCTTAGTGGGCAGGGGGTATGCGGCAGCATGGCGGTGTTACAGGCGTACCAGGCCGAACTGCTGAGAGAGTTAGATGAGGGCGGCGAGGTTAGGCCAGAAGATATTTCTGAGCTGAGGAAGACCGCTGATCTTGCCCTCCGCGCTACCAAGGAGTCGGCCCGTGCTATCGGCCGCTCCATGGCAGCTATGGTGGCAACGGAGAGGCATTTGTGGCTGACCCTGTCTGGGATAAAGGAGAAAGACAGGGTCTGCCTCATGGACGCCCCGCTTCAGCCTTCTGGTCTGTTCGGCGACGCAGTCAGCTTGGTCGTCGACAGATTTCAGGAGGCTCGTAAGCAGGCGGAGGCGTTTCAGCGGTTTCTCCCTCGCCGATCTCTAACTCGGGGGACTGCTGGGCGGGAGCAGTCCCCTCCGCATACCAGCTCCTCGTACCGGGCTGCGCAGAAGCAGAGCGTGGCCACTCGTGCTCCCCCGCGGCGGGGCTGAGCGCGGCGGCGCTCTGCGCCGAGTACCTCGAAGCCAAAGGCTGATCTTCGGGATACCCTTATGGCTAGGAGGTCCTCGGCACACAAGTCCTGATGGGCGTGCTCCAGGACTTCGGAGGGCGGCCCCTACTGGGGTGGAGCGGCTTACACCGCGGTACCCGGTGACCGTCTCCCCTCGGTGTTCTCCGGGGATCTGTCTGCCAACCCTGCAGCTCCAGGGCACAGCAGATCCCAGCGAGTGCTTTTCTCAGAATTCCCCGCCGGTAGTGTCTGCGGGCCTGAGAACCTCGCCTCAAGCGCCAGAGACCGCGTCTTCCTCCGGAGAGCCGCAGCAAGGCAGTGGTCTGGCCATATCTCTAACACCAGAGGTCAGTCTCGAGAGACTGATTCCCTTAGTAGATCATCTGGCGGCCTGGCAGCGGCTGCCAGACGTGTCTCTTTGGGTCCTGCGGACGGTAGAGCGTGGTTATTCCATCCAGTTCGATGGCCCACCTCCGCCGTTCAACGGGGTTTGCGTGACTACGGTCCGCCCCGAGCAGGCTCTGGTTCTGGAACAAGAAGTCGAGAATTTAGTGAGGAAGGAAGCCATCGAGTTGGTTCCTCCTCACGAGACTCGCGCCGGCTTCTACAGCCGATACTTCATTGTTCCAAAGAAGGATGGAGGGCTGAGGCCCATATTGGATCTGCGAGCTCTGAACCGCTCAGTCAGAAAGCTGAAGTTCAAGATGCTTACAGTCAGGCAGATTATATCTCAGATCAGGTCCGAGGACTGGTTTGTCTCGATAGATCTCAAAGATGCCTATTTCTATATATCCATCCTTCCCTCTCACAGGAAGTTCCTGAGGTTCGCTTTCGGGGGCAAAGCGTATCAGTATCGGGTTCTTCCTTTCGGCCTAGCACTCTCACCCCGCACTTTCACCAAGTGTGTGGATGCGGCACTGGTCCCGTTGCGACTGCAGGGCATCCGCATACTCAATTACATCGACGATTGGTTGATTCTCGCTCAGACAGAGCAGTTGGCGGTTCAGCATCGAGATGTCGTTCTCGCCCACATGAGAGAGCTGGGGTTGAGACTCAACGCCAAGAAAAGTGTGCTGTCTCCAGTTCAGAGAACCACTTATCTAGGCGTGGTGTGGGATTCGACCACGATGCAGGCATGTTTGACCCCTGCTCGGATCGAGTCGATCCTCACGGCAGTCAGGAGAGTGCGTCAAGGCCAGCCATTCACTGTCAAGCAGTTTCAGAGGCTGCTAGGGCTTATGGCAGCAGCGTCCAGCGTGATTCCTTCTGGCCTGCTGTACATGAGGCCCCTACAGTGGTGGCTCAAGAACAGAGGGATCTCCTTGAGGGGAGACTCGCTCCGCGCTGTCAAAGTGTCACGCCGTGGGTTCCGTGCCTTAGACATGTGGAGAGATCCTCAGTTCTTGGTTCAGGGCCCGGTGCTGGGAGCTCCGTGTCGCCGTGTCTCGCTAGCGACGGACGCATCCCTCACCGGTTGGGGTGCGGTCATGAGTGGCCACCCTGCCCGTGGTCTGTGGAGTCGACGCCACCTATCGTGGCATATCAACCGGCTAGAGATCCTAGCTGTGTTCCGTGCGATCAAGCACTTCCTCCCGGACCTAAGAGACTGGTGCGCACCGACAGCACGGCAGTAGTCTCGTATATCAACCGCCAAGGAGGTCTGAGGTCGCGCCCCTTGTACAAGCTGGCGCACCAGATCCTGGTGTGGGCCCAGGGCAAGCTCCTATCCTTGAGAGCTGTTCACATCCCTGGGCATCTCAACGTGGGAGCAGACGTTCTGTCGAGGCAGGGGCTGAGGCCCGGGGAATGAATGCTTCACCCAGAGGGGGTGAAGCAGATCTGGAAGGTCTTTGGCCAGGCACAGGTGGACCTCTTCGCCACTCGAGAGTCAGCGCAATGTCCCCTCTGGTTCTCTCTAGCTCCGCCAGCCCCGCTGGGTCTGGACGCTATGGTGCAGACGTGGCCGAGGCTGCGTCTGTACGCCTTCCCCCCGATCGTTTTGCTCCCGGGAGTTCTGGAGAGAGTGCGCCGGGACGCGGTCAGTCTACTGCTAGTAGCGCCGTTCTGGCCGGGCCGAGTATGGTTCTCGGACCTGATTGCTCTTCTCGACGGCACTCCGTGGCCGGTGCCTGTCAGAAGAGATCTCCTCTCACAGGCAGGGGGCACCATTGTGCACCCCCGCCCGGCGCTATGGAAGCTGTGGGTTTGGCCTCTGAGGGGGCGCAACTCGTAGCTTCCGGTCTGTCAACTGAGGTTGTTGAGACCCTCCTTCAATCCAGAGCTCCCTCTACGAAGAAACTGTATGCCCTGAAGTGGAAACTCTTCACTTCCTGGTGCGGAGACCGCCAATTTGACCCAGTTAACTGCCCAGTTGGTACAGTGCTGGAGTTCCTGCAGGCCCGGTTCTCCGCAGGGTTAACCCACTCCACGATCAAGGTCTACGTGGCTGCTATTTCGTCATACCACGCCCTTATCGATGGCCAGTCAGTGGGCAGACAACCCCTGGTAGTACGTTTCCTCCGCGGTGCGCTGAGGCTGAAGCCTCCGGTGCGACCACGAGTCCCTACGTGGGACTTGGCTGTGGTATTGGAGGCTCTGAGTAGGGCGCCTTTCGAGCCTCTTGAGGAGATAACTGATAGACTCCTCACTATCAAGACTGTCTTCCTGTTGGCCATCACCTCTCTGAGGAGGGTGGGGGATCTTCAGGCTCTTTCCTCGGCCCCTTCTCACATTGACTTTGCGCCCGGCATGGCGAAAGTATTTCTCTACCCCCGTCCGGGGTACCTTCCTAAAGTCCCGACAGTCGTACCACAGCCGGTCGTACTGCAGGCCTTCTGTCCTCCTCCCTTCAGGGAGCCTGACCAGGAGAAGCACCACTGTGTGTGCCCAGTGCGAGCACTGGGCGCATACATCCACAGAGCTGCCCTGTGGAGAAAGACGGACCAGTTGCTGGTATGCTATGGTCCGCCTAAGTGGGGTCTTCCTGCTACGAAGCCCACTCTTAGTAGGTGGATAGTGGATGCTGTTAACCTTGCTTACGAGGCCTCTGGGCTTGCCCATCCGCTGGCAGTCAGAGCGCACTCAACTAGAGGTATGGCGGCCTCAAAGGCCCTTTGGGCAGGTGTCCCAATACGGGACATCTGCGTCGCTGCTGGATGGTCCACACCCCTGACCTTTGCGAGGTTTTACAACCTTGATCTCCGAGCCACTCCAGGCTCCTCTGTCCTTTTGTCCTGACACAGACAGGGACTTGTCAGTATGGAGGCGTTGGTATAGCGTTCCCATAGCGTCTCCGACGCAGCTCGACGTTCCTGAAAGGGAACGACCTAGGTTACGTATGTAACCCAGGTTCCCTAAGGGAACGAGAGCTGCGTCTCGCAGCCATACTTCCGGCATCCCTGCCAGCGCTTGCTTCATGACATGGAGCTAACGCGGGCGCCGCCTCACGTGCTTATATACTTCCTGGTCGTGACGTCACCCCGCCCGTGACGCTTCGCCCTTTCTATTGGACTGATTGCATACGATATTCAGAGCGGAATGACGCTGAGAGCGTTCCCATAGCGTCTCCGACGCAGCTCTCGTTCCCTTAGGGAACCTGGGTTACATACGTAACCTAGGTCGTTTTCTTGTATATAAATAAGAGTTTGGAGCAAAATGTGGTAATTATTTAATAATTATATATGGGAAATACCATATACACAAACAAAAATGGACTAATAATAAACCGAACATTATTTTTTTTTAAAATTGAACTCAAGCATTACATCGAAGCCTTAAAAGATCTAAGAAATAAAAAAGCAAAAAGGGTGTATAGAATTTTTGGATCCTTTTCTTTTGGAAATTTCTTGTTATTCCCTGTATTCATTCATTCTCTTTCTTTCTTTCCTTTGATGCTATTATGGATGTAATTGATAATAGATGAATATACTGTGATCCTCTATATATGTATTTTATGTTACTGTTCTTGTGCAATACAAAAAAAATGTATATGTGCACAATTGCTCACTCTTCTGTGTAAAAGATGAGAGAGAGAGTAGTATACTTTATGTCAGAATTATTGATTTATTACCCTCATAAAAATTCCACCCCCTCCCATAACTGGACACCTGTTTGGACACCTGTTTTGTACACCCCCCAGCCCCCGTCTAAGCGGCCATCTTATTGACCTTATAGTGAACTTAAGAATTTATGACAATGTGTTTGTGTGTGTGTGTGTGTGTGTGGGGCCAATGTTATGTGGTTTAAACTTTAAATGATGAAACTGTGTTAAATGGGGTAAAGGGAAGTTTTTATTAAAGTGTTTTCACATACATATCAAGAAAAAACATCAAACATGTACGTAAAACGTACAAAGACTGTTTATTTCCTTACAAGTGGAGACTAGTGTTGTTAAAACAGGAAAAACGTAGAAAATAAAACAAAAAGCATTAGATACACTATCTTTCCTATCTTAAAACTAGTTTGTTTGACAAAGTTAAATAGAAGAAGTGAGCGCGTTCGTTTAAACCTACGTTGCGGTTTTTAAAAAGTTTTGAGTTTATAACAGATACAAAGTTAAATAATATAGAATCCTACCATGGTACGCGTGTTTTTCCCCTACAAGTGGAGACTAGTGTTGTTAAAACAGTTTTAGGAAAAACTAAAACAAACAAAAAAGCATTAGATACACTATTTTTCCTATCATTAGAATTTAAAACTAGTTCGTTTGACAAAGTTAAATAAATAGAAGAGTTGCGAACGCGTTAGTTAAAACAATAAGATATTTATCAAAACCTATGTCTTGCTTTTTAAAAAAAAAAGTTTGACTTTATAACAGATACAAAGTTAAATAATATAGAGACGACTTCTCTTACCGTGGTGTGAAATAAAAAATATCAGACCGTTAAACAACAGTATAAGATAGCTGTAAAAATCTTCTGACATTACAATTGAAAACCTAGCTTTTGTCCCAACTTAGAAAAGTTAAACAAACGTCTATCTTACGGCGATCGTTAAAACACCAGCATAAGATACTTGTCGAAGTCTATCTTATGGTCTACCATTAGCTGCACTGACAGAAAGTTAAACAAAAAGAAAAAGCCCTGACCATCTTACGTTGAAACATCCGTCCTCCGCGCTGTCAAAACTGAGAATGAGCTCCCGGGCTGCTGTCAGGCCACACCCACATAGCCGCCCCCTAACGCTGTAAGAGAGACCGACACAAAGGCTTAATTGTTAAAAGAATTAAAGTAATGTTTTAACATTAGAACAAAGTTATTTTTAATAAACCTTTATCATTTCTCAATTAATGAAACCGTTCACTATTCATCATAAAGCTTTTCACTTTAAAAGGTTACACAAGCTTCTTCTAAACAAACGCCCCACAGGGGGAAAAATGTTGTTTGTTTGTCTTATTTTATTTAAGCGTCTTAATTCCTATAATAGACCTTTGATTTCTGTCAAGCTTCTGCCGTGGTATAACCCAGACTTTTTTCGTTTTAAAAATGAGGTTACACAAGTTTTCTTTTAAACATTCACCTCTAACCCACAGGAAAGTGTTGTTTTATTTTATTTTATTTTAGTTATTCATACTTAACACCTTTTATTTATTTACTCTTTGATATTGTCAATCTTAAAACTTCCAGGATGCTGTGTCGGTTAAAATACACATGTGCGAGGACAAACTGAAATGATAGCAAATGTTTTGGGTTTTCAGTCATAATTAGAGGGGGTAAACTTTTTTTTTTTTTTTTTCTACAACATCTTACGAATGTAAATGTTTTGTCTCACGCAGAGCGAGCAAATGAGAAACTGCGTTGCGCGTCTGGCCGCATGACCACTGAAACGGTGTTATCTGATCAACGTTGTAAAATATCTAAAGTTTCTGGGGATTCAACTCATTTGCAATCTAATGAGTTTTGAGGGGCTCTGGCGTCATAAACTTCGTTAGAACGTGGTTCGTTGATTAAAACAGATGGTCTTTCTAACATGTTCAGCGATCAAAGGATATCCGCTTTAAGCATTTATGAGGCGCACCTGCGTGTGTGTCTGTGCGCCTCTGTCGAAGGTTTAGGCAAAAGTTCGCGACCCGGTCAAAGGAAGCTTTTCATGACACACATCTGGTGAAGTTAGATGTAGTTGAGAATTGTGTATTTATAATGAATTTATAATCTATTCGAATACGGCTTTAAACTAACGTTTAGGATGTGATGAGATAGTCAAAGAAGGCGATCCCCACAGGTCCCCAAAGATGATGGTTTTAATAAGACGGTCTATGCTGCAGGAAAACAATCTTTAATTTACTTAATTTTACCTAGTTTTATTTCTTCCCAACATAAGAATTAAATCAGTCCCTGCTTCAAACGTGTATTTGAACGGATGGGTTACATCATACGAGTTCAATAAACAGATATTCTGAGATTTGATTTTGATGGTTAAAACCTCTCGTCGAATTTAAACACTTCTAGATAAGGGAAGAACAGGCTCTACACGTGAGAGGGTCTACGATAACACGAACTAATTATCTTGTAAAGAAAAAAAGAAAGATCTAAAATCCGTTTCAACCCATCTCCAACAGAGTTCAGTAAACTGATGAAGACCAGACGGGTAACTGCGGCTGATGAATTTGAGCGGGAGGGTTTTGATGAGATTTATAACAAAAGTCAGAATCTTTTTTTTTTTTTTACGATAACGGTTTACGATACAATTGCAGAAAACGCCCACTCCCTGAAATGTTAAAAACCATGGTCTATTACATCTTCATTATCTGTAAACTCTGTTTCTCACACGACAACAAAATACCTCAGCGACCTAAGGGACAATGGCCAACAATTACGACGGTAAGTCTGTGTTTTGTTCACAGATGATATTTATGATGATATTTTGTTTAAAATGAATATTTTAATGTATATTTGTTTAACACTATGTTATTATCTTCAGATACTTTTGAGAATATCGAATTTGACGAGGGTTTGGAACAAATCCTTGAAGATATATGTAAGTCTTTACATTTGCCTATTGAACAGTTTAACATCTAATAACCGTCCATAATAGGGTAATAACAATCCTTATCATTTATACAGTTGATGAAACACAACTATTTGTTCGTGGTGACGACGTAGGAGTTAATGGTGAGTTATACAGATTTTTTTCTTAACATCTTAAAAAGTTCCAGGCTCTCAAACGGTCTCTGATGATTTGACAGCCGAAGGGGATGATGACGTCGGGGTCGCGGTAGAGGAGGTTGTGGTGAGAACGGACTTACGTCACGAACCAGATAACGTCACACAGCCCGATCCCTCCCACGGTGACCGTTCAACAGAAAGAGTTCACACGCTTACCGACTGTGAGAGTGGGCGCAGGACAGAGACCGGTTCTCCCAGACAGCCAATATATGGTTGCGGTCAAGGTGTAAAACGCCTGAGATTACCGGAACAGGATGCTGATGCACCAAGCACTAGTCGTTTAAGGACTTCAGAAAATAATGGTATGTATTAAAACAGAAAAACAGATTATTCTTATGTTCCACTTTTATCTAATAAATTAATAAAAGCATTATTGTTATTCTTTTTACAGAACAAGATCATGACGAAGGAGGTCTAACAGCCTGGACTGATTCCATGATTAACGCTTGGGATCAGGGATCGTTCACTGATTCGGAAGCTGAGGAGGAGGAGGAGGATTTACCCCAGGAACTGTTCCGTGAATGTGATTTAAATAGGAGACTTGATCGCGAGGCGCTGAACCGCCTTAACCGATACTTTGAGAGAGTCTTCGACCTGGCTGGACAGCCCTTATCATACCGGGAAGTAGAAGAGATTGCATCTAACACTCAAGGTGATGTAATTTCGATTTTAAGAAACATAATCGAATGCCAGCAACAACATACAGACACGCCTTAAGACACGCGGCTGAATTTTGGAGAAACTGTCACGAACAGTTGTATAATCAATTCAGAGAGTTTCAGCAGGCTATGATCCACGTGCCGGAAACTGTCCGTGATCACCAGGTCGAATTAAGGCTTACTGTTAACGCCTTATCATTGATATCTGAACGTTTGAATCTTTTACAAAGAATGTTAGTAGAATTGCATGATCGAATGATGGGTGAAAGATAAAAAAAAAAAAAAAAATATATATATATATATATATATATATATTTTTTTTTTTTTTTATATATCTTACATTATTTGTATGTTACAGGTATTGATTTTTCATACAATTATTAGTATTTGTCATTGACAACGGATTATCATTGTTTTATTTGTGTTATTAGTATGTATGGCGAATTCTTCTCATCGTTGATTGTTTGATTTATATCATCAACATTTGATATGTATTGATTTGTATCTGGTTATTATTATCTGTTTCTGATTCAATTTACAACCGGTTGACATATCTGGTCATGTTACGTTGTGAACCATTGTGATGTTTTCAAGGGGGGTACGTTTGTCTTTAAGGTTGAACTGTTTTTGTATTTACTGATTTAAAAATAAATTTTCAAAATGAGCAGTAAAAGGTGTCACGACCATTTGCATAACCATGTCTCAGAGGAGGAACAGAGAACATCGAGACCCAGACACGATTTTCAAAATAATGCAGATCAGTTACGTGATCTGATTCATAATCAGTTACAGATGTTACAACCAGATTCGCTTAACATGATCGAAAGATTACACGAACGAATTACAATTTCCGTGAAATTGACACTGATGATTACGCTGCATATAATATCTTTTTGCAAGATATTTTGAACGAGATCGTTGATTTTTCTCGACTGATGGGTGGTGAAGACGGATTTATGAACGTCTCTCTGCAAGGAGAGAGTCTCCCCACATCAATTAATGTGGTTCTAACACCGGATAATAACCACGACGTCGCTACGTTTCTGGATCAAATCGAACGAGCCGCACAAAGCAACGCGGATGTGGGCGCCGATTCCGCATTACAGTTATGCGTATCAGTGGCGAGAAATAACCGAGGAGGGGGCCGTAGAAAATTAGCCGATTTGGCACATAACATGGTCATCCAAAAAAATAAGATGAATCTTTTCATCCCAAAAAATATATCAGACAATATGTGTTTCAGTATGTGTCTAGCACATTTTTTAAACCCGCATAGCCCCGACCAGGAGTTGAACAGAATAGCCAACGACATACACACAAGGTTGGGTTACGGGGTGCAAGATAAAATTGCCTTTCATGACGTGTATAAATTCGAAATGAAGTTAGACTTGAAAATAGTAATCTTTCACAGATCGTGTTCAGGTAAATTGGACGTGTATAAAAACACAAATGAAACGCATCAGAACACTGTGCATTTATATCTACACGAGGACCATTACTACATGATAAAAAATTTGAAAGGATTCTTAGGATACGGGTATGTCTGCGAGTACTGCTATCAAGGCTTTAACGATCCTAACTTACATTATTGCAAATTTACATGTAACACGTGTAAAACGTCCCAATGCTTCACACACGCTAAGAAATGGTTGCAATGTGAGGACTGCGCGAAATATTGCTGATCTGACTTCTGTTATCAAATGCATAAACAACCGCAAACCGACGGTGGGAGATCTAGGTGTGACCTCCTGAAATACTGCGATAAGTGTTGCAGACAATACAGAACAAAATGGGCAGGCGATAAACTATTACTGCATGTGTGCGCGCCGTCCAAATGTACGAATTGCAACGAGATTCTGGTAGATGAAGGTCATCACGCCTGTTATATACAACCCCTAAAACCTGACGAGCATAGTGAAAAGTATATCTATTATGATTTTGAGACAATGTACGAAAATGGTAAACATGTAGCAAATTACGTGTGTGCCATTTCGCAAGACGGCGAGGAGTTTACAGCCGGAGGTATCGACTGCATAGACAAGCTGGTTAAACATTTCAGAAGGGCAAAATATGCTGACTTTACATTTATAGCTCACAACGCATCGGGGTTAGATTCTTATATATTGCTCGAGTATTTTACAAATCAGGGATTGACGCCAAAAATCATACTGCAAGGATGTAGACTGTCCTATATGTACGATCACGCATTTAAACAGCGATATATTGACAGCTACAATTTTTTGTCTATGAAATTGTCCAAAATGACAGCCGCTCTAAACCTAAACACAGACGAAAAAGGTTTCTTTCCCCATCATTGCCTTGTACCTACATGTGCAATGACAATAAATTGAATCCAATCCAATCCAATCCAATCATTTTAATCGTTTGCAAAATGCAGATTATGTAGGTGTGTATCCGCCTTAAGAATATTACGGATATAGTACGATGTCTGGTTCTGATCAGATAAAATTCGACAGCTGGTACCAGAGCGTGGCAGGACAGGTGTTTGACTTCAAAAAACAACTCGCAATGTATTGCAAGAACGATGTTGTTTTGTTGCGAGAGGGCTGTATGAAATACAGAAACGAATTTATCGAATGCACAAACGTGGATCCCTTTGGCTGTGTAACGCTTGCCGGTTGTGCAATGAAGGTGTTTAAAACGCTTTTTTTACCCAAAGACACCATAGCCTTAACTCACAGAAACGCGTATCTTAATCAGCACAAAGCTTTTTCTACCCCGTCCATCCAGTGGTTGGAATACTTTAAAGCGACCAAAAATGTTGATATTCATCATGCCTTAAATCACGGAGAAGTCGGATTTGGTGCTTATCATGTGGATGGATACTATGAGATTAACGGAGATAGAATAGCTTTGGAATTCCTGGGTTGTTTCTGGCACGGTCATTGTTGCCGTTTCAACCCTAACGAGTTAAATCCTGTATCAAAAATACCTTACGGTGTACTCAGAAGACAGTCTGATAATAAAATGGACGTCTTACGTAAGACTTACAATCTCAAAGTTCGTACTATATGGGAATGTCAGTGGGAGAAAGCCAAACAAAAACAAAAACAAAACCCTGATGTTATGGCTTTTATGAGTAATTACACAGCTCCTGAACGACTGAACCCTCGGGAATCGCTTTTTGGTGGCCGGACCAACGCCCTGAAACTTTATCATAAAACCGCAGAGGGCGAACGCGTTTCATATCTGGACTTTACGTCGCTGTATCCTTTTGTACAGTCGCGTAAAACTTACCCGATCGGTCATCCTGAAATAATTTTAAAAGATTTTGAACCGATCGAGTCGTATTTCGGACTTATTAAATGTACTGTACTACCCCCACATAAACTGCTACATCCTCTCATCCCCTTCAAATCATCACAGGGAAAACTATTGTTTGCTCTGTGTCGCACATGCGCAGAGCAGCAACTACAGGAGCGCTGTCAACACAGAGAAGAAGAGCGCGCGTTTTCAGGGGTTTGGACGAGCGTAGAACTCACACACTCTGTAGTTAAAGGATATAAGGTTGTCAAAATTGTGGAAGTGTGGCATTTTCCGCAGACCTCAGACAGTTTATTCGCCGATTACGTTAAGACGTTTCTCAAATTCAAACAAGAGGCTTCAGGTTTTCCTCCGCACGTGGTGACAGATGACGAAAAACAGTCCTACGTCAAAGCCTATTTTGAGAAGGAGGGCGTTCATCTGGACATCGACAAAATCGCCCTTAACCCCGCGCGTAGATCTATAAATAAATATTTGTTAAATGCTCTTTGGGGGAGATTCGGGCTTAGGTGTAATTTACCAACAAGTGAACTTTTAACTGAACCTGAAGATTTCAGCCGTTATATATTTGGTAACAGTCATGACATTAAACATTTCTCATTCGTGTCGGACACAGTGGCCCTGGTCCAATGGTGTTGTGCGGAGACGGACGCCGCCCCCGCGAACGATGTTAACGTGTTTATCGCTTCATTCACCACCGCTTACGGTCGTTTGGAATTATACGATCTTATGGACAGATTAGGATCTCGCGTTTTTTACGTAGATACAGACAGCGTTATCTTTTCAACAAAAGAAGGCGAATGGATGCCTCAAACAGGATCATATCTAGGCGAGCTGACTAACGAGCTTGACGTAGATGACAGCATCGCGGAATTCGCCGCGACCGGACCAAAATCGTACGGTTTTAAAACTGCAAAAATTAAAGTCACCCTTAAAGCTAAAGGTGTGACCTTGCATTTTTCGAACGCCCAAATCATTACCTTAGAAAGCATGGTTTGTCTGGTACATGGTTATGTGACATCACGTGACACGACCCACCTGCTCACACGGACAGAGACCATTGTACGTGATAAAAGGAAATTCACATTGCATAATAGATCAGTTTTGAAAAGGTTCAAAGTGGTTTATGACAAATGGGTTCTTTTGACCGACTACACAACTTTACCTTACGGATATTAACAACATGTCTGGATCACACCATGTGTATGTTGAAGAATGTTTTGATTTTCGTTTTCAATTTCCTTTTTCCGCAGTGATCTCCGGGCCCTCCGGCAGCGGAAAGACTGTCTTTGTAAAAAATTTGTTGTGTAATGCAGATAAGCTGATTGATGTAAAATTGGATAATATTGTGTTTTTATACAGCTGTTGGCAACCTTTGTATGATGAACTCTTGTCATTGTTTGATATTAAATTTATTGAAGGTATTCCAAAATCTTTAATGGATGAAAATTTATTACCTCCTAATAAGAAATCTATTTTATTTTGTGATGATTTAATGGAATTAGCATATTCGAACGATGAGCTCTCACGAGCATTCACGAAATATGTCCATCATAAATCATTTTCCATTATATTGATAACTCAGAATCTGTTTTTTCAAGGTAAAACCAGCAGAACTATTACACTGAACACACACTATATTATTTTGTACAAAAGCCCGAGAGATTCCATGCAAATAATGGTTTTAGGTCGTCAGATTTTTCCAGGGAATATATTTTCCAAATATTTTATGGAATGTTATCAGGATGCAACCAATCAACCCTTTGGTTTCCTTTTGATCGACTTTAAAGCTAAAACGCCCGAGCGCTTTCGTCTCAGATCAGGTCTGTTTTCAGATCACCAGGTGGTGTACATGCAGAAAAGAAGGCGGTAAACTTTGGTGAAAATAAGAAAGAAAATGAGTGACAGGCTTTGTAAAAATCTACCTCTTTTAAAACTGTTATATAAAGCCTCACCAAGGCAGCGACGTGTCATTTTACATACGGCGTCAGATCAACTGATTTTATCCTTGTGCGAGATAGCTCTTAACGTGCTCCGCGGTACCATACCTCTAAACACTGCGCAGTTCCGAAGATTAAAAAAGAGAAAAGATTAAATCAAATACGCAGCGAATAAAAAGATTAGCGTCATAAGAAAAAAACGACTGATTAATCAGAGAGGCGGTTTTCTTGTACCCCTGTTAAGCGTGGCCATACCATTTATCACGAGTTTAATAACGTCCAGACAACATTAGGAATGGAATATGCTGAAAAGCATTACGTGATTCCTCAGAATCAGTTGGATAAATTAAGGTCCGGGAATATTCGCGAGACGATCCAACAAGTTGTGGAGAACAATTTGGACGACGCTATAAGACAAATATTGCAAAGGAGCGATTTAGATCCACACGGGAAAGCTAAACTTTATGCCAATGTTCTGCAGAGGTATTTAACTATAGTAAAACAGGGCGATTTGGAGAGCGGCAGTTTAACTCTCACGCTCCCGAAACAGGACACCGTACGTGCCGATCCACCTGCTGACGCACCTGTCACACCGACTACTGACGCACCTCCCCCGCCGTCTAATAACGGTGATGGAGAGGATCAAATCGTCGACGAGATCTTAAACAACGTACCACGCAGGAGTTTAAAAAACATTAAATTCATTTTGAATAAAATGTCTAATGCTAAGCAGTTGTCTTCATGGACAGAATCTGGAGAGTTTGTGTTTAAAGGACGTGTAATCTCCGGATCACACATATTGGATTTGGTTAAAAGTATAACAGCTCCTCATACGATCCGTGATGAATACAGACCTCGCGGTTGGAAACGAATTTCTGGACGCCTTTGCCCTTTTAAATATACCATTTTCAACTATAAGCAATACGCAAGTTAAACGTGCTGTCGAGACCCTGAAAAGAAAATCACCCACACAGACCCACCAGATGTCGCCAAAGACACCCTCCCCGTTGAAACAACTGAGAGGTAAAAAGAAGTCTGCGGTTACGTCACAACCTAATACCCCCATCGGACCCGCTTTTAATTCGCCAGCTCTTGATGCTACCGCCTGGTTGTTTTTTTAACATAATTTCTTTGTAAACGTTTGAAATGTTTGTATTAAACCTGCGCTGAATTATCAACATGACTGATTACGTATGTCTTTTATTTATACACACACACACGCACGCACACACACACACACACACACACACACATACACACACACACACACACACAGATACATTTGTGATTACATCTTTTTATTTATTAATCACATCTTTCATTTATACAGTACGTGTGTTAATACATTGTCTTTTAGTTATTAAACATGAAATTATAGAAACGTTCTAGATGGTTTACAGAGATTTACAGATCTGGACACACTGATTACAGTTAAATGTCTCACAGAGTCTAGGTTTCAGTCTCTTTACAAAACGAACAACCATGTCATCATTTTTAATCGAATCATCATAATACATTTTAACAATATTTTCATAATCGACCCCTTTTGACATGTGATACAGAAAAAACACACAATGTTGTCCACAGGGGTCTGATGCAATGTTTTGAACCTGTTTGTTAGAGTATCGTACGCAAATAGAATTGTTTTTTAAAAAGTCTTGGACGGTCTTTGGAAAACGCTGATCTTTAGGGTTTCCACCGAAGCTGTCAAAAAAACAGCTAATGCGATCGTTGTTTATGTAGATGGCAACCCAGTGTTGACCCGGTTCTGTGGACGGATCCGTGTTAAAAATAAGCATGGCAGGTAAATTCTTTAAAGGTGATTTGGGGAGGTGATCGGACGGAAGCACTCCTAAAAAATACGTGTTGTGTGCGATTTTATCCATGACTGCCGTTAGTTGAACCGTATTCATTTCAACGTCTCAGTAATAATCGACCAGCACCTGTCTTCGATTGGATATTTCGACGATCGAATCAAAAATCGCATATACGATGATGGTTATGGATTGTCTGAGAGGTTGTCTGAATCGGGCTTCCAGTCTAATGTTTCCTGACCTGATTAGAGAGACGTGATTCGAACAATCTTCATCGGGCGCTAAATTTTAAATTAAAATTAAACGTAGAGGGTGTATCCGTTGAGAAAATCCTGACGATCTATCGCCAGAGGATGATTTTTAAGATGTCTACCGGTAGATAATACCAGTTGATAAAAGTCCCTCACGGCAGATCCTCTCTCATACTCCGGTTGCAGGGGTTTGGATGGGATTTGGACACCGTCACGATATAAAGCCAAAAATTCCAGATTAAAATGTTTAAAAGCAAAGGGGTTTTTGTCGTATGCACCTGAAAAAGCTGAATTTTCCGTCATTGCTAAAATGATGGATTTCGGCAGCGTTCCGAGAAAAAGATTTTCTTGATTAGACACGCGAGATCCTACAGGGATAGAGAAATTCTTCAGACACACACGTTCTATAGGGTATTTAGCGGTGGTCGATAAAAGAGCTTGCGCATGTCCTAGCCGTACACCCGGCGAAACCGAAACTTTTTTCACAAAAAGAGATGCTGATATAATATTGAGTTTATAAGCGGTAGCGTCATCACGCATCAGACAGAACTCGTCTTTACCTCGCGTCATCCGTATTTTTATATCTACACCGTTCAACATTAATTTTTCTTGAAAGAATATGTCGCTATGGATGGGTGCTAGTAACTCTACAACGTTGCTAGCGTTGGTAAACGCGGCTCGCTTCATTAAACCCGCATTCTCTCCAGCAGGGTCTGTAGCGTCCATGTGACCCGCTGTATCTCTGTAAAACAATCCTGCTGAAAAGACGCTTTCGAGGGTATCTTTTCCGAAATTTATCAACGCTTCGATCAAACACCTATAAGGATAAGTGCTAGAGCTCTGCGTTATCAGACGATCGCCTAGAGAAACGTCCACCTGCGAGAATATACAGGCGCCGGGGTAATTTATTAACCCGACGGGCGCACCGTCTGCAATATCGCTGCCGTCCGGCCTGGTTATTTTGATCCGTGTATATAACAGAGTGTTATTTAGATCGACGTAATCTTCGCCTGTCCCCGCAATAAAAATTTCTAGCGGCGATGAGTCCGTTATCGCGGATAGCGGTGGTATTTCGACGTATGTATTTTTTTCGATAGACGTCTGAGTCATAGGTACGGTAAATAAATCCAACTCGGATTTAATACACTCCTCCGACATGTTGTGAAATAGAGACATGGTTTAGAAAATAGTATTGAGCGGTCTTTTGCGCCGGACAGTTTTCTTTACACGTTTCGCACGGGAACGTCTTGAGCGTTTTGCGACCGTACGTTTCTTACTAGCGGGTTTACCCTTCTTCACCCGGCCACTCCCCCTACGCATTCGCACTCCGGGCGGTTTAAAAGACCCGCGTGACATAACCGTTAATCCGTTACCGTTTTGGACGTCGTTGTTATTATCATTATACGATCTCGATAGAGCTGTGGTTACTACGTCGCTAGCTATATTTCTCGCAGCGGCTTTTAGATGCGGTTTTGCTATACTAAAACCTCTTTTCAACAGAGGTAGCGCTGTTCTGAAAAGTGCTTTGAAAATACCGCCTATACCGGAACCGTACTTGACAGACCCGCCGGCGTAGCCGGGTAATCCGTTACCCGCTTGGTTACGGTAGTAAGCGATATAGCGTTCGGGATCCATAGTCGTATAGTTTCGTTAAACAAAACAAAAAACAACTATTTCACAGGTCTAAAGTGGAGTTTAGCCACAACTTTACCGTAAGTGAAACGGACGTGTTTGTTCTGATCGTCTTTGACTTCGATGCAAATGTCTGTAATATTAGACTTATTCACAGGTGCGTAATGCGGCTTATCGAATCTAACACTAATGATGTCGTTAGCCGCACCCTCTATATGTACAGTTCTCAGTAGCGGTACATACGAATCACCGACTGATTGATATTCAATCATGTCTGTGTATATATACATGCTATAAAACCCTCCTCTTATGTCGGCCTGATGCGGGGCGTACGTCACGGCAGGTGCGTCATCAGTACGATCTTTGCTAGGTTGATTTACAGAACCTAGAGATGTGGCAGGTTTTAAACCTAAAATAATAGCCAACTTTCCATAAAATATCAAAGATGTGGTCGTCGGTGCTTTTAGAAATATCCTGTTTTTGACGTGATCGTAACCGAGGGTCACTCTAGGAGGTAGATTCGCATTTATTTCTCTAACCAGAAACAACACATCCTCATAATATCCCGGTTTTAAGGTATTACACACTTTACATATGTTTTGAAGGTTTTTTTCTTTAATATAGATAATCATGCCCTCAGTCTCTTCGTGATGATCCTCATCATACCCCAGTATACCGGGTGTCGTGTTGATAACAAACGCCACATCCTCCTCATTAAACGTATACCAGGATATAGGATAATAAAATTCGATCATGTCCCGTTCTGCCAACCACAACGAAAATTTAGTCGGCCATCCCCACCATTTCACGAGACAGAACACCTGTTTTCCTCTCTTTTTTCGATCTAAAATCTTTTCTATTTTAAACGATTTATCTTGATTCACAATAATTTTTTGTAATTCTTTTTCATAAAAACATCCTTCGATAATATCACCGTCATAGTCTTGTAGCCTGTACACCGGTGGTGTGCGGGGTATACAGGCTGCTATAGTGAAAAACTCTTCCGTGTAATTCTGCGCATACCCCTTAGAAAACACATTTCTGACTTTAGACACTCTAACCACATCGCCGATTTTATACCTAAAAACAGGTGCGTCTTTACGCATGCTTCCGTACAGATTATTAAACACCTCCGCTTCGTTTTCTTTATGAACGTCCAGAGGTCGCATTTTAATACTTTTGTGATAACTTGCGTTATACCCATCTATAAGATCTTGTAAGATGTCATAATAACGCTTTGAATTGACAGCTGTTAAAAATCGTGACATTCTTCCGCGAAGCGTTCGATTAAAACGTTCAATCACAGACGCCTTAACGTCACTCGCCGTAGCAAAATGATGTATGTTATGCTTTTTCATCAATTGTTGGAAATGTTTGTTAAAAAATTCGGTGCCTTTATCAGTTTGTAATTTTTGCAGTATGCGGTTTTCTTAGAGTATAGATTCGAACGCTTTGGTAACCTCCTTCCCCGTCTTATTTTTCAGCGGACGAGCCCATGCGTACTTACTAAAGATATCTATACACGTTAGTAAACATTTTATATTATCGTTTTCTTTTGAATAAGCAGACATATCAACCAGGTCTGCTTGAAACTGCGCATCTTTTCCGTACACCACTACCCTATTGCGCTTGTATTTGACAGGTGCGGTTCTGTGTATATATTCGGTTAATACATCGATAATTTCACACACATCCGTTGCTTCTTTTTTTGACAAGGTCATCACACACACATCGGTTACATAAGTACAAAGACACAAAATGTTACCAATTTTAAGACTTTCTTCATATTCAGACATATTTTCAAGAATGTTTTTAACAGTCGTGTGGATATCATAACCCTTTGCAATACATTGACGCAGCATAATGTTCCACTCGCCCGACATACACCGTACAATGCTCATTTGATTTTTTAATTTCATTAAACGTTTATTATCCACATAACAATCAGTCTCATCATCGATAATCTTATACAATAAATGTATTATTTCTCTCTTAATGTGTCGTTTAAATAAGAGTTTTGTCAGACAGGCTGTGTTGCAGAGGTTTCCCATGTTCCCAGTTAGTCGGAACCTGCCGGAGCACTTTTCTTCCAGTTGTCAACAGCGTTGTAAACAGCCTGTTCACAGGTTTCGTTCACAAGCGTTGTCCTGAGTTCAGCCAATCCTCCGACTATGAACATTTCATCCCTGAGCTCGCACAGAACAGCATCGACAACACCCTGAATCCTTTGGAGGTGTGGGAATAAACCAAACAGTTTCAATGTTCGGGCCAGAATGTGTTTTAGGTCAGGTTTACACACTTTATCCCTTAGTTCTTCAAAACAGCCGAGAAAATAGTACGCAGGAGCCTCATAGAGACATGAATGTTGCGTTTGCGATGGATGATCCGTCGTACAGCCATAACAATCTTTCTTTAACTGTCTGTCTACCAGATGTTCCAGAATGATCCCGACAACAGCTTTAATGATTTTATGACCGGTTACACCGATACATCCGTCGACGTTGTCCGAGACGGTATCAGAGCTTGTAGCATCGTCCGCCGTAGATTGAGACGGTCCGTACTTCGCCAAGAATGCGAGGTTATGGTAACCCAGTTCTTTACAAAATTTGTCCAACCAGACGATGTTATCCGTAGACGTCCATGCGGCACACGCATTGTCATCGCCTACAGAACTAGCTGCGGTTGAAACGTTTTCTTGGGACATGTTGCCACCGTTAGCGATCGAAGCTTATTTCTGTTGGGGAGGTCTGTATTTAATGGTTATAGAATGTGGGCGGTGCTACGTGAGCGCCTCTCCGACTGGTCACACACCATTCAGGGTGAAACAATTTCACTTTTATTTTGTTGTATCTGTCAAACGCGTCGCACCACTTAAACAATTTGTCAATCTTTCCGAATATGTCTTCTAATGCAGGCACGTCTTTCCATTGAAACAAGAATTTAATGCTATAGTATTTGAGATGATCCTCTTCAGATATCGGCCAAACACGTTCGGGCAGACCTTCTGTGGTATCGCTACAAAGTATGTAGATGTAATCATTGCTGTGTTTATTAACTTGATCCCCTAACACTCTGTAACGCATTCCAGGCGTAACACCGTTCCATTCCCCTATGAATAGAGGGTCATCGCATCCGTCTTTTAAATCACGCCAAACGTGGTTGTAAAATAAACACCAGTCTTTTACTGTGAAAAACAGTTCGGGGTCATCGTTGGTGTCGTACGTGAATCTTTCATCGGCGTCCACGGTGCTCAGCCTGACCTCCCTGTTGGTCTTGTCAAAGTTGTAACCGCATATGCGATTACCGGATAAATGAAACTCACGCTTAACGTCATCCAAAGGTTCGTGGAGGAAATTGGTCAAACACGGACCATGTTTCATCTTCCTAGGTGCTAGAGTGAGATCATCCATAGCATCCACGACGGGCTTCTCGGGGGTTTTAGGTATTGATGCCTCAGCCATTGTAGAATAATTTTCTGTTTTTCCAAATTCGCAAAACCTACGTACGTATTTTATGTCTAGGTGAAGATAAGTTATCCTCAACACCGGTTTTTAAACACAGCGTTACAACAGGGGGGCTATCGCTACACCCACATTAGGGCGGTGATGTAGGTGTGGAGGTAGTCAAAGACTTTTATATTGAAGGGTTTTTTTTTAAAAACTGAAAACGGAAGTGACGTGAGCGGGATGAGAGGTGCGCGCGCGACGTACGGAGAGGGCCTGAGAGGCAAAGAGTAAAGAAAAATAAAGCTGACTTGTCGTGATTCTTTCTCGTTGATGTGGACAGCGTTGGACAGGTGTCGAGGGGAGCCGATGAAGAGCTGGACCGAGCTTGTTGTGCTGCTGTGGGTCTTATCACGGAAGTGTGATTGCTGTGGAACTGAATCGGAGAAGATCGTTGTTCAGCACGTTTGCTGAGATGGCGTTGGCGCGAGTGTTTGTTTCCGTCTAAAGAGAGCTGAAGTACTGTGAGTTTTCTTCATTTTTGTTCAACTACAGTTGACTTCCCGAAGAAATATACAGATAGTATTTTTGTTGTTCTTAAAACGAAGCTGATTCCTGAACGAGTGAATTCTGCTATTGTTTTGAGGAAATTCTTTACATTCCGCTTTTGACACGCTACTGCCGCCGTGTGGACGCGAATGGGATTGACGCTTTTCTTTTGACAATATTTCCCCCTCTATTTTTCATATTTTATTTTTGAACATTTTGCAGTATTTCCTCTTGGAGACTTTTCAATTCTTTTTTTTTGCTGGGCTTGAGAACTGAAAACTGAGTTTGCTTGAGTGAATAAATCCGAAATTCCGTGTTTTTCGTTCCAAACGGACAGTCTCATCTACCGGAACCGTTGGTAGAAAAATATTTTTTTTCTTATTATTCATTCCTGAACATTATTTTTCCTGTGTTTAAGGAAAAGGCAGAGACTTTGTGTTATTGAAAAGGTGGCTATTTGTTTGGTTTAATTACCCTGCCATATTGGAACACTCCAGCACCAGTCCAGTTCTACTGTAAGGTAAAACTTATATTCTGGGATTGTGAATGTCATTCAAGCATGTGATTCGTCACGATACATGTCTGATGTGGGCCGAAACGTCTGTAATGCACTTTTGAGTGAACTGAGTATCATTTGAGCTTTCTGTCAGAGCTGTTGTTGTTTTTTTCTATTTTTGTTTGAATATTACTGTTGGAAGGAAAGAAACCGAACAAAAGTTGGAATCTAAACAAAACTTTCTTTTATTTATTTTGTTTGTATATTGCTTGGTGAAATCATAAGAAATCACAAAGTAAACAGAGCTTATTTCATGATTATTGTTTCCTTTATGCTGTTTATTCTTTACTAAGTTTTTTTTGGAAATAAGTGTAAAACTTCTGTTATCTTGGAGTAGGGGCATTCCTACTGTCTTGTGACTGGTATAGGGGAGGAGGGGTTAAGCAACGCCATTATACTCTGGGGTAGCTACCGTGTCTGTTATTAGGATCCAGAGCCTCAAACCTTATCAGTCGCTGCTAACAAAGAGAAATGCATAATTAACAAGACAGATAAAACACACTTCAGTAAAGAAAGTACAGGAATTAATTGTGCTAGGAAGTGAGGACCTAGATCTTATCAATTCCTAGTCGTCCAAGATATATTGGAGCAGAAGTTAAATTCACCCCTACATTGTAGTGAAATTTCTCCGCTACATTAATTTGGCGTCACGAACAGGATCATACTTAGCCTAATTTTTACTGTTTGTAAGCACTCTGTCCCAGGTCTGTGAGTAAGAAGAAAAATGGCAGAACTGGAAGAGCTTAAGAAGGAGTTCGCTGATATGCAGAGGAGGTTAGCGGAACAAGCCGGAGCCCTGGATCATGCCAGAATGGAACAGCGAGAAGCTCTGTTATTGGCAAGGGCTGTAATGGAGCAGCAAGCATCCACTCGTGCCCCTCCAGCAACAATTTACATCCCAAGGGATCACAAACTCACTGACTTCACTGGTACCGCCAAGCCTGGAGAAGGAGGTGTGGAGGAGTGGATTCTTTCCATGAAATCAGCATTCCGTGTCATGAAAGTACCAGATGAGGATCAAGTGGAGCTGATTAAGCAGCACTTAAAGGGAGAAGCTAAAGATACAGTGAAATTCATGTTGAAAGAGGGGGATAACAGTGTGGAGTCCATCTTCAAACTGCTACAGGAAACTTATGGAGATAAGGTACCTGTTGGCACAAGGTTAAAGGACTTTTATGATCGAAAACAAGTACCTGGTGAGACTATACGTGCCTATGCTTATGACTTACGAGAGAAACTTTACAAAGTGAAGCGCAGAGAGCCTGGTCGAGTCCCAGATGAAGAGAGTGTTCTGAAGGAGCAGTTAGTTCTGGGATTAAGGGATGATTTCTTAAGAAGGGAGATGAAACGTAGAATTAAGGAAGAGCGAAGTCTGACATTTGCACAGTTGATGCAGGACGCGATCACCTGGTCTGAGGAGGAGGAAGCACAGTCAGAAGGTATTTTGAAACCCCCGGTGCGTGCGAGGGCTGCAATTCATACTACAGTGGCAACTGGCGACAGTTCATCCCCACTGACATTGGAAAAATTGCACGAAGCAATTGAAAAGATAGCTGCACGTCAAGAAGAATTGTACAAAATAGTTCATAGTCAAGGGAGAGCAGAATCCAACCCTGGTGCTATGAGACGACAACCACTAAAGAACAGTGAAGGGGAGTATATCTGTTACACATGCGGTGAGCCAGGCCACACCAGTAGACGATGTGGGCGAAATAATGGGCTGAAGAACCGTGACTCTGCACCATCACAATCAGCAGGAGAAACTGAGGTGTCAAGAGGGACTTCATCGAGTGACATTATAAACACCAATGGGCCATCTGTAGTACGGAGTCATATGGCTGATTGGAAGGCAGAAGTTCCACAAACAGTAAGGGAGAGCGCGTTTGGTGACTGTTTGACTCTGGATGTAAAGATAGCAGGGATACCCACCCGGTGCTTGTTGGACACGGGCTCTGAAGTCACTACCATCTCAGAATCTCATTTTAAACGTCATTTTGGAAAACAGGATGGATCATTGTCATCTGCTAACTGGGTGCGTCTGACTGCTGCAAATGGGCTGGACATCCCAGTCCTTGGGTGCTTACAGGCAGATGTAGAGTGCATGGGGAGTTTGCTTCCAGGCAAGTGTGTTTTCGTGCTCACAGAATTCAACCCTGATGCGAAGGAGATGAAAGGATTGGATGGAATTGTAGGAATGAACGTGCTTAGTGAATTGAAAAACCTTGTACTGTCAGGAAAGGAATTAAACAAGGAGAGTAGGGTCAACCCACACGCAGATGCAAATGTTAGGAGAGTGATCGCAAGAGTGAATAAAGGTGAGGAACTTTTGGGTCCAGAAGGAAGGATAGGATTTGTTAAAGTGTCCGGGAAGCAAGTTGTCACAATTCCACCCTTAAGTGAGAAGATTGTGGAAGGCCACTGTATTGTACCACCCCAAGCGAAGCGTTATGTACTTGTGGAGGGCACAGATTCTGTTACCCTTCCAAAAGGGCTGTTGGTGGCTAATGTACTCGCAAGCCCAGAGAAAGGAAGAGTCCCAGTGCGGGTGCTGAATCTCTGTCAAGAAACCGTTAAGTTGATGCCGAGGACTAGGATTGCAGTCGTGTCCAAACCGCATAATATAGTCCCAAAACAAATGGTGGAATTTGAAGAGGATGATGACGAGCTGCGTGTTATAAAACCTGTACAATGCAGCATTAAGGCAGAAAGCCAACCCGAACAACTGTTAATTCCAGTCCAGATGAACAAGGAAGGACTGACAGACGCGCAATGTGAGGAGTTAAGTGCACTGCTGACCCAGTACAGTGATGTTTTCTCCAAAAGCAATACAGACTATGGATACACGACGACAGTTACGCATAGCGTACCCACGGGAGATGTACAGCCAATCAAGCAACGTCACAGACGAGTCCCACCTCACATTTTCCAAGAGTTCAAGAGACATGTGCAGGATCTTGTCAGTCAAGGTATACTGAAGGAAAGTCGCAGTCCATGGGCTTCACCTGCTGTCATTGTGATAAAAAAAGATGGCGGTGTTCGTTTCTGCTGTGACTATAGGAGACTCAATCAAGTCACGTTCAAGGATGCCTACCCCCTTCCCCGTGTGGAGGAATCGTTGGATGCTTTAGGAAATGCAACGTTGTTTTCCACACTGGATCTCACGGCAGGTTATTTCCAAGTGGCAGTAAGTGAATCAGACCAGAAGAAGACTGCTGTCACAACGCCGTTCGGGTTGTTTGAGTGGACACGGATGCCGTTTGGCTTATGCAACGCTCCGGCCACCTTTCAACGATTAATGGGTGCAGCATTAGGAGACCTGGCCTTTGATGTTCTTTTGATTTACCTTGACGATATTATTGTGTTCTCAGAGGACTTCAAGAGTCATTGCGAGAGGTTGGAGCTTGTTTTCTCCAGGTTACGTCAACACGGCCTGAAGCTGAAGCCGAGTAAATGTTTCCTCCTGAGGCCAGAGGTCCGGTTCTTGGGACACGTTATTTCGTCTAAGGGGATTCAAGTGGATATGGACAAAGTTCAGTGCTTGGAAGCCTGGCCGACACCAACGAATATTAAGCAGGTCAGACAGCTGGTGGGATTCATGAGTTACTACCGCCGTTTTGTCCCAAGGTTTGCACAGCTGGCAAAGCCCCTGCATGCTCTAGTGGGAAAAGGTAATAAAGGAAAGCTGTCAGAACCGTTCATCTGGAGTGAAGAGTGTCAGTCTGCATTCAGTCAGCTAAAAAGTTGTCTGACGTCACCTCCAATCTTGGCTTACCCCGATTTCCAGTGTCCTTTCATACTTACAACAGATGGGAGCCGCAATGGGCTTGGAGCCATACTCAGTCAAAAGCAGGGGGGTGTAGAGCGTGTCATTGCCTATGCGAGCCGGGGCTTGAAGGGTTCCGAAAGAAATGACAGGAATTACAGTGCCTTCAAGTTGGAGTTACTAGCCTTTAAGTGGGCAGTAACTGAGAAATTCAAGGAGTACCTGATGTTTGCAAAGTTTCAAGTGGTCACCGATCACAACCCACTCCGATACCTGGAAACGGCCAACCTCGGAGCAGTGGAACAGCGTTGGGTCGCTCAGTTATCAGAATTCAATTTTGAGGTTTGCTACAAGCCTGGCAGACAAAACATCAATGCCGACGTTCTTTCTAGAATTCCTTGGGGTATAGAACCAGAGGAAGAGGACACAGAAAAAGACTTCATTCGGTTGACCCCAGATGAGGTACGAGCATGCTTGTGGCCAGGTAAAGGAGAGGAGAGTGATGAGTCCACAGTCCGAGTTGCCAAGCAAGCAGTTATAAAGAAGGGCGTTGATGGTTACAGCTGGTCCTCTATTTGTGAACAACAGAGAAAGGATCCTTGTATAGCACCAGTGTACGACGCTGTACTGGAGAACAAGAGGTTAGTGGCACGTGGTTTCCGAAGCATGGGAGCCCAACAAAAGAAGTTAGCTAGGCAGCTTGAGCGCCTGAGACTGAAACATCAAGTGCTGTTCAGAGTAATTACAGATCCGAGAGATGGAGAGGAACTTTGGCAATTAGTACTGCCAGAGTCCTTGCGAGCTAAAGTGTATGAGGGTGTACACGAGCATGGAGGACATTTTGGAAGTAGGAGTACATTGGAGCAGATACGACGGAGCTATTATTGGCCCTCAATGGCCAATGACGTGCAAACGTGGGTAACCCAGTGTCGGAGATGTACTTTAGCTAAGGACGTGTTTCCCAAAATCCGTGCTCCTATGACCTGCACCAACGTAACCGCACCCCTAGAAGTTCTTGCCATGGATTACACCGTGCTGGAGAGATCAGCAGGGGGTTACGAGAATGTTCTAGTGCTTACGGACATGTTTACAAGATTTACTGTGGCCGTCCCGACTAAAAATCAGACAGCACTTACCACTGCCAAAGCCCTTCTACGACACTGGTTTGTCTGTTATGGATGTCCCGCCCGACTGCACTCGGATCAGGGGAGGTGTTTCGAGGCAAGTGTAATTAAGGAGCTCTGTAAGTTGTATGGAATCAGCAAGAGTCGCACCAGTCCTTACCACCCACAAGGGAACGCACAGTGTGAAAGATTCAACCGTACAATGCATGACATGCTGCGGACTTTACCTGCTGAAAAGAAAAAAGATTGGAAGACTTACTTGCCTGAACTGGTGATGGCTTACAATAGCCATGTACATTCGTCAACGGGTTACTCCCCGTTTTATCTAATGTTTGGGCGAGATGCAAGAATGCCCATGGATGTTCTAGGAGGGAAGGATCTAACTGATGATGAGGCGGATGATCTGGATGAATGGGTGAAGAATCACCATAAACGCTTGAGGATTGCGGTGGAGACTGCAAAAACAACCGCTCAAGAAGCCTCCAGGAAAAGGAAGAGAGTCTATGATCGCAAAACATCCGGAGCGCTCATTAGACCTGGTGACAGAGTATTGTTGCGCAACCATAAGTTTAGGGGCCGGAACAAAATTCAAGATAAGTGGGAGTCCGTACCATATTTGGTAGTACAACAGAATCACCCCGATTTACCTGTGTTTACCATACGTCCTGAGCAGGGGGGTCCCACAAAAGTAGTTCACAGGGATCAATTGAGGCACTGTACCTTCCTCTCTCCCACAAGACAGGTTACACGTGCTGAAAAAGAAAAAGAGTTGTCAGAAACAGTTGTTGGCCCACATGACATTGTTTACACTCCGTATCCTACACACTTTCAGAGTACAGATTTACCTGAGGAGGTCGGGGTTGAAGTGTTAGGTGAGGAGGAGGGTAGTGTAAGTGAGAGTGGAAGAGTACAACCTGAACAAGATGCAGAATCTGAAAACTCTGACACTCCAGAAAATGACATCAGTGGGGTACCTGATCTGAGACGTTCTAACCGAGAAACACAGGGCAAATTGCCTGTAAGGTATAGAGATGACTATATTATGTAATTTGGGTTTAGAGTGTCAAACTCAAGTAAAAGGGAAAACATCAAAGTGTATGTTGTTTACCTCATGAAAATGTAAAACAAATGTTGAAAATGTTGAAAAAGTGTTAATGAATCTGTTCTGTGTTTTATATATTTTTTTTTCCTAGGAACTGGCCTGCTTGAAGTGTCCTGTATATGGCAGGGTTTAGCAGGGGGGAATGTGGAGGTAGTCAAAGACTTTTATATTGAAGGGTTTTTTTTTAAAAACTGAAAACGGAAGTGACGTGAGCGGGATGAGAGGTGCGCGCGCGACGTACGGAGAGGGCCTGAGAGGCAAAGAGTAAAGAAAAATAAAGCTGACTTGTCGTGATTCTTTCTCGTTGATGTGGACAGCGTTGGACAGGTGTCGAGGGGAGCCGATGAAGAGCTGGACCGAGCTTGTTGTGCTGCTGTGGGTCTTATCACGGAAGTGTGATTGCTGTGGAACTGAATCGGAGAAGATCGTTGTTCAGCACGTTTGCTGAGATGGCGTTGGCGCGAGTGTTTGTTTCCGTCTAAAGAGAGCTGAAGTACTGTGAGTTTTCTTCATTTTTGTTCAACTACAGTTGACTTCCCGAAGAAATATACAGATAGTATTTTTGTTGTTCTTAAAACGAAGCTGATTCCTGAACGAGTGAATTCTGCTATTGTTTTGAGGAAATTCTTTACATTCCGCTTTTGACACGCTACTGCCGCCGTGTGGACGCGAATGGGATTGACGCTTTTCTTTTGACAATATTTCCCCCTCTATTTTTCATATTTTATTTTTGAACATTTTGCAGTATTTCCTCTTGGAGACTTTTCAATTCTTTTTTTTTGCTGGGCTTGAGAACTGAAAACTGAGTTTGCTTGAGTGAATAAATCCGAAATTCCGTGTTTTTCGTTCCAAACGGACAGTCTCATCTACCGGAACCGTTGGTAGAAAAATATTTTTTTTCTTATTATTCATTCCTGAACATTATTTTTCCTGTGTTTAAGGAAAAGGCAGAGACTTTGTGTTATTGAAAAGGTGGCTATTTGTTTGGTTTAATTACCCTGCCATATTGGAACACTCCAGCACCAGTCCAGTTCTACTGTAAGGTAAAACTTATATTCTGGGATTGTGAATGTCATTCAAGCATGTGATTCGTCACGATACATGTCTGATGTGGGCCGAAACGTCTGTAATGCACTTTTGAGTGAACTGAGTATCATTTGAGCTTTCTGTCAGAGCTGTTGTTGTTTTTTTCTATTTTTGTTTGAATATTACTGTTGGAAGGAAAGAAACCGAACAAAAGTTGGAATCTAAACAAAACTTTCTTTTATTTATTTTGTTTGTATATTGCTTGGTGAAATCATAAGAAATCACAAAGTAAACAGAGCTTATTTCATGATTATTGTTTCCTTTATGCTGTTTATTCTTTACTAAGTTTTTTTTGGAAATAAGTGTAAAACTTCTGTTATCTTGGAGTAGGGGCATTCCTACTGTCTTGTGACTGGTATAGGGGAGGAGGGGTTAAGCAACGCCATTATACTCTGGGGTAGCTACCGTGTCTGTTATTAGGATCCAGAGCCTCAAACCTTATCAGTCGCTGCTAACAAAGAGAAATGCATAATTAACAAGACAGATAAAACACACTTCAGTAAAGAAAGTACAGGAATTAATTGTGCTAGGAAGTGAGGACCTAGATCTTATCAATTCCTAGTCGTCCAAGATATATTGGAGCAGAAGTTAAATTCACCCCTACATTGTAGTGAAATTTCTCCGCTACATAGGTGTGGCCTGACAGCGGTCGGGAGCTCATTCTGAGTTTTGACACTGAAGGGAGAGGTTGTCTAAACGGACACTGCGTAAGATAGACATTTGTTTAACTTTTCTAAGTTGGGACAAAAGCTAGGTTTTCAATTGTAATGTCAGAAGATTTTTACAGCTATCTTATACTGTTGTTTAACGGTCTGATATTTTTTATTTCACACCACGGTAAGAGAAGTCGTCTCTATATTATTTAACTTTGTATCTGTTATAAAGTCAAACTTTTTTTAAAAAAAGCAAGACATAGATTTTGATAAATATCTTATTGTTTTAACTAACGCGTTCGCAACTCTTCTATTTATTTAACTTTGTCAAACGAACTAGTTTTAAATTCTAATGATAGGAAAAATAGTGTATCTAATGCTTTTTTGTTTGTTTTAGTTTTTCCTAAAACTGTTTTAACAACACTAGTCTCCACTTGTAGGGGAAAAACACGCGTACCATGGTAGGATTCTATATTATTTAACTTTGTATCTGTTATAAACTCAAAACTTTTTAAAAACCGCAACGTAGGTTTAAACGAACGCGCTCACTTCTTCTATTTAACTTTGTCAAACAAACTAGTTTTAAGATAGGAAAGATAGTGTATCTAATGCTTTTTGTTTTATTTTCTACGTTTTTCCTGTTTTAACAACACTAGTCTCCACTTGTAAGGAAATAAACAGTCTTTGTACGTTTTACGTACATGTTTCTTGATATGTATGTGAAAACACTTTAATAAAAACTTCCCTTTACCCCATTTAACACAGTTTCATCATTTAAAGTTTAAACCACATAAAATTGGCCCCACACACACACACACACACACACAAACACATTGTCATAAATTCTTAAGTTCACTATAAGGTCAAAAAGATGGCCGCTTAGACGGGGGCTGGGGGGTGTACAAAACAGGTGTCCAAACAGGTGTCCAGTTATGGGAGGGGGTGGAATTTTTATGAGGGTAATAAATCAATAATTCTGACATAAAGTATACTACTCTCTCTCTAAGATGATATTTTTGTAATCTGCAGTGAATAATGCATCAAACACAGACAAACATGGCTTTTTTCAGTATTGAAAGGCTTTGGTCTTTACTGATCATCAAGGACAGCTGTGAGGCTTGACATCAGCTCCATAATTAAAACAACGTTTCATTGTGATTGTAGAAAAGCAACAATAAAAGAAGACATGGACGGAAGATTATTCCCTTTGAAAAATGCTGTAAATCAAAACATTTCAAGCTATTGATTAACAAGCTGAAAATTATCACTCATTTTAAAACGGATTTTAATTTTATATTGGGAGGTCATTGTGAGAAAACATTCTAAATGTACTTTATTTCATTTAAAGTCTACATATTCTTGTGATTAATTGCCAAATTATTTCATAATTGCAGCATTAAACCATAATTAGATAGCTGTCATCATGAAACACCTGATTATGGAGCATTAGTTAAAATAACTTTATTTTATGTGGACTCAAGTCTTCAATTAAAAAAATCTATGTTCATTAAACTAAAAGACTCAACATCAGATGTGTGTGCCATGTACTCAGATATAGTTTCAAAGATAATGTTGCATAGTGTCAAAGATATGGATGTGGATGCATAATAGGGCGCTAAAACATCTTTCATGTTTGATTTTTCAGGTCCAGCGGCACTGGTTTTATCAAGACACCAACCGAAGGCGACTAATTACCAGTAGAGACCAACAGACACCATTACAGTATCCATTAAAACCAGTAAAACCATTACAAATTCTGTAAAGGTTTCTATTGGGGTTTTTCAGCAAGGTAGTTTGATTCTCAGTTTATTTAGTCCGGTGGATGATATCACAAATAAAGTGAAACTACATTCAGTCTCTGTTCAGACGCTCAAAAAACCATCAGAAACTCCACCCTTCTTTACCTTTAACCTTTACCCTACCAGGAAGTGAGTATCTTATGATTTCTCTTTTACATATCATACTGGAAGCTAAAGAGTGAGTGTTGTGGAGATCAGAGGAGGACACTATAAATGAGGATTTTGGAGAAGTGAATTGAACAGAATAGGTTTGATTTTGATTGTAATTGTTATTTACTTTTCAAAGCAGTGTTCAGAAAGTGAAAGTAAATTGTAGATCGTTGCAGAAGAAGAGGAAATGGATTCAAAATCTGTTCAAGAGCTTACTTGTCCCGTGTGCTGTGAAATCTTCAAGGATCCTGTTCTTCTGTCCTGTAGTCACAGTATTTGTAAAGAGTGTCTTCAACAGTTCTGGAAGACCAAGAAAACTCAGGAGTGTCCCGTCTGCAGAAGAAGATCCTCAAGAGCAGAGCCTCCACGTAATCTAGCGTTAAAAAACTTGTGTGATTCACTGAGAAAAGAGAGACATTCATCAGGATCTGAGGAGATCTGCAGTTTACACAGTGAGAAACTCAAACTCTTCTGTCTGGAGGACAAACAGCCGGTGTGTTTAGTGTGCAGAGACTCAGAGAAACATGTCAATCACAGATTCAGACCCATCAGAGAAGTGCTTTCATCTCACAAGGTATGATCAGAAAATGTCTGTCATTGCATATGCTAAGCAGTGCTTTGATAGTAATATTTGTTATATGTTTATCCTTTACAAGTTAAATAATTAAAAATATACGTCCTGCAAATTTTAGGCACAAATGGGACTGTTTCATGAGAATGACCATACATCATACAATTGACACTAGCTATGAAAACTTCCAAACATGATAAAGCTCTTAGCTTAGTTTAACAGATTTTCATCTTAACTTGTAGGAGGAGCTGAATACAGCACTGACATCTTTACAAAACAAGCTCAAACATGCAGAAAAAATGAAAGCAAAGTGTGATAAAACAGTGCAACACATCAAGGTGAGGATATGGAGTAAAGAGTTGATGATGGACATTAGTGGAGTGAGTGTTAAAGCAGAGCTGACTGAAGTGAATGTGATGTGATTTCAGTCTCAAGCTGAGCAGACAGGGCGTCAGATTAAAGAGGAGTTTGAGAAGATTCATCAGTTTCTCAGAGATGAAGAAGAAGCTACAATCACTGCACTGAGAGAGGAAGAGGAGCAGAAGCAGCAGATGATGAAGGAGAAGCTGGAGGAGATGAACAGACACATCTCAGCTCTTTCTCACACAATCAAAGACACGGAGGAGAGGATGAAAGCCAGCGACGTCTGCTTTCTGAAGGTGACGACAGAATTCAGCTTCATTGTTTCTGCACAAAACAACTTACCAAGTACCTAGAGATGCTGATTAACAATGAGAAAATGAACTGTTATGATTAAGTAAAGTCTTATAATGTTTTTCAAACTCTCTATTTTCCAGGAGTTGAGCATCACGATGGAAAGGTAAGTTGAGCTGCTGGTGTTTCTTCTCTCAGTGGATCTGAACTCAAATCCTCTGCAGTTATGATCCTGAATGTTCTTCCAGAGTCCAGATCTCCCAGCCGGATCCACAGATTAGTTCAGGAGCTTTGATTCATGTGCCACATTACTTGAGTAACCTGCGGTTCAGAGTCTGGAAGAAGATGCAGGAGACTCTCAAACACAGTGAGCCTAATAAATCTGACATCAGTACAAAATATGAAATAGTTAAGAAACAAAGACAGACAGACCAACATTTGATAAAAATACATCTAAAAATCACTTTAAGTACTATGAAGTTGAAGTGAATCTGAACTGTATTTCATCAGCTCATACAGCAAACTCATAATGACGACAAGCACAGTCTATTCCTCATGGTGTATGTTTATGTATTAGGTTTATTTTTCTAATATAACATCATATTTTATCCTCTAATCTTATTTTATTATCTTTGCAGCTCCATTGACTCTAGATCCAAACACAGCACATCGTCGCCTCACACTCTCTGCTGATCTGAGCAGTGTGTCGCTCAGTGATGTACGTCAAAATCTTCCTGATAATCCAGAGAGGTTTGACAGGTATCCATGTGTTCTGGGTTCTGAGGGCTTTAACTCAGGAGCACACTGCTGGGATGTGGAGGTTGGAGACAATACAGACTGGATTGTTGGAATAACCACAGCATCAAACCAAAGGAAGGGAAAGGTTTTCTTTAACACTAATGTCTGGTGTGTGTGGTACACGGACAGCGAATATGACTCACAATCCCCAGATCAACCCCCGACTCTCTTGACAGTTAAAGAGAAGCTGCAGCGTGTGAGAGTTCAGCTGGACTGTGACAGAGGAAAGGTGTCGTTCTCTGATCCTGTAACTAACATCTGTCTGTGTTCATTCACAACAACCTTCACAGAGACTGTCTTTCCATTCTTATATAATCACTGCACAGCTTCCCCTCTGAGGATCTTACCAGTTAAACTGATTGTAACAACAGAAAATCACAGTTAAATCTCATTCTCCTTTTAGATCAGTTAAAGTACAAGAATTTGTTGTTTTCATTGTTTTGCATTTTATGGATCAATAACACTGTAATCAAAGGAAAAGGGTCTCGTTCATAAATAAAAAAATCTACTCAAACTGTTGTTCAAGCTATTCTAAAACATTTTATTTTACATTTCTTATGGATATTCTGTATTAGGGGAACTAATGGATATTAAACAATACATATCTGAATATATGAAATTATATATTTAAAGTTTTTAAGGTAAAAAATACAAACAGAAGAAGCAACAGATTTTTTTAATTGTATTATCGAAAAAGAAAAAAATGTAGGACAGGTCTTGGTTCTATTCATCTGTTACTAACTGGATTTTGATTGATTTTTGTATTTGATAAAGATTACTATAAAAATTGTGTTGTATATTTTGTAATGTTGTAAGTGTTGTGTTTTGTAGGTCTAGACATTTTAAAGATGCTTCACTATTGTGTAAGGCCCATCCACAAACAATTATGAATATAAAATAAGTTATTGATTAATCTTCATGCTTAAAAAATGGTACAATTAAATTTCATATACACGCTAAGAATCGTTTGAATATCAACTAAGTCAAGTAACTAGCTTATTTCATATTTTAGCTTGTCATCATTTTGACAAATGTTTTAATTTCTGATCAGAAATTTGAATATGAATATACAGGTCCAAGATCCCAAACAAATGGGATCACAATCACCATTATGGTGACTTCAAAACAATTACAGTAGTAAACAAGTACATTTCTGACAATGGCACTGTTAAAGATGTTAGCATCATTCTGCTGTTCATTCAGTCATTTGTAATAAAATGACCCAGTATTCTGCCCTCATAAAAGAGTTCCCCTTCTTTAACTAGGCAGATAGATAACTCCTTCCACAGAGACGTTGAATTGTAGCATGGATTTATTTCCAACCACCACTTCCAATACAAGTGGAACAGAGTAAAACTGAAATACAGAGGAAAAGAAAACAAAGAAAATGTGCAATGAAGAAATTCAACAGTTCGATTAAAGGATAACCGCACATGTTCTTCACAATAAAAATGAGGAAATATGTAACAATGTACTTAAAATAATCTCTCTAAACATACAATTTATCGTGAGCAACGTCACCAACACAAACATAAGATAGACATAAAGTACTTGTAACATTCTAACACTTACAGACAAAGCTTCTGTATACGATTACAAAGATGATGAATAGATGGACTATAGCTGCATTAACTGTGGGATATCAGCATCAACTGAGTACAGCAAGATGGCTGCTACTAAGTTCAAAAGTCACTCACTATGACAAAGTAAAAAATAAGGGACTAGCACCACATAGTGGCTCAAAAGGAAAACTACACCGGAAACGGCACACTCCCCGTCTGGCATCTGGAAGATGCTATCATGAAGCATAGTTAAGTTTGTCTATTCAGTCCCAGGGGACATCAGTAAAACGACATCCGATATAGGTCGCAAGAACACCTTGGCTGATCCATCTTTGACCACCTTGACCTCAACTTTCCTTACTCTCCCGTCTCTCCCAGGAATTGTTTCCAACACAATACCCATGGGCCAGTCATTCCTTTTGGCTTTCTGCGATTTTGTAAGGTTGTGAGATATTCCTTTCGCCAGCGATTCCAAAATGTATTGGCCAAGCTTTGGACTTGCCTCCATTGACGAACAAGGAGGTCCTTTTCATTGAACTCTCCTGGTGGAGGAAGAACTACTGAAGACTTCTGAGTCAGTAGAGTCGCTGGAGTCAGAATTAAAGGAGCGTCTGGATCTGTTGATACAGGTACAAGTGGATGAGCATTGACTATAGCTGTGACTTCACACATGAAGGTGGTCAAAACCTCATGTGATAACCTTGATGTTCCAAATCCTTGCAGCATAGATTCAAGGATCCGTCTTGAGACGCTGTTCATACTCTCCCAACTTCCACCCATATGAGATGAGTGGGGGGGGGGTTAAACACCCAAAAGCATCCCTTGACACGAAGATACTCTTGTACCTTTCTGTCATCTGTGATTGACTCCATCTTCAACTCCTTGCATGCTCCAACAAAGTTGGTGCCACAGTCTGATCGCAACTGCTTTGCTGGACCTCGAATGGCGAAGAATCGGCGGAGAGCATTTATAAAGCTGGAGCTATCCATCGACTCTATAACTTCGATATGTATGGCCCTTGTGCTCATACATGTGAACAGAACTGCCCAGCGTTTAGAGTTTGCTTGTCCTCCTCTGGTCCGACGCGAGGTGACCATCCAAGGCCCGAAAACATCTAATCCTACAAAGGAGAATGGAGGATCCATACTGAGTCTCTCAGGAGGTAAGTCAGACATCTTCTGAGTTAGAATCTTTCCCCGCAGTTTGCGACACTGAACACACTGAAAGATCACACTGCTTATGCGCCTTTTACCACCTATGATCCAGAAGCCAGCCTCTCTCAGAGCACCCTCAGTGAAGACACGTCCCTGATGTTCGACTTGTTTGTGATAATGTTGAATGAGAAGAGATGTGATGTGACAGTGACCAGGGAGAATCAGAGGACACACCTCATCTCTTCCAAGGCTTGCTTGTGAAAGGCGTCCACCAACTCTGAGTAAACCAGATTCATCAATATAGGGGGAGAGATTAAAGAGAGGGCCTTGATTGGGAATCACTCCGCCTGTTTGAAGGCATATCAATTCCTCTGGGAAGTGTTCTGCTTGTACGCTATGTATGAGGATGGACTTGGCCCTTTCAAGATCTTGGACAGAGTAGGGCTTGTCACATATATGCCAGCCACTGCAAGTGCTTTTGTCACTGTCCTGCTTAAAGGAGTGAGTTATGTGCACAAGTCTCGCTATTGCACGAGTCAGTGATCGCTAGCTTGAGAATCTTTCAAAGCGTCCAGAGTCTAACTCTTTTCTTGAAGTATGTGCAGCACAAGAAGTGACTTGGGGACGTATTTCGATGTCTACTTCTGGATCTATCATGCTGAAGGGACCCGTGTGAGTTTTGAACTGTGTTTGAACTGTGTTGTGGTAGACAAGAATGCTGGGCCGGTCAACCACATGCTGTGAGGAAGGTCAGCTGCTAAAACCGATCTTGTGGCTTGGTCTGCTGACCAAGCCACAAGAGGGGTTTTGATCGGTAGGTATGTATTTCCACTGCTCGGGGCGTGTAGATTTCCTTATCCTTTTCACTCTGTTGTTAACATACACATAAAATTTCCTGGATTCGTTACAGATGTAGCCTAAGACGACCTTACTGTCTGAATAAAATGTCCCCGCATCCAGTTTGGTGTCAATCTCGTCTTATATAGTTTCGACTATTTCCACAGCCAGAACAGCTGCACACAGCTCCAATCTAGGGACAGAGATCTCGGGTCGCGGAGCTAGTTTAGCCTTGCCAAACATGAAGCCAACTTCTACTTTACCGTTCATACTGGTAATCCTGCTGTATGCGACAGCTGCAATAGCATTTGTGGACGCATCGCAAAAGACACACATCTCTTTTCTTTGTGCTTGAAAGAGAGGGATTGTAGCATATGTGCGTGGAATTTTGACATGCTCAAGCTCTTTTAATGAGTCTCTCCAAACTTTCCATTCCTTGAATTTCTCATCTGATAGAGGTGTGTCCCAGTCACAAGACTCTGTGGTCAGCACTCTAAGCAAGAGTCTACCCTGAATGACGACAGGCGCAGCAAATCCAAGAGGATCGAACAAACTGTTTATCGTTGACAGGACCCCACGTCTGGTGTATGGTCTCACCTGATCTGCAACCTGGAAAATGAACATGTCTTCAGTCATGTCCCAACTCACTCCCAGACTTCTCTGTACTGGTGGATGGCCAGTGTTCAGATCTAGATTCTTTAACTCCTTTGCAAGATCCTCTGAAGGAAATTCTTTCATGACTTCCACTTTATTGGAAGCAATCTTGTGAAGATGTAGATTAGACTGAGCCAGCATTTCCTGAGTGGCTTTGAGTAGCTTGATGACTTCCTCTTCCGTGGGGAGGGAGGTAAGGCCATCATCCACATAAAAGTTCCGTTCCACAAAGTGTCTTGCCTCAGGTCCATAGTCTTGTTCGCCAATGAGAGCAGCTCTCCTGAGCCCATATATGGCAACTGCTGGAGATGGGCCGTTACCAAAAACATGCACTCGCATCTGGTACTCCAGTACCTCGTTGTTTAAGTCATTGTTGTCATACCAAAGGAAGCGTAGAAAGTTCCGATGTTCTTTAGCTACCACAAAGGAGTGGAACATTTGCTGGATATCAGCCATCACTGCCACACGTTCCCTCCTGAATCGCAGTAGAACCCCCAAAAGGCTATTGTTTACATTAGGGCCAGTGAGGAGGACATAATTTAATGAGACTAGTTTGTCGTCATTCCTTGTGTAGCAGAAAACAGATTTGCCTATGAGACATTCATTCTGTATCGGCAAGCTTATCTGTTCAGGGTTCAGGGTGAAGGAATGTTTTGGCTCATCATGAAGATTGAAACAGTCCTTCACATGCATACTGTTTGGGCATGGACTCATGTGGCTGGGGCGTCCATTTCCCAAAATGTGAGTCTTGAAAACATCAACTGTTGAAGGTTTGTGGGCTCCATTAAGGCAGATATCTCCAACTATAACCCACCCCAGGGCTAGCCTCTGTGCAAAGGGAGCATGTTGTGGTCCGTTGCATTGCTCCATCACCTTGTGTGCCTGAATGAGATCTCTTCCGAGCAAAAGCAGAATCTTGGCCTTTGCATCTAAATTTGGAATTTTAGAAGCTACCAATCTTAAGTGACCGTGGTATTGTGCAGCCTCTGGAGTTGGAATCTCTGTTCTGTTATTTGGAATGAGATTGCATTCTATTAGCGATGGAAGAGCAAGACGTGTCTTCCCATCAAAGGATTCTACTATAAACCCATCAGCTCTACGCCCTTCAGTCTGTGTGATGCCCGCACATGTTCTGAGCGTGTAAGGTGCCGTGTTGTCTGCAACCTTAAACATCTCAAAGAAGGCCGATCTTGCCAGAGACCTATTGCTCTGATCATCTATGACTGCATAAACTCTTTGTTTATTCTGAGGCTCACCTTTAGGGTATACATTTACCAGGCAGATTTTTGAACAGGACTTTCCGCTATTACGATCCCCACATACTTCCGTGCAGGTGGTTGCGGCAACTGAGGAAGGAAGCTCCTTTTGCTCCCCGCCATAGTTTGTAGAGGGTTCGGTATCCTCCTTTTTTAACCAGGGGGCTGGACCATTGTGTAGTGCAGCTATATGCCTGTCGCTATTGCATTCAGAGCACTGGATTACTGCCTTACAATCCTTTGCTTGGTGTGTAGTTGAGGAGCAGCATCTGAAGCATATGGAGTTCTCTCTGAGGTAAGCTTTCCTTTCCTGCAAGGCTTTTTCCCTGAAACTTCTACACTTCCTGAGGGGATGTGGCTTTTTATGGATAGGACATTGTCTATTGAGGTTGTCACTTGCCTTATTAGATTCATCCTTTGGTGTAGCATTGTCAATTTCAGTTTTGTGAACGGTAACAGGAGCTCTGACTGCTTTTGAAAATCTCTCACCTCTGGATGATGTAGCATTATACATATTCATATTAAAGCTGTGATCATTTCTCATGCGGGCCTCACAACAAATGAAATCACAAAAGAATGAAAAGGGGGGAAAGCTTACACCATGCTCTTGTTTGTATCGAGTTCCTTGCAACATCCATTTCTCTTGTAAACTGTATGGGAGCTTCTCTAGAATGGAGTTGATGCCTCGTGAAGTATCTAAGAAGGTCAAGCCAGGCAGATAACCTTCAGCTTTGGCTGTCTGCAGCTCGAGAAGTAGGTCTCCTAGCTCTCTGAGACATTGAGGGTCTTTGTTCGACAGCTTAGGGAAACATTCAAGTTTGTTGAAGAGAGCTAGCTCCATTGCTTCGGCAGAACCATAGCACTCCTCTAGCCGTTTCCAGACCATGCTGAGGCCAACATCTGGATAATTGATGTGAACTGATCTAATGCGTCTTGCATGTTCAGTCGATTCTGGGCCAAGCCACTGCACAAGTAGGTCTAGTTCTTCACTAGGTTTAAGATCAAGTCCTTCCATAGCATTGCAAAAGCTGGACTTCCACGCCCAATAGTTCTCAGGCTTATAATTGAATCTTGAAAGTCCACCTGTGAGAAGATCACGACGGGCCAGGAACTTTGCAAGCTCAAACACATCTGAGCGAGCAGTATGGCGCTCATTGCGATGCGAGGGCTTGTGAAAGTAATGTTGTGTTTAGGAGGAAGTGCGTCAGGCAATGCAGAATTAAACTGTGATATGTTTCCACCTGCTTGTTTGATGGATTCAGCTTGAGTATGAATGGTATGGGAGCTAAGCGGTCTAGCGACATTTGTGAGGATTTTAGTAGTTGTCGGTCTCACTGGCAAGTCCTGAAAAGGACTATGTTGCATGATGGCTTGAGGTTGTAGCAGATTAACCAAGTATGTAGCCAATGGCTTGTGTTCAGTGCTCTCTGCAAGCATTGGTAAGTTCCCTTCTTTGTATTTGTGCTGATCTTCTACATATTTCTCAGTTCTTTGTATCGATTCATGTGAAGAAAGAAGCTCTCTTCCATCAGATAGCTGTTCTATTTCCCCTGTCTCCGCCGCCGCCTCAAAGACTGATGCCTCAGCTGCAGCAGCTTCTGCCTCACTTTCTTGATGAAGTGCATTCAGTGTAGCCTCCAGACGAGTCTCCTCCACTTTAAGCTGAGCTTGTACTTGAGCTTGTTTCACTCTCACTTCTATCTCTTTTTGTGCATATGTGGCTCTAGTCAGTGCAGCTTCTGCCTTTGCACGAGCCTCCAATGCTGCTACACTTGCTGTAAACTTGCTTGAGCGTCTTGATGATCGTGAACAGATCTGGTCCTCAGACTATGTTTCTCTGACCCGGACATTTTGAGGTGAATGCAAAGCTTGCAATCCTGTTCATCGATGCAGCAATCAGTGTTATTGTCTTTTTACTATTCTGCCCTCATAAAAGAGTTCCCCTTCTTTAACTAGGCAGATAGATAACTCCTTCCACAGAGACGTTGAATTGTAGCATGGATTTATTTCCAACCACCACTTCCAATACAAGTGGAACAGAGTAAAACTGAAATACAGAGGAAAAGAAAACTTAAAAGAAAATGTGCAATGAAGAAATTCAACAGTTCGATTAAAGGATAACCGCTGGATAAAGGATAACATGTTCTTCACAATAAAAATGAGGAAATATGTAACAATGTACTTAAAATAATCTCTCTAAACATACAATTTACCGTGCGCAACGTCACCAACACAAACATAAGATAGACATAAAGTACTTGTAACATTCTAACACTTACAGACAAAGCTTCTGTATACGATTGCAAAGATGATGAATAGATGGACTATAGCTGTATTAACCGTGGGATATCAGCATCAACTGAGTACAGCAAGATGGCTGCTACTAAGGTCAAAAGTCACTCACTATGACAAAGTAAAAAATAAGGGACTAGCACCACATAGTGGCTCAAAAGGAAAACTACACCGGAAACGGCACACCCAGCATGGTCTGGAGTTAACCTAGTAAATACTGTCTCATCAATAAAGTTAAAGAAGTTACTTATAAAGTCATTCATTTGATCGCAAATTCACAAATTTGGCAGGAAGACTATTTACAACATTAAAGATTTGACTGTCTGGTAAAGATATCGTTTTCTTGTATATAAATAAGAGTTTGGAGCAAAATTTGGTAATTTGTTTATAATTATATATGGGAAATACCATATACACAAACAAAAATGGACTAATAATAAACCTAACATAAATTTTTTTTTTAATTGAACTCAAGCATTACATCGAAGCCTTAAAAGATCTAAGAAATAAAAAAGCAAAAAGGGTGTATAGAATTTTTGGATACTTTTCTTTTGGAAATTTCTTGTTATTCCCTACATTCATTCATTCTCTTTATTTATTTCCTTTGGTGCTATTATGAATGTAATTGATAATAGATGAATATACTCTGATCCTCTATATATGTATTTTATGTTACTGTTCTTATGCAATACAAAAAAATAAAAATATGTGCACAATTGCTCACTCTTCTGTGTAAAAGATATTTTTGTAATCTGCAGTGAATAATGCATCAAACACAGACAAACATGGCTTTTTTCAGTATTGAAAGGCTTTGGTCTTTACTGATCATCAAGTACAGCTGTGAGGCTTGACATTGTGGTGGTTTCCCTTCTCTATGAAGAATCACTCTCAGAGCCTTGTGGGGTTTTGATGCCAGAAAATAGACTTTATTAAATAAGAATAAAGCCGAGAAGTTTTCTGCAGAAAAGTCCTGCTAAACGTTCTCTGAGTTTCTCTTTATATAGTTTTTCTTCTAGGCGTGTTCAGAACATTTCATACATGTGCATTTTTCCTTTTTTGGCAATATTCCTTATACATATGTTCTTTCCCTAGAGAGAAGGGGCTCCTAGACGTGTTTAAGGAAAGAAGCCTTCTTTGTATTTTCACATATGTTTTCCATCATAAGGGTCTGAACATGCCATCCATGCAAGCCTTTAACACACAGGCATATGCTTATATTGGAAATATAACAATACACAAGTGGTTAAATTCACATTAATTATACTTGATTAATTCATATTCTGACTAATAAAAATCTTCTACATATTCCCCCTTTGAGACTTATTAAGTCTCACATTTGCTTATGTTCACCCAGAATGCTACATCATAATTCAGCCTCATCAGTTAACCTGTTAACGTTCACCAGAGCGACGTCGCACTGAACGCTCTTTGTTTGCATGTGTCATTGTTTTCTAATAGAATAAATGAAACGGGACAAAGTTAATCTTGACAAACTATATATCATTCTGAGGGTCTAAGCCTCAAGCATCGACGACAGATCGCTGTTTTTCGCTTATAAGGAATGTATTTGCTACATTTGTGTAAGCAGCACACATCCAAACACGCAGAGTAAAAAAGCAGTACGTACCTTTATCACTGTAATAACGAGCCACAAACATGTCCACTGCTGAAATCCCAGTTTAGTTAGAGAGGTAAGGGTCCACAGAACAACATCCAGCGAGCACTTTTAGTCCAGCGAAACAATAACGTTGTAATAAGGATGAATATTCCTTTGTTTACGTTTCATTTCTTCGGGAGAGTTATTGTTCGCGTCCGTTATGGAATAAATTACGCTCAAAAACAGCGTCTTGGTAGTAAAAAAACAACACTGTGTTGTAGCATACAGTTTTACAAACAGAATGAGACCATCCACGGAAAAAAAAGTCTCAGAAAAGCGGAATATAGATTATTTGAATTTGGCGCTCCCTCCTGCCAGCTCTGACGCGGGCTATGACGCTGTCATCTGAGCGGGGCGTAACTTAGCGATCTGCTTTATCCATAAAAAACAGTTTTTTTTTCTTCTACATTTTTTATATGTGTGTGTGTGTATTGTGTGGGGAATGTGGCCGTATCTGCATGATTATAATGTGTATGGACGAACATCAGCGTGTTTATTACCGACTCTATGACGGCTATCATTGTGATTCATTGATCAGCTATTATTGATTATATGGCCCATCTGTATGATTATCATCTGAATGGAAGCACATCAGCGTGTGATTACTGACTCTATGACCATGTCTGGCAATATCACTTCATGTCTGGCAATCAGAATACTTCAGTATACATACTATATACAAAGCATTCTTTTTCTATTTTTTTTCCCTTTTTATTACTCAAATAATTATTTTTGTATTTTTTAGTGCTCAAATAAATCTGTCTATTATTTTATAATTGAAAAACTATGCAGGAACATGTATAATGACTAAAATAGCTTGTATAATTCTGCAATCCATTTGGTGGTTATTTTTCCTCAAACAGGGGGGTGGGGGGACTATAAATAGTTTCAGAAAAAATATTGCAGGAATCTCATTTTTCATGGTTTCTTCTTCAAATTTGAAATATGAACTCATGAGACATGTGGCTTTCGATCCATTACTTTTCTGGATTGCTCCAGGACTTATTTCATGTATTTGTATATGAAATAAAAAAACATTCAGTGTGGAAAAATATTTTTCAAGGCACGTCAGTGCCTATAACTTTTTTTCTTTTTGAGCATTATCAACTCTGGATGATGGATAGTAAAGCCCAGAGTGTCTTCTGTAGCTCCCCCCAGTAATTTCACGAGCACAAGGATTCTCTTGTAACTGGCGATTTATCGACTGGTTCATAACCAACCAACTCAAGATGCCGTGAGAACTGAATACACAAAGTAAACACAATAAGTATGAAACGCATAAATACATAAATTAAATACTAGTTGTCTTTGTAAACATTTAAACAGGGTTAAGTTCACTTTAACAGCTTAACAATAGTATTTGTACAGATATTGTTCTCTTCCACACAGCAACACAATCCACTCACATATAATATAAAAAGCTTACTTCATTGGCTGCTTGTTACCAAAGGAGAACTTAATCTTGCATCTGATGTCCCTTCTAACTTCAGATGAGTGGAATATAAACATTAAAACGTGGACACTCTAACTTTGCAAGCAGTGCAGACATCCGTCTTTTCGATTCCCTAAATGCCTTTTCATAATAAAAGTCTCCACTAACCGGTGCTCATTAAGCAACTTCAAATTAAACGTCCTAAACAAAAAACACTTAAATAATTAAATAAGCAAGAAATTCAAATTGACTTATCAGCAGTTACACTCCCACCAAAAACACTTTCTTGTGATTTTATAACTTAATAACTTGACTCTTAACCAAATATTATAGACTAACCTAAGAAATTGTAGGAATTCTTAATTGGCTTCAATCAGGGTAACAATTTTCTGGATGGGCCTTTCAAGGTAAGTGGGGTTTGTAACACGTTTGCCCCTTCTATCCAGTGTAGAATCACTGATCAACAACTTCACTGTTCTGACACAGCCATCTGTGCCAGTGTGCACTTCTATCACCTTTGCTAACTTCCATTGACTGCGTGGAGCTGTGTCCTCTTTCAGTATGACAATGTCATTGATTTTTGCATTTCTACGGCGTTTGTGCCATTTCTGCCTTTGTTGAAGGTTTAGAAGATATTCCTTTCTCCAACGTGACCAGAATACATTAGCTAAAAATTGAACTTTGCGCCATCTTTTACGAAGATAAACGTCTTCGTTAACAAACTCTCCAGGTGGTTGTAAAATTACTGAAGACTTCATAGTCAATATGTGGTTAGGCGTAAGAGGTTGTGGACCAGATGGATCATTTAGATACTCTGTTGTTAATGGTCGGCTATTTATGATAGCCATGACCTCATAGAGAAATGTTCTTAGAGAGGCACTATCCAGTCTTTGAGCTGACTGATCCAGAATGGTTGTCAAGACACTTCTTATTGTCCGAATTTGTCTCTCCCAAATGCCCCCTGTGTGACTAGCTGATGGGGTATTCATGATGAACTCACAGCCAAACTCTTTTAGGCATTCTGGATCCATTTCCTTTAGTGCTTCAGCAAATTCTCGTCTTGCACCAACAAAATTAGTGCCCTGGTCAGATCGAAGTTGACGCACAGGCCCACGTATAGCGATGAAAGTACGTAGAGCATTAATGAATGCGTCAGTGGATAAATCATCCAGCATTTCTACATGCACAGCTCTTGAACACATACAAGTAAATAGAAGCCCGTAACGCTTTAGCTCTTTTCTTCCTTCCTTGATGTAGAAAGGACCAAAGCAGTCCATTCCGCAGTACGTGAAAGGAGGAGTTGCCTCCATACGTTCCTGCGGAAGATCTGCCATCCTCTGCTCTTCAGTGGGTCTTCTAAATTTCCTGCACTTAGTGCATTTGTAGATGTGTGAGGAAACTGCCTTGCTACATCCCAAGATCCAGATACCATTCGAACGCAATTCGTTCATAGTCATCCCTCTCCCTTGGTGACACACTTGTTCATGATAATGTTTAATGAGTAAGGTCGATATCTGACTGTCCTTTGGGAGAATTGCAGGATGTCTCACATGCAGGTGTAATGCAGCATGTGTTAGCCGACCTCCCACCCTGAGGATACCATGCTCATCTAAAGAAGGGATTTAGCTGAAGTAATTTGCTGTTGGATTTAATCTCCTTCTGATGTTTGAGACTCTGTATCACATCACAAAAGGCTGATTGTTGAACCATTTTGATAATAGTGAATTCTGCCTCCCTTCTCTCTTCAATGCTTGAGGCTTCATTGACTCTTGGATTGAGACCTTTGGCTTCCTTGGCACATCTTTTCAGTCTTGCAATAGCTTTCACCGCTCTTTTCCAATCAGAAAACTTGTTGAGCCGGTCAAGTAATGATCTTTCTTCATTTGTATGGGTATTATGAACCTGTACTTTTCGAAGCTCTGGGTCATTTACTTTGATATCTCCCACCTTAACATCTCTGGGCAGTTCATCTTTCCACAGGAACTCTGGTCCTGTAAACCAATTGGAGGATATGAGCTCTTCTGCTGTAAGGCCTCTGGATGCGTAATCAGCCGGGTTCTCTTCAGAGGTCACATATCTCCATTGCTTGGTGTCAGTACTTTGTTTAATCCGCTGAATGCGATTGGCCACAAAGATGTGAAATCTTTTGGCATCATTATTAATGTACCCAAGGACGACCTTTGAGTCTGTCCAGAAGTACTCCTCTAGGCTGTCTACTCTAACTCCTTTCTCAGCAAGTCACTTATTTGTACAGCCACTACAGCTGCTGACAATTCCAGCCTCGGTATGGTGGTAATTTTAGTAGGAGCGACTCTGGCTTTGGCCATAACTAGAGAACAGTGAACTTTTCTTGATATGTCGATGGCTCTGAGATACGTGCATTCTCCATAACCTGAAGCACTAGCGTCAGAGAAATGATGAAGCTCGTAATGCTGAACATCCTTGATAGTTGATGGCAGATAACATCGCTGAATCTTGACATCCGCCAAGCTTCGTAAACCTGACATCCAACGTTCCCACTGTGGTCGCAAGTCATCCTTGAGTGTTTCATCCACACCAACTTTGTCTTGACACATTGTCTGCAATATTTTCTTACCAACAAGGATGAAGGGCGCTGCAAAGCCAAGTGGGTCATACACGGAAGCCACTGTGGACAGGACTCCTCTTCTAGTAAGTGGATGTTCCTTAATAGATACTCGGAACTGGAAACTGTCTGATGTGACACACCAGTTCACACCGAGTGCCCTTTCCATGTGAGGCTCACCAAAGGCTAACTCATGAACCACAGAACTCTCAGCACATTCTCCCTGAGGAATTGATGCTATCACTGATTGGCTGTTCGACGCAAATTTGTGCAAACAAAGTCTCCCTGTGCTGCAGAGCTTTCTTGCTTCCTGGATCAGCTGGATTGCTTCACTCACTGATGAGACACTTGTCAGCCCATCATCGACATAGAAATTTCTTTCTATGAATCTTATGGAGGTTTCACTGAAATTACCTCGCCCCTGAGCAGCGAGGTGTTTTAGTCCGTAATTGGCACATCCGGGCGATGAGGCTGCGCCAAACAAATGTACCCTCATTCTATAGTCCTGTGGCTGGGATTCTAGATCTCCTTTTTCCCACCAAAGGAATCTTAAATAGTCTTGGTCTTCAGGCTTGACATTAAATTGATGAAACATGCGCTCAATATCGCACATGATTGCCACTGGACCTTTACGAAAACGACAGAGAACACCTATAAGAGTGTTGGTTAACTCTGGACCAATTAACAGATGCTCATTGAGGGATGTACCATGGAACTTCGCTGAGCAGTCAAAGACTACTCTGATTTTCCCAGGCTTTTGAGGATGATAAACCCCGTGGTGGGGAATATACCAAGCAGGGTGATTATCGATTTCTTCAACTGGGACCCTTTCAGCATCGCCTCGAGCAATTGTCTCATCCATAAAAGCTACATAGTCTTTATAGTATTTCTCATCTCTTTGTAGTCTTTTCTCTAAACATCTGAGACGGTGCATGGCACATTCCTTATTGTTGGGCAGCTTTGGTCCATCTTCCTTGAAAGGCAAAGGCATTTCATAATGACCATTTTTCTTGAGTCTGATGCCTGTTTCCTATTTTGACAGAAAACGCAGGTCTTCTTGAGAAACATGACTATGCTCTAATGCGTTCTCAATGAAGTCAGACTCAAGCGCTTGGATAACACTTGTTGGAGTGACTATTTCTTTGATCTGTGTTCTGCAGATATACTTAACTTCATTCCTCAGATTGAAGGAAGATGGCAGACTCGGCATAACTTGTCTCACAATGATGCGATGACTCACTCCAATGGCATCACCATAGTCTACACTGGACTTACCACCGCCAACAATGCTCCAGCTTAAATCTGTCCTTTGAGCAAAAGGCTGATTTCCTTTACCAGACACAATTTCTCTGGGCAGAAGAGCTTCAGGACAATTATAGCCGATTAGGAGGCCAATATCACAAACCTGTTGAGGAGCAATTTCCTCAGCTATGTGCAGTAGATGTGGCCAAGCTCTTGCCGTTTTGGGTGTAGGAATGTGAGTTCTATTCACAGGGATGAACTCTCTTGAATAAGTTGCTGGCAATGAGATTTTCTTGTCTGAATAAAATCCTCTCACTTGTAAGCCAGTTAACTTCTGACATGGAACAACTGTGCCTTTGGATACCATCGTTGAGAGTTTCAGTTGCACAGATTCTTTTGTTGTGTCAAAAGCTTGCGCTATCTCTTCAAGGATGAAGGTAGTGTCGCTCTGAGTGTCAAGAAGTGCGTAAACAAGAACTTTATGGTTTGGTTCATTGGTAGTTGAGACCCATACTGGTACAATTGTAGAGGTATGAGTATTGTTCATATCCTGTACAACTCGATTGGATGTTGCATCACCTGTGGTCTCTTTATTCTGTGTCAGCTCTTTATTTCTTTCCTGTGACTTCTCTTTTGTTTGTTCCGATTTTGGAAACTTCTTTGTTTCTTTTGTGCGGTCTTCATGTAGACATGTTGGGTGCTTCTTCTGACATGTCTCACATACACTTCTATCTTCACAGTTCTTTGAGCGATGGCCAGGCTTCAAACAGCCAAAACATAACTTACTCATTTGGACAAACTTCAGATACATTTTTCTCTGTAAACGTCCAACATTTGTGAATAGCATGTCCTGGTTTATCACAGAAAGCGCATTTTGCTTCTGGTTTCTCACTAGGCTGAACAGCTAACACCTTCACTCTAGTGCCTTGATTTCTTACTACCTTTCCCTTTTCAACCTCAGTACACTTCAGAGCATGAAGGGATGTCACTGGGTTGCAAGCGATCTTAGCTTCTCTTGCAAGAAACTCCACAAACTGACTGAAGGTAGGAAACGTCTTAGTTTCTTCTTCAGTTTGTATTACCTGACGATTCCACCTCGAGGCTAACCAATCAGGAAGTTTGGAAAGGATCTTATGGTTTTCGTTACAGTCATTGAGGACTTGAAGGCTTTTAATCTCAGTCATAGCTGCTTCACAGCCTCTGAGGGAATCAGTAAATTCCCTCAGCTCAACGCTGTCCTTAGGACCTATCTTGGGCCATATATTAAGATTGTCCCTAAAAGCTTTGGCAATGACGAACGGATTTCCATACCTCTCTTCTAGAATAGTCCATGCAGCATGATAAGCTGGCTCTGAGCCTAATAGGAAGTAACTTTCAATGGCCTTCTTAGCTGGTCCTTCAACATACTTTCGTAAGTAATAAATCTTCTCACTTACTGGAATGTTCTTTCTGTCAATCAAAGTTTGAAAAGAGATTTTCCAATCACTATATCTGAGTGGGTCTCCATAAAATGTTACAGGTTCTGGTATAGGAAGACGACTTGAACTGATCGATTCTGCTAACATCCTAACAAGGTCTGCAGTGCTATCTTATTGATGTGGTTTTGTCACAACTTTGTGTGTAGGTGTGTGCTGTAACAAGGAGTCACTTGATTTAGGCATGTGCTTCTTCTGCACAGATACACAGTCATGGAGTAACTCTCTGGTTTCTTCCTTTGAGCCTTCTGTCTGCTCATATACTTGCATCCGTGCCTTTGCAGCATTTAACCTTTTAAGCGTCTCCAAGCTCTCTAGCTCTCTGCACTTGTCTTCCAATGCCTTCCGTCTGGCAGCATTTTCAGCTTCAAACCTTACACGCAGTCTAGCTTCTTCTTCTTCTCTAGCTAGTCGACGCTTATAAGCTTCTGCTTCTTGTTCTGCTACTCTCCTTTTCTCTTCAGCCTCAAGTCTTTGAAGTTCCTCTATTTCACGTTCTTGCTGTTGTAATATTTCTAAAGTTGCTTCAGTTGCAACAATTTCTGCAGCAGCTTCTTGTTTCTTAACAGAGGACAAACTTCTAACTCTGGAGCTTACACTTGAGTTGTTTAAGGACTGAGAAGAAGATCTGGAATGTCCATGACTTGATTTGGAGGCTATGGATGAAAATACTTTGCATGTATCAGTACAGCATCCCTCTTGAATGAAAGGATCTTGACCCTCAATTTTCTCACCTAAACGACTCCATGCAGACTCAACAATCTTCTTAGTGACGGCGCTACAAGTGTCTATTCTGCGACGAGTATCACTATCAGGACTCACATTTTGCCGCAACTCTTCATAAAAAACATTCAAATCCTTGAAAAAACTAGCAGCACTTATTGTGCCTATAAGAGCTTGCAGCATGTCGTTGGAGAGACGCCCCATCAGTTTTTGTCTAGCGTCTCCAGCCAGAGCTTTCCATTTCTCATAAGAGCCTTGAAAATGATTTTTAAGTTTAGCCAACTTTTCATCGTGTAATTCTTTACCCTTCTCTGTTAATTTGCGGGTTCTTTGACTTCTTCATGGCTCTGGATCTGTTGTATTATCAATGGCTATTGATTCATGTGTCTCTACACATTCCTGATTTTTTTGTTGCTGCTGTGATTGTGTAGTTTCTGCTATATTTTCTTTGCTATTCCTAGCAGACTGGCCACCTTCTGCCATTTTCTATATCTTTTTGTTGCACTGTTGATTATAAGTGTATATAAAACATGAATTGTACTGAACAGGAATATTTTCAACAGTTCAATCACCAATTATTTTCTTATTTAAGCTTAATATTTGCTCCAATGACAGTTTAAATAAGCACGAAGTACCAGCCCTTCTTTACAATAACACTTAAAGAGTCTCTTTTAAGCAAATATCAAGCATAAGTCCACTTTAAGCACCTTAACTTGAACTTGTGTGCTTAACTTTCTTGTTGGTCTTAACTTGACAGTGCCTTGACTCTGTATTTGCCTCTTGCTTCTTAGTTAGCGGTGTAAGCAGTACTTCATCTTGCAGAATCCAGAGTGTGATAAGCTTGATGTTAACTTGAAACTTTGCTGACTGCCGAATGGGTCTTCCCTTCTCCTACTCGCGAAGAGCAGATGAATTCTCACTGTAGCTCCCCCCAGTAATTTCACGAGCACAAGGATTCTCTTGTAACTGGCGATTTATTGACTGGTTCATAACCAACCAACTCAAGATGCCGTGAGAACTGAATACACAAAGTAAACACAATAAGTATGAAACGCATAAATACATAAATTAAATACTAGTTGTCTTTGTAAACATTTAAACAGGGTTGAGTTCACTTTAACAGCTTAACAATCGTATTTGTACAGATATTGTTCTCTTCCACACAGCAACACAATCCACTCACATATAATATAAATGAAAAGCTTACTTCATTGGCTGCTTGTTACCAAAGGAGAACTTAATCTTGCATCTGACGTCCCTTCTAACTTCAGATGAGTGGAATATAAACATTAAAACGTGGACACTCTAACTTTGCAAGCAATGCAGACATCCGTCTTTTCGATTCCCTAAACGCCTTTTCATAATAAAAGTCTCCACTAACCGGTGCTCATTAAGCAACTTCAAATTAAAAGTCCTAAACAAAAAACACTTAAATAATGAAATAAACAAGAAATTCAAACTGACTTAACAGCAGTTACATCTTCTTTCCAAAGATACCTAATTTGTTTGTGTAAGCACACTTTGTCACAAACTGTTACCATTTTAATTTAGGTAGGTTATTTTCACCTGCGAGGCCCCAAATGGGGGTGAAGGTTAACAGGTTAACATTACCTAGCAGCTAAATAAGTCACACAGTCTTATTACCATTGACTAGATTATGCAGCAGCATTCTGGTGGAGCAACAGGACCAAACCTCTCCCCCCACACTTGACTAGGAAGGAGTAAAAGATCCCATCTCCGTAACCCCTTATCTAATATAAAACAATGTTAAAAGCATGAGCATGTAATTGGTTCACCACTTGCCTATGGGTGTCATAGTTATGTATAAAAGACAATAGAATTAAACATCAAAACATAAAAGTTGTAACAGCACAAAAAATAACATAGTTGATCTTCAGCCCAGACACTTTGCGCATCGTAGAGGGCCACCCTTGGGCAGAGGTTAGGCTAGCACTTACACCCAGGGTATGGTTCATCTTTACACCTCTTCTATGTCCTCATTGGAGTAACTGGAACTATCATCCAAATTTTGCTCATTTAAGTTTAGCTTGTTTAGTCATCCGTCATAATATTCATCTAGCTTCTTTTCTGTAATCATTTGACTATATTTGGGACTTTTATCACTTCCATTTGCTTAACAGTAGCATTAACGATTAATGTTTGTAATATGGGTAATATACACAACAAAATAATAATCCTCCTATGTATATGGCAACTTCTAAAAACATTCCCAGTTTAGCAAACCATGCTCCCATCAATCTTCCATCTTCACCAGGGTTACTCTTTGCGAGTCGTTGCAATGGTCTTTCCCTCGTTGGCAAGGGAGGGTCGTTACTAGCACGCCCTTCATCCCTCACTTCTTGCTGTGTGGGATTGTTGAAGCTGGTTGTCGTATTTTAAGGTGAGAGATGTGGACCCAGGTATCACTTTCCAACCATTTTGCTGATCAATGCAAGATTCTCCCTCCAGGCCATTACTGTACTCACTGGTTCTTAATGTTGGAGCAAACCATTCCCTGGTCTTGATAGAACTGCTGTAACCTGTAAATAGAAACCTTCACACTTTTTGTTAGTGATTTAACTTTCAGAAAGACAATATTTTACCCTTTTGAGACAGAATCAGCTCCATCATGATATGCTGAAAAGTGAAAGTGGAAAGAAAGTTAGTTCTGGGGTGGACAGAGCAAGCTTGCTTGCTTTGCCTTCCCATGTTATGCGCTGCGCAAGTGTGGCACTGTTTTCCTTTCTGCTACAACAATAACCTAGGTATTGACCAGGAAACTTAGCCATATTCATCCATGGTCATTATTTTACTGGGCATTTTTTGCCCTGTGGGCCCATATATTAGAATTTGCATACAGCTGTTTTGGCAAAATAATTGATTTGCCTCAGTGTCTCGTCAGACACCTTCTTTCACTCCACGACACCATTATTCATACTTTTTTCACACTCTTTGACACTCCCCTTTTGGTCAAAAACATTTTGTTTTGAGAGTTCAGCTGATTGTGAAATGAATGGTTTTAGATTGCCACAGATTTCGAATATGATAACATGACTTTTCTTGTTAGACTTTACTGAGTATAGACCTGGCAGCATCCTACACAGTGTCTAAATGTTACATGCAACTGGACAACGTCCGTCACCATAAAGATTAATTTAATACCGCAGTATAAACTTCTTTTTCTTTGTCCTCTAACAAAATCTAATAGATTAATTGGTTTAGTATAATTGTTTTAGGCATTGTGCAATTGATAGAATCAATTGTAATTTTTAAAATGTCCCTTGTTTGTGTAAGTTAAATTTTAGTCATATATTATTTTTATTATTGGTCATGAGCTAGTTGAGAAGAGGATTGGATATCTCATAATTTAGGATCCATTGCCAATTTTCTATCTTGTCACTCTCAGCGATGACAGCATTTGTGATTTCATGATTTTGGACCATTGGAGTTAAATTTATTTACTATTATTATTTTATTCAAACTAGCCCTTGTCCATTATTATTAAACAAAATGGAGTGACCAATATTTTTATTTTATCTGCCATATATTTTCAATTAGACATCTTGTTTACTCTTTTTTTTGTTTGTCATTCTTTCCCTCAAAGAGTTCAGCATTGTTGTCAATAATTCAGTTGTGCATTTTCCCCTAGTTGGTTAATAAAATTAACCCTCACTATGCCAAATCCATCTGATTGGTGAGTCAAGCACCGACGTCTGTCTGTCTATCATAAGACCTTCTAAATTTGCCTTTTAGAATTTGATTGAATAAATGTGTCGAATGTTTAATCCCTTGTTGGATTCTGGTATAAGTATAATGTTTACCAGAATATGTAAATGCAAATAAATATCTACTCTCTTCTGCTTGTGGAACACTGAAGTAGGCCAAACAGAGATCAATTACTGTAAAGTATTTTGCATCAGGAGGGACATTCGTCAGTAACGTGTGCGGGTTTGGTACCTCAGCTGGCATATCTTCTACGATTTCATTGATTGTTCGTACGTCATGCACAAGACGCCACCTGTTGTTGTCTGCTTTAATCACAGGCATAATCGGAGTGTTACAATAACTAGTTGTTTCTATTAATACTTCTGCCTTCACTAACCCTACAATAGTGTTTTTTATACCTGCTTCAGCATCAGGACGCAAAGGGTATTGCGATTTTCTGGGCAGACGTGCATCTGCTTAAGTTGTTTCTTCCTGCCATTTTTGTTCTACTTTTTCATCTCTTTCGGGATCAAACATCACTGTGCAATGAAATTCTGATTTTGGTATCTGTGCTTCTGGTAACTGAGCTTCAATAAACTTTCCCCATTTATTGACTGTTTGCCTCACATCTTGTTCTATTTGTCCTATCCAATAAACATTTGCTTTTGGCTTTACAACCATCATCTGAGTTTCTACTCCAATTGTGTATAGACTCTTTCTGGAGAACACCAAATTTGTAGCCCCAATTTACATAATGCACCTCTCCCTTACAAATTAACAGGAGTCTGATTTGACACGAGAATGGGCATTGTTATGCTTTTATTTTTGGTTTGTAGACACACTGGAGCTGTCATTGGAATTAGCTTTATTTTTTTCCTGAGAATCCTATTGTCTTTGCGAATTTTCCAGACAAGGGGAGATGTGAGGCATAATTTGTATTTACACACGTATAAACAGCTCCTGTGTCCAACATAACTGGTGTGTCTTTTCCCTCTATCTTAATTTGCAGAATAGGCTCTTGATCAGCTTTAGTTGTTAAATTAGAAGCTGACTTTCCCCTGTAGGATTCTCTGGGCACCCCTAATAGCCTTGATTTGGACCTCCCCAAGGGTTTACTGGGCCCTGTAATAGATCACGGGTGTGCTGTTGCCAACTCTCCCCCCTTCCACCCCGAGGTGGCTGTTGCCATGGATTGGTAGGACAATCAATTCTGTTATGTCCGAATTGTTCACATCCCCAGCACACTCCTGGAGGACCAGTATACAGCTTGCCTCTTCCTCTCTGTCCTCTTTGTACTGGTTATCTTTTCCATCCCATTGTCTCAGGTTGTTGAATATAGACATTAACCTGTTAACCTTCACTGCCATTTGTGGCCTCGCAGGTGAAAATAACCTACCTAAATTAAAATGGTAACAGTTTGTGACAAAGTGTGCTTACACAAACAAATTAGGTATCTTTGGAAAGAAGAGACTCTGGGCTTTACTATCTATCATCCAGAGTTGATAATGCTCAAAAAGATAAAAAGTTATAGGCACTGACGTGCCTTGAAAAATATTTTTCCACACTGAATGTTTTTTTTATTTCATATACAAATACATGAAATAAGTCCTGGAGCAATCCAGAAAAGTAATGGATCGAAAGCCACTGGTCTCATGAGTTCATATTTCAAATTTGAAGAAGATACCATGAAAAATGAGATTCCTGCAATATTTTCTGAAACTATTTATAGTCCCCCCCCTCCCCCCTGTTTGAGGAAAAATAACCACCAAATGGATTGCAGAATTATACAAGCTATTTTAGTCATTATACATGTTCCTGCATAGTTTTTCAATTATAAAATAATAGACAGATTTATTTGAGCACTAAAAAATACAAAAATAATTATTTGAGTAATAAAAAGGAAAAAAAATAGAAAAAAAATGCTTTGTATATAGTATGTATACTGAAGTATTCTTCGTTATTCGTTATTACAATGATAAATATCACTGCCAGACGTGAAGTGATATTGCCAGACATGGTCATAGAGTCAGTAAACACACGCTGATGTGCTTCCATTCAGATTATAATCAAACAGATGGGCCATATAATCAATAATAGCTGATCAATGAATCACAATGATAGCCGTCATAGAGCCGCTAATAAACACGCTGATGTGCGTCCATACATATTATAATCATGCAGACACGGCCACATTCCCCACACAATACACACACACACATATAAAAAATGTAGAAGAAAAAAAAAAACTGTTTTTTATGGATAAAGCAGATCGCTAAGTTACGCCCCGCTCAGATGACAGAAGCGTCATAGCCCGCGTCAGAGCTCGCAGGAGGGAGCGCCAAATTCAAATAATCTATATTCCGCTTTTCTGAGACTTTTTTTTCCGTAGACGGTCTCATTATTTTTGTAAAACCGTATGCTGTAACATCGTTTTGTTTTTTTACCACCAAGACGCTGTTTTTGAGCGTAATTTATTCCATAACGGACGCGAACAATAACTCTCTGAAGAAATGAAACGTAAACAAAGGAATATTCATCCTTATTACAACGTTACTGTTTCGCTGGACTAAAAGTGCTCGCTGGTATGTTGTTCTGTGGACCCTTACCTCTCTAACTAAACTGGGATTTCAGCAGTGGACGCGTTTGTGGCTCGTTATTACAATGATAAAGGTACGTACTGCTTTTTTATTCTGCGTGTTTGGATGTGTACTGCTTACACAAATGTAGCAAATTTGTGCCACTCATTCCTTATAAGCTTTCCATCGAAAAACAGCGATCTGTCGTCGATGCTTGAGGCTTAGACCCTCAGAATGATATATAGTTTGACAAGATTAACTTTGTCCCGTTTCATTTATTCTATTAGAAAACAATGACACATGCAAACAAAGATCGTTCAGTGCGAGGTCGCTCTGGTGAACGTTAACAGGTTAATGATGGGTAGAGGAATGTGGTGTGTATTTGGAGGGACCATTGCAGGTGGGCTCGTCTGAATAGCTGCTTGAGGAGTATTTATTAGAGACATCAATGACATTTGTTCTGATTAATCTTTTTTTTTTATTGGAGCTTGACATTTTTTTTTTCTCTCGTTCTTTTTTGTCAGTTCTTCTATTTGTAACTGAGTTAATTTTCTCTGTAGCTCTTTCTCTTGGGTCTTGAGCCTCTGTTTATTTTTTCTATGCTGCATGGGTCACATGGTCACAGAACTTTATGTGATTGGATTTTCTGCTTCCCCCAGCTGTTCTCCCTTTAATGATTTAGGGTCTAGTCTGATCGGGTACTCTGCTTGCAATGCTTGCCACACTGCTGGACGGAATGCATCAAAAACAGTTCCATCCATGTAGTGTGAGTCCACAGCTCTGTTTAGATTGGATGCTTGAAGAATTTCTTCCATCTTTGCTCCTCTCAAAATCTTTGCTAGAAGTGCTTTAATGTCCCCCACAGCTAAGAGTTTGCCCATATTTTCTTCTTCAAACACCTTTCCAGCCCCTTCACGAATATCTGGGAGGCGAGTGATCAGCCCCTCGAGGTCCTGTGAGGCCCAGGGGACATACTGTCCCTGTGCACCCTTTATTAAAATTGGGAGTGGTGCAGCCAGTGGTCTTAGGGTCCCTTTTTCTCTGCCCTTTTCCCCTTTAGTATCAAATGATTTTTCACTTTCATTTACATCCTCACTACTGTCAAACAACTTATTATTTTTCACTTTCATTCACATCCTCACTACTGTCAAATAACTTATTTCTCCCTCTGTCTAATTTATTTGCCTCTTGTATTTTTTTTTTCTTTTCTTTAATTTTCTTCTCTATGTCATCTTCCATAACTACTACTTGTGCTTCAATTTCCCTATCTTTTCTACTCATCTCTTCTAACACTTCTTCATATTCCGTTTTGTCTTCCTGGTTTGTTTTCATCATTTCTAATGCTATGCGTGCCTGTCTATTACAATCTATCAGCAAATATCCTTCACTTTCTTTTCTCAGTCACCTCTTTGGTTTCATATCTGGTTCCTCTTTGTCTTCCAGCTCTACATGTCCTTCCATCTGCATATCTCCCAACACGTCTAGGGAATGCCCTTTGTAACTGATACTCTGGGGGCACATATGGGGGTGGTTTAGAAAACAACTTTTCCTTTTTCTTTGTTTCTTTGTCTGCCTCCTTAAGCATTCTCCTTGTCTGTTTTATAATTTTTAATGCATCATTCCCTTCCTTTTTAAACATGGCTAACACTTCGTTCTCTCTTTCCCTTTTTGCTTCTCTCTTTTCTCTTTTTTTACTGATACTTCTCTCTTTTCTCTTTTTTTACTGATACTTTTAGTTTTATAGTTTTTTAACAGTTTCCCTTTCCTCACACAGTGCTACATCAAATGTCCCTTCTTTTGGCCGTTTTGTCATCATATTCTTAGTTCTCTTCTGCCATTTGTTTGAGACCTTAGTTATCAATTCTTTACACAATGGATATTTTAATCCTAATAATTCCACCGGAGTGGCTGCCATACTTTTTCCTATAATCTCACAATCTGACTCTATATATATATCTTTATAGCCAATCAACTTACTATTTTTCCCACTTAATTTAACTATTTTATCCAATATTCTCCTCTTTATTTTGTGACCTGCATCTTTAAACATAGTTTTTTATTCGCTCTGATGCATGTACACTTTCTGTATGAGTTAATAGTTTCAACTCTATTTTGTAATCACTCAATATCCAAAACTACTAAAAATAATATTTACATTTATTTTTACTTAAATTCTATTGTCCACCCTTATAGGTTGATTTTATTTTATTTTTGTTGTTTTTATACTTTTTTTAACTTAATGCCTAGATTTCACTTCTGCTGCTTTGATCTCAGAAATTTTCTCCTTTTTTATCACACAGAGCTCTAAAATGTATAAACATATAAAGGATCTTTAAAAAAAAAAAAAAATGACACTCAGCTTCTACGTTTGAGAGCTCTTGAAATACAAGCGGACAGGGATATTCACCTGCGTAAGTTTGACCTTGAGGCTCAAGTCTTACAGTATAAGCCAGTTCCACTCCCTCGATCTAGACCTCCTTCCAGTCTTCCTGATGTGTCGCAGTCTGAATTTGATGTAGGTAAATATGTAAGACTAGTACCTCCTTTTCATGAAGCGGAGGTTGACTCTTATTTTGTCGCCTTTGAACGTGTAGCTATAAAATTGAATTGGCCAAACGACATGTGGGCACTTTTGTTACAATGCAACCTTATTGGCAAAGCTCAAGAAGTGTGCTCTGCTTTGTCAATAGAGGAGTCAGTGGATTATGATATTGTGAAGGCTGCAGTTTTAAGAGCCTATGAATTGGTACCAGAGGCATACCGTCAGAGATTCAGATCTTGTTCAAAGTCAGCCAGGCAAACATTTGTAGAATTTGCAAGAGATAAAAGAATGCTCTTTGAGAAGTGGTGTTTTCAAGCTTCAAGAACTTGTGTTGTTGGAGGACTTCAAGAGCTGTGTGCCAGAAAGTCTTGTTGTTCATTTAAATGAGAAAAGGATTTCCAAGCTTTCTGAAGCGGCCATTTTGGCTGACGAATTTATTCTCACCCACAGAACAGTGTTTCCATCTGTACGTTCTGTTAGCAGTTCGCCTGTAAGCGAGAGAACCATTAGGAAAGTGCAACGACTTAATGCTCTTAAACTCGGTAGTGATGATAAAACGGTCTCAAAAAGCGGTGCACCTAAAAGGGTATGTTTCTATTGCCTTAACCCTGGACATTTAATTTCAGATTGCAGAGCATGGAAGCAAAAACAATCGGGAACCAAACCCAAAGGTGTAGCGTTTGTTCAGTCTCTCTCTGTTTCTGATCGGCTGCACTCTAGCAAAACCTCGTTTGATCCATTCATTATGGAAAGTGCTGTGGCCCTTTCAAATGACTCTGACTTTAAACATATTGTAATGCTGAGAGACACTGGGTCTGCACAGTCACTAATTTTGGAGAATGCATTACCTTCTTCGTCTCAGTCATACACCGGTACAGAATTCTTAATTCGTGGTGTGGAATTAGGCTGCGTGTCCGTACCTCTACATACTATGTACATAAAATCCAATCTCATTTCAGGCCCTGTCAAAATTGGTGTACGTTCACATTTGCCAGTTGAAGGTGTGAACATGATTTTGGGAAATGACCTGGTGGGTGAAAAGGTTTTCCCATGTCCAATTGTGTCCGCTGAGCTTGATGTTGGGGCCCAAACGGATGTCTCTAAAATGTTTCCCTTCGTTTTCCCGGCGTGTGCTGTAACTCATGCTCAGGCACAGAGATTTGATGATGTAGTTGATATTTCAGAATCTTTCTTGCCTTTCTCAGCTTCCTCATGCCCTGGCAAACTGCTGAAACCTCTACGGAAGCCCTTAAAGTTGGGCCGTGAATAGTTAGCTGCTGCCCAAAGGGCTGACCCGAATGTGATAAAATGTATTGATGCTGCTGTAGACAGGTCACAAATCTCAAAACGTAGGGTAGGTTACTTTTGGGAGGGTGATGTACTCATGCGTTGGTGGAACCCACGGTTTGCTGATGATGATAGTCACATGGTTTATCAGATTGTTGCCTTCTGGTTACCATGCTCAAATTCTACACTTGGCCCATGAGCATGTATGTTCTGGTCATCTCGGGGTGACTAAAACCTATCAGCGCCTTATTAAACACTTCTTCTGGCCTGGTGTAAAATCTGCAGTGTCAAAATTTGTTAAGTCATGTCATGCTTGTCAGTTGGCTGGAAAGCCCAACCAGATAATTCCACAGGCTTCCCTTCAACCCATCCCAGTTATGGGAGAACCATTTGAGAGACTCTTGATTGATTGTGTGGGACCACTACCCAAGTCTAAGGCTGGCTATAAATACATTCTTACTATTATGTGTACGGCTACCCGTTATTCTGAGGCCATTCCGTTGCGTTCCATCAAGTCTAAAACAGTAGTAAAAGAGCTCAAGATCAAGTTCTGTTCCATTTTTGGGTTACCTAAAGTCATTCAGACAGACCAGGGATCAAGTTTTACATCTCATATTTTTGAACAGATCGTACAAGAGTTAAGAGTGGAACATCAGTTATCAAGCGCATATCACCCAGAATCGCAGGGGGCCCTTGAGCGATTTCATCAAACCCTGAAGTCAATGATGCGTGCCTACTGTACAGAGAGTGGTAAGGACTGGGCAGAGGGATTATCTTTGTTATTGGTTGCTGTGAGAGGAACTAAGCAGGAATCCCTAGGTTTCAGCCCAGCTGAGCTTGTGTTCGGTCACAAGGTGCGAGGGCCACTGAAACTACTGAGCAGTTTCTTACTAAAAACTCTGCACCGGTGTCTACCTTTAAGTATGTGAGTTCTTTTCGTGAGAAGCTTCACAAGGCTTGGGAAGTTGCTAAGGCCCATCTTGCTGGAGTTCAGGCTAAGATGAAAATCCGTTATGACCAAAAAAGTGTTGTGCGCAGTTTTCAACCAGGTGACTCTGTGCTGGTACTACTCCCTGTTCCTGGATCAGTCATGCAGGCGAAGTTTTCTGGACCTTATGTGATTGACAAAAGGCTGAGCGAGACAAACTATGTTATCCGTACCCCTGATCGACGTTGCAAAAGCAGGATGTGTCACATAAATATGCTAAAGGCTTATGTATCAAGAGATGAGGCAAAGCCCGTTGTTCCTGTTAACCCAATATCAGTGGATGTTGTACTTAACAGCCCATATAGCCCAGAAGCCGATGGCTTAGTGGACAGAAGTGCTCAAGTCTCTTGTGGTAGATTGCCAAATTCTGCATGCTTATCCAATTTGGAGTTGTACCTCTCCTATTTGCATGATGATCAGCGTAGTAGTATTGTTGAACTGATCAAGAAATACCCGGCACTGTTCCATGATGTTCCTTCTCAAACCATGGTCATAAGTCATGACATAGATGTTGGCGAGTGCCCACCCATTAAAGTGAAGTGACATTCAGCCAAGTATGGTGACCCATACTCGGAATTCGTGCTCTGCATTTAACCCATCCAACGTGCACACACACAGCAGTGAACACACACACACCGTGAACATACACCCGGAGCAGTGGGCAGCCATTTTATGCTGCAGCGCCCGGGGAGCATTTGGGGGTTCGGTGCCTTGCTCAAGGGCACCTCAGTCGTGGTATTGAGGGTGGAGAGAGCGCTGGACATTCACTTCCCCCACCTACAATTCCTGCCGGCCAGGGACTCGAACCCGCAACCTTTGGATTACAAGTCCGACTCTCTAACCATTAGGCCACGACTTCCCCAAGCAGCATCCATACCGTGTAAACCCACACAAGCGACAGCTAATGAACAATGAGGTTGCTTACTTGTTGCAACATGGATTTGCTGTGCCCAGCCAAAGTCCATGGAGTTCTCCTTGCCTGCTTGTTCCCAAGTCTGATAACTCCTTGCGATTTTGTACTGACTACCGGAAAGTGAACAATGTGACAAAACCAGACTCCTTTCCTCTTCCTAGAATGGAAGACTGTATAGACAGGGTAGGTTCTTCATGTTATGTCACCAAGTTGGACCTCCTAAAAGGTTACTGGCAGGTACCTTTAACACCCCATGCCAGCGAGATCTCTACATTTGTTACTCCTGACAACTTCCTTAATTATACTGTTATGGCCTTCGGGATGCGAAATGCTCCTGCCACATTTCAGCGACTAATGCAGATGGCCTTGTCAGGAATACAGCAATGTGAAGTTTACCTAGGTGACATTGTAATCTATTCAATGACATGGGAAGATCATATAAGAACCCTGGAAGCAGTGTTAAAGCGTTTGAATGAGGCTTCTTTAACATTAAACCTTGCTAAATGTGAATTTGCAAGGGCGGTTGTCACATACCTTGGCAAATTAGTCGGGCAGGGCCAGGTAAGGCTTGTTGAAGCCAAGGTCTCTGCCATCATTGAGTTTCCCTCCCCCACGAACAAATGCGAGTTGTGCCGTTTTCTTGGGATGGCTGGGTACTACCGGGGGTTTTGCAAAAATTTTGCCTCAGTAGTGTCCCCTCTCACATACCTTTTGAGTTCAGAACGCAGGTTTGTGTGGAACCCTGAGTGTAAATCTGCTTTTCAGGCAGCTAAGGATCTTTTGTGTAATGCTCAAGTCTTGTCTGCCCCTAACTTCACTCTCCCCTTCCAGCTACAAGTGGATGCTATTGCTCATGGAGAAGGTGCAGTGCTCCTACTGGAGGATAGTTTTGGTATTGAGCACCCAATATGCTATTTTTCTAAGAAATTATCAAAATGCCAGAAACACTATAGCACCATCGAGAAAGAGGCCCTTGCCTTATTGCTGGCACTGCAGCATTTTGAGGTCTACCAAGGGTCTGGCAGTGGTAGTCCCATTGTAGTTTATACAGATTCACTCTGTTGAACTATATTATCCAAGTTTCTATGTCTGTATTTAATTTTGGAAGCCATAGAGAGGTGGACGCCATTTTCTTTTGCTAATGTGTTTTCTCCTGTTTTTGGTCAGATAGGGAGTGAGGTAAAGTTATGTTGTTTATTTGCTTTTTCTTTATTCAGGTAAGATAGTTTGATCCTCCCCCATTTAAACTTCTTTTGTTTGTTGTTTTGGTCTGGTCCCCTCTTGAAGGTTCTTGCTTCCTCTTTCATGTAGAGTCAATAAAAAGAAGTCAATTGTTATATCTCAAACCCGTGTGGTGATTGCTGGCTGGGACAGGAGTGATGACCTCCACTAAAAGCCTTGTTACATTTCTTTTCCCAGACGGGTAAGAAATGTAACAATTGATACAAATGTTTCCTAATCACATTCACTCCTAGTCCCTTTATTTACACAGGGTTCATTCTTTCATTCTGTGCCCCTTTATTTATAGGGTTCATAGCAGCCATTCATCCCTCTCAAGTTTGGCATGGAGTGAGTCCCTCTCAAGGGAAATCCAGAAGGGGGGCGCAGCTTTTACCCACCCAATACGGAATTTATTTATTTTTCATACAACCTCAATCATTCACGCAGACACAAACACAGACACAAACACAGACACAGACAAGACTACACTACGCTCCTCTAGAACGACCTGCGTCTGTCTGTACTGCTTGCTCTTTTTCTGATGCACCTCCTCAACACAGAAAAAACAGCACCCTGCAGGATTTTTGCCTTATCCTAAGGACTTTGCGCGCTTTCCTCTACTTTATCTGCTTAACGTTTAATGTTATCTTCAAGGACCATTAAACAATAAACACAGACCATTGCATGCAATGTATATCTGCTCAACGTTTACGTCATCCATCAAAGGCCCTCTTGACAGTAAACACAGATTTTTGCATACACAATCTGCCCTAATTCACTGCTATCCATCAAAGGCCCTCTTAACAGTAAAACAGATCTGTGCATGCAATAATTTCTTCTGGAATCAAAACCCCTTTCTTTTCTTTTGGTTCTTTAAATTTGGAAGAGCAATTTTTAAGAGTTCTTACCACAAAGGGCCAACTGGCAAACAACACAAACCAATTATATAAGCATAAACTGCTTACCTGTGGCCACTTAATTTGTGTTGTTCGTCAGCAAGCTTAACGCGGTCTTTCACCCTCTGCTCCTTTCCATCCTTTTTGTGACGCCAAATGTGGTGGTTTCCCTTCTCTATGAAGAATCCCTCTCAGAGCCTTGTGGGGGTTTGATGCCAGAAAATAGACTTTATTAAATGAGAATAAAGCCAAGAAGGTTTCTTCAGAAAAGTCCTGCTAAACGTTCTCTGAGTTATCGTTTTTCTTCTAGGCGTGTTCAGAACATTTCATACATGTGCATTTTTCCTTTTTTGGCAATATTCCTTATACATACTGTATGTTCTTTCCCTAGAGAGAAGGGGCTCCTAGACGTGTTTAAGGAAAGAAGCCTTCTTTGTATTTCCACATATGTTTTCCATCATAAGGGTCTGAACACGCCATCCATGCGAGCCTTTAACACACAGGCATATGCTTATATTGGAAATATAACTTAATACACAAGTGGTTAAATTCACATTAAGTATACTTGATTAATTCATATTTTGACTAATAAAAATCTTCTACAACATCAGCTCCATAATTAAAACAACGTTTCATTGTGATCGTAGAAAAGCAACAATAAAAGAAGACATGGACGGAAGATTATTCACTTTGAAAAATGCTGTAAATCAAAACATTTCAAGCTATTGATTAACAAGCTGAAAATTATCACTCATTTTAAAACGGATTTTAATTTTATGTTGGGAGGTCATTATGAGAAAACATTCTAAATGTACTTTATTTCATTTAAAGTCTGCATATTCCTGTGATTAATTGCCAAATTATTTCATAATTGCAGCATTAAACCATAATTAGATGGCTGTCATCATGATACACCTGATTATGGAGCATTAGTTAAAATAACTTTATTTTATGTGGACTCAAGTCTGTCCAATGTTCATTAAACTAAAAGACTCAACATCAGATGTGTGTGCCATGTACTCAGATATAGTTTCAAAGATAATGTTGCATAGTGTCAAAGATATGGATGTGGATACATAATAGGGCGCTAAAACATCTTTCATGTTTGATTTTTCAGGTGCAGCGGCACTGGTTTTATCAAGACACCAACCGAAGGCGACTAATTACCAGTAGAGACCAACAGACACCATTACAGTATCCATTAAAACCAGTAAAACCATTACAAATTCTGTAAAGGTTTCTATTGGGGTTTTTCAGCAAGGTAGTTTGATTCTCAGTTTATTTAGTCCGGTGGATGATATCACAAATAAAGTGAAACTACATTCAGTCTCTGTTCAGAAGCTCAATAAACCATCAGAAACTCCACCCTTCTTTACCTTTAACCTTTACCCTACCAGGAAGTGAGTATCTTATGATTTTTCTTTTACATATCATACTGGACGCTAAAGAGTGAGTGTTGTGGAGATCAGAGGAAGACACTATAAATGAGGATTTTGGAAAAGTGAATTGAACAGAATAGGTTTGATTTTGATTGTAATTGTTATTCACTTTTCAAAGTAAAGTTCAGAAAGTGAAAGTAAATTGTAGATCGTTGCAGAAGAAGAGGAAATGGATTCAAAATCTGTGGAAGAGCTTTCTTGTCCCGTGTGCTGTGAAATCTTCAAGGATCCTGTTATTCTGTCCTGTAGTCACAGTATTTGTAAAGAGTGTCTTCAACAGTTCTGGAAGACCAAGAAAACTCAGGAGTGTCCCGTCTGCAGAAGAAGATCCTCAAGAGCAGAGCCTCCACGTAATCTAGCTTTAAAAAACTTGTGTGATTCACTGATAAAAGAGAGACATTCATCAGGATCTGAGGAGATCTGCAGTTTACACAGTGAGAAACTCAAACTCTTCTGTCTGGAGGACAAACAGCCGGCGTGTGTCGTGTGCAGAGACTCAGAGAAACATGTCAATCACAGATTCAGACCCATCAGAGAAGTGCTTTCATCTCACAAGGTATGATCAGAAAATGTCTGTCATTGCATATGCTAAGCAGTGCTTTGCTAGTAATATATATATATGTTTATCCTTTACAAGTTAAATAATTAAAAAATATACGTCCTGCAAATTTTAGGCACAAATGGGCCTACCTCATGAGAATGACCATACGACATACAATTGAGACTAGCTATGAAAACTTCCAAACATGATAAAGCTCTTAGCTTAGTTTCACAGATTTTCATCTTAACTTGTAGGAGGAGCTGAATACAGCACTGACATCTTTACAAAACAAGCTCAAACATGCAGAAAAAACAAGAGCAGTGTGTGATAAAACAGTGCAACACATCAAGGTGAGGATACAGAGTAAAGAGTTGATGATGGACATTAGTGGAGTGAGTGTTAAAGCAGAGCTGACTGAAGTGAATGTGACGTGATTTCAGTCTCAAGCTGAGCACACAGAGCGTCAGATTAAAGAGGAGTTTGAGAAGATTCATCAGTTTCTCAGAGATGAAGAAGAAGCTACAATCACTGCACTGAGAGAGGAAGAGGAGCAGAAGCAGCAGATGATGAAGGAGAAGCTGGAGGAGATGAACAGACACATCTCAGCTCTTTCTCACACAATCAAAGACACGGAGGAGAGGATGAAAGCCAGCGACGTCTGCTTTCTGAAGGTGACGACTGAATTCAGCTTCATTGTTTCTGCACAAAACAACTTACCAATTACCTAGAGATAATGATTAACAATGAGAAAATGAACTGTTATGATTAAGTAAAGTCTTATAAGTTATTAAAATGTTTTTCAAACTCTGTATTTTCCAGGAGTTTAGAATCACGATGGAAAGGTAAGTTGAGCTGCTGGTGTTTCTTCTCTCAGTGGATCTGAACTCAAATCCTCTGCAGTTCTGATCCTGAATGTTCTTCCAGAGTCCAGATCTCCCAGCCAGATCCACAGATGAGTTCAGGAGCTTTGATTCATGTGCCACATTACTTGAGTAACCTGCGGTTCAGAGTCTGGAAGAAGATGCAGGAGACTCTCAAACACAGTGAGCCTAATAAATCTGACATCAGTACAAAATATGAAATAGTTAAGAAACAAAGACAGACAGACCAACATTTGATAAAAATACATCTAAAAATCACTTTAAGTACTATGAAGTTGAAGTGAATCTGAACTGTATTTCATCAGATCATACAGCAAACTCATAATGACTACAAAACACAGTCTGTTCCTCATGGTGTATGTTTATGTATTAGGTTAATTTTTCTAATATACATCATATTTTATCCTCTAATCTGATTTGATTCTCTTTGCAGCTCCATTGACTCTAGATCCAAACACAGCAGCTCGTTGGCTCACACTCTCTGCTGATCTGACCAGTGTGTCGTTCAGTGATGTACGTCAAAATCTTCCTGATAATCCAGAGAGGTTTGATGAGTATGCATGTGTTCTGGGTTCTGAGGGATTTAACTCAGGAGCACACTGCTGGGATGTGGAGGTTGGAGACAATACATACTGGATTGTTGGAATAACCACAGCATCAAACCAAAGGAAGGGAGAGGTTTTCTTTAAGACTAATGTCTGGTATGTGCGGTACAAGAACAGCAAATACTACTCAAAATCCCCAGATCAACCCCCGACTCTCTTGACAGTTAAAGAGAAGCTGCAGCGTGTGAGAGTTCAGCTGGACTGTGACAGAGGAAAGGTGTCGTTCTCTGATCCTCTAACTACCATCTGTCTGTGTTCATTCACAACAACCTTCACAGAGACGGTCTTTCCATTCTTAGATAATCGCTGCACAGCTTCCCCTCTGAGGATCTTACCAGTTAAACTGATTGTAACAACAGAAAATCACAATTAAATCTCATTCTGCTTTTAGATCAGTTAAAGTACAAGAATTTGTTGTTTTCATTGTTTTGCATTTTATGGATCAATAACACTGTAATCAAAGGAAAAGGGTCTCGTTCATAAATAAAAAATCTACTCAAACTGTTGTTCAAGCTACTCTAAAACATTTTTTTTACATTTCTTATGGATATTCTGTATTAGGGGAACTAATGGATATTAAACAATACATATCTGAATATATGAAATTATGTTTTTAAAGTTTTTAAGGTAAAAAAAACCCAAACAGAAGAAGCAACAGATTTTTTTTATTGTATTATCGAAAAAGAAAAAAATGTAGGACAGGTCTTGGTTCTATTCATCTGTTACTAACTGGATTTTGATTGATTTTTGTATTTGATAAAGATTACTATATAGATTGTGTTGTATATTTTGTAATGTTGTAAGTGTTGTGTTTTGTAGGTCTAGACATTTTAAAGATGCTTCACTATTGTGTAAGGCCCATCCACAAACAATTATGAATATAAAATAAGTTATTGATTAATCTTCATGCTTAAAAAATGGTACAATTAAATTTCATATACACGCTAAGAATAGTTTGAATATCAACTAAGTCAAGTAACTAGCTTATTTCATATTTTAGCTTGTCATCAATTTGACAAATGTTTTAATTTGTCACTTCTGACATGCCTGATCAGAAATTTGAATATGAATATACAGGTCCAAGATCCCAATCAAATGGGATCACAATCACCATTATGGTGACTTCAAAACAATTACAGTAGTAAACAAGTACATTTCTGACAGTGGCACTGTTAAAGATGTTAGCATCATTCTGCTGTTCATTCAGTCATTTGTAATAAAATGACCCAGCATGCATTGATTTCACAGTACATTTCTGACTACAATTTTTAAAACAATCTTTACAGTTCCATTCCATGACAGTTGAACATAAAATAAATAAAATAGCAACTTAAAGTTGCTATTGGTGGTCAGTTTGTGTCAATCTACATTTTTGACATTTGTTTTCCACTTTTGATGTAATTTCAAGTGAGAAATCGATATTGTAGCAATTAAGCATTTGCTTAGTTATCACCAAAGGTCTGTTTTGTTGTAGATCATTAAACCTTTATGCTGTCTTTATGCAGTTTATCCGAAATCATGTGAGGTGCTTTTGTGTGCAAACGTTGCTTGCAAAATCATTGCCTTATAGAGCAGCTAGCTTTCAGACACAGCCAGTATTTCCTGGAGGCCTACACATCGTTGAACTTTTACTAATCAACCTCCTGTAGATCTAAACATTCCCTGTATTCATCTATGGTCACCATGTTTTTGTCCAGTAAGACATGTTCCTGGATCAACATTACTGTCCAAAAATATAGACTTAACCCCGTCCCTACCCCTACCCATAATTTATTTCTAAAATCAGAGGGAAATGTAGAAATTGTGCATCAGTGTGCTCTGGGTACCAAAAATATCAAAACCTAGCATTGGTGGAAGGATGAGTGCAGGTCAGCGCAGGGAACTGATTCCCATAATGCATACCTTTTTGGAATTCATTATAATCAGATTTAATAGAAACAGGTCTGGAGTTAACCTAGTAAATACTGTCTCATCAATAAAGTTAAAGAAGTTACTTATAAAGTCATTCATTTGATCGCAAATTCACAAATTTGGCAGGAAGACTACATACGTCTTTTGTAACTTTAAGAATCCATAAAACACTTATTTTATGAATGTGTATCTACCCAAATGTTTTGGACTGATATTGATTTAAATTTACAACATGGTAAAGATATAGTTTTGATAAGAGTTTGGAGCAAAATTTGGTAATTGTTTTATAATTATATATGGGAAATACCATATACACAAACAAAAATGGACTAATAATAAACCTAACATTAATTTTTTTTTAAATTGAACTCAAGCATTACATCGAAGCCTTAAAAGATCTAAGAAATAAAAAAGCAAAAAGGGTGTATAGAATTTTTGGATCCTTTTCTATTGGAAATGTCTTGTTATTCCCTACATTCATTCATTCTCTTTCTTTCTTTCCTTTGATGCTATTATGAATGTAATTGATAATAGATGAATATACTCTGATCCTCTATATATGTATTTTATTTTACTGTTCTTGTTATGCAATACAAAAAAAAATTATAATATGTGCACAGTTGCTCACTCTTCTGTGTAAAATATATTTTTGTAATCTGCAGTGAATAATGCATCAAACACAGACAAACATGGCTTTTTTCAATATTGAAAGGCTTTGGTCTTTACTGATCATCAAGTACAGCTGTGAGGCTTGACATTGTGGTGGTTTCCCTTCTCTATGAAGAATCCCTCTCAGAGCCTTGTGGGGTTTTGATGCCAGAAAATAGACTTTATTAAACGAGAATAAAGCCGAGAAGTTTTCTGCAGAAAAGTCCTGCTAAACGTTCTCTGAGTTTCTCTTTATATAGTTTTTCTTCTAGGCGTGTTCAGAACATTTCATACCTGTGCATTTTTCCTTTTTTGGCAATATTCCTTATACATATGTTCTTTCCCTAGAGAGAAGGGGCTCCTAGACGTGTTTAAGGAAAGAAGCCTTCTTTGTATTTCCACATATGTTTTCCATCATAAGGGTCTGAACACGCCATCCATGCGAGCCTTTAACACACAGGCATATGCTTATATTGGAAATATAACTTAATACACAAGTGGTTAAATTCACATTAATTATACTTGATTATTTCATATTCTGACTAATAAAAATCTTCTACATATTCCCCCTTTGAGACTTATTAAGTCTCACATTTGCTTATGTTCACCCAGAATGCTACATCATAATTCAGCCTCATCAGTTAACATTACCTAGCAGCTAAATAAGTCACACAGTCTTATTACCAATGACTAGATTATGCAGCAGCATTCTGGTGTAGCAACAGGACCAAACCTCTCCCCCCACACTTGACTAGGAAGGAGTAAAAGATCCCATCTCCGTAACCCCTTATCTAATATAAAACAATGTTAAAAGCATAAGCATGTAATTGGTTCAGCACTTGCCTATGGGTGTCATAGTTATGTATAAAAGACAATAGAATTAAACATCAAAACATAAAAGTTGTAACAGCACAAAAAATAACATAGTTGATCTTCAGCCCAGACACTTTGCGCATCGTAGAGGGCCACCCTTGGGCAGAGGTTAGGCTAGCACTTACACCCAGGGTATGGTTCATCTTTACACCTCTTCTATGTCCTCATTGGAGTAACTGGAACTATCATCCAAATTTTGCTCATTTAAGTTTAGTTTGTTTAGTCATCCGTCATAATATTCATCTAGCTTCTTTTCTGTAATCATTTGACTATATTTGGGACTTTTATCACTTCCATTTGCTTAACAGTAGCATTAACGATTAATGTTCGTAATATGGGTAATATACACAACAAAATAATAATCCTCCTATGTATATGGCAACTTCTAAAAACATTCCCAGTTTAGCAAACCATGCTCCCATCAATCTTCCATCTTCACCAGGGTTACTCTTTGCGAGTCGTTGCAATGGTCTTTCCCTCGTTGGCAAGGGAGGGTCGTTACTAGCACGCCCTTCATCCCTCACTTCTTGCTGTGTGGGATTGTTGAAGCTGGTTGTCGTATTTTAAGGTCAGAGATGTGGACCCAGGTATCACTTTCCAACCATTTTGCTGATCAATGCAAGATTCTCCCTCCAGGCCATTACTGTACTCACTGGTTCTTAATGTTGGAGCAAACCATTCCCTGGTCTTGATAGAACTGCTGTAACCTGTAAATAGAAACCTTCACACTTTTTGTTAGTGATTTAACTTTCAGAAAGACAATATTTTACCCTTTTGAGACAGAATCAGCTCCATCATGATGTGCTGAAAAGTGAAAGTGGAAAGAAAGTTAGTTCTGGGGTGGACAGAGCAAGCTTGCTTGCTTTGCCTTCCCATGTTATGCGCTGCGCAAGTGTGGCACTGTTTTCCTTTCTGCTACAACAATAACCTAGGTATTGACCAGGAAACTTAGCCATATTCATCCATGGTCATTATTTTACTGGGCATTTTTTGCCCTGTGGGCCCATATATTAGAATTTGCATACAGCTGTTTTGGCAAAATAATTGATTTGCCTCAGTGTCTCGTCAGACACCTTCTTTCACTCCACGACACCATTATTCATACTTTTTTCACACTCTTTTACACTCCCCTTTTGGTCAAAAACATTTTGTTTTGAGAGTTCAGCTGATTGTCAAATGAATGGTTTTAGATTGCCACAGATTTCGAATATGATAACATGACTTTTCTTGTTAGACTTTACTGAGTATAGACCTGGCAGCATCCTACACAGTGTCTAAATGTTACATGCAACTGGACAACGTCCGTCACCATAAAGATTAATTTAATACCGCAGTATAAACTTCTTTTTGTTTGTCCTCTAACAAAATCTAATAGATTAATTGGTTTAGTATAATTGTTTTAGGCATTGTGCAATTGATAGAATCAATTGTAATTTTTAAAATGTCCCTTGTTTGTGTAAGTTAAATTTTAGTCATATATTTTTATTATTGGTCATGAGCTACTTTGAGAAGAGGATTGGATATCTCATAATTTAGGATCCATTGCCAATTTTCTATCTTGTCACTCTCAGCGATGACAGCATTTGTGATTTCATGATTTTGGACCATTGGAGTTAAATTTATTTACTATTATTATTTTATTCAAACTAGCCCTTGTCCATAATTATTAAACAAAATGGAGTGACCAATATTTTTATTTTATCTGCCATATATTTTCAATTAGACATCTTGTTTACTCTTTTTTTTTTTTGTCATTCTTTCCCTCAAAGAGTTCAGCATTGTTGTCAATAATTCAGTTGTGCATTTTCCCCTAGTTGGTTAATAAAATTAACCCTCACTATGCCAAATCCATCTGATTGGTGAGTCAAGCACCGACGTCTGTCTGTCTATCATAAGACCTTCTAAATTTGCCTTTTAGAATTTGATTGAATAAATGTGTCGAATGTTTAATCCCTTGTTGGATTCTGGTATAAGTATAATGTTTACCAGCATATGTAAATGCAAATAAATATCTACTCTCTTCTGCTTGTGGAACACTGAAGTAGGCCAAACAGAGATCAATTGATCAATTACTGTAAAGTATTTTGCATCAGGAGGGACATTCGTCAGTAACGTGTGCGGGTTTGGTACCTCAGCTGGCATATCTTCTACGATTTCATTGATTGTTCGTACGTCATGCACAAGACGCCACCTGTTGTTGTCTGCTTTAATCACAGGCATAATTGGAGTGTTACAATAACTAGTTGTTTCTATTAATACTTCTGCCTTCACTAACCCTACAATAGTGTTTTTTATACCTGCTTCAGCATCAGGACGCAAAGGGTATTGCAATTTTCTGGGCAGACGTGCATCTGGCTTAAGTTGTACTCTCAGTGGGTTTGCTGATTTTATTAATCCTATATCTGAGTCATGTTGAGACCATAGTTCAGTTGGTACCTGCTGCTCTACTTCCTTAAATAGTTCAGTGTCAGGAGTGTCTATTTATTCGGATGTGGCAGTCATCTGCATCAGTTTCTTTTGACTAATAACCACTACCTGAGGAATTCCCATCAAACTAGTTGCACAAAAGTTTGATGTGATTTTTGTCAGCTGAGTGAAATATTAACGGCTGTTCTGTTGGTTCCCATGTGCTTTGTTCTGCTTATTTCATCATTGGTCCTAAATCTTTTGCTTCCCAATTATTTCCTACATATACTGCAATATGTGGGACAGAATCAGTTACATTGAACCATTTTTTCACAAATTCACAATCTGGCATATTTATAGCTGCTCCCTGTTTACCTATTATTATGTACTGTGAGACTATTTCAATTTGTTGTCCTATTGTTTCTTCCTGCCATTTTTGTTCTACTTTTTCATCTCTTTCGGGATCAAACATCACTGTGCAATGAAATTCTGATTTTGGTATCTGTGCTTCTGGTAACTGAGCTTCAATAAACTTTCCCCATTTATTGACTGTTTGCCTCACATCTTGTTCTATTTGTCCTATCCAATAAACATTTGCTTTTGGCTCTACAACCATCATCTGAGTTTCTACTTCAATTGTGTCTATATAGACTCCTTCTGGAGAACACCAAATTTGTAGCCCCAATTTACATAATGCATCTCTCCCTTACAAATTAACAGGAGTCTGATTTGACACGAGAATGGGCATTGCTATGCTTTTATTTTTGGTTTGTAGACACACTGGAGTTGTCATTGGAATTAGCTTTATTTTTTCCTGAGAATCCTAGTGTCTTTGCGAATTTTCCAGACAAGGGGAGATGTGAGGCATAATTTGTATTTACACACGTATAAACAGCTCCTGTGTCCAACATAACTGGTGTGTCTTTTCCCTCTATCTTAATTTGCAGAATAGGCTCTTGATCAGCTTTAGTTGTTAAATTAGAAGCTGACTTTCCCCTGTAGGATTCTCTGGGCACCCCTAATAGCCTTGATTTGGACCTCCCCAAGGGTTTACTGGGCCCTGTAATAGACCACGGGTGTGCTGTTGCCAACTCTCCCCCCTTCCACCCCGAGGTGACTGTTGCCATGGATTGGTAGGACAATCAATTCTGTTATGTCCGAATTGTTCACATCCCCAGCACACTCCTGGAGGACCAGTATACAGCTTGCCTCTTCCTCTCTGTCCTCTTTGTACTGGTTTTCTTTTCCATCCCATTGTCTCTGGTTGTTGAATATAGACATTAATGATGGGTAGAGGAATGTGGTGTGTATTTGGAGGGACCATTGCAGGTGGGCTCGTCTGAATAGCTGCTTGAGGAGTATTTATTAGAGACATCAATGACATTTGTTCTGATTAATCTGTTTTTTTTTATTGGAGCTTTAAATTTTTGTTTTTTTCTCGTTCTTTTTTGTCAGTTCTTCTATTTGTAACTGAGTTAATTTTCTCTGTAGCTCTTTCTCTTGGGTCTTGAGCCTCTGTTTATTTTTTCTATGCTGCATGGGTCACATGGTCACAGAACTTTATGTGGCTGGATTTTCTGCTTCCCCCAGCTGTTCTCCCTTTAATGATTTAGGGTCTAGTCTGATCGGGTACTCTGCTTGCAATGCTTGCCACACTGCTGGACGGAATGCATCAAAAACAGTTCCATCCATGTAGTGTGAGTCCACAGCTCTGTTTAGATTGGATGCTTGAAGAATTTCTTCCATCTTTGCTCCTCTCAAAATCTTTTCTAGAAGTGCTTTAATGTCCCCCACAGCTAAAAGTTTTCCCATATTTTCTTCTTCAAACACCTTTCCAGCCCCCTCACGAATATCTGGGAGGCGAGTGACCAGCCCCTTGAGGTCCTGTGAGGCCCAGGGGACATACTGTCCCTGTGCACCCTTTATTAAAATTGGGAGTGGTGCAGCCAGTGGTCTTAGGGTCCCTTTTTCTCTGCCCTGTTCCCCTTTAGTATCAAATGATTTTTCACTTTCATTTACATCCTCACTACTGTCAAACAACTTATTATTTTTCACTTTCATTCACATCCTCACTACTGTCAAATAACTTATTTCTCCCTCTGTCTAATTTATTTGCCTCTTGTATTTTTTTTTCTTTTCTTTAATTTTCTTCTCTATGTCATCTTCCATAACTACTACTTGTGCTTCAATTTCCCTATCTTTTCTACTCATCTCTTCTAACACTTCTTCATATTCCGTTTTGTCTTCCTGGTTTGTTTTCATCATTTCTAATGCTATGCGTGCCTGTCTATTACAATCTATCAGCAAATATCCTTCACTTTCTTTTCTCAGTCACCTCTTTGGTTTCATATCTGGTTCCTTTTTTTTCTTCCAACTCTACATGTCCTTCCATCTGCATTTCTCCCAACACGTCTACCGTTCCCTTTGTAACTGATACTCTGGGGGCAGATATGGGGGTGGTTTAGAAAACAACTTTTCCTTTTTCTTTGTTTCTTTGTCTGCCTCCTTAAGCATTCTCCTTGCCTGTTTTATACTTTTTAATGCACCATTCCCTTCCTTTTTAAACATGGCTAACACTTTGTTCTCTTTTTCCCTTTTTGCTTCTCTCTTTTCTCTTTTTTTACTGATACTTTTAGTTTTATATTTTTTTAACAGTTTCCATTTCCTCACACAGTGCTACATCAAATGTCCCTTCTTTTGGCCATTTTGTCATCATATTCTTAGTTCTCTTCTGCCATTTGTTTGAGACCTTAGTTATCAATTCTTTACACAATGGATATTTTAATCCTAATAATTCCACCGGAGTGGCTGCCATACTTTTTCCTATAATCTTACAATCTGACTCTATATATATATCTTTATAGCCAATCAACGTACTATTTTTCCCACTTAATTTAACTATTTTATCCAATATTCTCCTCTTTATTTTGTGACCTGCATCTTTAAACTTAGTTTTTTATTCTCTCTGATGCATGTACACTTTCTGTATGAGTTAATAGTTTCAATTCTATTTTATAATCACTCAATATCCAAAACTACTAAAAAGAATATTTACATTTATTCTTACTTCAATTCTTTTGTCCACCCTTATAGGTTGATTTTATTTTATTTTTGTTGTTTTTATACTTTTTTTTACTTAATGCCTAGATTTCACTTCTGCTGCTTTGATCTCAGAAATGTTCTCCTTTTTTATCACACAGAGCTCTAAAATGTATAAACATATAGTCTAGATCTTTAAAAAAAAAATACACTCAGCTTCTACGTTTGAGAGCTCTTGAAATACAAGCGGACAGGGATATTCACCTGCGTAAGTTTGACCTTGAGGCTCAAGCCTTACAGTATAAGCCAGTTCCACTCCCTCGATCTAGACCTCCTTCCAGTCTTCCTGATGTGTCGCATTCTGAATTTGATGTAGGTAAATATGTAAGACTAGTACCTCCTTTTCGTGAAGCGGAGCTTGACTCTTATTTTGTCGCCTTTGAACGAGTAGCTACAAAACTGAATTGGCCAAACGACATGTGGGCACTTTTGTTACAATGCAACCTTATTGGCAAAGCTCAAGAAGTATGCTCTGCTTTGTCAATAGAGGAGTCAGTGGATTATGATATTGTGAAGGCTGCAGTTTTAAGAGCCTATGAATTGGTACCAGAGGCATACGTCAGAGATTCAGATCTTGTTCAAAGTCAGCCAGGCAAACATTTGTAGAATTTGCAAGAGATAAAAGAATGCTCTTTGAGAAGTGGTGTTTTCAAGCTTCAAGAACTTGTGTTGTTGGAGGACTTCAAGAGCTGTGTGCCAGAAAGTCTTGTTGTTCATTTAAATGAGAAAAGGATTTCCAAGCTTTCTGAAGCGGCCATTTTGGCTGACAAATTTATTCTCACCCACAGAACAGTGTTTCCATCTGTACGTTCTGTTAGCAGTTCGCTTGTAAGCGAGAGAACCATTAGGAAAGTGCAACGACTTAATGCTTAAGGTGTAGCGTTTGTTCAGTCTCTCTCTGTTCCTGATCGTCTGCAGTCTAGCAAAACCTCGTTTGATTGGATTTGATTGGATTGGATTGGATTGGATTGGATTCAATTTATTGTCATTGCACATGTAGGTACAAGGCAACGAAATGCAATAAAGAAGAAGAATACAGCACAACATGAGGAAAGAGAGGAGAAAAAAATTGTCCTCACACTACGCTCCTGAACGAGAGTGCAGTGTGGGAACAGACAAAAACCTCAGCATAGAGCACAGTCAACACAGGAACATAACTTGCATAGAAAATCCAGTTCAGACGAAACAGCCATCCGGCCTGCAGCCATTACAGCGCGAACACAGACCCGTTATCAACTGACGGGATGAAGCGACGAAGGTGTGGGATGGGGGTAGGGAGGTGTATGAGTGTGTGTATGTGTAAGTTTGTGTGAGTTCGTATGCCTTGAAATCCGTTGCGCCAGTACTCCAAACCAGTTGTCTCAGTTCGCAGGTTGTGGTGCGACATAGCAATTGCCATGAAAACGACCTTGGCCAGAGCCCAAGCGCCCGACAATAACAAGGTGTTTGATGGGGGAGGGAAGAAAGAGCATCTCCCTGCAGTATTCACAGGAGAGTTGATACCAGAAGGGTTTCAGTGGTTTCAGTGGTTTCAGTTGACTCTGTTTCAGAGCCGACCGCTCTGCCAACAGCCTCAATCATGACGGGCAGCCTTGAGAGGTTTTGGATAGCCAATCCCGTCTCCTTAATTTTCCGATAGTTTAGGGCAACACCTAATCCAAACAGCAGAAACCCAGTTATCATGATTCCGAATAAGAAGATGTCTTCAATGTCCTCCACGGAGAGAGCCACCAGACACACGACCCGCCATCTCTCCCATGCGTCCATCGTGTAGCCAGCAGCAAACGTCCCAGCAGGACATTCCGGTTCTCCAGATCCCGATCTTCTAGTCGAGAAGATGGTGTCAATTGCGTTAAGAGACCAGTTGATCAGATCCATAATTTCGGTTTTGTAAAATAGTGCAGCGAGAGTCTCTTAAGAAGGACAAGACAATATGAGAGAGCAAGCAGGGAAGTTCAGGATATGGAGGGTAGAAAAATGCGACCTCCTTCGAACAGAGCCAAACGAGAATGACTCCATTCATTATGGAAAGTGCTGTGGCCCTTTCAAATGACTCTGACTTTAAACCTGTAAATTGTAATGCTGAGAGACACTGGGTCTGCACAGTCACTAATTCTGGAGAGTGTGTTTCCTTTTTCGTCTCAGTCATACACCGGTACAGAAGTCTTAATTTGTGGTGTGGAATTAGGCTGCGTGCCCGTACCTCTACATACTATGTACATAACATCCAATCTCATTTCAGGCCCTGTCAAAATTGGTGTACGTTCACATTTGCCTGTTGAAGGTGTGAGCATGATTTTGGGAAATGACCTGGTGGCTGAAAAGGTTTTCCCATGTCCAATTGTGTCCGCTGAGCCTGATGTTGGGGCCCAAACGGATGTCTCTAAAATGTTTCCCTTTGTTTTCCCGGCGTGTGCTGTAACTGACACGAATGTGATCAAATGTATTGATGCTGCTGTAGACAGGTCACAAGTCTCAAAACGTAGGGTAGGTTACTTTTGGGAGGGTGATGTACTCATGTGTTGGTGGAACCCACGGTTTGCTGATGATGATAGTCACATGGTTTATCAGATTGTTCTGCCTTCTGGTTACCATGCTCAAGTTCTACACTTGGCCCATGAGCATGTATGTTCTGGTCATCTCGGGGTGACTAAAACCTATCAGCGCCTTATTAAACACTTCTTCTGGCCTGGTGTAAAATCTGCAGTGTCAAAATATGTTAAGTCATGTCATGCTTGTCAGTTGGCTGGAAAGCCCAACCAGATAATTCCACAGGCTCCCCTTCAGCCCATCCCAGTTATGGGAGAACCATTTGAGAGACTCTTGATTGATTGTGTGGGACCACTACCCAAGTCTAAGGCTGGCTATCAATACATTCTTACTATTATGTGTATGGCTACCCGTTATCCTGAGGCCATTCCGTTGCGTTCCATCAAGTCTAAAGCAGTAGTAAAAGAGCTCATCAAGTTCTGTTCCATTTTTGGGTTACCTAAAGTCATTCAGACAGACTAGGAATCAAATTTTACATCTCATATTTTTGAACAGATCGTACAAGAGTTAAGAGTGGAACATCGGTTATCAAGCGCATATCACCCAGAATCGCAGGGGGCCCTTGAGTGATTTCATAAAACCCTGAAGTCAATGATGCGTGCCTACTGTACAGAGAGTGGTAAGGACTGGGCAGAGGGATTATCTTTGTTATTGTTTGTTGTGAGAGGAACTAAACAGGAATCCCTAGGTTTCAGCCCAGCTGAGCTTGTGTTCGGTCACACGGTGCGAGGGCCACTGAAACTACTAAGTGAGCAGTTTCTTACTAAAAACTCTGCACCGGTGTCTACCTTTAAGTATGTGAGTTATTTTCGTGAGAAGCTTCACAAGGCTTGGGAAGTTGCTAAGGCCCATCTTGCTGGAGTTCAGGCTAAGATGACAATCCGTTATGACCAAAAAAGTGTTGTGCGCAGTTTTCAACCAGGTGACTCTGTGCTGGTACTACTCCCTGTTCCTGGATCAGTCATGCAGGCGAAGTTTTCTGGACCATATGTGATTGACAAAAGGCTGAGTGAGACAAACTATGTTATCTGTACCCCTGATCGACGTCGCAAAAGCAGGATATGTCACATAAATATGCTAAAGGCTTATGTATCAAGAGATGAGGCAAAGCCCGCTTTTCCTGTTAACCCAATATCAGTGGATGTTGTACTTAACTGCCCATATAGCCCAGAAGCCGATGGCTTAGTGGACAGAAGTGCTCAAGTCTCTTGTGGTAGATTGTCAAATTCTGCATGCTTATCCAATTTGGAGTTGTACCTCTCCTATTTGCATGATGATCAGCGTAGTAGTATTGTTGAACTGATCAAGAAATACCCGGCACTGTTCCATGATGTTCCTTCTCAAACCATGGTCATAAGTCATGACATAGATGTTGGCGAGTGCCCACCCATTAAGCAGTATCCATACCGTGTAAACCCACACAAACGACAGCTAATGAACAATGAGGTTGCTTACTTGTTGCAACATGGATTTGCTGTGCCCAGCCAAAGTCCATGGAGTTCTCCTTGCCTGCTTGTTCCCAAGTCTGATAACTCCTTGCGATTTTGTACTGACTACCGGAAAGTGAACAATGTGACAAAACCAGACTCCTTTCCTCTTCCTAGAATGGAAGACTGTATAGACAGGGTAGGTTCTTCATGTTATGTCACCAAGTTGGACCTCCTAAAAGGTTACTGGCAGGTACCTTTAACACCCCGTGCCAGCGGGATCTCTGCATTTGTTACTCCTGACAACTTCCTTAATTATACTGTTATGGCCTTCGGGATGCGAAATGCTCCTGCCACATTTCAGTGACTAATGCAGATGGTCTTGTCAGGAATACAGCAATGTGAAGTTTACCTAGATGACATTGTAATCTATTCAATGACATGGGAAGATCCTTTAAGAACCCTGGAAGCAGTGTTAAAGCGTTTGAATGAGGCTTCTTTAACATTAAACCTTGCTAAATGTGAATTTGCAAGGGCGGTTGACACATACCTTGGCAAATTAGTCGGGCAGGGCCAGGTAAGGCTTGTTGAAGCCAAGGTCTCTGCCATCATTGAGTTTCCCTCCCCCACGAACAAACGCGAGTTGCGCCGTTTTCTTGGGATGCCTGGGTACTACCGGGGGTTTTGCAAATATTTTGCCTCAGTAGTGTCCCCTCTCACAGATATTTTGACTTCAGAACGCAGGTTTGTGTGGAACCCTGAGTGTAAATCTGCTTTTCAGGCAGCTAAGGATCTTTTGTGTAATGCTCCAGTCCTGTCTACCCCTAACTTCACTCTCCCCTTCCAGCTACAAGTGGATGCTAGTGCTCAAGGAGCAGGTGCAGTGCTCCTACAGGAGGATAGTTTTGGTATTGAGCACCCAATATGCTATTTTTCTAAGAAGTTCTCAAAATGCCAGAAATACTATAGCACCATCGAGAAAGAGGCCCTTGTCTTATTGCTGGCACTGCAGCATTTTGAGGTCTACCAAGGGTCTGGCAGTGGTAGTCCCATTGTAGTTTATACAGATCACAACCCTCTGGTTTTCCTTTTGCGTATGTCAAATTCCAACCAGCGGTTAATGAGGTGGTCCCTCATTGTTCAAGAGTTCAATCTGGACATACGATATAAAAAGGGGACAGCAAATATAGTGGCAGATGCGTTGTCTCGAGTTAATGATAATGGGGACTAAAGCATGAATCAAGTGTAAAAAACAAACAAAGTCATTTTTATTTACAAGGTATACCTTGTAATTAAGGGTGGGTGTGTTACGTCCCACATATTTGTTTAATTCCCTGTCTACACAAGATGTATGTGGTCCACTTATTTATTTGGTGCAATGTGGTTGTACTTAGTTTTTTTTTCTGTTTTGCATTGTGTTTTGTACTCCCTCTCTGTTTTTTTCCCCTCTCTGTTGTCCCTCCAGACAGGTATAAGCGTCAGCTGTGCCTAATTAAAACCAAGCTCTGGGGGTGACCTGATTGGTTGATGAGACGGGAGCTGGTGGATAAAGCTGAGGTGGAAAGCCAGGAAGTAGAGAGTCCTTCCTCCTGCCCCATCGTATGATCGTTGAGCCTGTGTGTGTTTGTGGACTGTTGTGAGGGCCTAAAGCTGGGTTTGTGTTACTAAGCAGTTTTTTTGTTAATCAATCTAATCTGACTCTGTTGAACTATATTATCCAAGTTTCTATGTCTGTATTTAATTTTGGAAGCCATAGAGAGGTGGACGCCATTTTCTTTTGCTAATGTGTTTTCTCCTGTTTTTGGTCAGATAGGGAGTGAGGAAAGTTATGTTGTTTATTTGCTTTTTCTTTATTCAGGTAAGATAGTTTGATCCTCCCCCATTTAAAGTTCTGTTGTTTGTTGTTTTGGCCTGGTCCCCTCTTGAAGGTTCTTGCTTCCTCTTTCATGTAGAGTCAATAAAAAGAAGTCAATTGTTATATCTCAAACCCGTGTGGAGATTGCTGGCTGGGACAGGAGTGATGACCTCCACTAAAAGCCTTGTTACATTTCTTTTCCCAGACGGGTAAGAAATGTAACAATTGATACAAATGTTTCCTAATCACATTCACTCCTAGTCCCTTTATTTACACAGGGTTCATTCTTTCATTCTGTGCCCCTTTATTTATAGGGTTCATAGCAGTCATTCATCCCTCTAAAGTTTGGCACTAGCCGCGTCCCTCTCAAGGGAAATCCAGAAGGGGGGCACAGCTTTTACCCACCCAATACGGAATTTATTTATTTTTTATACAACCTCAATCATTCACGCAGACACAAACACAGACACAAACACAGACACAGACAAGACTACACTACGCTCCTCTAGAACGAACTGCGTCTGTACTGCTCACTCTTTTTCTGATGCACCTCCTCAACACAGAAAAAACAGCACCCTGCAGGATTTTTGCCTTATCCTAAGGACTTTGCGTGCTTTCCTCTACTTTATCTGCTTAACGTTTAATGTTATCCTCAAGGACCATTAAACAATAAACACAGACCATTGCATGCAATGTATATCTGCTCAACGTTTACGTCATCCATCAAATGCCCTCTTGACAGTAAACACAGATTTTTGCATACACAATCTGCCCTAATTCACTGCTATCCATCAAAGGCCCTCTTAATAGTAAAACAGATCTGTGCATGCAATTATTTCTTCTGGAATCAAAACCCCTTTCTTTTCTTTTGGTTCTTTAAATTTGAAAGAGCAATTTTTAAGAGGTCTTACCACAAAGGGCCAACTGGCAAACAACACAAACCAATTCATTGGCTCTATCACTCTCTCCTCTCCACCTGTAACTGGTGTGTGGTGAGCACACTGGCGCCGTTGTACTGTGGCTGCCGTCGCATCATCCAAGTGGATGCTGCACACTGGTGGTGGTTGAGGAGTGACCCCCACATGACTGTAAAGCGCTTTGGGTGTATGGCAATACACAATAAATGCGCTATATAAATGCATCATTCATTCATTCATTCAATTATATAAGCATAAACTGCTTACCTGTGGCCACTTAATTTGTGTTGTTCGTCAGCAAGCTTAACGCGGTCTTTCACCCTCTGCTCCTTTCCATCCTGTTCATGACGCCAAATGTGGTGGTTTCCCTTCTCAATGAACAATCCCTCTCAGAGCCTTGTGGGGTTTTGATGCCAGAAAATAGACTTTATTAAATGATAATAAAGCCGAGAAGTTTTCTGCAGAAAAGTCCTGCTAAATGTTCTCTGAGTTTCTCTTTATATAGTTTTTCTTCTAGGCGTGTTCAGAACATTTCATACCTGTGCATTTTTCCTTTTTTGGCAATATTCCTTATACATATGTTTCCCTAGAGAGAAGGGGCTCCTAGACGTGTTTAAGGAAAGAAGCCTTCTTTGTATTTCCACATATGTTTTCCATCATAAGGGTCTGAACATGCCATCCATGTGAGCCTTTAACACACAGGCATATGCTTATATTGGAAATATAACTTAATACACAAGTGGTTAAATTCACATTAATTATACTTGATTAATTCATATTTTGACTAATAAAAATCTTCTACAACATCAGCTCCATAATTAAAACAACGTTTCATTGTGATCGTAGAAAAGCAACAATAAAAGAAGACATGGACGGAAGATTATTCACTTTGAAAAATGCTGTAAATCAAAACATTTCAAGCTATTGATTGTAACATATCTGTTTCTGTTTAGTTTCCTTTCTGCCCTTATTTGGTTTTTCCTGTTTTAGTTCATGACCTAGTTTTGTTAATTAGTTATATTCTTCACCTGTGTTTGATTAATCATCTTGTTTCCTCGTTTGTTCCTCTCCCTTTATAAGTCCTCAGTTCTCCCTCTGTGTTTGTCCGATCTTGAGTTAACTAAGTATGTGGATGCTGATTATTAAAGATTACTGCTACTCTTTTTATTTATACATTCGTCGTGCGCCTTATTCCTCCTCAACCACCGAACCGTCACAGAAGATCGGACCTTTAACTGAAGACGAGATCAACGCTCGTAATGCTAGAGCTGGTTCCCGTCGTTTGCGGGGGTTCTCGCCGCCGTTCGCGGCTCGCCCCTGCCCGTTCTGCGTGGGACGTTGGGCTGCCTGTCGCGGCTTACCCAGGCCACCCGTTTTGGGGAGAACGGGTCGCCATTCGCCGCTCGCCCTACCCCCCGCCCAAGAGAAATTCGCTCCGCCTGAGACGGTGATGAATGTTCCGCCCGCGGCGAAGAGGATTCCGCCGCAAAGGACGATGAACGTTGCGCCGTCCGCGACGAAGAGGATTCCGCCGTACACGGCGATGAATGTTCCGCCCACGGCGAGGAGGATTCCGCCGCAAGGGGCGATGAACGTTGCGCCGTCCGCGCTGGAGAGGATCCCGCCGCCTATAACGGTTCACCCTGAACCACCGAGGAAGGAAAAGCAGGTGCCGGTAGGGATTTTGATAGAGTTTGAGGGCATGTCAGTCCCTCCAGTGCCTGCTCCTCGCCAGTGCCATCCAGTGGCTGCTCCTCGCCAGTGCCATCCAGTACCTGCTCCTCGCAAGCGCCCTCCAGTGCCAGCCCCTCGCCAGTGCCTTCCTGTGCCTGCTCCTCGTCTGAGCCCACCAATTCCGGCACCTCGCAAGTGCCCTCCTGAGTTCCCGCTGGTCCCGTCCAGCCCACCTGAGTTCCCGCTGGTCCCGTCCAGCCCACCTGAGTTCCCGCTGGTCCCGTCCAGCCCACCTGAGTTCCCGCTGGTCCCGTCCAGCCCACCTGAGTTCCCGCTGGTCCCGTCCAGCCCACCTGAGTTCCCGCTGGTCCCGTCCAGCCCACCTGAGTTCCCGCTGGTCCCGTCCAGCCCACCTGAGTTCCCGCTGGTCCCGTCCAGCCCTCCTGAGTTCCCGCTGGTCCCGTCCAGCCCACCTGTGTTCCCGCTGGTCCCGTCCAGCTCTGCGCCTCCCGTGCGCCCTCAAGTGTCTGCGCTGCAAGAGCGCCCTCAAGTGTCTGCGCTGCAAGAGCGCCCTCAAGTGTCTGCGCTGCAAGAGCGCCCTCAAGTGTCTGCGCTGCAAGAGCGCCCTCAAGTGTCTGCGCTGCAAGAGCGCCCTCAAGTGTCTGCGCTGCAAGAGCGCCCTCAAGTGTCTGCGCTGCAAAAGCGCCCTCAAGTGTCTGCGCTGCAAGAACGCCCTCCTGCGTCTCCGCTGGTCCCGTCCAGCTCTCCTTCGTCTCCGCTGGTTCTATCCAGCTTCGCGCTTCCAGAGCGCCCCCAAGTGCCCGCTCCTCCAGACCGCCCCCAAGAGTCCGCGCCTCCAGAGCGCCCCCAAGCGTCCGCTCCTCCAGAGCGCCCCCAAGCGTCCGCTCCTCCAGAGCGCCCCCAAGAGTCCGCTCCTCCAGAGCGCCCCCAGGAGTCCGCTCCTCCAATGTGGCCCCCAGAGGGGAACTTTCCCAAAGAAATTTTGGGGGGGGGGCCATATAGTCTCAGTCTGTGTGGCCAGGCCAAGGGCCAAGGCCACGGAGCACCCCGATCCGCCAAGGCCGCCCAAGGACCTCGATCCGCCAAGGCCGCCCAAGGACCCCGATCCGCCAAGGCCGCCCAAGGACCCCGATCCGCCAAGGCCGCCCGAGGCTCCAGATCCGCCATGGCCTCCCGAATCTCCAGTCCTGCCATGGCCTCCCAAGGCTCCGGATCCACCCTGGTCTCCCGAATCTCCAGTCCTGCCATGGCATCCCAAGGCTCCTGATCCGTCCTGGAGGCTTCCCTGTCATATCCTGGTCCTGCTCCAGCCTCCAGGACGCCCGCCCTCCCTCCCCGATGTTACTGTTACGGTGCGGGACGCACCTTCCGGGAGGGGGAGATACTGTAACATATCTGTTTCTGTTTAGTTTCCTTTCTGCCCTTATTTGGTTTTTCCTGTTTTAGTTCATGACCTAGTTTTGTTAATTAGTTATATTCTTCACCTGTGTTTGATTAATCATCTTGTTTCCTCGTTTGTTCCTCTCCCTTTATAAGTCCTCAGTTCTCCCTCTGTGTTTGTCCGATCTTGAGTTAACTAAGTATGTGGATGCTGATTATTAAAGATTACTGCTACTCTTTTTATTTATACATTCGTCGTGCGCCTTATTCCTCCTCAACCACCGAACCGTTACATTGATTAACAAGCTGAAAATTATTATTCATTTTAAAACGGATTTTAATTTTATGTTGGGAGGTCATTGTGAGAAAACATTCTAAATGTACTTTATTTCATTTAAACTCTGCATATTCTTGTGATTAGTTAAGAAACAAAGACAGACAGACCAACATTTGATAAAAATAGATTAGATTAGATTAGATTAGATTAGATTAGATTAGATTAGATTAGATTAGATTCAACTTTATTGTCATTTATGCAGAGTACAAGTACAGAGCTAATGAAATGCAGTTAGCATCTAACCAGAAGTGCAAGAATATAGTGTTTTATATACATATAAGTGCAGAGTAAGTGAAGATATGATTTACAGAATATACAGTGGAATTGCTATATACAGTATTAAGCAGAGTATATACAGAATATAAATAGGAATGCAATGAAGGGATTGTATGTACATTATGAACAGAGCAATGTAGATTATATAGATTACAGATTATATATACACATTATGAACAGCAGAAACGTGAGAACAGTGGTAATAAATAAATACAGCTGGATGAGTGTGCAAAGTATTGATAGAACAATGTATTCTATGCAAAATAGCAGTAGTGCAATATTTTATAGAAATAGTTTACTGTGCTTGTACAGTAACAACTTTAGACAGTTTATAGTGTAATAACTTTGACAATGTGCAGTCTGTGCAAAAATATAAAAATACATCTAAAAATAACTTTAAGTACTATGAAGTTGAAGTGAATCTGAACTGTATTTCATCAGATCATACAGCAAACTCATAATGACTACAAAACAGTCTATTCCTCGTGGTGTATGTTTATGTATTAGGTTTACTTTTCTAATATACATCATATTTTATCCTCTAATCTGATTTTATTATCTTTGCAGCTCCATTGACTCTAGATCCAAACACAGCACATCCTTGCCTCACACTCTCTGCTGATCTGACCAGTGTATCATACAGTGATGTAGGTCAAAATCTTCCTGATAATCCAGAGAGGTTTGATGAGTATGCATGTGTTCTGGGTTCTGAGGGCTTTAACTCAGGAGCACACTGCTGGGATGTGGAGGTTGGAGACAATACATACTGGAGTGCTGGAATAACCACAGCATCAAACCAAAGGAAGGGAGAGGTTTTCTTTAAAACTAATGTCTGGCGTGTGCGGTACAAGAACAGCAAATACTACTCAAAATCCCCAGATCAAGCCTTCACTCGCTTCACAGTTAAAGAGAAGATGCAGTGTGTGAGAGTTCAGCTGGACTGTGACAGAGGAAAGGTATCGTTCTCTGATCCTCTAACTAACATCTGTCTGTGTTCATTCACAACAACCTTCACAGAGACGGTCTTTCCATTCTTATATAATCACTGCACAGCTCCCCCTCTGAGGATCTTACCAGTTAAACTGATTGTAACAACAGAAAATCACAGTTAAATCTCATTCTGCTTTTAGATCAGTTAAAGTACAAGAATTTGTTGTTTTCATTGTTTTGCATTTTATGGATCAATAACACTGTAATCAAAGGAAAAGGGTCTCATTCATAAATAAAAAATCTACTCAAACTGTTGTTCAAGCTACTCTAAAACATTATTTTACATTTCTTATGGATATTCTGTATTAGGGGAACTAATGGATATTAAACAATACATATCTGAATATATGAAATTATATTTTTAAAGTTTTTAAGGTAAAAAAAACACAAACAGAAGAAGCAACAGATTTTTTTTATTGTATTATCGAAAAAGAAAAAAATGTAGGACAGGTCTTGGTGCTATTCATCCGTTACTAACTGGATTTTGATTGAATTTTGTATTTGATAAAGATTACTATAAAGATTGTGTTGTATATTTTGTAATGTTGTAAGTGTTGTGTTTTGTAGGTCTAGACATTTTAAAGATGCTTCACTATTGTGTAAGGCCCATCAACAAACAATTATGAATATAAAATAAGTTATTGATTAATCTTCATGCTTAAAAAATGGTACAATTAAATTTCATATACACGCTAAGAATAGTTTGAATATCAACTAAGTCAAGTAACTAGCTTATTTCATATTTTAGCTTGTCATCATTTTGACAAATGTTTTAATTTGTCACTTCTGACATGCCTGATCAGAAATTTGAATATGAATATACAGGTCCAAGATCCCAAACAAATGGGATCACAATCACCATTATGGTGACTTCAAAACAATTACAGTAAACAAGTACATTTCTGACAGTGGCACTGTTAAAGATGTTAGCATCATTCTGCTGTTCATTCACAGTCATTTGTAATAAAATGACCCAGCATGCATTGATTTCACAGTACATTTCTGACTACAATTTTTAAAACAATCTTTACAGTTCCATTCCATGACAGTTGAACATAAAATAAATAAAATAGCAACTTAAAGTTGCGATTGGTGGTCAGTTTGTGTCAATCTACATTTTTGACATTTGTTTTCCACTTTTGATGTAATTTCAAGTGAGAAATTGATATTGTAGCAATTAAGCATTTGCTTAGTTATCACCAAAGGTCTGTTTTGTTGTAGATCATTAAACCTTTATGCTGTCTTTATGCAGTTTATCCGAAATCATGTGAGGTACTTTTGTGTGCAAACGTTGCTTGCAAAATCATTGCCTTATAGAGCAGCTAGCTTTCAGACACAGCCAGTATTTCCTGGAGGCCTACACATCATTGAACTTTTACTAATCAAACTCCTGTAGATCTAAACATTCCCTGTATTCATCTATGGTCACCATGTTTTTGTCCAGTAAGACATGTTCCTGGATCAACATTACTGTCCAAAAATATAGACTTAACCCCGTCCCTACCCCTACCCATAATTTATTTCTAAAATCAGAGGGAAATGTAGAAATTGTGCATCAGTGTGCTCTGGGTACCAAAAATATCAAAACCTAGCATTGGTGGAAGGATGAGTGCAGGTCAGCGCAGGGAACTGATTCCCATAATGCATACCTTTTTGGAATTCATTATAATCAGATTTAATAGAAACAGGTCTGGAGTTAACCTAGTAAATACTGTCTCATCAATAAAGTTAAAGAAGTTACTTATAAAGTCATTCATTTGATCGCAAATTCACAAATTTGGCAGGAAGACTACATACGTCTTTTGTAACTTTAAGAATCCATAAAACACTTATTTTATGAATGTGTATCTACCCAAATATTTTGGACTGATATTGATTTAAATTTACAACATGGTAAAGATATAGTTTTCTTGTATATAAATAAGAGTTAATTATCTTTCTTTCGTTCCTTTGATGCTATTATGAATGTAATTGATAATAGATGAATATACTGTGATCCTCTATATATGTATTTTATGTTACTGTTCTTGTGCAATACAAAAAATTTAAATTAATATGTGCACAATTGCTCGCTCTTCTGTGTAAAAGATGATATTTTTGTAATCTGCAGTGAATAATGCATCAAACAGTATTGAAAGGCTTTGGTCTTTACTGATCATCAAGGACAAATGTGAGGCTTGACATCAGCTCCATAATTAAAACAATCATAGAAAAGCAACAATAAAAGAAGACATGGACGGAAGATTAATTTTGAAAAATGCTGTAAATCAAAACATTTCAAGCTATTGATTAACAAGCTGAAAATGATCACTCATTTTAAAACGGATTTTAATTTTATGTTGGGAGGTGATTGTGAGAAAACATTCTAAACGTACTTTAATTTAAAGTCTGCATATTCCTGTGATTAATTGCCAAATTATTTCATAATTGCAGCATTAAACCATAATTAGATGGCTGTCATCATGATACACCTGATTATGGAGCATTAGTTAAAATAACTTTATTTTATGTGGACTCGTCTTCAATTAAAAAAAATCAATGTTCATTAAACTAAAAGACTCAACATCAGATGTGTGTGCCATGTACTCAGATATAGTTTCAAAGATAATGTTGCATAGTGTCAAAGATATGGATGTGGATGCATAATAGGGCGCTAAAACATCTTTCATGTTTGATTTTTCACTCAAGCTAAAATATAAATCCATGATACATTTTAAAATGCACTTCGTGTCCCCAGCAAAGTAATTCCATTATTCTTCTCTGTCCCGTGACTGCTAGAGGAGGCTCATGGGTCACTTTAGAGAGAAAGCTCCGATCTCTGATGTGAAGGCAAACGGAGTGAGTTTGTAGCCTGTTCCACTGTAGAATTTATTCTGAAACTCCACCCTGAGACAGAAAGAGAGAGAAGTCAGAAATCTGATGATAAACGTACAGTATGATGAATCCAATAACCATAAAGCCTACTGCATCATGTTTGAGGAGCAAATATTTAAAGCCAATAATCATCCAAACATTGCTGAAAACATGCTGTACGCAATCTAATACATCCCTTCTGTCATCTGATTTATAGCTTATACTTGATCAAGAAAAAAGGCTTTTTAGTACATCAGTAAAAATGTCCACGTTCAGGTCGTGGTACACACATTTATTTCTAAGACATATCAACACAGAGACACAGAGTGATAAGTTATCACTAATAACTAATATTTATCTGCATTTATGCAAGTAGTCTGCTATACTGTTATAAAGATCTCATTGGTTTACAAGATCATCAGAATTTAGTCTTCTTCATTTTTTGTAGACTTTGTCCAAAGTTTAAATAAACTGTTCCACCATTCTGTTTTTTAACCACAGCAAAGAGTTGTGAGGAATAAAAGAACAAGATATTTCAAAGACCTTACACTCTTGTATTACTTCATTTGGGGGATTTTCATCAAATTTGTGTGTATACAGTGGCTCAAAATGCATTTGGACACGAGTCACAATTTAAAAAAAAAGAAAAAAAAAAGTATAAATTTCTTTAAATATCAAAAAATAAATAAATAAAAAAACAGAAGGCATTTATTTTAAATATAGCACAAGCATTCATTGGAATCAATTTAAAATATATTATTTAGCTCTCAAATGAAGACAAAATGTCTTAGACACTTCCTGGTTGTTAAACCTTGTGAAACAAGTTAATTTGTTAATGTGATCAACTACACCTGTGATGTAAAGTTCAGATCTGTTCACGTGCCTCAAGTGTCCAAAAATGTGTTTTGGGGCCACATATGAACGGAATTAATTCATGTCATTTTTTGACAGGCCTAAATGTCCATGTATCTGGATTACAGTTTTAATGTAAACTAATAAACCTAATACGATGTATATGTGTCAGTCATGCATACATAAAACAGATAAGATTTCTGGACTCCAAAAAAAACATGTCAGTTTCTTAAATATTTGCATCCATTTCATTTTATTTTAAAAAATTATATTTTCAGAACGCATTTATTCAAATTGTTTTGAATCAACAAATTAGTTTTTATTAGTGCTATTCCAGAAATACCACCCATTTCTTACCCTTTCCTTTCAAACGCGAGACCCTGGACCACAAAACCAGTCTTAAGTTGTCAACAATACATTGTTTGGGTCAAAATGATCCATTTTTCTTTTATGCCAAAAACCATTAGGATATTAAGTAAAGATCATGTTCCATGAAGATAGTTTGTAAATGTCCTACCGTAAATTTATCAAAACTTAATTCTTGATTAGTAATATGCATTGCTAAGAACTTCATTTGGACAACTTTAAAGGCGATTTTCTCAGTATTTTGATTTTTTTTTTTTTGCACCCTCTGATTCCAGATTTTTTAATAGTTATATCTTGGCCAAATATTGTGCAATCCTAACAAATTGACTGGTTTTATGGTCCAGAGTCACATATGTATGAAATCTGAGCTTACAATAATTTGTTACAATGCTGTAGACCAACTTTTCCCTGACAGAAACTATCATCTTCTACAGGTGCTACTGACTCCTCCCAGGCTAATATGGAGTACCTAAAGAACATTGGAGAGGGAGTGGCGGCCATGTTGAGCCCCCTTGGTACGTTCCCTTCTTGGGTTTATTACTGATACTTTTGGCCTTTCCCAAACATTTGCTTCTACGGTGCTACATACTAGTTAAACATAAGATAAACATACAACAATGCAAGTATAAGAGAAAAAAAAAGAAGAGAGCATCTGACTATACATATACTATAAATACTAAAACTACTAAACCTAGCTGCCTAGACATACACAAACTGAGACTGTACAAGAACTTTACATATATACTGTACATGAAATTGTGCAAAAAGATAATAAAATAAAAATAGTATATATATTTCGTACATTAAATTGTTGTGCAGATTAATGAGAGATTTTGTGGGAAGCAGCGCATAGTGCAAAAAGATTTGTAGTGCAACGCTCAAGTAAACATTATTTTGTAGTGCAATGCTCAAGTAAACATTTTTGTATTGAGTCTTTGTAGCAGGGAGTGTTCATAGAAAGTGTCTAGTGTGCATATAGTGGAATGAGTGCGTTACTACAGGTGGTTTGTACAGCCCACTCACCTGTGTGTAGCACACTCAGAAGTGCATTTAGGAAAAGTTGTCAACAGTATTAATGAGTTGGGTGAGTGGGGGGTCAGAGGGGGACAGGGAGATTGGAGTTAAGAGCTCTCACAGCCTGGGAAAAAAAGCTGTTGAGCAATCTGACAGAGCGAGCTTTGATACTGCACTTTGATACCAGATGGTAGGAGCTGGAAGAGGTTGTGGGAGGAGTGGATGGGGTCTTTCACGATGCTGGAGGCCTTGCTGGAGCATTGTGTAAGGAAAATGTCCAGGATGGAGGGGAGAGGGGCACAGATGATCTTTGCGGCAGTGTTCACTGTCCATTGCAGGGTCTTGCGGTCAGCAGCACTGCAGTTCCCATACCAGACAGTGATACAGGTGGTCAGCACACTCTCAATGGTGCCTCTGTAGAAAGTGGTGAGGATGGGTGGAGGGAGACTTGCCCTTTTCAGCCGGCAGAGAAAGTGGAGGCGCTGTTGTCCCTTCTTGTTGAGTGACGTGACGTTGGTGGTCCAGGTGAGATCTTCTGTGATGTGCACCCCCAGGAATTTAGTGCTGCCGACTCTCTCCACGGTTGAGCCGTCGATGGTCAGTGGGGGATGGTCAACAAAGTTTCTCCTGAAGTCCATCACAACCTCTTTTGTCTTACTCGCATTGAGGGACAGGTTGTTAGCACCACACCATTTCGCCAGCTGTGCCACTTCCTCTCTGTAGAGCGTTTCATCGTTGTTGCTGATGAGGCCTACCACAGGCCTACCACAATATCCAAGCAGTTATATGATGCCTGATAGCTGGGGTGTAGCCATCATTTCAGAAGTGAGGGGGACAGAAATCTTAAAAAAAAAAAAAAAAAAATTTGTGTGCAATTGACAGGTTTTATTTTTTCTCTTACTTTTAATTGACTAAAAAAAATCAAATAAACTGCTGGACAATTACCAATAATTTGAATTATTTATTGCATTTGTAATATTTTTCCTAAATTTACCTAATTGCAGTTTTATGGTTTGTAATGTACTACACTTTTTTTCCATTTTTATCACAGAACAAGGAAGAAAATATATTTTTAGTTTCTGTAAGCCACTGTAATAAATGCTATGTCAGTTAGCACTGCATTATTCAGATACTTTATTCCCTGGAGATGACTTGAAAAACACACATACCATATATTGTCACAATCGTGTGCATGTATCGTCTTTTTTTTTATTCAGCTTAGCTACAGCGATAGCTAGATGCCTTTTGTCCATAATAGGGATTTCCTGCATGCTGTAAGTTATTACTTTTATGAGTCCGTTTTGTCCTTTTGCAGGAGAGCGCCCTCTAGCGTCGAGTATGAATGAAACGCACTGCATGAGAGTGTTTAGCACTCAGTAATGTTCACATCTCATTTTGGATACAAATAAAATGCCAGGTCATGCATAGGCTATGTTTGAATTTAAATCTAGATATATTTACACTAGTCACTGAAGACCTTTACGTGAACACACTTGCCCGAAAAAGTGCGGGGGACGAATTTGTTTTATTAAATATGCCCCTGCCAGATAGTATACAGGATTGTAACATCTTGAGTTTTCAAAGCCAAAAAAGGCAGAAGTTTAGAAGTTCAATATTAAAGGCAGAGAAGCTACATTCGGTTCACGTTCATTCCTTCTATCCTAGGGACAGAAAGACCAAGGCAGTGATGAGGAATGGACTCATCTCAGCTCTAAAGAGGTGGACCCCTCCACAGGAGAGCTGCAGTCCCTCAGGTTGAAGCAGGACGGGACAGATCTTCCAGTCCCGCTAAGTACCGACTCCAGCACAAGCGTCTCCGAGGGTCCCACTGGTCTACGTGAGGCAGCTCTCTACCCACACCTTCCTCAAGGTACAGTGCAGCGTCATTGGGCCAATGGCCAGTAGCCAATTCCAGTCCACTTCATATCAATTCAAGCATCCTAATTTTAATGTCCTCTCCCTCAGATGCAGACCCCAGGCTGGTGGAGTCTGTTTCTCAGATGCTTTCCATGGGCTTCACCGATGAGGGTGGATGGTTGACCAGACTGCTCCACACCAAGAAGTTCGACATCGGAGCTGCCCTGGATACCATCCAGTACTCCAAACCCGGCCCACAGAAGTAGAGGAGCGCAGGAATAAAGAAGACCTGGGCCATCACTAATAATGTTTGAGACTTCTGGCCTATTTTCTATTGGCAAAGTCTTTCCATACTTTTTCAATGACAAATTCTTTACGTAAATGTTATCAACAATATCAATTACTCAGGTGACTGGTACGTAGTTAAGCTCATTATTGGGCTTTTATACAAAATAGATATATTCAGCATTTATGTCATTAATATTACACCTCATGTAATAAAGATTATTTTATTATTATTTTATATGCATATTACATATAAAGGTAGAGGTCTACATTTGTATGATTTTTCTATTTGCATTTACGTAAACAATAAGAAGAGTTTGTAGGCAAAGCAGAAACCTGGGGGTATTTTTATTGTTAGTTTGAATAAACAAGATGGAATCAGGTTAATATTTCTGTAGGTCTTCTAAAATTCCTGTCCTTTCTATCCACAATAAAATACAATAAAAAGAAACAAGTTGTTTGGATTTTTTTTATACGTGCAAGACTGGAGAATGGTTTAACTACCAATGAGAGAATATGGTAACATCATGCAACTTTAATTTGTGAATAGAATAGCTTTTTAAATAGAATGCAACTTCTCAAAATGTGTCGTCAAAGTCTTCATCGGTAAAGAACAGGGAGTTTATAGAAAGGCTTGAACATGGCATCTTAAACAGTGTAGGCTGTTTACAGACAGCGTTTTCAAAACTGTCTGGCTTTGAGCTGTGACTGATGTTTGGACTGGATACATTTCTATCCACACAAATATCACCAACAGACTTCTGCCTCCCTAGAGCACCACTGTCCGTCTTTCCATCTGTTGGATATCTGCACTCTTCAGAATCCACACCCATGTCTGTAAGTGCTTCTGTGAAACAAGCCACTGCTGTGTTATCACTGTAATTCGAGGAATCATGACCTTCATAGTCATACTCTTCCTCGTCCTGCTGATCAGGGACAACTGTGAGGAATTTATCCCATTTGGAGTCCTTATTCTCAATCTTCGATTCGTCAAACTTCTGACGAGAAGAAGCAGAAGGACTGTTGCTGTGCAGGAGAAGACCTTTGGTTACCTCAACTGCTGGAGGCTTATGTGAAGAGTTACACTGCTGTTTATTTTCACCAGAGTTCTCTGCTGTGTATGTGGAACTGGAGCAGGCTGTAGGGTAACAAACAGCCTGACGGGATGATGGGAGATTTGTGCTAATGCACGGCTCCATATCACCTGACCTGCCACAGGAGAAATATGTGGAAGCCGATCCTTTACTCCACGATGATTTGAACCTCCTGTCCGCCTGCAATAGATACAAGAAGTGTTTGTGTTGGAATGGTGTTTTTTGAACAGGGCATCTTAGCATATGAGTCTTGAGATACTGTTGCAGATGTGTTAAAGTGCATTGAGTGGCTTACCTGATACGGCCGTCTCTTAAACCCAGAACAACCCGTCCATGACTCCTCATCCTCACAGTTATTTTCAAAAGACTTTGAAGTGGAGATTTTCTTCCTTTTCCTGTTCAGAAAAAGAGATGATATTACATTAGTATTTGTTCACATGATTAATAAAAAAGCTGTTTGGCAATATGAAAATACAAGACTTTTTCATGATTCCTTTGTGCTAAGATTCTTTATTAATAATCACAATCTTTAAAAACCACAGTAGTTTTCCTTATTAACAGATTAAATGCTTTTATTGGCAAGTATGAATGTTGTGTGGTACCTGGTTCCTTGGCTTCTGAATCTGTGTCTTTCTGTATAAACATTCACATCTTCTTCCTCATCTTCATGTCCATTTGGACCCTCAGCTGTTTGATCAGTGTATTTACTCCAGCGGCTGACTTGATCCACTTCCTGCTACAAGGAGAGGACGCTTATGAGGCCAGTGTTGTTGGCAAACGTATTGATTCTCAATTGATCTACAGGTGACTTCTCAATTTCTCTCTGCATGATAACCATTAACTCAGCAGACAAAAGAACTGATTGGACATTGGTGCTTTACCTCTGATTCAGGATTTTGATCCAGACTTTCATGAACATCTTCGTTTTCATAGTTTTCATCCGATTCTCTTTAAAACATTGTTAGTCAAAGGGTCAATGACATGATGCTCACTTTTTGCAACATTAATTTACTCAAAATGCATTGCATAAAAATGCAACTCATACATGGAGTGACTTGAATACATGTCTCCTATGATGGGCTTGTTTTGAATTTTGGTATTGAAATTCAGTTTTATATTTTTGGGGTGACAAATGGCAGGGTGATACAACTACACTGATTTCATAAAATGATTAAATTCTTGAAAAAAGAAATGTGCAAGTTGCTTACACAACTTTTACAAATATAATCATTAGGCTGTGTGCATATTTAACCCCAAAAATGGCAAAACCATAAAGAGATGTCAGAAAATAAATGTATTGCTATTTTCCATTCTCCTGGGACTCAAATAATACAATTTCATGATTGTTTTCAAAACTTGACTCTTATTTTCCTGAATGCTTTGGAATAAAGACCTAATGTCGGTGTCTTTTTAAAGAAGACACAGAAAATTATTCCTAAAGTGAAAGTATTTAAAAAAAAAAATACCTGGAAATAAAAGCCGGCATGTAAATCTCTGGTCTGATATTCATCTTTTGATGTCAAACCCAAATGTTTTCAGTCTACAGCTAAAATAAAGGAATTGGCCTCACTGTCCCAATACTTTTGGAGGGGACTCAGGGGAGTGTATATGAACTAGACCAACTTTTATCAGAGGGTGAGTAGATTTCCCACTACAGGCAGGCAAACAGGTTTAAATGCTTCCTGTAAGCTAAACAAGGAATGCAGAAACAAAGTCACCTCATCTATCAAATATCACAACACTATTATTCACAACAAACACCCTTTCAAAATGAAACCAAGAAATACGACCCACACTTTCACTGCTTTTCCCCACAGCTTCTCAAATGTTTGTATCCCCCAGGATACGTTGCCCCTTTTAGGGTTAAGGTTTCAGGACTTTATGAAACTTAAAGAGACTGTGGCGCTCCTGACGGTCTGCTCACCGCTGAGACGGCAGCTCTTCACTGTTCCCCTCCAGCATCTGTCCTCGCAGAGCATTCAGCTTCTGGACATGCCTTCTGCAGTCAGCTGCGCCGCCTCGACCAAACTCCTGCACACAACACATCAAACAGCCGTGACTGCCAGTGCTGCCAACTATTTTTCAGGGGAAGTTGTAAATAACTATTTTTAAATACATTTTCAAAAACACACGTTTTTGAATGATTACAATAAGTTTTTTTTATTAGCTAGTAAAAAAGTAAAACTACACATTCTGAACAGTTATAGATTTAAGCAGTGTATTAGTACATTACATTTACATTTAGTCTTTTAGCAGATGCTTTTATCCAAAGCGACTTACAAATGAGGACATTAGAAACAATCAAAACCAACAAAAGAGCAGCAACATGCAAGTGCCATGACAAGTCTAGGTTGGCCTATCGCAGTACACATAAAAAGTTTTTTTTTTTTTAAAGAAAACAAGAACCCTAGTGTTTTATTTACTAGTAGTTAGTGTGCTACACTTCAAGAAAAGTCTGTAAAATAGGGCACAATATGAAGGAATTCTCTGTATTGACTTTCCACAGGATTTTACCTGAATTTTTAATTACGTATTGTATTTTGTGTTTTTGGGTTACAGCAGATAAAGGATAATGTCCTGGAAAATTACTAGTACCTTTTCCATTTTTCTAGATATTTTTCTTACTGTGTACCAACTGATCAACAATTGCAAGCACAAGCTACCAAAGTGTATCATAAATGAACAATTATTAAATTATTAATGTTAATGGGGGTGGTGATGGCGCAGTGGATAAGACACGTGCCTTTGGTGTGAGAGACCCGGGTTCGAATCCACTGTGAGACACCAATGTGTCCCTGAGCAAGACACTTAACCCCTAGTTGCTCCAGAGGCGTGCGACCTCTGACATATATAGCAATTGTAAGTCGCTTTGGATAAAAGCGTCAGCTAAATGAATAAATGTAAATTATGATTTTTTTTATTATTATTAAATTAAACAATTGCAAACAGCAGCTTAATTCAAGTAATGTGTGCACTACTAGGCATCTTTGTTTGTCTCTTTTTGTGTAATTTAAATGGTAAATGTTCCTTTTTATCATTTGAGTCACTTATCAAAAGTTGCCAAATACATTTTCAAAATAGCTAAATGTGTTGCTAGGTGCTTTTGGAAGAAAAAGTTGCATGGGCAGAAAAGTTGCTAAATTTAACAACACAATTGCTAAGTTGGACACTGGACTGATTCAGTTTGACCTTAATCAATGACTGCTTCTCGCCGCACACTTTACAAGTCCATTTCTCACTCTTCTTCACCTAGAAGAGAAAAACAAGCGCTTGATTCAACTCGACATTCATCTGGATATTAGGTACAGCAACAAAAAAAAAAAAAAAAAATTAAAAGTAACAAAGTCATATTGGGATAATTAGACGGGTTGATGTGATACAAATATCATTTATTGACGTTTTGTTGACGCATCAACTGAAAACAGCATTAGCCAAAAGATCTCGGTTCAATAGATGAATTAAAATATATAGTCAATCCAAACCTAATATGTACACAATCTGAATACAAGGGGAGAGAAGCTGACATTAATTTTAAATAACGTTAAGTGGATTACTAAGAGTGATTTATGTCAAGCGTTTGTGATTTAACAGCTAAGCTAACATTACAACAGACACAAAACGGTTTAATTTTGAACTAAAAAAGATATAAGAAAGAGTTACCTGCTGTACTTGAAATGTTTGGCAGGAAAAACATCTCAGTACATGAAACTCTTGAACCATGTTGGGTAGTTTTTACAGTCCGGAGAATAAAAGTAAATGTATTTCGTTCATGTTTCTGTTTGCCGCCGGCGCCCACAGTGTTCTTCTTCTACGGTAGTTCTTCCTCGCGCACAGCGCCTCTAGAGGAGATATGAGGCATAATAACATCTGTGTGTATCTGACGGAATTAGCAAATATGACATTCATTTGGATTTTAATGAGCACATCTCAAGACAAAATAGCTTTTAGCTGAATTATGGGTCTTTCAAAGAGCGAGGACCACTTCATATGTCTTCACACCTACAAATCAAAATAATGTGCATCCAATTTTTAAGAAAATTAAACAAAAATTAAATTCATGGTTAAAGAGAGATCTGTCACTAAAAGGAAGAATATTATTATCCAAAACTGAAGGATTGTCAGGTTTAGTGTATACAGCTCTTGCATCTTGTCTTTCTGTTGCACTGTGGAGCTTCTGTCACTAAAACAAATTCCTCGTGTAAACATACTTGGCCAATAAAGCTCATTCTGATTCTGACAAACCATCAACCATTAAAAATTGGTTCACTGTGGTGTGTTTTTGGGACATATTCCATTAGGATTTAGTGGTTTTATCAAGACACCAACCGAAGGCGACTAATTACCAGTAGAGACCAACAGACACCATTACAGTATCCATTAAAACCAGTAAAACCATTACAAATTCTGTAAAGGTTTCTATTGGGGTTTTCAGCAAGGTAGTTTGATTCTCAGTTTATTTAGTCCGGTGGATGATATCACAAATAAAGTGAAACTACATTCAGTCTCTGTTCAGAAGCTCAAAAAACCATCAGAAACTCCACCCTTCTTTACCTTTAACCTTTACCCTACCAGGAAGTGAGTATCTTATGATTTCTCTTTTACATATCATACTGGAAGCTGAAGAGTGAGTGTTGTGGAGATCAGAGGAGGACACTATAAATGAGGATTTTGGAGAAGTGAATTGAACAGAATAGGTTTGATTTTGATTGTAATTGTTATTTACTTTTCAAAGTAAAGTTCAGAAAGTGAAAGTAAATTGTAGATCGTTGCAGAAGAAGAGGAAATGGATTCAAAATCTGTGGAAGAGCTTTCTTGTCCCGTGTGCTGTGAAATCTTCAAGGATCCTGTTCTTCTGTCCTGTAGTCACAGTATTTGTAAAGAGTGTCTTCAACAGTTCTGGAAGACCAAGAAAACTCAGGAATGTCCCGTCTGCAGAAGAAGATCCTCAAGAGCAGAGCCTCCACGTAATCTAGCGTTAAAAAACTTGTGTGATTCACTGATAAAAGAGAGACATTCATCAGGATCTGAGGAGATCTGCAGTTTACACAGTGAGAAACTCAAACTCTTCTGTCTGGAGGACAAACAGCCGGCGTGTGTCGTGTGCAGAGACTCAGAGAAACATGTCAATCACAGATTCAGACCCATCAGAGAAGTGCTTTCATCTCACAAGGTGAGATCAGAAAATGTCTGTCATTGCATATGCTAAGCAGTGCTTTGCTAGTAATGTTTGTATATGTATATCCTTTACAAGTTAAATAATTAAAAAATATACGTCCAGCAAATTTTAGGCACAAATGGGCCTGTTTCATGAGAATGACCATACGTCATACTATTGACACTAGCTATGAAAACTTACAAACATGATAAAGCTCTTAGCTTAGTTTAACAGATTTTCATCTTAACTTGTAGGAGGAGCTGAATACAGCACTGACATCTTTACAAAACAAGCTCAAACATGCAGAAGAAATGAAAGCAGAGTGTGATAAAACAGTGCAACACATCAAGGTGAGGATACAGAGTAAAGAGTTGATGATGGACATTAGTGGAGTGAGTGTTAAAGCAGAGCTGACTGAAGTGAATGTGATGTGATTTCAGTCTCAAGCTGAGCACACAGAGCGTCAGATTAAAGAGGAGTTTGAGAAGATTCATCAGTTTCTCAGAGATGAAGAAGAAGCTACAATCACTGCACTGAGAGAGGAAGAGGAGCAGAAACAGCAGATGATGAAGGAGAAGCTGGAGGAGATGAACAGACACATCTCAGCTCTTTCTCACACAATCAAAGACACGGAGGAGAGGATGAAATCCAGCGACGTCTGCTTTCTGAAGGTGACGACTGAATTCAGCTTCATTGTTTCTGCACAAAACAACTTACCAATTACCTAGAGATGCTGATTAACAATGAGAAAATGAACTGTTATGATTAAGTAAAGTCTTATAATGTTTTTCAAACTCTCTATTTTCCAGGAGTTTAGCATCACGATGGAAAGGTAAGTTGAGCTGCAGGTGTTTCTTCTCTCAGTGGATCTGAACTCAAATCCTCTGCAGTTATGATCCTGAATGTTCTTCCAGAGTCCAGATCTCCCAGCCGGATCCACAGATGAGTTCAGGAGCTTTGATTCATGTGCCACATTACTTGAGTAACCTGCGGTTCAGAGTCTGGAAGAAGATGCAGGAGACTCTCAAACACAGTGAGCCTAATAAATCTGACATCAGTACAAAATATGAAATAGTTAAGAAACAAAGACAGACAGACCAACATTTGATAAAAATACATCTAAAAATCACTTTAAGTACTATGAAGTTGAAGTGAATCTGAACTGTATTTCATCAGATCATACAGCAAACTCATAATGACGACAAGCACAGTCTATTCCTCATGGTGTATGTTTATGTATTAGGTTTATTTTTCTAATATAACATCATATTTTATCCTCTAATCTGATTTTATTCTCTTTGCAGCTCCATTGACTCTAGATCCAAACACAGCATATCGTCGCCTCACACTCTCTGCTGATCTGACCAGTGTGTCGTACAGTGATGTACGTCAAAATCTTCCTGATAATCCAGAGAGGATTGACAGTTATGCATGTGTTCTGGGTTCTGAGGGCTTTAACTCAGGAGCACACTGCTGGGATGTGGAGGTTGGAGACAATACAGACTGGATTGTTGGAATAACCACAGCATCAAACCAAAGGAAGGGAGAGGTTTTCTTTAACACTAATGTCTGGTGTGTGCGGTACATAAACAGCAAATACTACTCACAATCCCCAGGTCAACCCTGGACTCTCTTCACAGTTAAAGAGAAGCTGCAGCGTGTGAGAGTTCAGCTGGACTGCGACAGAGGAAAGGTGTCCTTCTCTGATCCTCTAACTAACATCTGTCTGTGTTCATTCACAACAACCTTCACAGAGACGGTCTTTCCTTTCTTATATAATCACTACACAGCTTCCCCTCTGAGGATCTTACCAGTTAAACTGATTGTAACAACAGAAAATCACAGTTAAATCTCATTCTGCTTTTAGATCAGTTAAAGTACAAGAATTCGTTGTTTTCATTGTTTTGCATTTTATGGATCAATAACACTGTAATCAAAGGAGAAGGGTCTCGTTCATAAAAAATCTACTCAAACTGTTGTTCAAGCTACTCTAAAACATTTTTTTACATTTCTTATGGATATTCTGTATTAGGGGAACTAATGGATATTAAACAATACATATCTGAATATATGAAATTATATTTTTAAAGTTTTTAAGGTAAAAAAAACACAAACAGAAGAAGCAACAGATTTTTTTTATTGTATTATCGAAAAAGAAAAAAATGTAGGACAGGTCTTGGTTCTATTCATCCGTTACTAACTGGATTTTGATTGATTTTTGTATTTGATAAAGATTACTATAAAGATTGTGTTGTATATTTTGTAATGTTGTAAGTGTTGTGTTTTGTAGGTCTAGACATTTTAAAGATGCTTCACTATTGTGTAAGGCCCATCCACAAACAATTATGAATATAAAATAAGTTGATTAATCTTCATGCTTAAAAAATGGTACAATTAAATGTCATATACACGCTAAGAATAGTTTGAATATCAACTAAGTCAAGTAACTAGCTTATTTCATATTTTAGCTTGTCATCATTTTGACAAATGTTTTAATTTGTCACTTCTGACATGCCTGATCAGAAATTTGAATATGAATATACAGGTCCAAGATCCCAAACAAATGGGATCACAATCACCATTATGGTGACTTCAAATCGATATTGTAGCAATTAAGCATTTGCTTAGTTATCACCAAAGGTCTGTTTTGTTGTAGATCATTAAACCTTTATGCTGTCTTTATGCAGTTTATCTGAAATCATGTGAGGTACTTTTGTGTGCAAACGTTGCTTGCAAAATCATTGCCTTATAGAGCAGCTAGCTTTCAGACACAGCCAGTATTTCCTGGAGGCCTACACATCGTTGAACTTTTACTAATCAAACTCCTGTAGATCTAAACATTCCCTGTATTCATTTATGGTCACCGTGTTTTTGTCCAGTAACACATGTTCCTGGATCAACATTACTGTCCAAAAATATAGACTTAACCCCGTCCCTACCCCTACCCATAATTTATTTCTAAAATCAGAGGGAAATGTAGAAATTGTGCATCAGTGTGCTCTGGGTACCAAAAATATCAAAACCTAGCATTGGTGGAAGGATGAGTGCAGGTCAGCGCAGGGAACTGATTCCCATAATGCATACCTTTTTGGAGTTCATTATAATCAGATTTAATAGAAACAGGTCTGGAGTTAACCTAGTAAATACTGTCTCATCAATAAAGTTAAAGAAGTTACTTATAAAGTCATTCATTTGATCACAAATTCACAAATTTGGCAGGAAGACTACATACGTCTTTTGTAACTTTAAGAATACATGTCTCCTATGATGGGCTTGTTTTGAATTTTGGTATTGAAATTCAGTTTTATATTTTTGGGGTGACAAATGGCAGGGTGATACAACTACACTGATTTCATAAAATGATTAAATTCTTGAAAAAAGAAATGTGCAAGTTGCTTACACAACTTTTACAAATATAATCATTAGGCTGTGTGCATATTTAACCCCAAAAATGGCAAAACCATAAAGAGATGTCAGAAAATAAATGTATTGCTATTTTCCATTCTCCTGGGACTCAAATAATACAATTTCATGATTGTTTTCAAAACTTGACTCTTATTTTCCTGAATGCTTTGGAATAAAGACCTAATGTCGGTGTCTTTTTAAAGAAGACACAGAAAATTATTCCTAAAGTGAAAGTATTAAAAAAAAATAAATACCTGGAAATAAAAGCCGGCATGTAAATCTCTGGTCTGATATTCATCTTTTGATGTCAAACCCAAATGTTTTCAGTCTACAGCTAAAATAAAGGAATTGGCCTCACTGTCCCAATACTTTTGGAGGGGACTCAGGGGAGTGTATATGAACTAGACCAACTTTTATCAGAGGGTGAGTAGATTTCCCACTACAGGCAGGCAAACAGGTTTAAATGCTTCCTGTAAGCTAAACAAGGAATGCAGAAACAAAGTCACCTCATCTATCAAATATCACAACACTATTATTCACAACAAACACCCTTTCAAAATGAAACCAAGAAATACGACCCACACTTTCACTGCTTTTCCCCACAGCTTCTCAAATGTTTGTATCCCCCAGGATACGTTGCCCCTTTTAGGGTTAAGGTTTCAGGACTTTTTGAAACTTAAAGAGACTGTGGCGCTCCTGACGGTCTGCTCACCGCTGAGACGGCAGCTCTTCACTGTTCCCCTCCAGCATCTGTCCTCGCAGAGCATTCAGCTTCTGGACATGCCTTCTGCAGTCAGCTGCGCCGCCTCGACCAAACTCCTGCACACAACACATCAAACAGCCGTGACTGCCAGTGCTGCCAACTATTTTTCAGGGGAAGTTGTAAATAACTATTTTTAAATACATTTTCAAAAACACACGTTTTTGAATGATTACAGTAAGTTTTTTTTATTAGCTAGTAAAAAAGTAAAACTACACATTCTGAACAGTTATAGATTTAAGCAGTGTATTAGTACATTACATTTACATTTAGTCTTTTAGCAGACGCTTTTATCCAAAGCGACTTACAAATGAGGACATTAGAAACAATCAAAACCAACAAAAGAGCAGCAACATGCAAGTGCCATGACAAGTCTTGGTTGGCCTATCGCAGTACACATAAAAAGTTTTTTTTTTTTTTTTTAAAGAGAACAAGAACCCTAGTGTTTTATTTGCTAGTAGTTAGTGTGCTACACTTCAAGAAAAGTCTGTAAAATAGGGCACAATCTACTGTTAATATGAAGGAATTCTCTGTATTGACTTTCCACAGGATTTTACCTGAATTTTTAATTACGTATTGTATTTTGTGTTTTTGGGTTACAGCAGATAAAGGATAATGTCCTGGAAAATTACTAGTACCTTTTCCATTTTTCTAGATATTTTTCTACTGTGTACCAACTGATCAACAAGCACAAGCTACCAAAGTGTATCATAAATGAACAATTATTAAATTATGATTTTTTTACTATTATTATTAAATTAAACCATTGCAAACAGCAGCTACCTTAATTCAAGTAATGTGTGCACTACTAGGCATCTTTGTCTTTCTCTTTTTGTGTAATTTAAATGGTAAATGTTCCTTTTTATCATTTGAGTCACTTATCAAAAGTTGCCAAATACATTTTCAAAATAGCTAAATGTGTTGCTAGGTGCTTTTGGAAGAAAAAGTTGCATGGGCAGTCTGAAAAGTTGCTAAATTTAACAACACAATTGCTAAGTTGGACACTGGACTGATTCAGTTTGACCTTAATCAATGACTGCTTCTCGCCGCACACTTTACAAGTCCATTTCTCACTCTTCTTCACCTAGAAGAGAAAAACAAGCGCTTGATTCAACTCGACATTCATCTGGATATTAGGTACAGAAACAACAAAAAAAACAATTAAAAGTAACAAAGTCATATTGGGATAATTAGACGGTTGATGTGATACAAATATCATTTATTGACGTTTTGTTGACGCATCAACTGAAAACAGCATTAGCCGAAAGATCTCGGTTCAATAGATGAATTAAAATATATAGTCAATCCAAACCTAATATTTACACAATCTGAATACAAGGGGAGAGAAGCTGACATTAATTTTAAATAACGTTAAGTGGATTACTAAGAGTGATTTATGTCAAGCGTTTGTGATTTAACAGCTAAGATAACATTACAACAGACACAAAACGGTTTAATTTTGAACTAAAAAAGATATAAGAAAGAGTTACCTGCTGTACTTGAAATGTTTGGCAGGAAAAACATCTCAGTACATGAAACTCTTGAACCATGTTGGGTAGTTTTTACAGTCCGGAGAATAAAAGTAAATGTATTTCGTTTGTGTTTGTGTTTGCCGCCGGCGCCCACAGTCTTCTTCTTCTACGGTAGTTCTTCCTCGCGCACAGCGCCTCTAGAGGAGATATGAGGCATAATAACATCTGTGTGTATCTGACGGAATTAGCAAATATGACATTCATTTGGATTATAATGAGCACATCTCAAGACAAAATAGCTTTTAGCTGAATTATGGGTCTTTCAAAGAGCGAGGACCACTTCATATGTCTTCACACCTACAAATCAAAATAATGTGCATCCAATTTTTAAGAACATTAAACAAACAAAAAAAAAAATTCATGGTTAAAGAGAGATCTGTCACTAAAAGGAAGAATATTATTATCCAAAACTGAAGGGTTGTCAGGTTTAGTGTATACAGCTCTTGCATCTTGTCTTTCTGTTGCACTGTGGAGCTTCTGTCACTAAAACAAATTCCTCGTGTAAACATACTTGGCCAATAAAGCTCATTCTGATTCTGACAAACCATCAACCATTAAAAATTGGTTCACTGTGGTGTGTTTTTGGGACATATTCCATTAGGATTTAGTGGTTTTATCAAGACACCTACCGAAGGCGACTAATTACCAGTAGAGACCAACAGACACCATTACAGTATCCATTAAAACCAGTAAAACCATTACAAATTCTGTAAAGGTTTCTATTGGGGGTTTTCAGCAAGGTAGTTTGATTCTCAGTTTATTTAGTCCGGTGGATGATATCACAAATAAAGTGAAACTACATTCAGTCTCTGTTCAGAAGCTCAAAAAACCATCAGAAACTCCACCCTTCTTTACCTTTAACCTTTACCCTACCAGGAAGTGAGTATCTTATGATTTCTCTTTTACGTATCATACTGGAAGCTAAAGAGTGAGTGTTGTGGAGATCAGAGGAAGACACTATAAATGAGGATTTTGGAGAAGTGAATTGAACAGAATAGGTTTGATTTTGATTGTAATTGTTATTTACTTTTCAAAGTAAAGTTCAGAAAGTGAAAGTAAATTGTAGATCGTTGCAGAAGAAGAGGAAATGGATTCACAATCTGTGGAAGAGCTTTCTTGTCCCGTGTGCTGTGAAATCTTCAAGGACCCTGTTCTTCTGTCCTGTAGTCACAGTATTTGTAAAGAGTGTCTTCAACAGTTCTGGAAGACCAAGAAAACTCAGGAGTGTCCCGTCTGCAGAAGAAGATCCTCAAAAGAGCTGCCTCCATGTAATCTAGCGTTAAAAAACTTGTGTGATTCACTGAGAAAAGAGAGACATTCATCAGGATCTGAGGAGATCTGCAGTTTACACAGTGAGAAACTCAAACTCTTCTGTCTGGAGGACAAACAGCCGGCGTGTGTCGTGTGCAGAGACTCGGAGAAACATGTCAATCACACATTCAGACCCATCAGAGAAGTGCTTTCATCTCACAAGGTATGATCAGAAAATGTCTGTCATTGCATATGCTAAGCAGTGCTTTGATAGTAATATTTATATATGTTTATCCTTTACAAGTTAAATAATTAAAAAATATACGTCCTGCAAATTTTAGGCACAAATGGGCCTGTTTCATGAGAATGACCATACGTCATACTGTTGACACTAGCTATGAAAACTTCCAAACATGATAAAGCTCTTAGCTTAGTTTAACAGATTTTCATCTTAACTTGTAGGAGGAGCTGAATACAGCACTGACATCTTTACAAAACAAGCTCAAACATGCAGAAAAAATGAAAGCAAAGTGTGATAAAACAGTGCAACACATCAAGGTGAGGATACGGAGTAAAGAGTTGATGATGGACATTAGTGGAGTGAGTGTTAAAGCAGAGCTGACTGAAGTGAATGTGATGTGATTTCAGTCTCAAGCTGAGCACACAGAGCGTCAGATTAAAGAGGAGTTTGAGAAGATTCATCAGTTTCTCAGAGATGAAGAAGAAGCTACAATCACTGCACTGAGAGAGGAAGAGGAGCAGAAGCAGCAGATGATGAAGGAGAAGCTGGAGGAGATGAACAGACACATCTCAGCTCTTTCTCACACAATCAAAGACACGGAGGAGATGATGAAAGCCAGCGACGTCTGCTTTCTGAAGGTGACGACTGAACTCAGCTTCATTGTTTCTGCACAAAACAACTTACCAATTACCTAGAGATGCTGATTAACAATTAGAAAATGAACTGTTATGATTAAGTAAAGTCTTATAATGTTTTTCAAACTCTGTATTTTCCAGGAGTTGAGCATCACGATGGAAAGGTAAGTTGAGCTGCTGGTGTTTCTTCTCTCAGTGGATCTGAACTCAAATCCTCTGCAGTTCTGATCCTGAATGTTCTTCCAGAGTCCAGATCTCCCAGCCGGATCCACAGATGAGTTCAGGAGCTTTGATTCATGTGCCACATTACTTGAGTAACCTGCGGTTCAGAGTCTGGAAGAAGATGCAGGAGACTCTCAAACACAGTGAGCCTAATAAATCTGACATTAGTACAAAATATGAAATAGTTAAGAAACAAAGACAGACAGACCAACATTTGATAAAAATACATCTAAAAATCACTTTTAAGTACTATCTGAACTGTATTTCATCAGATCATACAGCAAACTCATAATGACGACAAGCACAGTCTATTCCTCATGGTGTATGTTTATGTATTAGGTTTATTTTTCTAATATTCATCATATTTTATCCTCTAATCTGATTGGATTCTCTTTGCAGCTCCATTGACTCTAGATCCAAACACAGCATATCGTCGCCTCACACTCTCTGCTGATCTGACCAGTGTGTCGTTCAGTGATGTACGTCAAAATCTTCCTGATAATCCAGAGAGGTTTGACAGTTATGCATGTGTTCTGGGTTCTGAGGGATTTAACTCAGGAGCACACTGCTGGGATGTGGAGGTTGGAGACAATACACTCTGGAGTGCTGGAATAACCCCAGCATCAAACCAAAGGAAGGGAAAGGTTTTCTTTAAAACTAATGTCTGGCGTGTGCGGTACAAGAACAGCAAATACAGATCACAATACCCAGGTCAACCCTTGACTCTCTTGACAGTTAAAGAGAAGCTGCAGCGTGTGAGAGTTCAGCTGGACTGTGACGGAGGAAAGCTGTCCTTCTCTGATCCTATAACTAACATCTGTCTGTGTTCATTCACAACAACCTTCACAGAGACGGTCTTTCCATTCTTATATAATCACTGCACACCTTCCCCTCTGAGGATCTCACCAGTTAAACTGATTGTAACAACAGAAAATCACAGTTAAATCTCATTCTGCTTTTAGATCAGTTAAAGTACAAGAATTTGTTGTTTTCATTGTTTTGCATTTTATGGTTCAATAACGCTGTAAACAAAGGAAAAGGGTCTCGTTCATAAATAAACAATCTACTCAAACTGTTGTTCAAGCTACTCTAAAACATTTTTTTATATTTCTTATGGATATTCTGTATTAGGGGAACTAATGGATATTAAACAATACATATCTGAATATATGAAATTATATTTTTAAAATTTTTAAGGTAAAAAAAAACCCAAACAGAAGAAGCAACAGATTTTTTTATTGTATTATCGAAAAAGAAAAAAAATGTAGGACAGGTCTTGGTTCTATTCATCCGTTACTAACTGGATTTTGATTGATTTTTGTATTTGATAAAGATTACTATAAAGATTGTGTTGTATATTTTGTAATGTTGTAAGTGTTGTGTTTTGTAGGTCTAGACATTTTAAAGATGCTTCACTATTGTGTAAGGCCCATCCACAAACAATTATGAATATAAAATAAGTTATTGATTAATCTTCATGCTTAAAAAATGGTACAATTAAATTCCATATACACGCTAAGAATAGTTTGAATATCAACTAAGTCAAGTAACTAGCTTATTTCATATTTTAGCTTGTCATCATTTTGACAAATGTTTTAATTTGTCACTTCTGACATGCCTGATCAGAAATTTGAATATGAATATACAGGTCCAAGATCCCAAACAAATGGGATCACAATCACCATTATGGTGACTTCAAAACAATTACAGTAGTAAACAAGTACATTTCTGACAGTGGCACTGTTAAAGATGTTAGCATCATTCTGCTGTTCATTCACAGTCATTTGCAATAAAATGACCCAGTATTCTGCCCTCATAAAAGAGTTCCCCTTCTTTAACTAGGCAGATAGATAACTCCTTCCACAGAGACGTTGAATTGTAGCATGGATTTATTTCCAACCACCACTTCCAATACAAGTGGAACAGAGTAAAACTGAAATACAGAGGAAAAGAAAACTTAAAAGAAAATGTGCAATGGAGAAATTCAACAGTTCGATTAAAGGATAACCGCACGTTCTTCACAATAAAAATGAGGAAATATGTAACAATGTACTTAAAATAATCTCTCTAAACATACAATTTACCGTGAGCAACGTCACCAACACAAACATAAGATAGACATAAAGTACTTGTAACATTCTAACACTTACAGACAAAGCTTCTGTATACGATTGCAAAGATGATGAATAGATGGACTATAGCTGCATTAACCGTGGGATATCAGCATCAACTGAGTACAGCAAGATGGCTGCTACTAAGGTCAAAAGTCACTCACTATGACAAAGTAAAAAATAAGGGACTAGCACCACCTAGTGGCTCAAATGGACAACTACACTGGAAACGGCACACCCAGCATGCATTGATTTCACAGTATATTTCTGACTACAATTTTTAAAACAATCTTTACAGTTCCATTCCATGACAGTTGAACAAAAAAATAAATAAAATAGCAACTTAAAGTTGGTGGTGGTCAGTTTGTGTCAATCTACATTTTTGACATTTGTTTTCCACTTTTGATGTCATTTCAAGTGAGAAATCGATATTGTAGCAATTAAGCATTTGCTTAGTTATCACCAAAGGTCTGTTTTGTTGTAGATCATTAAACCTTTATGCTGTCTTTATGCAGTTTATCCGAAATCATGTGAGGTACTTTTGTGTGCAAACGTTGCTTGCAAAATCATTACCTTATAGAGCAGCTAGCTTTCAGACACAGCCAGTATTTCCTGGAGGCCTACACATCGTTGAACTCTTACTAATCAAACTCCTGTAGATCTAAACATTCCCTGTATTCATTTATGGTCACCGTGTTTTTGTCCAGTAAGACATGTTCCTGGATCAACATTACTGTCCAAAAATATAGACTTAACCCCGTCCCTACCCCTACCCATAATTTATTTATAAAATCAGAGGGAAATGTAGAAATTGTGCATCAGTGTGCTCTGGGTACCAAAAATATCAAAACCGTCTCGGGTTACGTATGTAACCCTGGTTCCCTGAAGGGAACGAGACGCTGCGTCGAACGCTACGGGGAACGCCTTCAGCGTGACCGCGCTCTGAACCAGAGTGTAAAATGTCCAATGAAAGGGCGAGACGTCATAGGCGGTGACGTCACTGACCGGAAAGCATATAAGCACGTGCGGTGGAGCCGGCGTTTGCTTCCAGGAATGAAGCAACCGCTCGCAGGGATACAGGAAGTATGGCCTAGAGACGCAGCGTCTCGTTCCCTTCAGGGAACCAGGGTTACATACGTAACCCGAGACGTTCCCTTCCAGGAACTCGAGCTGCGTCGAACGCTACGGGGAACGAGATGCCAACGCCACCAGACTTCCAAATACCTGCCCTGTGTGTATCACTAGGAGCACAACGAGGGCGAGAGAACAGAAGAGCCGGGAGTGGCCCTGAGATCAAGACCGTAGAACCGGACAAAGGTGAGGGGCGTGGACCAACCCGCAGCATTGCAGATATCCTGCATCGAAACCCCTGCCAGAAAGGCCTTGGAGGCCGCCATACTCCTAGTTGAATGGGCCTTAAGCCCCAGAGGCGAAGGGATGCCTGAAGATTCATAGGCCAAGGAAAAGTATCCACAATCCACCTGCTAAGGGTCTGCCTAGAAGCAGGCAGACCCCGCTTAGGAGGACCGAAGCAAACTAGCAATTGGTCCGTCCTTCTCCACAGGGCAGCTCTGTGGACGTATGCGTCCAGTGCTCGCACTGGACACACACAGTTATGCTTTCGCTGGTCAGGCTCCCGAAAGGGAGGAGGACTGAGGGCCTGCAGCACGACAGGCCGTGGTATAGAAGAGGGGATCTAGGAAATAACCCGCTCGAGGGTAGAAAAACGCTTTGGCCAGACCAGGGGCAAAGACGAGATAAGAAGGGGCCATGAAGGGCCTACAAATCCCCACTCTCTTAAGAGACCACAGCCAGGTCCCCGTAGGGACACGTCGTACGTCGCCTCGGCAACGCGCGCAGCAACAGCGAGCTCTCACTCAAAGGGGGAAGAACCGCACACGCGGGCTTCCACGAGCGAGAGCGCTAGATCTGGGGAATGCAGGAGGAGATAGGGCGAACCCGTCTCCAACCTGTTCGCCAGATCCATGTTGGCATCCAGAACTCCCGGGAGCAGAGCGATCGGGGAAAACCGTACAGACGAAGCCTCGGCCAGGTCTGTACCAAGTGTCCAGTCCAAAGGAGCTGGAGGAACTAGAGGGGCATAGCGCTGACTTTCGAGTCGCACAGCCAAAAACCTCCATATCTGCTTCACCACCTCGGGGTGAAGCATCCATTCCCCGGGCCTCAGCCCCTGCCTCGACAGGATGTCTGCTCCCACATTGAGATACCCAGGGATATCGATGGCTCTGAGCGAGCGAAGTTTGCCCTGGGACCACACAAGGATCTGGTGCGCCAGCTTGTACAAGGGGCGCGAACGCAGACCTCCCTGGTGGTTGATGTAAGAGACCACCGCTGTGCTGTCGGTGCGCACCAACACATGGTGATCTCTTAGGTCCGGGAGAAAGTGCTTGAGTGCACGAAACACGGCCAACATTTCCAAACAATTGATATGCCACGTTAGATGGCGACCGCTCCACAGACCGCGGGCAGGGTGGCCACTCATGACCGCTCCCCAACCGGTGAGGGATGCGTCCGTCGCTAGCATTACGCGGCGACAAGAGGCTCCCAGCACCGGGCCCTGAGACAAGAACCAAGCTTGGCTCCACATGTCTAAGGCACGTAGGCATCGCCGCGTGACCTTGATCATGCGAAGCGGGTTTCCCCTCGGGGAGAACCCCTTGGTCTTGAGCCACCACTGTAGGGGTCTCATTTACAGGAGGCCAAAAGTAATCACGTTGGACGCAGCTGCCATGAGCCCCAGCAGTTTCTGAAACTGCCTGACAGTGAGTGACTGGCCCTCTTTCACTCTCTTGACTGAGGTGAGGATCGACTCGCTCCGAGCAGGAGACATACGTGCCTGCATCGTGGTCGAATCCCACATCACGCCTAGGTAAGTGGTTCTCTATGCTGGAGAAATCACACTTTCTTGGCGTTCAGTCTCAACCCCTTCATGTGCGCGAGAACGACATCTCGATGCCGAGTCGCCACCTGCTCTGATCGAGCTAGAATCAACCAATCGTTGATGTAAAAATGCGGGGTACGAGTGCAGGGCCAACGGGAAGAACCCGATATCGGTAAGCTTTACCCCTAAAAGCAAACCTGAGGGACTTCCCGTGAGAGGGAAGGATGGAGACGTGAAATATGCGTCCTTAGAGCCATCGTGACAAACCAGTCCTCGGACTTGGTCTGAGACACGACTGATGAGTGTAAGCACCCTGAACTTCAGTCACATGACTGAGCGGTTCAACTGACGCAGATCTACCATCCTTCCTTGGAACAATGAAGTACCGGCTGTAGAACCCGGACTCTCTTCCGTGAGGAGGGACCACCTCGATGGCCTCCTTCCCCAAGAGAGTGTCTACTTCCTGTTCCATGATCAGAGCCTGCTGGGGGCCCACGCACGTGGGAATCACCCCGTTGAAAGGCGGTGGCGGAGCGCCGAACTGAATACAAAAGGCCTTTCTCTACAGTACGCAGGACCCATTGAGATCCATTTGGCAGTAGTTTCCACGCTGCCTAAATGGTCTACTAAGGGAACCAGTCTCTCGAGACTGGCCTCTGATGTACCCAGAGCTGCTGGCACGGTGCCCTGAAGCGGAGGACCGGCAGGAGACGGCCGAACCAGGAGCTCTAGGGACCCCCGCAGGGGTGGCGAGCTTCTCAGCTCCGCTACACTTTGGGGCGGAAGAAACTGAGAACACCGCTCGCTGGAGCCAGCTGCGCCCTAGAACTCTGGCAGGGTTGGCAGACTGTTCTCCCGAGGGCGCTGGGGGAGACGGACACCCGATCTACCCCAGAGGGGTCTGCCCTCGTAAGTCCTGGGCACAGCACCAGGACTGCCTCAGCCTCAGCCTCCTAATGAACGACGGTCCTCAGACCCGCGTCATTCCTAGGAAGACCAAGCTGAAGAACCAGACCCTGCAAGGCAGGACCCAAAGAGACACATCGGCAGTAGTTTCCACGCTGCCTAAATGGTCTACTAAGGGAACCAGTCTCTCGAGACTGGCCTCTGATGTACCCAGAGCTGCTGGCACGGTGCCCTGAAGCGGAGGACCGGCAGGAGACGGCCGAACCAGGAGCTCTAGGGACCCCCGCAGGGGTGGCGAGCTTCTCAGCTCCGCTACACTTCAGGGCGGAAGAAACTGAGAACATCGCTCGCTGGAGCCAGCTGCGCCCTGGAACTCTGGCAGGGTTGGCAGACTGATCTCCCACGCCCGTAGGCTTCTTGGCCGAGAACCCCCTTAGACTTAAGAACGGTCCGCAGATCCGGCTTAGCCTTAGAGGTCCCCGACCCAGAGCGTTAGCCGCCACGGCCCCACCTCGGTGGGGTGCGAGTAGCCACGCCCTGTTTTGCGCCTCTCTAAAGAGGGGCTGGCACGTGGCGAGGGCTGCTCCCGCCCAGCAGCCCCCTGAGCCAGAGATAAGCGAGGGAGAAACCGCTGAAACGCCGCCGCCTGTATACAGGCCTCTTGGTACCTGTCGACGACGAAACTGACGGCGTCGCCGAACAGGCCAGAAGGCGCAAGCGGGGCGTGCATGAGGAAGACCCTTTTTTCTCCTTCATGTCAGATAGGGTCGACCACAGACAGCGTTTCTAGGGAGCTCAGAGATCAGCTTATATTCCAGTCAAATTGAGCCCCATCCCTCGTCCAGCTCTCTAAGCAGGTACGTCAGCTTATTGCGCCTTTTTTTTTTGTAAAACTGCCATGATGTGCAGACACGCACCAGCCTGACCTGCAGCCGCGAGCCTTCAGAGACAACGCCACGCAAGGGGACAGATAGCTCGCGAGCGTCTGTTCCACCCGGGGCATCGCTCTGATATGAATGAGAATACGTCCCCGCACTCACACTCGCCGCCGTGCCTCAGCAGCGGCGGGAATGCGAGATGTACAGCGGAGAGAAACACAATCAGCCCCCTTTCTCCTTTTTTTTTTTTTTTTTAGAGCTGACTGCGCGCCGTTCTCATTCATAATATGCTTGTGCAAACACTGTTTCATTGACGCGTCCACCTCCTCGGAGGAAGACAGGTCTAGGAAAGGAAGAAGACACGGGCTCGCCCGTCTTCATTCAAGGCTAGTGAAACTCACTCCTCTCTTTTTCTTTTTCAAAGAGAGCCTTCAGAGAGCAGGCGTAAGAAATGAAAAAGCTCACAAACGGGCAGTCAGCTCCCTCGAGAGCTGAATCTGCGCGCTCTGCTCTCAAGCAGACCACACACAGACTGCGTGTATCCCAAGAGTGATATAATGTGTGTAGGGAGGAACACACAGCCCGGAATGCGATCTGCTATCGCCCCAGTGCTTGCACATATTGCTGGAGCCTATTTAAGTTATTGTGCAGGACAAACAACACTAAATAAGACTCACAACATGTAAAGACAATACACACAGACAGAGAAGCGGTTGCTGAATGACGAAAAGCAAACGCCGGCTCCACCGCACGTGCTTATATGCTTTCCGGTCAGTGACGTCACCGCCTATGACGTCTCGCCCTTTCATTGGACATTTTACACTCTGGTTCAGAGCGCGGTCACGCTGAAGGCGTTCCCCGTAGCGTTCGACGCAGCTCGAGTTCCTGGAAGGGAACTAGCATTGGTGGAAGGATGAGTGCAGGTCAGCGCAGGGAACTGATTCCCATAATACATACCTTTTTGGAATTCATTATAATCAGATTTAATAGAAACAGGTCTGGAGTTAACCTAGTAAATACTGTCTCATCAATAAAGTTAAAGAAGTTACTTATAAAGTCATTCATTTGATCGCAAATTCACAAATTTGGCAGGAAGACTACATACGTCTTTTGTAACTTTAAGAATTCATAAAACACTTATTTTATGAATGTGTGTCTACCCAAATGTTTTGGACTGATATTGATTTAAATTTACAACATTAAAGATTTGACTGTCTGGTAAAGATATCGTTTTCTTGTATATAAATAAGAGTTTGGAGCAAAATTTGGTAATTTTTTTATAATTATATATGGGAAATACCATATACACAAACAAAAATGGACTAATAATAAACCTAACATTAATTTTTTTTTTAATTGAACTCAAGCATTACATCGAAGCCTTAAAAGATCTAAGAAATAAAAAAGCAAAAAGGGTGTATAGAATTTTTGGATCCTTTTCTTTTGGAAATTTCTTGTTATTCCCTGCATTCATTCATTCTCTTTATTTATTTCCTTTGATGCTATTATGAATGTAATTGATAATAGATGAATATACTCTGATCCTCTATATATGTATTTTATGTTACTGTTCTTATGCAATACAAAAAAAAAATAAAAAATATGTGCACAATTGCTCACTCTTCTGTGTAAAAGATATTTTTGTAATCTGCAGTGAATAATGCATCAAACACAGACAAACATGGCTTTTTTCAGTATTGAAAGGCTTTGGTCTTTACTGATCATCAAGTACAGCTGTGAGGCTTGACATTGTGGTGGTTTCCCTTCTCTATGAAGAATCACTTGTGTGAGCCTTGTGGGGTTTTGATGCCAGAAAATAGACTTTATTAAATGAGAATAAAGCCGAGAAGTTTTCTGCAGAAAAGTCCTGATAAACGTTCTCTGAGTTTCTCTTTATATAGTTTTTCTTCTAGGCGTGTTCAGAACATTTCATACATGTGCATTTTTCCTTTTTTGGCAATATTCCTTATACATATGTTCTTTCCCTAGAGAGAAGGGGCTCCTGGACGTGTTTAAGGAAAGAAGCCTTCTTTGTATTTCCACATATGTTTTCCATCATAAGGGTCTGAACATGCCATCCATGCAAGCCTTTAACACACAGGCATATGCTTACATTGGAAATATAACTTAATACACAAGTGGTTAAATTCACATTAATTATACTTGATTAATTCATATTCTGACTAATAAAAATCTTCTACATTCCCCCTTTGAGACTTATTAAGTCTCACATTTGCTTATGTTCACCCAGAATGCTACATCATAATTCAGCCTCATCAGTTAACCTGTTAACGTTCACCAGAGTGACGTCGCACTGAACGCTCTTTGTTTGCATGTGTCATTGTTTTCTAATAGAATAAATGAAACGGGACAAAATTAATCTTGACAAACTATATATCATTCTGAGGGTCTAAGCCTCAAGCATCGACGACAGATCGCTGTTTTTCGATGGAAAGCTTATAAGGAATGTATTTGCTACATTTGTGTAAGCAGTACACATCCAAACACGCAGAGTAAAAAAGCAGTACGTACCTTTATCATTGTAATAACGAGACACAAACACGTCCACTGCTGAAATCCCAGTTTAGTTAGAGAGGTAAGGGTCCACAGAACAAAATCCAGCGAGCACTTTTAGTCCAGCGAAACAATAACGTTGTAATAAGGATGAATATTCCTTGGTTTACGTTTCATTTCTTCGGGAGAGTTATTGTTCGCGTCCGTTATGGAATAAATTACGCTCAAAAACAGCGTCTTGGTAGTAAAAAAACAACACTGTGTTGTAGCATACAGTTTTACAAACAGAATGAGACCGTCCACGGACAAAAAAGTCTCAGAAAAGCGGAATATAGATTATTTGAATTTGGCGCTCCCTCCTGCCAGCTCTGACGCGGGCTATGACGCTGTCATCTGAGCGGGGCGTAACTTAGCGATCTGCTTTATCCATAAAAAACTGTTTTTTTTTCTTCTACATTTTTTATATGTGTGTGTGTGTGTGTGTGTGTATTGTGTGGGGAATGTGGCCGTATCTGCATGATTATAATCTGTATGGATGAACATCAGCGTGTTTATTACCGACTCTATGACGGCTATCATTGTGATTCATTGATCAGCTATTATTGATTATATGGCCCATCTGTATGATTATAATCTGAATGGAAGCACATCAGCGTGTGATTACTGACTCTATGACCATGTCTGGCAATATCACTTCATGTCTGGCAATCAGAATACTTCAGTATACATACTATATACAAAGCATTTTTTTTCTATTTTTTTCCCTTTTTATTACTCAAATAATTATTTTTGTATTTTTTAGTGCTCAAATAAATCTGTCTATTATTTTATAATTGAAAAACTATGCAGGACCATGTATAATGACTAAAATAGCTTGTATAATTCTGCAATCCATTTGGTGGTTATTTTTCCTCAAACAGGGGGGTGGGGGGACTATAAATAGTTTCAGAAAAAATATTGCAGGAATCTCATTTTTCATGGTATCTTCTTCAAATTTGAAATATGAACTCATGAGACAGGTGGCTTTCGATCCATTACTTTTCTGGATTGCTCCAGGACTTATTTCATGTATTTGTATATATGAAATAAAAAAACATTCAGTGTGGAAAAATATTTTTCAAGGCACGTCAGTGCCTTATAACTTTTTTTATTTTTGAGCATTATCAACTCTGGATGATGGATAGTAAAGCCCAGAGTGTCTTCTGTAGCTCCCCCCAGTAATTTCACGAGCACAAGGATTCTCTTGTAACTGGCGATTTATTGACTGGTTCATAACCAACCAACTCAAGATGCCGTGAGAACTGAATACACAAAGTAAACACAATAAGTATGAAACGCATAAATACATAAATTAAATACTAGTCGTCTTTGTAAACATTTAAACAGGGTTAAGTTCACTTTAACAGCTTAACAATAGTATTTGTACAGATATTGTTCTCTTCCACACAGCAACACAATCCACTCACATATAATATAAATGAAAAGCTTACTTCATTGGCTGCTTGTTACCAAAGGAGAACTTAAGCTTGCATCTGATGTCCCTTCTAACTTCAGATGAGTGGAATATAAACATTAAAACGTGGACACTCTAACTTTGCAAGCAGTGCAGACATCCGTCTTTTCGATTCCCTAAATGCCTTTTCATAATAAAAGTCTCCACTAACCGGTGCTCATTAAGCAACTAAATCCTAAACAAAAAACACTTAAATAATTAAATAAACAAGAAATTCAAACTGACTTATCAGCAGTTACACTCCCACCAAAAACACTTTCTTGTGATTTTATAACTTAATAACTTGACTCTTAACCAAATATTATAGACTAACCTAAGAAATGGTAGGAATTCTTAATTGGCTTCAATCAGGGTAACAATTTTCTGGATGGGCCTTTCAAGGTAAGTGGGGTTTGTAACACGTTTGCCCCTTCTATCCAGTGTAGATTTTAGTTGTTGATCACTGATCAACAACTTCACTGTTCTGACACAGCCATCTGTGCCAGTGTGCACTTCTATCACCTTTGCTAACTTCCATTGACTGCGTGGAGCTGTGTCCTCTTTCAGTATGACAATGTCATTGATCTTTGCATTTCTACGGCGTTTGTGCCATTTCTGCCTTTGTTGAAGGTTTAGAAGATATTCCTTTCTCCAACGTGACCAGAATACATTAGCTAAAAATTGAACTTTGCGCCATCTTTTACGAAGATAAACGTCTTCGATAACAAACTCTCCAGGTGGTTGTAAAATTACTGAAGACTTCATAGTCAATATGTGGTTAGGCGTAAGAGGTTGTGGACCAGATGGATCATTTAGATACTCTGTTGTTAATGGTCAGCTATTTGTGATAGCCATGACCTGATAGAGAAATGTTCTTAGAGAGGCACTATCCAGTCTTTGAGCTGACTGATCCAGAATGGTTGTCAAGACACTTCTTATTGTCCGAATTTGTCTCTCCCAAATGCCCCCTGTGTGACTGGCTGATGGGCTATTCATGATGAACTCACAGCCAAACTCTTTTAGGCATTCTGGATCCATTTCCTTTAGTGCTTCAGCAAATTTTCGTCTTGCACCAACAAAATTAGTGCCCTGGTCAGATCGAAGTTGACGCACAGGCCCACGTATAGCGATGAAAGTACGTAGAGCATTAATGAATGCGTCAGTGGATAAATCCTCCAGCATTTCTACATGCACAGCTCTTGAACACATACAAGTAAATAGAAGCCCGTAACGCTTTAGCTCTTTTCTTCCTTCCTTGATGTAGAAAGGACCAAAGCAGTCCATTCCGCAGTACGTGAAAGGAGGAGTTGCCTCCATACGTTCCTGCGGAAGATCTGCCATCCTCTGCTCTTCAGTGGGTCTTCTAAATTTCCTGCACTTAGTGCATTTGTAGATGTGTGAGGAAACTGCCTTGCTACATCCCAAGATCCAGATACCATTCGAACGCAATTCGTTCATAGTCATCCCTCTCCCTTGGTGACACACTTGTTCATGATAATGTTTAATGAGTAAGGTCGATATCTGACATGCAGGTGTAATGCAGCATGTGTTAGCCGACCTCCCACCCTGAGGATACCATGCTCATCTAAGAAGGGATTTAGCTGAAGTAATTTGCTGTTGGATTTAATCTCCTTCTGATGTTTGAGACTCTGTATCGCATCACAAAAGGCTGATTGTTGAACCATTTTGATAATAGTGAATTCTGCCTCCCTTCTCTCTTCAATGCTTGAGGCTTCATTGACTCTTGGATTGAGACCTTTGGCTTCCTTGGCACATCTTTTCAGTCTTGCAATAGCTTTCACCGCTCTTTTCCAATCAGAAAACTTGTTGAGCCGGTCAAGTAATGATCTTTCTTCATTTGTATGGGTATTATGAACCTGTACTTTTCGAAGCTCTGGGTCATTTACTTTGATATCTCCCACCTTAACATCTCTGGGCAGTTCATCTTTCCACAGGAACTCTGGTCCTGTAAACCAATTGGAGGATATGAGCTCTTCTGCTGTAAGGCCTCTGGATGCGTAATCAGCCGGGTTCTCTTCAGAGGTCACATATCTCCATTGCTTGGCGTCAGTACTTTGTTTAATCCGCTGAATGCGATTGGCCACAAAGATGTGAAATCTTTTGGCATCATTATTAATGTACCCAAGGACGACCTTTGAGTCTGTCCAGAAGTATTCCTCTAGGCTGTCTACTCTAACTCCTTTCTCAGCAAGTCACTTATTTGTACAGCCACTACAGCTGCTGACAATTTCAGCCTCGGTATGGTGGTAATTTTAGTAGGAGCGACTCTGGCTTTGGCCATAACTAGAAAACAGTGAACTTTTCCTGATATGTCGATGGCTCTGAGATACGTGCATTCTCCATAACCTGAAGCACTAGCGTCAGAGAAATGATGAAGCTTGTAATGCTGAACATCCTTGATAGTTGATGGCAGATAACATCGCTGAATCTTGACATCCGCTAAGCTTCGTAAACCTGACATCCAATGTTCCCACTGTGGTCGCAAGTCATCCTTGAGTGTTTCATCCCAACCAACTTTGTCTTGACACATTGTCTGCAATATTTTCTTACCAACAAGGATGAAGGGCGCTGCAAAGCCAAGTGGGTCATACACGGAAGCCACTGTGGACAGGACTCCTCTTCTAGTGAGTGGATGTTCCTTAATAGATACTCGGAACTGGAAACTGTCTGATGTGACACACCAGTTCACACCGAGTGCCCTTTCCATGTGAGGCTCACCAAAGGCTAACTCATGAACCACAGAACTCTCAGCACATTCTCCCTGAGGAATTGATGCTATCACTGATTGGCTGTTCGACACAAATTTGTGCAAACGAAGTCTCCCTGTGCTGCAGAGCTTTCTTGCTTCCTGGATCAGCTGGATAGCTTCACTCACTGATGAGACACTTGTCAGCCCATCATCGACATAGAAATTTCTTTCTATGAATCTTATGGAGGTTTCACTGAAATTACCTCGCCCCTGAGCAGCGAGGTGTTTTAGTCCGTAGTTGGCACATCCGGGCAATGAGGCTGCGCCAAACAAATGTACCCTCATTCTATAGTCCTGTGGCTGGGATTCTAGATCTCCTTTTTCCCACCAAAGGAATCTTAAATATTCTTGGTCTTCAGGCTTGACATGAAATTGATGAAACATGCGCTCAATATCGCACATGATTGCCACTGGACCTTTACGAAAACGACAGAGAACACCTATAAGAGTGTTGGTTAACTCTGGACCAATTAACAGATGCTCATTGAGGGATGTACCATGGAACTTCGCTGAGCAGTCAAAGACTACTCTGATTTTCCCAGGCTTTTGAGGATGATAAACCCCGTGGTGGGGAATATACCAAGCAGGGCGTTTATCGATTTCTTCAACTGGGACCCTTTCAGCATCGCCTCGAGCAATTGTCTCATCCATAACAGCTACATAGTCTTTATAGTATTTCTCATCTCATTGTAGTCTTTTCTCTAAACATCTGATACGGTACATGGCACATTCCTTATTGTTGGGCAGCTTTGGTCCATCTTCCTTGAAAGGCAAATGCATTTCATAATGACCATTTTTCTTGAGTCTGATGCCTGTTTCCAATTTTGACAGAAGACGCAGGTCTTCTTGAGAAACATGACTATGCTCTAATGCGTTCTCAATGAAGTCAGACTCAAGCGCTTGGATAACACTTGTTGGAGTGACTATTTCCTTGATCTGTGTTCTGCAGATATACTTAACTTCATTCCTCAAATTGAAGGAAGATGGCAGACTCGGCATAACTTGTCTCACAATGATGCGATGACTCACTCCAATGGCATCACCATAGTCTACACTGGACTTACCACCGCCAACAATGCTCCAGCCTAAATCTGTCCTTTGAGCAAAAGGCTGATTTCCTTTACCAGACACAATTTCTCTGGGCAGAAGAGCTTCAGGACAATTATAGCCGATTAGGAGGCCAATATCACAAACCTGTTGAGGAGCAATTTCCTCAGCTATGTGCAGTAGATGTGGCCAAGCTCTTGCCATTTTGGGTGTAGGAATGTGAGTTCTATTCACAGGGATGAACTCTCTTGAATAAGTTGCTGGCAATGAGATTTTCTTGTCTGAATAAAATCCTCTCACTTGTAAGCCAGTTAACTTCTGACATGGAACAACTGTGCCTTTGGATACCATCGTTGAGAGTTTCAGTTACACAGATTCTTTTGTTGTGTCAAAAGCTTGCGCTATCTCTTCAAGGATGAAGGTAGTGTCGCTCTGAGTGTCAAGAAGTGCGTAAACAAGAACTTCATGGTTTGGTTCATTGGTAGTTGAGACCCATACTGGTACAATTGTAGAGGTATGAGTATTGTTCATATCCTGTACAACTCGATTGGATGTTGTATCACCTGCGGTCTCTTTATTCTGTGTCAGCTCTTTATTTCTTTCCTGTGACTTCTCTTTTGTTTGTTCCGATTTTGGAAACTTTTTTGTTTCTTTTGTGCGGTCTTCATGTAGACATGTTGGGTGCTTCTTCTGACATGTCTCACATACACTTCTATCTTCACAGTTCTTTGAGCGATGGCCAGGCTTCAAACAGCCAAAACATAACTTACTCATTTGGACAAACTTAATCCGTTCAGATACATTTTTCTCTGTAAACTTCCAACATTTGTGAATAGCATGTCCTGGTTTATCACAGAAAGCGCATTTTGCTTCTGGTTTCTCACTAGACTGAACAGCTAACACCTTCACTCTAGTGCCTTGATTTCTTACTACCTTTCCCTTTTCAACCTCAGTACACTTCAGAGCATGAAGGGATGTCACTGGGTTGCAAGCGATATTAGCTTCTCTTGCAAGAAACTCCACAAACTGATATATTTCTAAAGTTGCTTCAGTTGCAACAATTTCTGCAGCAGCTTCTTGTTTCTTAACAGAGGACAAACTTGAACCTCTGGAGCTTACACTTGAGTTGTTTAAGGACTGAGAAGAAGATCTGGAATGTCCATGACTTGATTTGGAGGCTATGGATGAAAATACTTTGCATGTATCAGTACAGCATCCCTCTTGAATGAAAGGATCTTGACCCTAAATTTTCTCACCTAAACGACTCCATGCAGACTCAACAATCTTCTTAGTGACGGCGCTACAAGTGTCTATTCTGCGACGAGTATCACTATCAGGACTCACATTTTGCCGCAACTCTTCATAAAAAACATTCAAATCCTTTGAAGCAGCACTTATTGTGCCTATAAGAGCTTGCAGCATGTCGTTGGAGAGACACCCCATCAGTTTTTGTCTAGCGTCTCTAGCCAGAGCTTTCCATTTCTCATAAGAGCCTTGAAAATGATTTTTAAGTTTTGCCAACTTTTCATCGTGTAATTTTTTACCCTTCTCTGTTAATTTGCGGGTTCTTTGACTTCTTCGTGGCTCTGGATCTGTTGTATTATCAATGGCTATTGATTTATGTGTCTCTACACATTCCAGATTTTTTTGTTGCTGCTGTGATTGTGTAGTTTCTGCTATATTTTCTTTGCTATTCCTAGCAGACTGGCCACCTTCTGCCATTTTCTATATCTTTTTGTTGCACTGTTGATTATAAGTGTATATAAAACATGAATTGTACAGAACAGGAATATTTTCAACAGTTCAATCACCAATTATTTTCTTATTTAAGCTTAATACTTGCTCCAATGACAGTTTAAATAAGCACGAAGTACCAGCCCTTCTTTACAATAACACTTAAAGAGTCTCTTTTAAGCAAATATCAAGCATAAGTCCACTTTAAGCACCTTAACTTGAACTTATGTGCTTAACTTTCTTGTTGGTCTTAACTTGACAGTGCCTTGACTCTGTATTTGCCTCTTGCTTCTTAGTTAGCGGTGTAAGCAGTACTTCATCTTGCAGAATCCAGTGTGTGATGAGCTTGATGTTAACTTGAAACTTTGCTGACTGCCGAATGGGTCTTCCCTTCTCCTACTCGCAAAGAGCAGATGAATTCTCACTGTAGCTCCCCCCAGTAATTTCACGAGCACAAGGATTCTCTTGTAACTGGCGATTTATTGACTGGTTCATAACCAACCAACTCAAGATGCCGTGAGAACTGAATACACAAAGTAAACACAATAAGTATGAAACGAATAAATACATAAATTAAATACTAGTTGTCTTTGTAAACATTTAAACAGGGTTAAGTTCACTTTAACAGCTTAACAATAGTATTTGTACAGATATTGTTCTCTTATCATAGTTCAGTTGGTACCTGCTGCTCTACTTCCTTAAATAGTTCAGTGTCAGGAGTGTCTATTTATTCGGATGTGGCAGTCATCTGCATCAGTTTCTTTTGACTAATAACCACTTCCTGAGGAATTCCCATCAAACTAGTTGCACAAAAGTTTGATGTGATTTTTGTCAGCTGAGTGAAATATTAACGGCTGTTCTGTTGGTTCCCATGTGCTTTGTTCTGCTTATTTCATCATTGGTCCTAAATCTTTTGCTTCCCAATTATTTCCTACATATACTGCAATATGTGGGACAGAATCAGTTACATTGAACCATTTTTTCACAAATTCACAATCTGGCATATTTATAGCTGCTCCCTGTTTACCTATTATTATGTACTGTGAGACTATTTCAATTTGTTGTCCTATTGTTTCTTCCTGCCATTTTTGTTCTACTTTTTCATCTCTTTCGGGATCAAACATCACTGTGCAATGAAATTCTGATTTTGGTATCTGCGCTTCTGGTAACTGAGCTTCAATAAACTTTCCCCATTTATTGACTGTTTGCCTCACATCTTGTTCTATTTGTCCTATCCAATAAACATTTGCTTTTGGCTCTACAACCATCATCTGAGTTTCTACTCCAATTGTGTCTATATAGACTCCTTCTGGAGAACACCAAATTTGTAGCCCCAATTTACATAATGCATCTCTCCCTTACAAATTAACAGGAGTCTGATTTGACACGAGAATGGGCATTGTTATGCTTTTATTTTTGGTTTGTAGACACACTGGAGCTGTCATTGGAATTAGCTGTATTTTTTCCCGAGAATCCTATTGTCTTTGCGAATTTTCCAGACAAGGGGAGATGTGAGGCATAATTTGTATTTACACACGTATAAACAGCTCCTGTGTCCAACATAACTGGTGTGTCTTTTCCCTCTATCTTAATTTGCAGAATAGGCTCTTGATCAGCTTTAGTTGTTAAATTAGAAGCTGACTGTCCCCTGTAGGATTCTCTGGGCACCCCTAATAGCCTTGATTTGGACCTCCCCAAGGGTTTACTGGGCCCTGTAATAGACCACGGGTGTGCCGTTGCCAACTCTCCCCCCTTCCACCCCGAGGTGGCTGTTGCCATGGATTGGTAGGACAATCAATTCTGTTATGTCCGAATTGTTCACATCCCCAGCACACTCCTGGAGGACCAGTATACAGCTTGCCTCTTCCTCTCTGTCCTCTTTGTACTGGTTTTCTTTTCCATCCCATTGTCTCTGGTTGTTGAATATAGACATTAATGATGGGTAGAGGAATGTGGTGTGTATTTGGAGGGACCATTGCAAGTGGGCTCATCTGAATAGCTGCTTGAGGAGTATTTATTAGAGACATCAATGACATTTGTTCTGATTAATCTGTTTTTTTTTTATTGGAGCTTGAAATTTTTTTTTTTTCTCGTTCTTTTTTGTCAGTTCTTCTATTTGTAACTGAGTTAATTTTCTCTGTAGCTCTTTCTCTTGGGTCTTGAGCCTCTGTTTATTTTTTCTATGCTGCATGGGTCACATGGTCACAGAACTCATTGTGGTTGGATTTTCTGCTTCCCCAGCTGTTCTCCCTTTAATGATTTAGGGTCTAGTCTGATCGGGTACTCTGCTTGCAGTGCTTGCCACACTGCTGGACGGAATGCATCAAAAACAGTTCCATCCATGTAGTGTGAGTCCACAGCTCTGTTTAGATTGGATGCTTGAAGAATTTCTTCCATCTTTGCTCCTCTCAAAATCTTTGCTAGAAGTGCTTTAATGTCCACCACAGCTAAAAGTTTTCCCTTATTTTCTTCTTCAAACACCTTTCCAGCCCCCTCACGAATATCTGGGAGGCGAGTGACCAGCCCCTCGAGGTCCTGTGAGGCCCAGGGGACATACTGTCCCTGTGCACCCTTTATTAAAATTGGGAGTGGTGCAGCCAGTGGTCTTAGGGTCGCTTTTTCTCTGCCCTGTTCCCCTTTAGTATCAAATGATTTTTCACTTTCATTTACATCCTCACTACTGTCAAACAACTTATTATTTTTCACTTTCATTCACATCCTCACTACTGTCAAACAACTTATTTCTCCCTCTGTCTAATTTATTTGCCTCTTGTATTTTTTTTTTTTTCTTTTCTTTAATTTTCTTCTCTATGTCATCTTCCATAACTACTACTTGTGCTTCAATTTCCCTATCTTTTCTACTCATCTCTTCTAACACTTCTTCATATTCCGTTTTGTCTTCCTGGTTTGTTTTCATCATTTCTAATGCTATGCGTGCCTGTCTATTACAATCTATCAGCAAATATCCTTCACTTTCTTTTCTCAGTCACCTCTTTGGTTTCATATCTGGTTCCTTTTTTTTCTTCCAACTCTACATGTCCTTCCATCTGCATTTCTCCCAACACGTCTACCGTTCCCTTTGTAACTGATACTCTGGGGGCACATATGGGGGTGGTTTAGAAAACAACTTTTCCTTTTTCTTTGTTTCTTTGTCTGCCTCCTTAAGCATTCTCCTTGCATGTTTTATACTTTTTAATGCACCATTCCCTTCCTTTTTAAACATGGCTAACACTTCGTTCTCTCTTTCCCTTTTTGCTTCTCTCTTTTCTCTTTTTTTACTGATACTTTTAGCTTTATATTTTTTTAACAGTTTCCATTTCCTCACACAGTGCTACATCAAATGTCCCTTCTTTTGGCCATTTTGTCATCATATTCTTAGTTCTCTTCTGCCATTTGTTTGAGACCTTAGTTATCAATTCTTTACACAATGGATATTTTAATCCTAATAATTCCACCGGAGTGGCTGCCATACTTTTTCCTATAATCTTACAATCTGACTCTATATATATATATATCTTTATAGCCAATCAACTTACTATTTTTCCCACTTAATTTAACTATTTTATCCAATATTCTCCTCTTTATTTTGTGACCTGCATCTTTAAACTTAGTTTTTTATTCTTTCTGATGCATGTACACTTTCTGTATGAGTTAATAGTTTCAATTCTATTTTATAATCACTCAATATCCAAAACTACTAAAAATAATATTTACATTTATTCTTACTTCAATTCTTTTGTCCACCCTTATAGGTTGATTTTATTTTATTTTTGTTGTTTTTATACTTTTTTTAACTTAATGCCTAGATTTCACTTCTGCTGCTTTGATCTCAGAAATGTTCTCCTTTTTTATCACACAGAGCTCTAAAATGTATAAACATATAAAAGATCTTTAAAAAAAAAAAAAAAATGACACTCAGCTTCTACGTTTGAGAGCTCTTGAAATACAAGCGGACAGGGATATTCAACTGCGTAAGTTTGACCTTGAGGCTCAAGCCTTACAGTATTTAGCCAGTTCCACTCCCTCGATCTAGACCTCCTTCCAGTCTTCCTGATGTGTCGCAGTCTGAATTTGATGTAGGTAAATATGTAAGACTAGTACCTTCTTTTCGTGAAGCGGAGGTTGACTCTTATTTTGTCGCTTTGAACGTGTAGCTACAAAACTGAATTGGCCAAACGACATGTGGGCACTTTTGTTACAATGCAACCTTATTGGCAAAGCTCAGGAAGTGTGCTCTGCTTTGTCAATAGAGGAGTCAGTGGATTATGATATTGTGAAGGCTGCAGTTTTAAGAGCCTATGAATTGGTACCAGAGGCATACGTCAGAGATTCAGATCTTGTTCAAAGTCAGCCAGGCAAACATTTGTCGAATTTGCAAGAGATAAAAGAATGCTATTTGAGAAGTGGTGTTTTCAAGCTTCAAGAACTTGTGTTGTTGGAGGACTTCAAGAGCTGTGTGCCAGAAAGTCTTGTTGTTCATTTAAATGAGAAAAGGATTTCCAAGCTTTCTGAAGCGGCCATTTTGGCTGACGAATTTATTCTCACCCACAGAACAGTGTTTCCATCTGTACATTCTGTTAGCAGTTCGCCTGTAAGCGAGAGAACCATTAGGAAAGTGCAACGACTTAATGCTCTTAAACTCGGTAGTGATGATAAAACGGTCTCAAAAAGTGGTGCACCTAAAAGGGTATGTTTCTATTGCCTTAACCCTGGACATTTAATTTCGGATTGCAGAGCATGGAAGCAAAAACAATCGGGAACCAAACCCAAAGGTGTAGCGTTTGTTCAGTCTCTCTCTGTTCCTGATTGTATGCAGTCTAGCAAAACCTCGTTTGATCCATTCATTATGGAAAGTGCTGTGGCCCTTTCAAATGACTCTGACTTTAAACCTGTAAATTGTAATGCTGAGAGACACTGGGTCTGCACAGTCACTAATTTTGGAGAGTGTGTTACCTTTTTCGTCTCAGTCATACACCGGTACAGAAGTCTTAATTCGTGGTGTGGAATTAGGCTGCGTGCCCGTACCTCTACATACTATGTACATAAAATCCAATCTCATTTCAGGCCCTGTCAAAATTGGTGTACGTTCACATTTGCCTGTTGAAGGTGTGAGCATGATTTTGGCAAATGACCTGGTGGGTGAAAAGGTTTTCCCATGTCCAATTGTGTCCGCTGAGCCTGATGTTGGGGCCCAAACGGATGTCTCTAAAATGTTTCCCTTTGTTTTCCCGGCGTGTGCTGTAACTGACCCGAATGTGATAAAATGTATTGATGCTGCTGTAGACAGGTCACAAGTCTCAAAACGTAGGGTAGGTTACTTTTGGGAGGGTGATGTACTCATGCGTTGGTGGAACCCACGGTTTGCTGATGATGATAGTCACATGGTTTATCAGATTGTTCTGCCTTCTGGTTACCATGCTCAAGTTCTACACTTGGCCCATGAGCATGTATGTTCTGGTCATCTCGGGGTGACTAAAACCTATCAGCGCCTTATTAAATACTTCGTCTGGCCTGGTGTAAAATCTGCAGTGTCAAAATTTGTCATGTCATGCTTGTCAGTTGGCTGGAAAGCCCAACCAGATAATTCCACAGGCTCCCCTTCAACCCATCCCAGTTATGGGAGAACCCTTTGAGAGACTCTTGATTGATTGTGTGGGACCACTACCCAAGTCTAAGGCTGGCTATCAATACATTCTTACTATTATGTGTACGGCTACCCGTTATCCTGAGGCCATTCCGTTGCGTTCCATCAAGTCTAAAGTAGTAGTAAAAGAGCTCATCAAGTTCTGTTCCATTTTTGGGTTACCTAAAGTCATTCAGACAGACCAGATATCAAATTTTACATCTCATATTTTTGAACAGATCGTACAAGAGTTAAGAGTGGAAAATTGGTTATCAAGCGCATATCACCCAGAATCGCAGGGGGCCCTTGAGCGACTTCATCAAACCCTGAAGTCAACGATGCGTGCCTACTGTACAGAGAGTGGTAAGGACTGGGCAGAGGGATTATCTTTGTTATTGTTTGCTGTGAGAGGAACTAAACAGGAATCCCTAGGTTTCAGCCCAGCTGAGCTTGTGTTCGGTCACACGGTGCGAGGGCCACTGAAACTACTAAGTGAGCAATTTCTTACTAAAAACTCTGCACCGGTGTCTACCTTTAAGTATGTGAGTTCTTTTTGTGAGAAGCTTCACAAGGCTTGGGAAGTTGCTAAGGCCCATCTTGCTGGAGTTCAGGCTAAGATGAAAATCCGTTATGACCAAAAAAGTGTTGTGCGCAGTTTTCAACCAGGTGACTCTGTGCTGGTACTACTCCCTGTTCCTGGATCAGTCATGCAGGCAAAGTTTTCTGGACCATATGTGATTGACAAAAGGCTGAGTAAGACAAACTATGTTATCCGTACCCCTGATCGACGTTGCAAAAGCAGGATGTGTCACATAAATATGCTAAAGGCTTATGTATCAAGAGATGAGGCAAAGCCCGCTGTTCCTGTAAACCCAATATCAGTGGATGTTGTACTTAACTGCCCATATAGCCCAGAAGCCGATGGCTTAGTGGACAGAAGTGCTCAAGTCTCTTGTGGTAGATTGCCAAATTCTGCATGCTTATCCAATTTGGAGTTGTACCTCTCCTATTTGCATGATGATCAGCGTAGTAGTATTGTTGAACTGATCAAGAAATACCCGGCACTGTTCCATGATGTTCCTTCTCAAACCACGGTCATAAGTCATGACATAGATGTTGGCGAGTGCCCACCCATTAAGCAGCATCCATACCGTGTAAACCCACACATGCGACAGCTAATGAACAATGAGGTTGCTTACTTGTTGCAACATGGATTTGCTGTGCCCAGCCAAAGTCCATGGAGTTCTCCTTGCCTGCTTGTTCCCAAGTCTGATAACTCCTTGCGATTTTGTACTGACTACCGGAAAGTGAACAATGTGACAAAACCAGACTCCTTTCCTCTTCCTAGAATGGAAGACTGTATAGACAGGGTAGGTTCTTCATGTTATGTCACCAAGTTGGACCTCCTAAAAGGTTACTGGCAGGTACCTTTAACACCCCGTGCCAGCGAGATCTCTGCATTTGTTACTCCTGACAACTTCCTTAATTATACTGTTATGGCCTTCGCGATGCGAAATGCTCCTGCCACATTTCAGCGACTAATGCAGATGGTCTTGTCAGGAATACAGCAATGTGAAGTTTACCTAGATGACATTGTAATCTATTCAATGACATGGGAAGATCATATAAGAACCCTGGAAGCAGTGTTAAAGCGTTTGAATGAGGCTTCTTTAACATTAAACCTTGCTAAATGTGAATTTACAAGGGCGGTTGTCACATACCTTGGCAAATTAGTCGGGCAGGGCCAGGTAAGGCCAGTTGAAGCCAAGGTCTCTGCCATCATTGAGTTTCCCTCCCCCACGAACAAACGCGAGTTGCGCCATTTTCTTGGGATGGCTGGGTACTACCGGGGGTTTTGCAAAGATTTTGCCTCAGTAGTGTCCCCTCTCACAGACCTTTTGAGTTCAGAACGCAGGTTTGTGTGGAATCCTGAGTGTAAATCTGCTCAAAAAACAAACAAAGTCATTTTTATTTACAAGGTATACCTTGTAATTAACGGTGGGTGTGTTACGTCCCACGTATTTGTTTAATTCCCTGTCTACACAAGATGTATGTGGTCCACTTATTTATTTGGTGCAATGTGGTTGTACTTAGTTTTTTTTCTGTTTTGCATTGTGTTTTGTACTCCCTCTCTCTTTTTTTCCCCTCTCTGTTGTCCCTTCAGACAGGTATAAGTGTCAGCTGTGCCTAATTAAAACCAAGCTCTGGGGGTGACCTGATTGGTTGATGAGACGGGAGCTGGTGGATAAAGCTGAGGTGGAAAGCCAAGAAGTAGAGAGTCCTTCCTCCAGCCCCAGCATATGATCGTTGAGCCTGTGTGTGTTGGTGGACTGTTGTGAGGGCCTAAAGCCTGGGTTTGTGTTACTAAGCAGTTTTTTGTTAATCAATCTAATCTGACTCTGTTGAACTATATTATCCAAGTTTCTATGTCTGTATTTAATTTTGGAAGCCATAGAGAGGTGGACGCCATTTTCTTTTGCTAATGTGTTTTCTCCTGTTTTTGGTCAGATAGGGAGTGAGGTAAAGTTATGTTGTTTATTTGCTTTTTCTTTATTCAGGTAAGATAGTTTGATCCTCCCCCATTTAAACTTCTTTTGTTTGTTGTTTTGGCCTGGTCCCCTCTTGAAGGTTCTTGCTTCCTCTTTCATGTAGAGTCAATAAAAAGAAGTCAATTGTTATATCTCAAACCCGTGTGGTGATTGCTGGCTGGGACAGGAGTGATGACCTCCACTAAAAGCCTTGTTACATTTCTTTTCCCAGACGGGTAAGAAATGTAACAATTGATACAAATGTTTCCTAATCACATTCACTCCTAGTCCCTTTATTTACACAGGGTTCATTCTTTCATTCTGTGCCCCTTTATTTATAGGGTTCATAGCAGTCATTGATCCCTCTCAAGTTTGGCACTAGCCACGTCCCTCTCAAGGGAAATCCAGAAGGGGGGCGCAGCTTTTACCCACCCAATACGGAATTTATTTATTTTTCATACAACCTCAATCATTCACTCGGGGAGCGGTCGCGGGATCCGGCAGGTGCGGATGGAGAAAAAGACTCGCTCGTCTCCGATCCCTCTGCCAGATCCCGTTGCGAACCCCACGAACGCCGTCTCCACTCCGCCTCAGCGGAAGCGGGTCAGTGCCGCGGGGAACGCTAGTGAAAGAGCCCTCTCCGGAGAAAAAAAGCCTTTCAGGAGCGAAGCACACGCAGAGGAAAACCCTCGCAGTGCGGACAGTCAGCCCCCTCGAGGGCTGCCTCCGCATGCCTCGCTCCCAAGCAAAGCACACACAGACTGTGTGTATCCTCCGCACACAAATAGCGTTTTGCACGGAGGAACACAGCCCGTATTGCGCCTCACTCCTCTCCCCACTTCGCTTTGACATGTTTTACAAACAGACAGACAACGGTAAATAGGACTCACCAGTCACAGAGCGCTTCGCTGAATGACAAAAAGCTGATGCCGGTTTCACCGCACGTGCTTTTGTACCAGCTGGTCATTACGTCACCTCGCCCGTGACGTCCCTTCCCATTTCTGGACAGATTTGATTGGTATTCAGAGCCGGTTACACTGTTGGCGTTCCCCAAAGCGTCGTTTACGCAGCTCGAGTTCCTGAAGAGGAACTTGTGTGATTCACTGAGAAAAGAGAGACATTCATCAGGATCTGAGGAGATCTGCAGTTTACACAGTGAGAAACTCAAACTCTTCTGTCTGGAGGACAAACAGCCGGTGTGTTTAGTGTGCAGAGACTCAGAGAAACATGTCGATCACACATTCAGACCCATCAGAGAAGTGCTTTCATCTCACAAGGTGAGACGAATTTCTCTTATTTCATTACGCTAAACACAGTGTTTTGCTAATAATAGCTGTGTATACAATACAAGTTTCACAGGTTTTCATCTAAACTTGTAGGAGGAGTTGAATATAGCACTGTCATCTTTACAAAACAAGCTCAAACATGCAGAAGGAATGAAAGCAAAGTGTGATAAAACAGTGCAACACATCAAGGTGAGGATACGGAGTAAAGAGTTGATGATGGACATTAGTGGAGTGAGTGTTAAAGCAGAGCTGACTGAAGTGAATGTGATGTGATTTCAGTCTCAAGCTGAGCACACAGAGCGTCAGATTAAAGAGGAGTTTGAGAAGATTCATCAGTTTCTCAGAGATGAAGAAGAAGCTACAATCACTGCACTGAGAGAGGAAGAGGAGCAGAAACAGCAGATGATGAAGGAGAAGCTGGAGGAGATGAACAGACACATCTCAGCTCTTTCTCACACAATCAAAGACACGGAGGAGAGGATGAAAGCCAGCGACGTCTGCTTTCTGAAGGTGACGACTGAACTCAGCTTCATTGTTTCTGCACAAAACAACTTACCAATTACCTAGAGATGCTGATTAACAATTAGAAAATGAACTGTTATGATTAAGTAAAGTCTTAAAATGTTTTTCAAACTCTCTATTTTCCAGGAGTTTAGCATCACGATGGAAAGGTAAGTTGAGCTGCTGGTGTTTCTTCTCTCAGTGGATCTGAACTCAAATCCTCTGCAGTTCTGATCCTGAATGTTCTTCCAGAGTCCAGATCTCCCAGCCGGATCCACAGATGAGTTCAGGAGCTTTGATTCATGTGCCACTTTACTTGAGTAACCTGCGGTTCAGAGTCTGGAAGAAGATGCAGGAGACTCTCAAACACAGTGAGCCTAATAAATCTGACATCAGTACAAAATATGAAATAGTTAAGAAACAAAGACAGACAGACCAACATTTGTTAAAAATACATCTAAAAATCACTTTAAGTACTATGAGGTTGAAGTGAATCTGAACTGTATTTCATCAGATCATACAGCAAACTCATAATGACTACAAAACGTCTCGGGTTACGTATGTAACCCTGGTTCCCTGAAGGGAACGAGACGCTGCGTCGAACGCTGGGGGGAACGCCTTCAGCGTGACCGCGCTCTGAACCAGAGTGTAAAATGTCCAATGAAAGGGCGAGACGTCATAGGCGGTGACGTCACTGACCGGAAAGCATATAAGCACGTGCGGTGGAGCCGGCGTTTGCTTCCAGGAATGAAGCAACCGCTCGCAGGGATACAGGAAGTATGGCCTAGAGACGCAGCGTCTCGTTCCCTTCAGGGAACCAGGGTTACATACGTAACCCGAGACGTTCCCTTCCAGGAACTCGAGCTGCGTCGAACGCTAGGGGAACGAGATGCCAACGCCACCAGACTTCCAAATACCTGCCCTGTGTGTATCACTAGGAGCACAACGAGGGCGAGAGAACAGAAGAGCCGTGAGTGGCCCTGAGATCAAGACTGTAGAACCGGACAAAGGTGAGGGGCGTGGACCAACCCGCAGCATTGCAGATATCCTGCATCGAAACCCCTGCCAGAAAGGCCTTGGAGGCCGCCATACTCCTAGTTGAATGGGCCTTAAGCCCCAGAGGCGAAGGTATGCCTGAAGATTCATAGGCCAAGGAAAAGTATCCACAATCCACCTGCTAAGGGTCTGCCTAGAAGCAGGCAGACCCCGCTTAGGAGGACCGAAGCAAACTAGCAATTGGTCCGTCCTTCTCCACAGGGCAGCTCTGTGGACGTATGCGTCCAGTGCTCGCACTGGACACACACAGTTATGCTTTCGCTGGTCAGGCTCCCGAAAGGGAGGAGGACTGAGAGCCTGCAGCACGACAGGCCGTGGTATAGAAGAGGGTATCTAGGAAATAACCCGCTCGAGGGTAGAAAAACGCTTTGGCCAGACCAGGGGCAAAGACGAGATAAGAAGGGGCCATGAAGGGCCTACAAATCCCCACTCTCTTAAGAGACCACAGCCAGGTCCCCGTAGGGACATGTCGTACAGGAGGCCTCAGCCTCAGCGCACCGTGGAGGAAACATGTAACCAGGGGGTGTCGACCCACTGTAAGGCCACCGAGAAGGGCATGGTAGGCCGATAAAGCCGCCACGTAAACCTTCAGGGTGGAGTGAGTTACCCCTGCGGAGAAACGGGCCTGCAGGACCTGCAGCACTGTACCAAACGGGCAGTTAACTGGGTCAAGGTGGCGGTCTCCGCACCAAGAAGTGAAATATTTTCACTTCAGGGCATACAGTTTCCTCGTAGAGGGAGCTCTGGATTGGAAGGTGGTCTCAGCAACCTCGGTTGAGAGACTGGAAGCTATGAGCTGCGCCCCCTCAGAGGCCAGAACTTCCACACGTAATGCGCGCATCGCCTCGGCAACGCGCGCAGCAACAGCGAGCTCTGACTCAAAGGGGGAAGAACCGCACACGCGGGCTTCCACGAGCGAGAGCGCTAGATCTGGGGAATGCAGGAGGAGATAGGGCGAACCCGTCTCCAACCTGTTCGCCAGATCCATGTTGCCATCCAGAACTCCCAGGAGCAGAGCGATCGGGGAAAACCATACAGACGAAGCCTCGGCCAGGTCTGTACCAAGCGTCCAGTCCAAAGGAGCTGGAGGAACTAGAGGGGCATAGCGCTGACTCTCGAGTCGCACAGCCAAAACCTCCATATCTGCTTCACCACCTCGGGGTGAAGCATCCATTCCCCGGGCCTCAGCCCCTGCCTCAACAGGATGTCTGCTCCCACATTGAGATACCCAGGGATATCGATGGCTCTGAGCGAGCGAAGTTTGCCCTGGGACCACACAAGGATCTGGTGCGCCAGCTTGTACAAGGGGCGCGAACGCAGACCTCCCTGGTGGTTGATGTAAGAGACCACCGCTGTGCTGTCGGTGCGCACCAACACATGGTGATCTCTTAGGTCCGGGAGAAAGTGCTTGAGTGCACGAAACACGGCCAACATTTCCAAACAATTGATATGCCACGTTAGATGGCGACCGCTCCACAGACCGCGGGCAGGGTGGCCACTCATGACCGCTCCCCAACCGGTGAGGGATGCGTCCGTCGCTAGCATTACGCGGCGACAGGAGGCTCCCAGCACCGGGCCCTGAGACAAGTACCAAGCTTGGCTCCACATGTCTAAGGCACGTAGGCATCGCCGCGTGACCTTGATCATGCGAAGCGGGTTTCCCCTCGGGGAGAACCCCTTGGTCTTGAGCCACCACTGTAGGGGTCTCATGTACAGGAGGCCAAAAGTAATCACGTTGGACGCAGCTGCCATGAGCCCCAGCAGTTTCTGAAACTGCCTGACAGTGAGTGACTGGCCCTCTTTCACTCTCTTGACTGAGGTGAGGATCGACTCGCTCCGAGCAGGAGACATACGTGCCTGCATCGTGGTCGAATCCCACACCACGCCTAGATAAGTGGTTCTCTATACTGGAGAAATCACACTTTCTTGGCGTTCAGTCTCACTCTCAACCCCTTCATGTGCGCGAGAACGACATCTCGATGCCGAGTCGCCACCTGCTCTGATCGAGCTAGAATCAACCAATCGTTGATGTAAAAATGCGGGGTACGAGTGCAGGGCCAACGGGAAGAACCCAATATCAGTAAGCTTTGCCCCTAAAAGCAAACCTGAGGGACTTCCCTTGAGAGGGAAGGATGGAAATCTGCGTCCTTAGATCCATCGTGACAAACCAGTCCTCGGACTTGGTCTGAGACACGATTGATGAGTGTAAGCACCCTGAACTTCAGTCACATGACTGAGCGGTTCAACTGACGCAGATCTACCATCCTTCCTTGGAACAATGAAGTACCGGCTGTAGAACCCGGACTCTCTTCCGTGAGGAGGGACCACCTCGATGGCCTCCTTCCCCAAGAGAGTGTCTACTTCCTGTTCCATGATCAGAGCCTGCTGGGGGCCCACGCACGTGGGAATCACCCCGTTGAAAGGCGGTGGCGGAGCGCCGAACTGAATACAAAAGGCCTTTCTCTACAGTACGCAGGACCCAATGAGATCCATTTGGCAGTAGTTTCCACGCTGCCTAAATGGTCTACTAAGGTAACCAGTCTCTCGAGACTGGCCTCTGATGTACCCAGAGCTGCTGGCACGGTGCCCTGAAGCGGAAGACCGGCAGGAGACAGCCGAACCAGGAGCTCTAGGGACCCCCGCAGGGGTGGCGAGCTTCTCAGCTCCGCTACACTTCGGGGCGGAAGAAACTGAGAACATCGCTCGCTGGAGCCAGCTGCGCCCTGGAACTCTGTCAGGGTTGGCAGACTGCTCTCCCGAGGGCACTGGGGGAGACGGACACCCGATCTGCCCCAGAGGGGTCTGCCCTCGTAAGTCCTAGGCACAGCACCAGGACTGCCTCAGCCTCAGCCTCCTAATGAACAACGGTCCTCAGACCCGCGTCATTCCTAGGACCAAGCTGAAGAACCAGACCCTGCAAGGCAGGACCCAAAGAGACACATCGGCAGTAGTTCCCACGCTGCCCGATGGTCTCCTAAGGGAACCAGTCTCTCGAGACTGGCCTCTGGCGTGCCTAGAGCTGCTGGCCCGGTGTCCTGAAGCGGAGGACCGGCAGGAGACGGCCGAACCAGAAGCTCTAGAGACCCCCGCAGGGGTGGCGAGCTTCTCAGCTCCGCTACACTTCGGGGCGGAAGAACTGAGAACATTGCTCGCTGGAGCCAGCTGCGCCCTGGAACTCTGGCAGGGTTGGCAGACTGATCTCCCACGCCCGTAGGCTTCTTGGCCGAGAACCCCCTTAGACTTAAGAACGGTCCGGCTTAGCCTTAGAGGTCACGACCCAGAGCGTTAGCCGCCACGGCCCCACCTCGGTGGGGTGCGAGTAGCCATGCTCTGTTTTGCGCCTCTCTAAAGAAAGGCTGGCACGCGGCGAGGGCTGCTCCCGCCCAGCAGCCCCCTGAGCCAGAGATAAGCGAGGGAGAATCCGCTGAAACGCCGCCGCCTGTATACAGGCCTCTTGGTACCTGTCGACGACGAAAATGACGGCGTCGCCGAACAGGCCAGAAGGCGCAAGCGGGGCGTGCATGAGGAAGACCCTATCTTCTCCTTCATGTCAGATAGGGTCGACCACAGACAGCGTTTCTAGCCCCATCCCTCGTCCAGCTCTCTAAGCAGGTACGTCAGCTTGGTGCGCCTTTTTTTTTTTTCTTTTTTGTAAAACTGCCATGATGTGCAGACACGCACCAGCCTGACCTGCAGCCGCGAGCCTTCAGAGACAACGCCACGCAAGGGGACAGATAGCTCGAGAAACACAATCAGCCCCCTTTCTCCTTTTTTAGAGCTGACTGCGCGCCGTTCTCATTCATAATATGCTTGTGCAAACACTGTTTCATTGACGCATCCACCTCCTCGGAGGAAGACAGGTCTAGGCTAGTGAAACTCACTCCTCTCTTTATCTTTTTCAAAGAGAGCCTTCAGAGAGCAGGCGTAAGAAATGAAAAAGCTCACAAACGGGCAGTCAGCTCCCTCGAGAGCTGAATCTGCGCGCTCTGCTCTCAAGCAGACCACACACAGACTGCGTGTATCCCAAGAGTGATATAATGTGTGTAGGGAGGAACACACAGCCCGGAATGCGATCTGCTATCGCCCCAGTGCTTGCACATATTGCTGGAGCCTATTCAAGTGATTGTGCAGGACAAACAACACTAAATAAGACTCACAACATGCAAAGACAATACACACAGACAGAGAAGCGGTTGCTGAATGACGAAAAGCAAACGCCGGCTCCACCGCACGTGCTTATATGCTTTCTGGTCAGTGACGTCACCGCCTATGACGTCTCGCCCTTTCATTGGACATTTTACACTCTGGTTCAGAGCGCGGTCACGCTGAAGGCGTTCCCCCTAGCGTTCGACGCAGCTCGAGTTCCTGGAAGGGAACACAGTCTGTTCCTCATTGTGTTTGTTTATGTATTAGGTTTATTTTTCTAATATACATTATATTTTATCGTCTAATCTGATTTGATTCTCTTTGCAGCTCCATTGACTCTAGATCCAAACACAGCACATCGTCGCCTCACACTCTCTGCTGATCTGACCAGTGTGTCGTTCAGTGATGTACGTCAAAATCTTCCTGATAATCCAGAGAGGTTTGACAGTTATGCATGTGTTCTGGGTTCTGAGGGATTTAACTCAGGAGCACACTGCTGGGATGTGGAGGTTGGAGACAATACAGACTGGATTGTTGGAATAACCACAGCATCAAACCAAAGGAAGGGAGGGGTTTTCTTTAAGACTAATGTCTGGTGTGTGCGGTACATAAACAGCAAATACAGCTCAAAATCCCCAGATCAACCCTTGACTCTCTTGACAGTTAAAGAGAAGCTGCAGCGTGTGAGAGTTCAGCTGGACTGTGACGGAGGAAAGGTGTCCTTCTCTGATCCTCTAACTAACATCTGTCTGTGTTCATTCACAACAACCTTCACAGAGACTGTTTTTCCATTCTTAGATAATCGCTGCACAGCTTCCCCTCTGAGGATCTTACCAGTTAAACTGATTGTAACAACAGAAAATCACAGTTAAATCTCATTCTGCTTTTAGATCAGTTAAAGTACAAGAATTTGTTGTTTTCATTGTTTTGCATTTTATGGTTCAATAACGCTGTAAACAAAGGAAAAGGGTCTCGTTCATAAATAAAAAAATCTACTCAAACTGTTGTTCAAGCTACTCTAAAACATTTTTTTATATTTCTTATGGATATTCTGTATTAGGGGAGCTAATGGATATTAAACAATACATATCTGAATTTATGAAATTATATTTTTAAAGTTTTTAAGGTAAAAAAACACAAACAGAAGAAGCAACATGTTTTTTTTATTGTATTATCGAAAAAGAAAAAAATGTAGGACAGGTCTTGGTTCTATTCATCCGTTACTAACTGGATTTTGATTGATTTTTGTATTTGATAAAGATTACTATAAAGATTGTGTTGTATATTTTGTAATGTTGTAAGTGTTGTGTTTTGTAGGTCTAGACATTTTAAAGATGCTTCACTATTGTGTAAGGCCCATCCACAAACAATTATGAATATAAAATAAGTTATTGATTAATCTTCATGCTTAAAAAATGGTGCTATTAAATTTCATATACACGCTAAGAATAGTTTGAATATCAACTAAGTCAAGTAACTAGCTTATTTCATATTTTAGCTTGTCATCATTTGAATATGAATATACAGGTCCAAGATCCCAAACAAATGGGATCACAATCACCATTATGGTGACTTCAAAACAATTACAGTAGTAAACAAGTACATTTCTGACAGTGGCACTGTTAAAGATGTTAGCATCATTCTGCTGTTCATTCACAGTCATTTGTAATAAAATGACCCAGCATGCATTGATTTCACGGTACATTTATGACTACAATTTTTAAAACAATCTTTACAGTTCCATTCCATGACAGTTGAACATAAAATAAATAAAATAGCAACTTAAAGTTGCTATTGGTGGTCAGTTTGTGTCAATCAACATTTTTGATATTTGTTTTCCACTTTTGATGTAATTTCAAGTGAGAAATCGATATTGTAGCAATTAAGCATTTGCTTAGTTATCACCAAAGGTCTGTTTTGTTGTAGATCATTAAACCTTTATGCTGTCTTTATGCAGTTTATCCGAAATCATGTGAGGTACTTTTGTTTGCAAACGTTGCTTGCAAAATCATTTCCTTATAGAGCAGCTAGCTTTCAGACACAGCCAGTATTTCCTGGAGGCCTACACATCGTTGAACTCTTACTAATCAAACTCCTGTAGATCTAAACATTCCCTGTATTCATTTATGGTCACCGTGTTTTTGTCCAGTAAGACATGTTCCTGGATCAACATTACTGTCCAAAAATATAGACTTAACCCCGTCCCTACCCCTACCCATAATTTATTTCTAAAATCAGAGGGAAATGTAGAAATTGTGCATCAGTGTGCTCTGGGTACCAAAAATATCAAAACCTAGCATTGGTGGAAGGATGAGTGCAGGTCAGCGCAGGGAACTGATTCCCATAATGCATACCTTTTTGGAGTTCATTATAATCAGATTTAATAGAAACAGGTCTGGAGTTAACCTAGTAAATACTGTCTCATCAATAAAGTTAAAGAAGTTACTTATAAAGTCATTCATTTGATCGCAAATTCACAAATTTGGCAGGAAGACTACATACGTCTTTTGTAACTTTAAGAATCCATAAAACACTTATTTTATGAATGTGTATCTACCCAAATATTTTGGACTGATATTGATTTAAATTTACAACATGGTAAAGATATAGTTTTCTTGTATATAAATAAGAGTTAATTATCTTTCTTTCGTTCCTTTGATGCTATTATGAATGTAATTGATAATAGATGAATATACTGTGATCCTCTATATATGTATTTTATGTTACTGTTCTTGTGCAATACAAAAAATTAAAAATTAATATGTGCACAATTGCTCGCTCTTCTGTGTAAAAGATGATATTTTTGTAATCTGCAGTGAATAATGCATCAAACACAGACAAACATGGCTTTTTTCAGTATTGAAAGGCTTTGGTCTTTACTGATCATCAAGGACAGCCGTGAGGCTTGACATCAGCTCCATAATTAAAACAATCATAGAAAAGCAACAATAAAAGAAGACATGGACGGAAGATTAATTTTGAAAAATGCTGTAAATCAAAACATTTCAAGCTATTGATTAACAAGCTGAAAATGATCACTCATTTTAAAACGGATTTTAATTTTATGTTGGGAGGTGATTGTGAGAAAACATTCTAAACGTACTTTAATTTAAAGTCTACATATTCCTGTGATTAATTGCCAAATTATTTCATAATTGCAGCATTAAACCATAATTAGATGGCTGTCATCATGATAATACACCTGATTATGGAGCATTAGTTAAAATAATTTTATTTTATGTGGACTCAAGTCTTCAATTAAAAAAAATCAATGTTCATTAAACTAAAAGACTCAGCATCAGATGTGTGTGCCATGTACTCAGATATCGTTTCAAAGATAATGTTGCATAGTGTCAAAGATATGGATGTGGATGCATAATAGGGCGCTAAAACATCTTTCATGTTTGATTTCTCACTCAAGCTAAAATATAAATCCATGATACATTTTAAAATGCACTTTGTGCCCCCAGCAAAGTAATTCCATTCTTCTTCTCTGTCCCGTGACTGCTAGAGGAGGCTCATGGGTCACTTTAGAGAGAAAGCTCCGATCTCTGATGTGAAGGCAAACGGAGTGAGTTTGTAGCCTGTTCCACTGTAGAATTTATTCTGGAACTCCACCCTGAGACAGAAAGAGAGAGACGTCAGAAATCTGATGATAAACGTACAGTATGATGAATCCAATAACCATAAAGCCTACTGTATCATGTTTGAGGAGCAAATATTTAAGGCCAATAATCATCCAAACATTGCTGAAAACATGCTGTACGCAATCTAATACATGCCTTCTGTCATCTGATTTATAGCTTATACTTGATCAAGAAAAAAGGCTTTTTAGTACATCAGTAAAAATGTCCACATTCAGGTCGTGGTACACACATTTATTTCTAAGACTTATTATTGTGAAACACAGAGTGATAAGTTATCACTAATAACTAATATTTATCTGCATTTATGCAAGTAGTCTGCTATACTGTTATAAAGATCTCATTGGTTTACAAGATCATCAGAATTTCATCTTCATTTTTTGTAGATTTTGTCCAAAGTTTAAATAAACTGTTCCAGCATTCTGTTTTTTAACCACAGCAAAGAGTTGTGAGGAATAAAAGAACAAGATATTTCAAAGACCTTACACTCTTGTATTACTTCATTTGGGGGATTTTCATCAAATTTGTGTGTATACAGTGGCTCAAAATGCATTTGGACACGAGTCACAATTAAAAAATAAAAAAAGTATAAAAGTATAAATTTCTTTAAATATCAAAAAATAAATAAAAAAACAGAAGGCATTTATTTTAAATATAGCACAAGCATTCATTGGAATCAATTTAAAATATATTATTTAGCTCTCAAATGAAGACAAAATGTCTTGTGAAACAAGTTAATTTGTTAATGTGATCAACTACACCTGTGATGTAAAGTTCAGATCTGTTCACGTGCCTCAAGTGTCCAAAAATGTGTTTTGGGGCCACATATGAACGGAATTAATTCATGTAATGTTTTGACAGGCCTAAATGTCCATGTATCTGGATTACAGTTTTAATGTAAACTAATAAACCTAATACGATGTATATGTGTCAGTCATACAAACATAAAACAGATAAGATTTCTGGACTCCAAAAAAAACATGTCAGTTTCTTAAATATTTGCATCTATTTGATTTTATTTTAAAAAATTATATTTTCAGAACGCATTTATTCAAATTGTTTTGAATCAACAAATTAGTTTTTATTAGTGCTATTCCAGAAATACCACCCATTTCTTACCCATTCCTTTCAAACGCGAGACCCTGGACCACAAAACCAGTCTTAAGTTGTCAACAATACATTGTTTGGGTCAAAATTATACATTTTTCTTTTATGCCAAAAACCATTAGGATATTAAGTAAAGATCATGTTCCATGAAGATAGTTTGTAAATTTCCTTCCGTACATTTATCTAAATTTAACTTTTGACTATAGTATATTTTTGTAATATGCATTGCTAAAGACTTCATTTTGACAAATTTAAAGGAAATTCTCAATATTTAGATTTTTTTGCACCCTCAGATTCCAGATTTACAAATATTTATATCTCAGCCAAATATTGTCCTAACAAACTATACATCAATGGAAAGCTTATTTATTCAGATTTCAGATGATGTATAAATCTCAATTTGAAAAAATTTACCCTTATGACTGGTTTTGTGGTCCAGGGTCATATATGACTGACAAATATGCATTACATTTTATTTAGCTTGTTTACGTTAAAACTGTGTGATCCAAATGAATGGACAATGTATATGAAATTCAAGTACATAAATCTTAAATTTAGGTCCACATAATTTTTGAGTATATGGTAGTATATACAGGCAAAGGGTTAGAGATTGCAGCATAGTTTAAGACTCTCGGGATGTTGAGCACATGTTTCTCTCACCAGTGAAGTCGAAGTGCGTGTAGGAAAGCGGACAGGCCTTCCATGACGAGCAGGATAGATACGGTCAGCACAGCGAAGGCAGCAAATATAACCACCATGATGACAGAGCCCACATAACTGAGCTGCTGGAAGGAGATCCGCATCACCATTAACCACAGCACCTCAGATAACTCTGAAAAACACAGACACAGCATGACCAGATGCTCCTCCTCAGTAACAACGGCAGCAGTGAAACACTCGAGAGCACTTACGAGCGTGAGCCAGGCTGAGGGCCCAGAGCCGCAGGTACGAGGCCGTGTTAGAGATGCAGCCCAGACAATACTCGATGGTGTGAATGGCCTGATGCATGAACACGTTCGCTGCATCAAAGTCCTTACAGACAATGGAAGAAGGAAAGAAGATGAAGATAAAAAAATAAATAAATAAAAAGCCTATATATATATATATATATATATATATATATATATATATATATATATATATATATATATATATATATATATATATACACACATACACACACACACACATACAGTGGGTACGGAAAGTATTCAGACCACCTTAAATGTTTCACTCTGTTATATTGGAGCCATTTGCTAAAATCATTTAAGTTCATTTTTTTTCCTCATTAATGTACACACAGCACCCCATATTGACAGAAAAACACAGAATTGTTGACATCTTTGCAGATTTATTAAAAAAGAAAAACTGAATTATCACATGGTCCTAAGTATTCAGACCCTTTGCTGTGACACTCATATATTTAACTCAGGTGCTGTCCATTTCTTCTGATCATCCTTGAGATGGTTCTACACCTTCATTTGAGTCCAGCTGTGTTTGATTATACTGACTGGACTTGATTAGGAAAGCCACACACCTGTCTATATAAGACCTTACAGCTCACAGTGCATGTCAGAGCAAATGAGAATCATGAGGTCAAAGGAACTGCCTGAAGAGCTCAGAGACAGAATTGTGGCAAGGCACAGATCTGGCCAAGGTTACAAAAACATTTCTGCTGCACTTAAGGTTCCTAAGAGCACAGTGACCTCCATAATCCTTAAATGGATGACGTTTGGGACGACCAGAACCCTTCCTAGAGCTGGCCGTCCGGCCAAACTGAGCTATCGGGGGAGAAGAGCCTTGGTGAGAGAGGTAAAGAAGAACCCAAAGATCACTGTGGCTGACCTCCAGAGATGCAGTCGGGAGAAAGTTGTAGAAAGTCAACCATCACTGCAGCCCTCCACCAGTCGGGGCTTTATGGCAGAGTGGCCCGACGGAAGCCTCTCCTCAGTGCAAGACACATGAAAGCCCGCATGGAGTTTGCTAAAAAACACCTGAAGATTCTCTGGTTTGAAAGATGAATGCGGCCAAGTACAGGGATATCCTGGACGAAAACCTTCTCCAGAGTGCTCAGGACCTCAGACTGGGCCGAAGGTTTACCTTCCAACAAGACAATGACCCTAAGCACACAGCTAAAATAATGAAGGAGTGGCTTCACAACAACTCCGTGACTGTTCTTGAATGGCCCAGCCAGAGCCCTGACTTAAACCCAATTGAGCATCTCCGGAGAGACCTAAAAATGGCTGTCCACCAACGTTTACCATCCAACCTGACAGAACTGGAGAGGATCTGCAAGGAGAAATGGCAGAGGATCCCCAAATCCAGGTGTGAAAAACTTGTTGCATCTTTCCCAAAAAGACTCATGGCTGTATTAGATCAAAAGGGTGCTTCTACCAAATACTGAGCAAAGGGTCTGAATACTTAGGACCATGTGATATTTCAGTTTTTCTTTTTTAATAAATCTGCAAAAATGTCAACAATTCTGTGTTTTTCTGTCAATATGGGGTGCTGTGTGTACATTAATGAGGAAAAAAATGAACTTAAATGATTAGCAAATGCCTGCAATATAACAAAGAGTGAAAAATTTAAGGGGGTCTGAATACTTTCCGTACCCACTGTGTGTGTGTGTATGTATGTATGTATACACATACACACACGCATGTTGGTTTTTGTGGTTTATGGGGACTCTCCATAGGCGTAATGGTTTTTATACTGAACAAACTGTGTGTGCTATTGCCCTACACCAACCCTACACCTAAACTTAGCCCTCACAGGAGACTTTGTGCATTTTTAGATTTTCAAAAAAACACCATTTAGTATGTTTTTTAAGCCTTTTGAATTACGGGGACATAGGCAGTGTCCTCATAAACCACCTTCATATTGTAATACCTCTGTCATACCCATGTCATTATACAAATTTGTGTCCTCATAAACCACATAAACAGACACACACACACACACACACGCACGCTTTATGCCCTTTTTAAATGTGAAGCTTCAAACCATCAATTCAAGTTTATTGTAACATGTAACAGGTCAAAATCACATTGTTGAGAAGGAGGAAAAAAAAAACAAGTTCACTCAGTAAGTCACACTTAATTATTACATTCAAAAATAATGTAAAAAACTGTATATAAAATGTATGGTAACACTTTAGTGTAGGGACCTATTCTCACTATTATTAACTAGTTGCTTAGTGTGCATATTGTATATTTATTAGTACTTATAAAGCACATATTAATGCTTTATTTTGCATGACCATTTTTTAGATCCCTTAATCCGACCCCATACCTAAACTATTAATAAGCAGCAAATAGGAGTTCATTGAGGCAAAAGTCGTAGCTAATAGTTAATAGTGAGAATTGGTCCCTAAGTATAAAAAACTAAAAGAGTAACTGAGAATTCAAGGAGTCAGATTTTAGTTAATCCGTTTGTTCAGATGGTTAATTTGAATAAATTCTTTAATCATCTTTAATCATCACTCAACAGGGTCCACAAAGCATTTTTTTTTACTGAAACAAATGTTTTCTGAACAGTCTTCACTTTACAGTGTTAACTATGTTAAAAACCCTGCCAATGATGAGGAATAATGTGACGATCTGCCATGTGACCAAAAGCGGAGTGAATCTATTGAGAAATTCAGACAGGTGCGTGTAGTAGTGCTTCTGACAACCCAATTCACTACACAAACCCCACTCTCACCACACCCTCAAAATTACAATCAATGTACATTCATAACCTTCAAGCGCTCTGGCAGACATTTCTCAAGCGCTTAAGGGTCAAATCACTTTGAATGAATCATTAAAAAGAACCAGTTCATTATACGCACCTCACCTGTCTACTTTCCCCTATTTCCCCCTTACCTCCTCTTCTCCTCCTCCTCTTGCATCCACCTCTCCCTGGGGAGCATTTATAGAGCCGTTTTCTGCTAGCAAAGCACGTCTGTCTCCCTACAGAAGATGAGAGCATAGTTTTGCAAACACACACAAACAGAAAAACTGTATGCGGGTCCATTCCCAAACACTGAAGTAGATTAATTCAGAAGGGTTGCTCACAGAGAGCGGCGTTCTCTTCCTCTTGTGTGTGATGTACTCTTGTATTGGCTTCCCCAGCAGCAGCACAGGAACAGACAGCACAGCCACAATCACCAGCACCTTCTGCACAATCGTCTACAGACACAACAAGACCGAACGAGTCCGATTAAAGGGGTCATGACATGAGAAATCAAATTTGCCTTGATCTTTTGGCATATAGGAGGTCTTTGTACCATTAAAACATCCTGCAAGTTTCGTAGCCTAAAACAGCCTCCTCATTATAAACAAAGCATTTATTTAATCAAGCTCCAAAAATGGCTCGTTTGGATCTGAGGTGCAAGATGACGTCACTCGGGCACAAACATTTGCATAAACACTGCCTCCTGAGTAAGACATCAACGAATAGTAATCTCCACACCATAGGCCCCGCCCACTGGTGCTCAGTCGCTTAACGGCTGACACTTGATCACACTGAAGGCAAGCGTCTCGTCAAAAGCAAATAGAAATTACAATCACTGCCGCTATCTTGTCTAAACTGACACCGTCCACGAGCTTAAAGGGATAGTTCACCCAAAAATTAAAATTCTGTCATGTTGTTCCAAACCCATAAGACCTTCTTTCATCTTCAAAACACAGATTAAGATATTTCTGATGAAATCCGAGAGCTCTCTGACCCTCCATAGACAGCAAGGGTACTACCACGATCAAGGCCCAGAAATGTAGCAAGGACATCTGTATTAAAATAGTCCATGTGACATCAGTGGTTCAACTGTAATTTGTGCTCTGAAGATGAACGAAGGTCTTATAGGTTTGGAACGACATGAGGGAGAGTAATTAATGACAGAATTGTCATTTTTGGGTGAACTAACCCTTTAAGTCTGTCGTCAGGACAAGTGGAGTGAAAGAGCGCTTGCTTTGAACAGCTCAGAAAGATCACAGCGTAAGGAACAAGTGGATAGTTTATTTTTAATGGCACTCCGGATCGTGTTAGATGATTGGTCAGAGCATTTGGTTTTGCAATTGAAGCACAGTGTCATGGAGAGCTCACAAAGAAATAGTGAGGGGTGTTGATAGTGTTTCCTATGCAGTGACGTTAGCCAATCATAACAGTGGCTGATTACTGAGAAGCCTTAAAGGACCCGCCCCTTAAAAACAGGTCATTTTAGACAGAGGGTCAGAATTTAATCAATAATTTAATCAAAAAACTTTATTAACATTATAAGTGTTAATAAAGTGTTCAATGAACATTAAAATAAAATAAAAAAATCCATGTCATGACACCTTTAATAATGCTTGGGGGAGAAAGGGAAACTTGAGAGGAAAATGTGTTAAAGTGCTGCAAGATGCAAAGAAACGGTCATATCCAGGTCTCACTTCTGTTTAATAAACCATATTGAGACTAATCATGAACAAAGCAGTCTGTTATATCACCATCATAAGTACACACCTGTCCCGTATAGAGAGGTTTGTTGTCCTTATTCTCAGTAAACAGGAACATGTCTATGAAGTGGATGAGGATGCTGGGAGCGGCGTCGGAGGTCATGGGGCCGTACATCACCCACTTATAGATCACCATGAAGATCAGGTATCCAAACAGACACAGCATGAAACACAGCTCCGGGATCAGCACCAGAAACACACTGCTGATATCTCTGAAGTGTCTAAAAGAGCAAGCAAGTGGATAGATAGTGGGGTTTAATAATACATGTTTCAATGGTAATGAAATAATGAATTTTATGCTTAAGTAGAAAACTTATTGATTCTGCAAATACTCTGTTTTGTGTGGAACGCATCGCACTGTATTCATTCCCAATGACGGCGGCTGTTGGACATGTTAAAAATTAGAATGCACTTTATAACGAAAATATATATCAAAAGAAAACCACGAAGCGACAGGACAGCAGCGGGAGTAAGAGAACTATTTCGGCGAGTCATCGCCTCCTTATCGGTCACATTTCACACAAAAATTCAACAGCCACCCGGAGCAGCTGCTAATGGCTAGTAAGCACGTTGTACGCTGTTTGCTTATGTAACTAGACCTATGAAACTAAACAATGGTTTACGCTGTGAGTCATGTTTGCAACATTTTGCAAAAAAAAATAAAAATCTGAAAATAGAAAATTCCATAAAAGGTTTACATTTTTAAAATAAATTATAGTAAAGTCAACAGTACTTGTTAAGAAAACAATATTTATGGCCAGTAAATGTTCAGTTCGCCTGCCCTTAGCACGTGGCAAAAGGTCATTTTGAACTCAGCACATAAATATTTACTTTTAAAGGAGTTATGAATTGAGAAAACAAATTTCACTTTGATCTTTTGAGATACAAGAGTTTAAATACAAATATAAGAGGTACTACATCATCGCTTCTTTATCCCGGCCAACTCATGCTTCATATGGACAAGCAGGAAAATAACACCAACAGGATCAATGCACTAAAAATAACATTACCTTCCAAAGGATCCTAATGTTTATTTCCAACCCTGCGATTGTCTCACTAAAGCAGTATTTTTTTGTTTGGTTCAGATATGGACCCAATAGTAATGCCACAACATATAAGTAACTGTGATAATTCAGTGTTATAGTGTCAGAGGGCTAAAATCAGGGTAAATTCAAGAAAATGGCCTTTTATTTCTAAATTATAACAGTGTCTGAACCAAGTACACCTCAAGAAACAAAAAAAACAAAAAAAAAAACACCAATTTGCAGAAAGCATGAAGAAATCCTCAAGAACAGCAAAGAAAAACATACTTACGTGTAGTTGAAAAAGGATAAACACACACCAAACGTCATATGGATGACTCCAATAATGACAGACATCTTCATCTTATAGCTGTTGAGGAACGTCAGATGATTATTGGCCAGACCCCAAATCTGAGGGAGATAAAGAACTAGCTATTGGTCAGGATTTCTTATACCGACACAATGAAGGAGAAATATTACTCTTTAGTCAAACTATCAACACAAATAACAGAAAAGGATACTGCAATGTCATTTCCACAGTAATTTGTCTGACTTACCGGATCAATGCCAAAAGGATAAGGACCAGTGAAAACGCCTGTGATATTGGGGTCCAGCGACAGATACTGATTACGTTTGAAAGTCTCCTCTCTACACACAGAGACAGACAGAGACTTTGAGAACATGCAATGTCTTTGGGCTTATGATGGATGTGTGCGTGTGTGTGTGTGTGTGTCGTACGTCCAGTTGTAGTGTTCTGCATTGGGCCGGATGTGCCATCCTGAGGAGAAGGTGTTGAGGCCCCGGCTGAAACACTCGTTGTAAACGGCTCCGGTATAGATAGAAAACAGCCCCATCAACAAAATGAGATATCGGCCTCCAAACATCATCTGCCAGATCTGACACACAAGAAACCCCAAATAATCAGTGCATGCATAAAAATACTCTAAAAACTAGAATTGTCTCCATCTCTACTCATGTTCGCATAATATCCAAGATTTTTGGGGATGATGATTATTTATAAAAGCAAACCGGTTGTTATAAATAAGCACACCTGCTTGGACGTTTCTGGGCTGCGTTCCACTTCGTTTTATATGCCCTTTCCTCACTAACTTCAAATGTAAAAACATACAATCTACTATTAGCATTTTTGTCCCTTACGAATTTATTTGATCAGAATCAGAATGAGCTTTATTGCCAGGTATGTTTACATGTATGAGAAATTTATTTTGGTGACAGAAACTCCACAGTGTGACAGAATGACAGTGACAAGACAAGACACATAATAAAAAGAATAATATACAAATAGACAAAATAGACAATTTAGTATGTACAAGTATGTTAGGTGCAAATTTGAAATGTAAATATGTATGCGTGTTAAATAAATAAATGTATAATAGTGTTGTGTTCCACGTTTATTGTTGAGTGTTCATGAGATGTATTGACTGAGGGAAGAAACTGTTCCTGTGTCTGGTCGTTCAAAATTAACGTGTCTGGTCGACAAATGCTAAGATTGATTAAATGGTAAATGTATACAAATATACACCAAAGGAAGCAGTCGGGCCTTTTTAGTAAATAAATCTACACAAGTTGTGCTTAATGTCATATCATAAATGTAGCCTACTTTGGTTATATTACAAGTCTTTTTTCTTATTTAATCATGATATTGTAACTGTCCTGTCTTGCTCACTTTTCCGTGAACCGCCGTGTAAAAATCATAACTGGGTCTAATGAAATTTAATAATAACGGCAATTGTATTTAACAGTAAAGGCTCATATTTGAATATGTTCTTTTCTTTATTTATGAAGAATTATTAGCGTGTGTATGATGTGATTTAGCCTATGCATATTTGTTCGAAAGCCAGGCAGAGTGATCACAAGATGCTAGAAGTTTTGTATTGTTTACAGAAAGGATGAGCGTTCTAATCTTTTTTCTGTTAATTATCATGTTGCGCTGCGTGTCTGTTTTTCTTCAAAGCACCAACTTAGAAAGCCTAATGTTGGTTTGATTGCTTGTGTTACATGAGAAAATAATTTTGCCCACCTGATGTTGTAGATTAATGTGGGTGCGGTTCGGCTTGCGACTCGGGGTCTTTATGTCAAACGGTTCTGGTCTGGTACAGAAATAAATTAGTGCTGTCGGATAACGGGTCGGGTGTTCTGTTAAGTACTGCTGGTGCACGTTTACCAAACAGGACCCGTGCAGGACTCCGCTTTAAACTGCTTTGCGTCTCTCAGTCAGATAACCCCATAAGCGTGATGCGCCATTTACAGGTCTTTCCCTAAACTCAGTCACACAGCTCATATATTTTTCTGCCAAGGGGTGAGAACGTAACAATTACGGAAACTATTTATTTTTGTTCATTTTTATTTTATTTCAGTTAGTTTTTCAGTAACTGTTGTTAATTTCGTTTTAGTTTTTCAAATATTTTGTCATTTTTATTTTATTTCAGTTTACGAAATAGTTTTTTCATCAATCGTTTTTGTCTTTGTTTTAGTTTTCGTTTACGAAAATAACCTTGCTCAGCAGTCCGGTCTATCCTCTGTAGTCGTCTGAGGTCAGATTTGGTAGCTGAGCTGAACCAGACAGTTATTGAAGTGCAGAGGATGGATTCAATGATGGCAGAGTAGAACTGTTTCAGTAATTCCTGTGGCAGATTGAACTTCCTCAACTGGCGAAGGAAGTACAACCTCTACTAGGCATTTTTAACAATGCAGTCAATATGAGTGGCCAGCTTCAGGTCCTGAGATGAGGCCGACGACTAGTGTCATCTGCGAACTTCAGGAGCTTGACAGAGGGGTCTATAGAGGTGCAGTCGTTGGTGTAGAGAGAGAAGAGCAGTGGGGAGAGTACACAGCACTGAGGAGCTCCAGTGCTGATCGTACGGGTGCTGGATGAGAATTTTCCCAGCCTCACTAGCTGCTGCCTGTCTGTCAGGAAGCTGGTGATCCACTGACAGACAGAGGTGGGGACGGAGAGCTGAGTTAGTTTGGGCAGGAGGAGGTTTGGAATGATAGTGTTAAAAACTGAGTTGAAGTCCACAAACAGGATCCTCACATAAGTCCCTGCTCTGTCCAGATGCTGCAAGATGAAATGAAGTCCCATGTTGACTGCATCGTCCACAGACCTGTTTGCTTGATAGGCAACCTGCAGGGGGTCCAGTAAGGGTCCAGTGATGTCCTTCAGATAAGCCAGCACCAGTATTTCAAATTACTTCATGGCCACAGATGTTAGAGCTACATGTCTGTAGTCATTAAGTCCAGTAATTTTGGGTTTCTTTGGGACGGGGATGATGGTGGAGCGTTTGAAGCAGGAAGGGACTTCGCACAGTTCCAGTGATCTGTTGAAGATCTGTGAGAAGATGGGGGCCAGCTGGTCAGCATCAGACAGGCTGGTGTGACACCATCTGGGCCTGCTGCTTTTCTTCTCTTGTTCTTTCTGAAGTCCTAACGCACATCTTCACTGATCTGAAGTGCAGAAGTGGGGGAGAAGGGGGTTGCTGGAGGTGTTAATGGTGTTTTTTCAAACCTGCAATAAAACTCATTCAGATCGTCTGCCAGTTGTTGATTCTCCACAGTGCTGGGGGATGGTGTTTTGTAGTTGGTGTTGTCTTTTAGACCTTTCCACACCTGAAGTAGCTGTGGAAGAGAACTGGATCCTTTTCAGAATAATTCCTCTTTGCCATTCTGATCTCCTTTTCCAGTGTGTATTTGGCCTGTTTATAGCATCTTCTTTGGCCTGACGGAGCTGTCTGAGTTTTGCAGTGAACCATGGATGCACCACTATTTATGTATACAACAGGGGTGTAACTGTACACGTATTCATACCGAACCATTTCGATATGGGTCTTTCGGTTCGGTACGCATGTGTACCGAATGAATACAGTATTTTTTTTCCCAGGAAATTCAAATAATAAAAGGGCATTTTCACAGTCTTTGATGTGGCATGACCGATTGCTGTATAAACGTCTTGGAGAGCCGCTTCTGGGGACGGTTCAGAAACATGCTGGTATAAACCCAACACAAGCAAACTAGAGCGGCTGCGATCAGCTCCGGTTCCCGTGTCTGAACCGTGACGCGCCGCAGACTTGAGCGCGAGTGATCATTCCTTCCTCTGTACTACTAGTTTTAACGCAAATAAACATGACTGAACATCTCATGCCTCATGTAATTGCTCGATCAGTGTTTCAACTTGGAAAGACATCAACAAAACAGCGCGGAAATAAAATGTCGAGTAGCATTTAATTTACCTCAGCAAGTCATCAGTGTCCACAGCTCGTTAGTTCACTAGAGAAATGAAGTCTAGAGGAGCATTTTGAGAAATATTACACCATATACTCATATTTTATTAAACCTGTTAGTCTTTCTTATTTAATGTATGTTTAAATTAATCTGTTATGAAACATGCTATGACATGTTTAATTGAATATATTTTAACAAATAGCCTACAAATTGTATTATTTATAAGTTAATTTAAAACTGCATTATGTGCAATTTACATGTTTGCATACATTTTTTTTTAAGTTGAGTGTTGATCATCTATTTAAAAATAAATAGTAATTAAATTTAAGTTTGGTTTAAGTTGTTAGGCCTAATTGTAACCTTATAATATAAAAGGGCTCCCTATAGTTTTAAGCATGAACTGATGTAGATTTTAAGCACTAAGAAAATTAAAACTATAGGCCTAACTGAATGTATTTAATGAAAGAGCAACTTAATTAAAAAGTAAATTTTTGCTGTATCGAAATCATACCGAACTGTGGCGTTAAAACCGAGGTACGTACCGAACCGTCATATTTGTGTACCGTTACACCCCTAGTATATACAGTGCCTATAGAAAGTCCTAGGTATAAATGTACTTTATGTATAAGGTATGCTGTTATAAATAAATGTATGAAAAAAAATAACTGATATAATTAATTATATTAAAATGGTTATAATTGAATAATTGATATAAGAGTAGTTTTGGGTGGAGGTAAATTAAATGTGATCTGCGGTGACATCACAATCATATTGCATTGTGGTGTATGGAGCTGCCTGAAATGTACATAAAATGTATGAAAATCGAGGGGTCGAGGGTCTGTACATTTAAACTTCCCTTGTCCACGTCACGAAGTGGAACGCACTTCAAAATGGTGGCAGGGATTTCCCCAAGGGGAAGTGCTTAGGGAAGGGTGTCTAAATGTGAAGTGGAACACAGTCCTAGAGATCCGAAGACTTGATTAGCTGGTTCAGGTGTTTAATTAGGACTAGAGCTAAACTCAGCAGGAAAGACTCTTGTAATTGAAGAAATTAAGTCATAAGTATTGCAACTTTACTGCTGCAGTGTTAAGTAAAATATTTAATACACTTATGAAATTTGTAGTGAAGTTACAATCATACAATATGTTGTTCTTCCTAAAATAAGAAAAATATGAAGAACATTATTATTATTATTATTATCATCATCATCATTATCATATAATCCTCCTCAGAGCAACATTGTCTTAACTTGGACACCATTTAAATTTTACATTGTTGTGACATTTTTTCACTGTTATCAAATATTTTTATTATCTAAGGTATTGTATCAAATTTAAAAATTCCAGTATCAAAAACGCCAGTTGTTAGAGTGTTGAAAAAAAGAAAATGTGCGCATGTGTCATGTTTTTTACTTCGGTAGTGTTTTTCCTCAGTTTCTGATCCTTCTCTTCCAGAACCATCCAGAGAGCCACCAGCGTCATCAGAAGACCGTGCCCAACGTCCCCGAACATGACGGCAAACAGGAAGGGAAACGTGATGATGGTGTAGACAGCTGCAGGCGTGTGAAAACAGACAGTAAAAGATGCATGAAAATGGAGTTAAGCTTCTTTTAAAGGGATGCAAAATTCACTTTTACATGTTGTTTGAACATAAATGTGTATTGGCAGTGTGTACACAACCACCCTGTAATGATGAAAATCCACCCAGTGCTTTTTTTTAAATCCCCATATTCATAACCCCTTTCTCAAATCAAGCAGTTCACAGATTCTTGGCAGAAGGACGTAGTTCTGCACAGGCCCCTCCCAAGATTGCTGATTGAGGTGTTGTTGTTGGATGTAATAATGAACATAGCAGTCGTCATTAGGACTGTCCAAAAAAAAAAAAAAAAAAAAAAAAAAAAAACTAATTTAAAATAAAAATCCGCATTCGAATTTTAGGTGTGCATCAGGCAGTCTTATCAGTGACACACAAGACGCTATGACGATGTAGGTGTCAGTGCATTTTAATGCTTTTTTTAGCCTATCCAGTTGAGCCCATTGGATGCAGCACTACTCATTCAAAATATTGCGGAAAAAGAGAACATTAATGCAGAGATTATGTTGTTTACGTCAAAACTGAAACCAGGCTGTTCACACAGAACACATAATGGATAAAATAAGTACTGAACACATCACCATTTTTCTCAGTAAATATATTTCTTAAGGTGCTGTTGACATAAAATTTTCACCAGATGTCAGTAACAAGTAATCCATACATACAAACAAAACAAAACAAAAAAATTCAGAAATGAACTTGTGTGCAATGAAATGGAATGACACAGGGAAAAGTATTGAGCACATGACGAAAGGGAGCTGCAAAAAGGCATGGAAAGCCCTTGTCAGTGGAAATTAATATTAGCTGGTTCAGTCCCAACAGCAACCAGGATAATGAAGATGAAACAAGGGTGGACATTTCAGCAAAACAATAATGCCAAACACAGCCAAGGAAACTCTCAATTGGTTTCAGAGAAAGAAAGTAAAGCTGCTAGAATGGCCAGCCAATCACCTGACTTGAATCCAATAGAAAATCTATGGAAAGAAGGAACTAAAGATCAGAGTTCATAGAAGAGGCCCACTGAACCTTCAACATTTGAAGACTGTTTGTGTTTGTGTGGAAGAATGGGCCAAAGATCCCACCTAAGCGATGCATGTGACTAGTTTCTCCATACAGGAGGAATCTTGAAGCTGTCATAATTACCAGCAATGGCTTTTGTACAAAGTATTAAATACATTTCAGTAAGCTTGTTCAATACTTTTTCCCTGTGTCATTCCACTTTATTACACAAAACTTAATTTCTGAATTTATTTATTTAGTTTCATTTGTATGTATGGATTACTTGGGTTGTTACCGACATCTGGTGAACATTTCATGTCAACAGCACCTTAAGAAATATATTTTCTGAGAAAAATGGTGACGTGTTCAATACTTATCTTACCCACTGCATTTATCGAATTTATATCTAGAGGGACATCTGTCATCATTGCACTCGCGTCTCGCACAAGAGTGCGGCATCTTTAGAAAACCATATAAAATTAATGTAAGTTCAACTTTTAAAAAACTCGAGACTTTATGGCGGTTTTTCTGCATCCAACTGCATCTCATGTTTTTAAATGAAAAAAGTGCTCTTTGTGATTGGTCTTCGGTCCTTTGTATTAAACTATACATACATGATGCTGTTTTGTTTGTAATTGTTAAGCAATGTAATTAATTATATATGGTTTATAAATATTATTTTGAACATTATGCACGTTTTCCCAAAGATAGTCATTATTTTATTGCTTTGAAGAAAAGTGCATTAGTAATATTTTGCTCTTGTGGCCTCAGGAGAGAAGCCAAAAGCCTTTTCCCCCCTAACAGAAATTATGCCTTTTAAATTTGAATACAATTCGAATATTGATAATATTTTGTGTGTAATAATTTGAATATTGATACAGAGCTGTTTTTGACAGGGTAAAAAGGGTGTTGTTTTACATTACCATTAATAAATTTTAACCAAACTATGTTACATAGAACTTACATACAGAATCATATGAACTTGTGGAAAATGGGCATCCGATGACCCCTTTAAACTAGTGGTGTGTTGTGAGTGTGCATCACCTGGGTTCATCTCCCTGTAGCTCGCCACTCCATAGGCATCGACTATGTTCTGGAATCCTGCAGTGAAGGCGTTGGTGGGGAAGAGTGTTGGGGGAGACGTGGTGGCCGGCAAGCGGTTGTAGAAGGAGTCCACACTACTGCCGCTCCTCCTCTGAGAGAGAAAAACAGGTTTCAGAGGCTTTCCTGTGTGAAGTTTGCATGTTCTCACTGCATGGATTTTCCAACAAGCCAAAGACATGCAACATAAAGCAGGTGGATTGGAGACACTAATATAACTACGATTGGATTCGTCTGAAAGAAGAAAGTCATATACACCTAGGATGCTTTGAGGGTGAGTAAAACATGGGCTAATTTTAATTTTTGGGTGAACTATCCCTTTAATGTTGTTTTAAGGTGCTATATAAATAAAAATGACCTTGACCTGACAGCGACAGACGTGTAGTGAAAGTGGACGCTCACCCCTCCCTCTCTCAGGGCGCTCTGCAGGGCAGGCAGCTGGCTCACGGGGCACCAGGCCTCTGCGATCAGGCACTTATCAGTGACAGATGGGCTGCAAAGATTCAGCACTGTCTGCACGGCCTTACACTTCTGAACCTGCACAATCCACTCGGGCAGACGGGCCAGCGCTCGCACCAGCAGCTGCTGCATGTACTGCTCCGTCTCACCCATGACCTACAGCCACAGAGGAGACAGACACACAGTGAGGAAGCTCTGAGACTGTATGGCTGTTCGTTTACAGAAACTAACAAACTGGAAGTGAAAAAAATGAAAGATGTGTTGACTGTGATTAATACTGCACTTACTGATTTGATGTCCTCGATTCTTCCTCGAAGTCCATTCAGAGTCTCCTCTCTTTCTGCCTGGCTTTCAGGGTAGGGGAATGTTTGTGTGTGGAAGCTGTGTGTTTGTGGAACATATTAATTCATCATTGTCATTAGGATATGTCCCCAAAACCTTCAAATTAGCTGTTATTAAACCTGTCATTAAAAAACCACAACTTGACCCCAAAGATTTAGTTAATTACAGACCGATCTAAAATCTCCCTTTTCTGTCAAAGTTACTAGAAAAGGTAGTATCCTCACAATTATATTCCTTCTTAGAGAAAAATGGTATCTGTGAGGAATTCCAGTCAGGATTTACACCGTATCATAGTACTGAGACTGCTCTTATTAGAGTTACAAATGACCTGCTTCTATCATCTGATCGTGGTTGTATCTCTTTATTAGTTCTACTGGATCTTAGCGCTGCGTTCAACACTATCGACCACAACATTCTTTTAAATAGACTAAAACACTTTGTTGGCATTAGTGGAAGTTCATTAGCATGGTTCAAATCGTACTTATCTGACCGCCATCAGTTCGTTGCAGGTGAATGAAGAGGTATCATATCGATCACAAGTGCAGTATGGAGTACCTCAAGGCTCAGTACTAGGGCCGTTACTTTTCATGCTTTACATGTTACCCTTGGGAGATATTATCAGGAGACATGGTGTTAGCTTCCACTGTTATGTTGATGATATTCCGCTCTATATTTCTTCACGGCCCGGTGAAACACACCAAATTGAGAAACTAACGGAAAGCATAGTCGATATAAAACTGGATGACGAGTATCTTCTTACTGCTAAATTCTGAAAAAACAGAGGTGTTTCAGACCTAAAAACCCCACATGTAATAACCTAGAACACTATCTAACACTTGACGGCTGCTCTGTCATTTCTTCATCATCAGTTAGGAACCTAGGTGTTCTGTTTGATAGCAATCTTTCATTTGAAAGCCATGTTTCTAGCATCTGTAAAACTGTGTTTTTCCATCTCAAAAACATATCTAAATTGCGACCTATGCTCTCAACGTCAAATGCAGAAATACTAATTCATGCTTTTATGACCTCAAGATTAGACTATTGTAAAGCTTTATTGGGTGGTTGTTCTGCACGCTTGATCAACAAACTACAGCTGGTCCAAAATGCAGCAGCTAGAGTCCTTACTACAACTTACTAGAATTTTTAAATGAAATGATCATTAATTACAGTATTTACTCAAAATTCATTTTAAAGTATTTAAAAAAAAAAAAGTACTCAAAGGCTTGTCACTTCTAATCAACACCTAACATGTGACTGATCTGACAGACGGTTAAAAAAAAGGGGGAAAATACTCATCAAATATTCATAATTTTCACATCAGGACAAGGTTTATATATTCATTGTTTTTTTTCAGGTTCCAGATGACTGGATAATTAATTTTACATATTTTATAGAGTTTAGTTTGTGATAGAAAATCAAAAAGAATACGTAGCCAAAGAAATGCTTCAGCACTGACTTTTCCATGACATTTTCAAGAACTTATTAATTTCCATGAATTTTCTGGGATTCATTAGATTTTCAGTATAGAAATCACACCGTTTAAATCCTTTGGTAAATGTCCAGGTTTTTCAGGACTGTGGGAACCCCGACCCTTGATCTCCCTTCAAAACCACCAAATCCAGATCACCTACCAGTCACAGATCTTCTTCACTTTCTGACCGATCTGATCTCCCCAGAACGAGATTAAAAACACGGTCCACTGCACCTCCTCACCCTGAGGAAAAATAACCAAAATCTCTCACTAACTTTAAAAAACAAAAAAAGATGTACAGTCAAACCAAAATTTATTCAGACACCTTATATCACAGTTTATTCGCTATAGTTTAGAAAATGGTAATAAAATATGAGAAGAACTCAGAGTTAAACTGTGTAAACTGTATAATATAGGTCAAAGCTTTATTTTGCTATCCTCACTTACATAACTGAACTACAGTGTCCTGCACCCACTAGTAAAAAAAAAAATATATAGCTGGTGTCTGAATAATTTTTGGTTTGATTGTATATGTTTCTACAATCTAATAAAAAACAAAAACACTATAATAATACATTGTAATAGTTCTAACATGTACATCATCTGGTTATACAAGAATTTAACAGTATTTAATGCTTTATGTCTCACAGAATCAGGATGTTCAAGTTTTTCTTCCATCTCGTGAAAGTCCACAATGATGTAACCACGACAAGCACGCCATAGCAGCCTCTCGAAGGCGGGCGCTTTCCACGGATGAACCACGCCGGCCACAAAGCTCAACCGGACGTCCTGCCGGTTCTCTGCCAGACCCACGGGCTCAAACGACACCAGCGGGGCCTATGATATACATGAACCAGACTGACGCTTACGTGGAAAAGGAGGAAGTGGATGTATTGTGACCGTAAAGTGCAGTTCCTACCTGTGAGGCTGTGAGAGAATGAGTCTGTTTTAAAACCCCTCTGTACTGACGCAGCTGAGTATACTGAGACCGCAGACTGTCTCTGTTCCTGGACACCTGCAAATGTGATATGAAACAACTTCCACCTTACTTAATAAACAACACTAATGTGATGCATTAACAGGGACATAATGACAATGGAAATGTGGCTAGACACTGGTACAGGAAAGCACTGAAAAAACATTTATAGTTAAAGGGATTTTCGCCAAAAATAAGAACTTTGCCATCATTTACTCAACCTCAAGTTGTTCCATAACTGTACGAGTTTCTTTCTTACATTAAACAGAAATTAAATTATTAAGTTGAATGTTGGGCCCAAGTCAATGGGGACCAACAACTGTTTGACTGCTCACATTATAAAAAATATGTTCTTCTGTGTTCAGCAGACAAAAAACTTTATACAAGTTTGGAGCAACATGTGGGTGAGTAAATAAGATTTTCAATTTTTGGATGAACTATCCGTTTAACACGGTGTCCTAACTAATGACACGCGATGAAACATCATCTCCGTGTTAATCCGAGTTTGTGTCGTAACTAGCCGCGACGACGCGCAAAATTTCTATTCTAGAAATGTTTTTTATTTCTGCAACACACAAACTATGACTCAGGTATATCTTGGGTACTTATTACGTGCTTTATTCAATGTTAAAAGTGTCTAATGTGAGTTTGAATATATTACGAGACATATAGCTTACCTAAATTAAAGCAAACAAGCTTATTGCATAAAGATGCTATCAGTCACTCAGTATGTACATTTAATAATGTTAAAAAGGTTTAATATTTATTATTAAAGTGCAGTGCGCTTCCAGAGAGAGCCCGCCCACACACGCTTCTGATTGGCTGTGAGATTTGATTGATTTTGTCGCGTCTGGTGTGGACAGACTAATTGTTTGTCGCTGGAATCTTGTTGCATCGCGTGTAGTTAGGAGAAGAAAGTAAGAAAGCAAATTAAGAACAAGAAAGCATATAGGATCAGTTTTGATTTCATGTTTTTTTTAACAAAAAGCAGACATAAAACATTTACATGGAAACAACACACAAAGTTACAAACCTCCCTGAGCTCTCGGGCCAAGCGCTCACTCTCCTCCTCGATGGTGAGGAGCTCTCTGGGCTGAGGGGCCGGAGGGGTCGGGATGGGGGGCTGCAGTTTCTGAGAGAGACTGCGGATTATCTCCTGCTCCAAAAACACTGGAACAAAGAAAGTGACGGTTTAAAAACCTTCAAGCCAACATAAAATGGCATTGTTTATGTAAAAAGGTGAGCTAATGAAGACAAGTTTATTCACTTTATATGATTTAGACATGTAAACATCCATGCGTCACATCATTAATGGGTGCTTTAATAATGTAATTGTGTATACATGATATCATAGCATGATTATGTAAACAAACTGTCCAAAAGAACCAGGGGCCAGTTGCATAAACTAAGCCTCTATGTTAAGATAGTGACTTAAGTACTAGTCTGACCAACTAGCAGTTAACCAAAGGGCAATCAGTCTTATTTTTTGGATTCAGCTTAGACTAATTAAAAAAAAATTATTACCAGCCTTAAATAAAAAATTAGCTAACTAAATTTTAAGACTAGTCTAAACCTTTTATGCAAGAATCAGGATTCCCCCGTTTACCTGAGGCTCCAGATTACAGGTAATTACATTATAAATAATGTTCAGTTTCCAGCACAGACCGATCGTTTCACTTCATAAAACCTTGTCAGGAGCCATGTGCATTAATTTGGTGTTCTGTGAAATGCTTTTTTATTCTCAAAAACCTGTAGCCGACTTGCATTTTATGACCAAGAACCACAGTTTCAAGAAAATATATTCTTTAGAAAAAAAAACTATAACTTGTGAGTAAATTAACAGCAAATTTTCATTTTAGGGTGAACTGCCCCTATAATTAGCCTCTTATTCTCACCAAAGCTGCATTTATTTGCTCAGAAATACAGTAAAAACAGCAATATTGTGAAATATTATAATTCAAAGCAAGGTTGTTTTTTTTAATTATTATTTTTAAATGTCCCAGCATTAATCTCGTATGAAGATTAGAAGAAGGCTTCTTCCCCAAATCTATCATTTTTGCTATTATTATTGTGATGTTATTTGCACTAACATTAATCAGCATTAATTACCTACTCATACGATTTCTAGATTGCTTTGATTGCATCAAACTACACAGATATTTGGCTATTGTTTAACAATTTAAAGAAGTGCATGGCCTAAATGCCATCAGCTGATAACAAACTGCTCCAAAGCAGGAAGCCGTTACATTTAAACAAATGTCTTCCAAAGACAAACACTGTCCTCTTTGTAACAATGTGTACTGATGACTCGAGCACAATAGCAAGAGGAGCGTGTGAAATAATGAAACAGGGAAAGAAGGAGTTTGAGGAGTGACAGACTCACCGAAGGTTTTCTCCAGTTCCTCACATCTCCTCACTTCGTTCACAAACTTCCTCTGGAACGCGTTCACATTTGGATTCAGCTGAGGTTGGGATTTCAAACAAAGACGCGTCGTTATCTTCTTTGTGACACAATGTAAGGTAAAGACACTTTATAAAAGACGTAAACGACGAAGCAAAGGGCCAGTATGAATTCTCTCACATCTCTGAACTCCACTATTCCCAGCTCTCCCAGTTCACTGACACAGTTGTAAGCGGCTCCCGACTGGAGGAAGATCTGGACCAGACAGACCTCTTCACTGCGGAACAGAGAGCCCATGACCTGAAACACACACAGATCACACAATCCAGCAGCAACAATGGGTCTGGAAATGTGTTCAATTCTTGAGTGAATGGACACAGCACTTCCTCTTCTGCTTTGAGTCAGTAAGCATGTGAGCATGAGCGCATGTTCCTCTCCGAGGGCTTTTTTAGGTTTCACAATGTCACCTGTGGCTGTAAAATCACGGGGTTACATGGGCAACGTCAAACTACAGCAATATTTTATTTTCATATATTTAAAATAAATATATTTTTAACAATACATATTTTTTGTATAATTATTAGGTATGTAATCATGCTGATCTCCTTTTAATTGACAGACTTGTGGAACATCTGAGCTTTTAATGAATGAATCCATGACCTCGCAGAGCCATTTAATTCAAGGCTAACAGTTACAGCATGTAAATTATACACTGTCCTTTATATTTTCAATCTGTAAAGGGGTGGTATGTGTCAACTACCCAATATCTACATTGGGCCACACTCATACCTCTCTCACTTATCAGAAAATCAATGCACTGTTATTTGCATCTCAAAAACACCTGATGGTTCATCTTAGACTGACATCTAGCCCACGTGATCTCATTTTGATCACATGCATCCTCATCATCACAGGTTTGACAGCTAATTACTAGCACAATATATACAATAGTTATCTTTAGACACTGGAGGCAGCAGAAGCCAAACAGCCTAAACAAATCAAGCCCATGATGGGCAACAGGTCCTCTTTCTACAGCCACTTTATAAACACAGACTGCTTTAATGAGGAAAGTTATTCAACTTTCTCCTCCGTGCATATTATATTATCTAATATACTTTTGACTGTCTGTTCATTTGCATAATGCAGAACACAATAAAGTTTCATTTTCGCCTCGCTAACACTGTAAACCCTCAGAAAAGCAAAAGGTAACTTATTCATCGAGTTTAATGTTTAGATAATGCGGAAAGAGTCGAAACTGGCCGAAAACGAGCGTGATATTGTGTGTTTACAGAATATGTATCATTGTAAACATCAACTATCTGCAAACTTACCGACAGAGACTCGCTTATATATATCGTCTGGATATGAATGTTCAGTAACGGAGCGCGCGGCGTGTCTTCTTGAAAGAATAAAGTTATAACAGCTGAGAGAATCACGAACTTCCGGTTTCTCAGACAGTCACGTGACTGCACGCATCACGTGACTTCAGGGCCAAACTCCAGTCTTTATATGAGCCAGAATGTTATTGATTTATGCTATTTTAATCTATACTTTGTATGCACATTTGTATTGTGTCTTCGTGTGTGTTTAAAAATGTAATTAAAATTTAAAGAAAGTTGCTATTCCCCTATAGGAATCATGAACCCAGTACAAAATGAAAAATGCATGCTATTTTTTTATTTAGTACTGTCCTGAGTAAGATATTTACATAAACGATGTTTACATATAGTCAACGAGACAAAAAGATATCTGAAATTATTAAAATAACCCCATTCAAAAGTTTGGGAACCCTTGGTTCTTAATACTGTGTGTGGTTACCTGGATGATCTACGACTGTTTTTTTGTTTTGTGATGGTTGTTCATGAGTCCCTAGTTTGATCTGAACAGTTCAACTGAGCACTGTTCTTCAGAAAAATCCTCCATGTCCTGCAGAATCTTCAGTTTTCCAGTGTTTGCATATTTGAACCCTTTCCAGCAGTGACAGCATGCTTTTGAGATCCATCTTTTCACACGGAGGACGACTGAGGGACTCGAACACAACTATTAAAATAGGTTCACACTTTCTGATGCTCCTAAAGGAAACACGATGCATTAAGATTTCACACCTTTTATGTGAAATATCTTACTAAAAAATAACATGCATTTTGTATGATCCCTCTTATTTTGTTAAAATTATTCGCATTTTCACAGAATCGCATGCCACTGTATCAACATTTTTTTATTTTGTCGCATGTTCGTTTTTTAACCTTTTTTTTTTTTAACTATCCTATAAGACTATAATGACTTATTCAGTAATCACAAACGACTGTGGTACATCCTTACTAGCAATAAGATTTACACAAGTGCAAACTCTCTGTATCTGAATGTACCAAAGCGAGGAAAACATTACTGTCCTTTTTTTAAGATTTCCATTAGATTTTATTTGTATTTTTAATTGATTTTACAATAAACAAACGGGAACAAAAAGGGAAAACACATACAGGATACATCATACTATGAAAATGGTACAGCATTGTTCCTCTACAATCACTAATAACCCCCATTTCTAACTAAAATAAAGTTTGTAACATTGCCCAAGATAGGGGCCACTTAAAATGTCCCTGTGCCACTGACTGGCAATAGAAACTTTTATCTTAACCCATTGGAGTAAAACACATCTTAAGCTCAGGTAATGGTTTTTATTGTATATTTCTGAAATCTCCTTTTGAGATATTCAAAAAAAAACAAGTCCGGCACCATTTTTTTTTTTTATCTCATCTTTGAAAATCATACTATTTTTACTCTAAGTCCATTAAATAAGGTTTTTCCAAGAGACTCAGTTGCATGGAAGCACACCGCCTCCAACTCAAAGCTGCTTTAAGGCAAACCAGTCTGCAGAACGGTGCCAAATTTACACTGCAAAGGCAGTATAGTCACTCTGAAGTGGCACTTAGGTGTCTTTACAGTTTAATGTTGCTCAGAGGTGGCATAAATGAATTTACTCATCAAAATTGCTGTATGGTTTAATACTCTGGGCTGACGTGGATCAAAGCAGCCTCAACTTGGCTGCATTAAGATGCCTCATGAACATTTCCCAGTCAATGCAGAGACCTATATTTGAAGTACACAGTGAGAGAACAGAAGCATATTTTTTTATATATAAATATGCAAAGGAGAGGCTTCAATAAATAATGAATTTGAGCAATCTATTTTTAGTTTACAGGGATTACACTCCAGCTAATCAAACACGAAGCATATTGTGCATGTTTAGTCCGTTAAGGCTTGACGACTCATAGTCCAGAAACACAGGTGAAAACCATACTACATAAAGCAAGGATTAATGCAGATCAAATATGAACACATGCATAGCCATTCTCTCCCATTTTCCTTTTAATTTGTGAAGAATTACAGCAGAGGGAGCCATCATCTCAGTAGTCACGTCAGCATGAGTCAAACCTGAGGCCTGGCAAAGGTGCTACAGGACAGGCCAAAAGGAGTACACTTTTTTTTTTTAAAGAACCTTTAAAATTGGTCTCTACACAAAAAAAAAAAAAAAACCAGGTTGAGTATGGAAGCCCATAAAAAAAAAAAAAAAAAAAAAAAAAAAGTGCGGAAAAAAGACTGTTCTCAGAACTGAGAGTTTCACGCAATTATGAAAAAAGTCACAATTAGCTTTTTAATTTTTTATTCAGTGGCGGAAACTGGCTTCTATAGAGGGGGCGGGGGGTCATCCTCGGGGCAAGTTTGAAAACTTTAAGTACTCAAAAATATTAAATAGAACACATTTTAATTTGTCTATTTCCAGTGTCTGAAAACAAGAACATGACTAAATGAGACAATTGTACCACTTCAGACACCTCATTCATTCCCTGTATATCAGTCAATGATGCTAGAGCACGGGTGTCCAGACTTGGAAGTCTACGGAGATCCCGAAGTCCTTGATCATCTGGTTCATTTTTAATTGATCTGCATGCCATGCCCATGATGACAAATCAAATATAATTCAACTTAAATTTGCTTTTTTATTAAAAAAAAAAAAAAAAAAAAAAAAAAAAACCCCAACAAACCTGAAACCATATTGACATTCACTTTCAGACATCCCATGTCTCTGGACTGTAGATTACAGTTATTTTCTAGGTCGGGGTTCCTCATACCTGGTCTTAGACCAGGGGTGTCAAAGTCAATTCCTAGAGGGCCGGAGCCCTGCAGAGTTTAGCTTCAACCCTTATTAAACACCTGATCCAACTAATCTGGTCCTTCAAGATTATTTGAAAACTACACCCCACTTGACACCCCCATCCTAGACAGAAACAGTCCTGCAGAGTCTAGTTTCAAATCAAAGCACACCCAAATCCAAGTCTTTGGTTTCGCTTACAGCCAGGTGTGTTGGAGAACAGAACCAAACTCAACAGGAAAGTGGCTCCCTACGACCAAGAATGAAGCCTGTTCTAAGCATTTCCACTAAAGAAAAAGTAGGAAGAGCTTAAAATTGTTTATAATCATAAAATTTAATATATTTGTAACAAACAATATACAAAACAAACAACTTTAAAATTGAAAGTGTAAACCGTTAACAGTGAGCACTGATCTCCTACATGCTCATCTTATCATAGTAAAGGGGGTAGGAAGACAGAGAACTTGATGTCCGTAGATCTTCACATTTTCCCTACAACAAAAGAAAGAGGCGTCAAACAAATTACGACTCAACAGTAAATAAAGTGTAGCAGGCTTCTTTGTCAGATTTTTGTAGACAGTATCAACAAAAATCAGTGCCAACCCTGCATATGCTATTCCAAGTTTAAAAGACATCACAGAGAAACAGTTCTGCTATGATGGTATCAACTTGGATCACAACACTGAAGTAAAAACTTACCCACAACAGGATGATCGTGATGGACCTTCCAGACCTTTCAACATTTACCTGATCCTGTAATTAGTTAAGGGAAAAAAATAATCCGGTCAAAGTAATGTGACCGATATAAACCAACAAAAGTGGCAGTCACAACCCATTTTCTTTTTTTTTTTTAAAGAAACCGATACATAAGTGACATTTGAGGCTTAATGCTATAGAAAGCCAAAAAAATTTTTTTGCAGCTTGTTAATTCTAATTTTCATAGAATATGGCATGCAGTTGCTTCAAACATTTAAGGTAAAGTGTGATAATTGTACTTCATGGGAATAAATCCACAACTATGATTTGTCAATCGTACAACCCCAAATAGAAAATGAGGGGGAAAAAAACTAAAACGAAGTACTCACCTCTCAACACAACAGGCCACTGGGATCACGGTATTCGGGGGTCTTGTGTGACCTGTGTAAACAGTCCCAGTTAGAAACTCTGGCTCAAGCACGCAACTACAAGAATCACACGTGTGGTCACATTTGATGAGTGTTCGCCCTCAGACTAGGTCTGCCTCATTTTGTGAGCACAGACCACTCTCAGAAGGCACAGCTTGACCTGTGCTACACAGCAGGATTCACTAAAACAGCCAAACCTGGAGGAGCACACACGGCAGCACCTTTCTCTTCCAGCAGAGTAACACTAGCTCAGGCATGGACTGGCCTGCACTGCTGACTACCGCTGGGGTATCAAACCAGAGAAGAGCAGCACACTTACATCAGAGCTGCAGGAGATCCAGGCCACGTTCAGCCCCTAAAACAACACACCAGCAAATATTAAACACATAATACTAGCGTCAACAGAGCCGCCTGTGTAACTTAATGCGATTCAACTACAAGTGTATGGGAATTTAAGTTCCTGATTTGGACTACGAGAGAAGAGGGACTTTCAAAAGATAGTTTTAAAGCGGTTTAATTTGACCAAAACAACCAAACTGTCAAGGAAACAGCCACGTGCCCAAACTCGCGCGCACGAGTTAGTATCAACCATTTCGAAACAGACGATTTGATTACGTACCTAGTTTGAATACTTGTATAATTCACCAAAACTGCAGGCAATAACTTGTTTTGGTAAAACCTTACCATCCTGCAGCAGCCGGAGTTTCTCATTTTTATGCGCTCTGACGCGGAAACATCGCAAGAGTGAGAGAGCGCGCAGAGTAGCGCGCACGTATTTATAGCGCTGCTGAATACCACCGAAGAAGAGAGAGCGTGACATCACACTGTGAAGTCTGATTCGCGAGAGAATCGCTCTTATGAACTGATTCTTTTTTTCTTCTTTTTTTTTATAGCAATTTTTATTATTAACGTGTATGCGTTTGTGTTTTATGTTTATTTTATGGATTTGTATGTGATCCTTTGGCTATGTTCTTCTTGTACTGTCTGTTCAATAATTAATAATAAAAAATAACTGATTCATTTCAATGATTCATTCGAGTCGATTCGCAAAGCACTCGTTTCTCCTGTTGTTCGAACAGAACACGCAATCCACTATAAAAACCCAAAGAACCCATCGGCCGTTGCTGAAATACGTTATAGTTGCGTTAATAATACTTTAGTAATAGTTCAGGTGTAATGAACAAAGAGCCTATTTCATCGCACACAGACCTGTTTTACAGTTACTATGTAAACACAGCCCCTGCATCAGTAATCATTGAAAATAAGTGAAAAAACTTCATGAATTAAATGTATAGATGATTTATTAAACATTTCAAACTACATTATTATGCTTCTGTTTACTGTTTACAACTGGGGCAGGTTCAGGAGCAGGTTTGCTCCGGTTAATAAGAGCACAAGTCTAAATATAATGCTAAACGCATCTTTCAATGTCATAAGGAATATAATACATTATACTGTATGTTTAACTAAGAAAGCCAAGATACTGTTAGGCCCTCTAAAGCTTAGTTAAGTAGTATAGTAAAATCTCGGGTTTGATTAGGCCATAGTTCAATTAGGACATTTAAGTCATTTTTATAAGCATGCTTAGAAGAAAGAACATTACTGGAGTGCATCTTGAGACATGTTTTAAGATCAGTCAGTGCAAGTTTATTTCAGCTGAAACAGCTAAGACTTACCTTTTAGTCTAGGACTAGGCTTAAACCAGGGGATAAGCATCTTTTATACGCGTGCCTCAGAAAATACATTACTGCTGTGCTGTGCATCTTGAGACAAATCAATGGTACTGACATAGCCTGTTTTAAGATGCCAGGTCAAGTTCATTTACTTCAGTTAAAACAGCACAGACCTGCATTTATTCCAGTTTAAGCTTTGTCTGTGCAACCAAAGGGTATAACTTCTATAGATTTTAAGATACAACCACTAAACAACAAAACGATCAAAACTCTAGAATCTATAGCATCCACAACACCCCCCAAAATACTCTTGCAATACATCTTGAGTGTTTTTGATGATCTAGGACATTTTTTGCAGGTCAAAACAGTTTAGAATGATTAAGATGTGTGTAAAAATGTCAGAAATCTTGTCTTGTCACAGTAATGTGACTGCTATCAGTCATTCATTTTACTTTAAGTGACACACACTGAGAAATATTTGACACAAAATGAAGGGAGTACTTGTTTGTATAATGCAAGTAGCCTACATCTTGTAGTTGTATTTGAGTTGAGGGAGGTCTAACGCCTCTAACAGGCCTATTATATTCTTGTTGTGACTTCTCCAGACGTTTCATTGCATTTCCCACAGAATAACGATGTCATTGGCAGAGATTGATCAAACCAGCAATGCACTGAATGACATGCGTGCACATGGATACACAGACAGACAGCAGCGGTTTATTGCCTTTCCCAAGAGTTCTGGCGTCATTATGTCCTATAAAAGGGTCGTTCCCACTGGGACCCCAAGTCTAGCATCCTTTCCTCTCCCGTCTCCCACTGTTCAGCTGGGGATTCTTGACCATGCCTGAAGCATCACCATGGCAACGTTTACAAGCTGGGAGTGACTGTGTCAAGAGAAGGGGATGAGCGATCAGGGGCCTTTGAGTGCAACCGAGGGCCACAAAACAATGAGCTGTTAATGAGGACTGCAAAATAAGATGACGTTTCAGGACCTTCTGGTTCATTTGCCCACTCTGACCTTATCATTTTGGCATAAGTCATTGATAGAGTGAGGCCATCCAAAAGAACCTAAAATGTAGCTGCCCCATTACCAGCAGTGCTGAGTAGATTACTTACACATTTAAATCAGTTTCTGATTCCAAATTACCTGACAAAAATTGTGGTTAGTAACGTAATCCATTACATTACACATTTTAGGTAAGACTACTTTTGACCCATCTCATTTTTCACATTGATTTAAACAGAATGATATAGAAATACACAGAGTAAGAAAATATATTCTGTTTGTTGCGATCAAAACATGCATTAAACATTATATTATGTCAAGGTTTCCCAAACTGGGGTTGTGAAGGAACTGCAGGGGGTTTATTAGTTTAAGAAAAAGCTAATTAAATCATAAAAATGTTAAATTAAAACAAATAATTTTATGATATCAAAATAAAACACTTACTGAAAAAAAAGATTTTATTTTTTTACCTGCATGTCATGTGACCATTAACCAACATCAGAGAACCATGAACATGCAAATGTGATACTTCATTATTAAAATATTTATTTTAAAATTTCAGGGGTACTTCAAATAAAAATATATTAGATGAAAGAGGATCAGATGACAAAACGTTAATCCAGTTGTCAAACACTGCGGAACCACCTGACTAGTGACTGATCTCTGTCTATAGAAGCGGTAGGCTACTTAAGGAACATTTAAAAGATGAAAAAGAGACATTAGGGAGAAATCAATAAATTATGAATAAAATATTGCTATTGTGTGAATAATATGAAATCATGTAATCCATAAAAAATATAACTGTAGCCTGATTTCGAGTATATTAAAATATAATTTAATCTTTAATTACAATTACTTAATTTTTGGAATCTGATTACATGATCCAGATTACATGTAATCCGTTCCTACCCAGCTCTGCTTACAGCGTTTATGTTAACAAATTACAAGTAACGCGAGTTAGATTACTTTTTGCAAGTAACTAGTAAAGTAACGCGTTACTTTTATATTTACTAGACAATATCTGAGTTCATTTTCAAATAAGTAAAGCACTTTTGGTTTTTTGTTATTAAAAATAAAAAAGCAAGCCAAGCCGCCAAAAAGTAACAAAAGTAATGTAATGCATTACTTTCCATAAAGTAACTAACTCAGTTACTTTTTTAATAGAGTAATGCAATATCGCAATACATTACTTTAAAAGTAACTTTACCCAACATTGATTACCACCATCATTAAACTTCAAAAAATTAGAATTTATGTCCTTTCTTCCCAAATGCATTGTCCTGCTGTATGATCTCATCTCTTATTATGTTTAGATGCTTAAATGTGCTGCAAGTAATCCTCTCCACCGGTGTTCATTTTACAACTAAAGAGATTAATGATGCTTTAGACAAATCGGTTTAAAATGTTCACTCACATAAGATGAAGGCTCAGCCGAGAGATGCTGTTGAGAGATGTGCTCAAAACCTAAGGATGAAAATCCAGACAGGCATATTTTTTTAGATTGGGTGTAACAAATATTGCATGGGTGTTGTTATATTATGCGTGAAGGCAGCGTTTTTCAGGTTTTGGACACTGCTTCTTGATGTAGCTGCCATTTTGACCAGCTCACATGACCAGCTGTGTGTTATATCTGTATCACTCAACAATTTTATGTTAAATAACATTTACTTGCAGAAAGAATAACAGTAAATTCAATTTTTATTTCAAATTCTCATTATTTACAGATACAAACATTAAAAATGGCAGCTGTGTTTTTGATTGTTAATTTAACATTCCATATAAACAACACACACAAGTACAGCAGATTACCACAAAGAAAGTTTCTGCCAGCATTAAATCTCTCTTTCGTCTGTAAAGTGCATCAGAGTTGAAGGAACCCAACATGTACAAATGGACACACACAATTTACTTCAACACATTAGCTTTGGGATCTTGAATTATTACATGCATGATTTTAACTGAAGTTTTGCATCATTATTTTGTACCTGTAACTCAAGCAGTCAATTTGACCTGAATCAAAGGGCAAGTTAAAATCAATATCCCACATGACAGGAGCATTCACTTCAGTCATTAACTGTGGTCTGTTTTGACTGTGACAGCTCCATTCGACATTCTAACATCACAAACAAAACATATTGAAAGAAGGTTCTGGCAGGAATCCTGCGGATGTGCGCTGTAACCTGCACAGAGCACTCGAGTGTCCAGAGGTAGAGCTAAAGACAGTGCTGGACGCGACTCTCCTGACCGTTTCCATCAAAGTCCTGAAATGAGAGGCGAAACTCGCTGTGACCTGAATTAGCAGCGGAGAGCTCTGGAAGTAGCAGTCACTCTGCTCAGATGCATTACAGAGTCCATTCTGGGCCGACCCAAAGAATGGCTCCTTTATTTACTGGCATTCTGCAGTTTGAGTTGACCATTCACACAAAAACCTTGACATCCACTAGTGAAAATCATATCAATTTAGTTCCTTACGCATGTTATGACATGCATAGATAACATCAACCTCCTGCTACTCAGAGTTAAAGAAACCAGATATCATCTCCACGTGGGCTGGGGAGCAGGTTTGGGAATTTTAGTGCCTGGGATTCTGGTGCCAGGACTCTTGGTTGTCTTGACTTTGGCTGCACTTATGATGGCCGTACGGATTGTCTTCGCAGTCGTAGCAGCGGTGGGAGAGTGCATGCTCCGGGGAGACTGGGATTCAGAGTTGGGCGCTAGGCGTTTGGAGACGCGAAGCGGCGAACCCCTTACAAACGGCTCCTGACTCTTGTCCTTATCCGGGGTCAGCTTCTCAGTAGTGTTACCTTTTTGCTTCCCCGTATCGGACGGGGCGTTTACTCGCTGGCGTGCACTGCTGTTGCGCTTGAGTTCATTTTGAACGCCAGACAAGCGTGCCGCTAGCGATGTGCGTATGGACGAAGGACGTGTAGGGGAAGGCCGTGACACATGATTAGTCGACAAAGCGTCCGCAGGGGTCGGCTCTGCTTTTGTGCGCACTCTCGGGATCCCGCTGCTGTTGGAGGATCCTCCTCGCTGTACCAGCAGTCTTTTGGTTGGCCCTCGAGTCGGCGTCTTTACCAGACGGGAATCATCCTTGGCGTGCGGTGAGCTTGTGCCGCCTCGCTCCTCGGCTTCCCGCTCTTTCTTCCATTTGGAGCAGTGATTGATGGTTGGTCGCGTCACAGTTGGAGAAAGGCTCTCATAGGAGCGTAGGGCCCTCACTAGGGTGTGACACTCCAGCGTCTCTCCAATTGCCGGGTAAACGTGCTCTCTGTCTGGGCTACAGGGCTCCTGGGTGAGATCTTCAGGAGGAGATGATGCACTTGACCACGTCTCTCTCTTTTGAGATGTGCCATTTACACTCTCTTTATTCTTAGCATCCTTCAAGGTATCGGTTTCTATCTGCGTCAGCCTTTCAGAGCTGTCTTGAACTGGTTTCTCAACTTTCAAAACTTTGTTAGGGGATAGTCCTGTGAGCGGAGAGACATTCACTGCCCCCTGCTGATCTGACGTTTTTGTTTTTCCCAAAGCAACAAAAGCGTTATCACTGGGGACTGTCCTCGTATTCAACCTAGAATGGATTTTTGTAGCATTCGGGAAAGCCATTGCATCTCGCTGCAGGTCACATGTCGAATCTGTGCTTAAACGCAGAGCTTGTTTGACTTTATTAATCCCTTTAGTCTCCTCAGTGTCAGCATCATTCTTCAGCAGCAAATGTCTAAGCTCCGAGTCTCTGCTGAATGCTTCAGGATTGAGAGCATGTAGGTCTGAGTCCTCTGATTGTTGGTGCTGTGGGTTGTGAGATTTGACGTTTCTCTCACCGGAACGGAGGAAGTACTGCGAGAGTCTGCGCAGGCTGCGGCGGCTCCCCGTGTAACTCAAGCTCCTCTGCAGCGCATGCTCCAGGTCAGAAGACTCCTGCTCCACCTCCAGCCCGGTGCACAGAGCCAGAGAGCGACGCTTTTCCACATTCACACGCTCGCGCGCCAAACGCCGCTGCTCTTGTACTTCCCTCTCGGTGTTCTCCTGTTAGAAAGCAGATAGGAACAAATCACGTTTGAGATTCTGAACTTTATTTCCATAAATCGGTTTAAACTGATTGGCCATTTCAATGAACTGATTAGTCACAGATTTATGCCATCAGGTAAAATGTTCATGGAAGCCACTGGACATTTTCCATTTATTAAGAAAAATGCATGCAAGTAAATACAGTATATTACCAGAAGCACATACAGTTATTGGATATTAACAAAAATGTCTACATTACATGAAAAATACCTAAATTTTGCTTTTTAACCTTTATTTTTGCCCATTTACATGATTTTTATTGGCATAATCTGTAACTAGCATTTTACTATATATATTACAATGTAAAAAAAAACTAAACATTAAAAAAAAATGCAAGTTTAATGTTTGGGTGACTTTAAATTATGGTTCTTCTGTTTGGAGAAAAAAAAAAAATCTTTCGATATGATTGGGATTCAAAAATCAAAATGAAAAATGTTTTTTTTAGTAGAGAATATTTATTAGTGCTGTCAAACAATTAATTGCATCCAAAATAAAAGTTTTTGTTTACATAATATATACTGTGCACATTTATTATGTATATATAAACACACAGCATAATTTTTTTTTAAAATATTTACAGTACACACACATTATGTAAACAAACTTTTATTTTGGATGCGATTAATATATATATAAATCAAAAGATGCATCTATATATTTAAGAAAAATAATGTTATGTTTTTATATTAAAAATATTTGTATATAACAAAGTATATGAATATAAATATATGCATGTAAATATTTAGTGTATATGTGTGTATTTATATATTCATAATAAATATACACAGCACACACACATATATGATGTAAACAAACACTTTTATTTTGGATGCAATTAATCTTTTGACAGCACTAATATTTATATTATCAATAACTTTACCAAACCAATTAAACATCACTTAAGTGGTTACTATGGGTCACATTTACATGAAAAAATATCAAGTTAAACTGTGTCTCTTTGTAATTTTCAAACCTTTTGCAATTAAGATACAATAAAGATATTGCTGACCCTAAACTGCAACGTCCTACTTTAACTTTCTAAAGTGTCAAAGAGTGAAAAGATAAGTCCAAAAACGCTTATAACAGCTGGATCTGGCAACACAGAGGCTGAAAAGATTCAGATTTTGCAGCTCTAGCTTCAGGCATTTTAAACTTTATTTGGTTGTTGTAGTTTAAAGAGACAGTCAACATGATTCAACACAAGGCTGCTCACCTGCACAGCTCTTTGGAACCGATGGCAGAAGCAGTGGAAGATAAGACAGGCCTCCTCCAGTTTGAAGGACTTGTCATCTTCACAGAAGAAATCCACAAGGCCCTTACTGGTCTTCTGTAAGCTATCCAGCTCGTCCTGAGCTTCCTCCAGCCTCACTTCCGCAACCTGAATGAAGAAATTATGAAATTGCAAGCTGAACAGACACATGAACATCTGTGAATATGATCTGGACGCTGATGGGAACGAACCTCTAGAAATGATCTGGTCTGCTGCTCGATTTCAGCATCAGCCTGAGCTCTGACTCGGAGTTCAGCAACTCTGCTTTGCAGTCGAGAATGATCCTCCACCACAGACTCTTCTGACAACCTGCCCAGAAAAACCAAACAATCTGTGATTTAAGTTTTCTTTCTAATATTAATCACGGAGGAACATGATGTTCTAAGTGCAATATTTGTGAAATATATTAAAAAAGCTAATTTCACTAAGCCTTGTGAAAACTGGGTCATATTTCACTCCACCAGAAAATTAAAAAAAGAACAAAGTCAGAACAACAACAAAAAAGTCTGATGTAAAATACTTTAAAGAGAGTTTATTTTTTTTGGTAACACTTTAGTTTAGGGACCAACTCTGACTATTAACTAGTTGTTTATTAGCATGCATATTACTAGCATATTGGCTGTTTTTGGTACTTATAAAGCATCTATTATTGCCTTACTCTGCATGACCATATTTTAGATGCCCTAAACCTACCCCATACCTAAACTTACAACTACCTTACTAACTATTAATAAGCAACAAACTAGAAGTTGGGCAGATGCCTTAGTCACTAGTTAGTTAACAGTGAATTGAACCCCTAACTAAAGAGTGACCTTTTTTTTACTTTTGAGATTTGTGTTTCCTCATTAAGGGATATTTTGTAATGAAAGTAATGAGAAGTTGAGTAAAAATGAAAATGATTTCACAAAAAACTTTATTTTCTACATTACTCTAGATCATCTTTATTAAATGTAAAATATTCTTTTGATGTTGGGATGAAATGTGACCCAGACATGTTCTTGACAGGTTTTGCAAGATGAATCCATTGATATTGTATTGGATTGGGAGCTAGGGAATTTTGACACTGTTAAAAGCTTGTTTGTTTCCTGACCTTGAAGCTGGACCGACGTGACTCAAGCGGCTGGGAAACATCAGCAAGTCTTTATCCTTCTTCACAGCCTCCTGAAAGTGAGAAAAAACAACACTCAGACTGAATTTGATCCAGAATTCTGTCCTACTGATTCCATTCCATCACATGATGACCCCAGCAGCTTTGTGTACTTTATTTTTTATCTATGAAAGAGTGACTTTTTACATGTTTATCCGTCACACTTACCATGGCGACAAAATGGAGGAGGTTCATGCCTGGCTTGTTGGCTTTGGTGTCGGCCAATTTGAGTAAAGAGGAAATCCTGAATCCAGCAGCATTCCCAGCATAACCACCCTGAGAGCACAAGAGACCTCAGACTGAATTCAGACCAGGAGATACGTGTTGATTAGGGTGACCAGACGTCCTCTTTTCCCCGGACATGTCCTCTTTTTGGACTTAAATTGCATCTGGCTTTTGCTTTCTACAGTCGCCATTCATTGTGTGTTTTTGTATTAAAGTCTTGTTTTCTTAATCCTGCTCCCCTGAATTTCAGAGAATTACTGCCTACGCCCGCAAACTTTCTAATATTGAATATAATTTGAGCCGCTATCAATATGTGGAGTGCTTAAATCACTTTGGATGCAGGGTTGCCAAATCCCCTTTTTTTTTGCACAGAATTGGGCTGATTTTAAAGGTGCCATAGAATGCATTGATACAATATTTTAAATTGTTCTCTGATATCTACATAGAAGGTAAATGGATTAGGTAAGGGCAAAAATTCTCCAGAAACGGTTTTACATGTCCATTTACAACCCTAGGATTTGTCCCTAGAATGAAATGGTCTGTTATTTCCTTATTTGGAAGGGTCGTGAATAATAATGTTGAGCTCTGCTCTGACTGGCTGTTTCACAGCGCGGCTCATTTCAGTAGCTCACACAGCAAACAGATCTCTACTGTCCGGCATGAACGATGGAGAGATTAGGCAACCGACCTTATATGTTTGAGCCAGTATCAGACAAAGCTACAGATTTTAAGAGATTCTGCGGGAATGTTTAGCGTCTGTGGTGTGAACATGATCGCAGCGATCGAGACGCTGGTGGAGTGAACGAGGCTTGAGAGAGATTTGTGAGCGAGGACGCAGCCTCTGTGTTGCCAGATCCAGCTGTTATAAGCGTTTTTGGACTTGTCTTTTCACTCTTTGACACTTTAGAAAGTTAATAAAGTAGGACGTTGCAGTTTAGGGTCAGCAATATCTTTATCGTATCTTAATTGCAAAAGGGTTGAAATAATTTCGGCTTATTTTTATTTATTTATCAGTTTTTGTTTGTTTTAATAGCAATATCTGGCAACACTGCATCAATGATTTGGCTGTGCAGGTCCTGGTATACATTATGCGAATGTTGGGGGGGCGTAAAAATGAATGATCCCGACTGTAGCGTCACAGTCGGTGTTATGTTGGGATTTGCCTCTTTTTCAGTGGTCTTTTTTACATAAGGTGGATGAAAGTATGGTGTTTGAGGCTCACAGTATGTCATTTCCATGTACAGAACTCTTCAACTATGCCAAGGTAAATACAGTTTTCCATTCTATGGCACCTTTAAGCTGTTGCGGCGCGTTGATTTTCTCCAGCGGGTTAAAGGTTTGAAATATTGCATAAATTACATTTGACTGAAACGCTTGTATTGAAACATTTAGCATTCTACCCATGATAAAATGGTGGTAGATGTTAAGTTTTGTGAAGAATGGCCACTAGTAGGAAGCCTTTTAGCTGTGTTTAGGATCAATCTGCATAACGGTGACTGTAAAATATGTATTTTAGGTATGGGAATGATTATTGACAATATTTTGAGTTTTTATATTTGGGATATGGTCATTGTGCTACTTTCTGCCCCCACTGTCCTCTAATATGGTCACCCTAGTGCTGATGCACAAGCGTCAGATAAAACACTTACAGCGTTCATGTAGTTTCCTGCCTTGAGCACCAGTCGCAGGATGTAGTGAAGCTCCGGGCAGCTCAGCAGCTCTGCACAAACAACACATGAGCGTCAACCACATCAATGATCCCCCCCCATCAGGATCCACTTACACCATCAAACACCAGAACAAAACTCCATAAAAAGGCTGAGCACAAGCTCTCGGATTCTTTGTGGCTCACACGTGAACTTCATTTAGGAGGTGAGTGAAAGCTTCCAGAGCTGCAACAGGTCCAAACAAACCAAGAGAGTTTTTACCTAGAGCCGCCTCCCGCAGACATCTGGCCGCCACACAGAGACAGGTCACCGCAGGGTGAAACTCCTGCTGGAGGATCATGACGTCCAGACGCATGCGAAAGCTAGAGATGATGACGATGAGCAGATTAATGAGCGAGGAGTGAAAGAAACTATGTGGATTATTGTGAATGTATAGTCCTGAACTCTTACCTGGGTAACTCCACCAGCGAGAGAATGAAGAGATCCGGCTCTGCCAATAAACTACGGTCACCGCTGAACTTTTTCAATCTGGCCTCCTGGACAAAAAGAAACCAATACAAAGTAGATTTATGTGTGATGATGAATACGGTATACTAGGGTTGCACAGTGTACCAGTACTATGGCAGTATCATGATACTAAAGTATTAGATTCACTGATTATAACCAGGGTCGTAACTTTGGTAGCCTGAGATTTTTATGACATGAACTGAATCACAGACCGTTATTTCCAACAGGATGCAACCATTCATTTTGAACTGCATTAATCTTCATCAAAATCCAGTTACAATAACATCACGTTTTAATTGCACAAAGTTTTTATAAATGCTCTCAATTATTGCACTTATTTCTCTTTTGAGCTGCGTCAGTTTCATGCACGTCTTTGAATCCAAAGGCCACTCCCTTGCTGTTATGGCAAACTAGATTTAAGTATTTTAAGTTATACGTTTTAATATACAAAGAGGCATTATGTAATGTAAATTACATTAAATGATTGCTTCTTCCACAGCTCACATATTGAACTAATTGACACTTATCCACCAGAGTGGCCAGTGCATCTCTGAATATTCAGAGGAAATTTGTCCTGCTTTCATTTATACAAACAAAAAAAAAAATAAAGAGAGAGAAATGTCTCTTTTCAGGATACAGTATTTTAAAGATAATTTTGTAAAATCCACATAAGCTTTACAGATCTTTATAGGAAAGGGACTATATTTTTCATACTTGTGCAATAACCTTTCATGGTTCATTGAACACGTACCTGTGGAACAGTTGGTAAGACAAGGTTTACAGACAATTATGACATAAATTCGCTGGAAATAAAAGTAGTTGAATGCGACAGAATGGTTATTTTTTGCTGATTATATGGATTTCTGTAAATGTGGTTTAATTTGAGTATGTATTGAATATGTGAATTATGAATGAACACTATTGTGTGCTACCATGACACTTTGTATATGTCTATGGTGTCATGACATGCACTTTTTTTCCAATTGCAAGTGAAACGGCATCCAGTTACATTTCTTGAAATAATTTTGGTCACTTTATATTAAGTGGCCTTAACTACTACGCATTGACATCAAAAAATAAGTACAATGTAGTTATTGTGGTCATATTGTATTGCAAAACACTTCTGCTGCTATTGAGGTGGGATACGGGTAAGGTTAGGGACAGGTTTGGTGGTATGGGTTGGTTTAAGGGTGGGTCAACAGTGTAATTATAAAATTACAGAAACTAATTACCTGATGTAACTACATAGATATTTTTAAAAATATAAGTACAGTGTAAAAACATGCATGCATACAATAAGTACATTTACCAAATGATTCATTTAAATTTAAGTACATAGTAGTTAAGGCCACCTGATATAAAGTTCCCAGTCTTTAACAGCTGGAGAGAAGTTTTACGGAAAGTTTGCGCAGGTGAGCTCCACAATAACTTCCCTTTGACCAGATTTACTTCACAATACCGTCACACCTGCTCATTCTTTGATTTCACCTGAAGTATATTGTGGCTCTCTCAATTTTCTCTTTAAAGAAAATATTTCTAAGGCAAATTATCTCCTTATCCGCCCAGCGAGACTTTTCCTGGTTGGAAGTGTTACATTTCTAATAATCAGAAAGTGTAACAGGAGATCATGCCGAATAAACAGATGATCTCAAACAAACAGCATCATGTCTAATTGCTTTTAATATGAAGCAGACCGAAGCGTGGAAGGACAGACGTGTCCGTTTCTGTGAAGTGTGGCGTGTCAGAGAGTATTCAGTACCTCTTCATTATCAGGCAGCAGCTTGCAGAGCTCTGCCAGTTTCTCAGCTCCGTAACGCTCTCCGACCCCTCGCCGCACATCCTCCACAATCTCCCTAGCAGCACTGAGGGAAGAGCAAACTCTGAAAATTACATCACTTTCAAGCATTTTCTCTGTCTATATACAGTACAAATCTCTGGCTCACCGAGTCGTGCGTTTCGTATTAGTCATCCTTTCCTATCAAAATGCTTGCTACGGATGCAAAAACGCAGAAAATCCAACCTGGTCTGATTTATTTTTATGACGGATGAAAGTTTCGGAGGCAGTGTGTAAACGTGATTGACACAACTTTGGCTACTAGCTGTAATAAAATAAGCTTGTTTTCTTTTCTTTTTGTTATTTATTTTTTTAATTTCAAGAAATTAAATAGTTTTATGGTTTTAGATAATAGTAATCCTGGTACATATGTATGCAATTACAATGGAAGTCTATGGGGCAAGTGTCCCTTTCAGTCCTTTTTTGGTGTCTATAGGGATATCGTGTGAAAACAAATGTGACCCTGGAGCACAAAAGCAGTCTTAAGTCGCTGGGGAATATTTGTAGCAATAGCCAAAAATACATTGCATGGGTCAAAATTATTGATTTTTCTTTTATGCCAAAAATCATTAGGATATTAAAAGTAAAGATAATGTTCCATGAAGGTATTTTGTAAATTTCCTACCATAAATATCAAAACTTAATTTTTGATTAGTAATATGCCTTGCTACATAACATTTCATAACACTTCTGCAGTGCAACGTTTGCCCCTAGACTTTCATTTTAAATACATTACTGTAAACATGATTTTTCTTTTAGCAAATAAATGAAAAACACACGTTCTGGATTTGGTCCCATTGACATAAATGAGGTCACAGATGCTTGTCAATCTAGTTTCATTTGGTTCCTCAGGCCAGAGGAAAGGACACACACACACACACATCAAGACCACAGCTGGTTAATTTGCTTATATCAAGAGGTTCGACAAGACCACACTTTTATATATTTTTATTTTTCTGGCCTAATTGTTCATGTCAGAAAGTACTGAAGGCTCTTGCGGTTTCCTGATTGAGTGCAAAATGAAAAAAAGGCAACAAAGACCTGCTTTGGCCACGGCCGAGTATAATTCATACTAGTAGTGTACACTTGCACACACAGGTAAATGCGTTTGCCTGCATAAGCACTTCTCCGTAATTCCTCCACATGTTCTGACAGATATCAGTCCCATGGAAAGGCTTTTCAAACTCAAATGGGCACTGCTACACCCATATATTTACTCAGCAAGCGCTGACATGAAAAACAACCCTTTTTCATAAAACAAAGACAACTGCATTGAAAGGGATGAATAATGATTTAAGGCTTATGATTTCCTGTATGTACTGCTTTCACTCTGTAATATTTAATTGGAAACACCTGATTCAAAATTGACATTTAATCTCAGTGCAAATTATGAAAAGCCAGTGCAGAGTTCAGGTTGCATTTCTCATCAAGGCTCATTTGGCCAAAAAGCAGGTGTGACCTTTGCCCACGTTCAGGGACCATCAAACCCAGCTGTTCTGACAGGACAGCATCTTCTGAGGGCAATCAATGGCTCAAAAATAAACATAATAACCTGCAGCTAGTGCCCGGCTGAAGTGTTAAGATGCTCTCTCTAGGAAACCTTCACTTCCTGTTTGTAACAAATGGGACAATATCACTGCCCCCATTTTTAAAACAGCCAATACAGATGTCTATATAGAGCAGGGTGACCAATATATATTAATGCGTTTGCTCAATTTTTGCAGATAAATGTGCAAATATTGTCTTTTCAAGTGGCCTGGCTAATGTATATACTGTTCATAACTAGTAAAAATGAAACCAAAACTTACATTTTCAACTGCCGCAGAAATATCCCAACATTCATGCTGCGTTTTGAGTCGAGCAGTGTAACCTGCAAACACAAATTAAGGTAATCAGCACACAAACTCAGACAAGTTTGCAAAAGTGACCGCTTGGTTTAAATAAAACAATATCCCCTGGTTTCACAGACCAGGCTTAAACCTAATCCTAGACTAAAACGCAAGTCTGAGCAGTTTCAACTGAAAGAAACTTGCACTGACTGATCTTAAAATATATCAATGCCTTTGTTTTGTCTCAAGATGCACACCAGTAATATTTTTTTCTAAGTATGTTCATAAAAATGACTTAAATGTCCTAATTGTACTATGGCCTAATCCTGGTTTAGTCTAAGCCCTGTCTGTGAAACCGTGCCTATAAATTGTTTAAAAGTCTTCATTGAACTTGCTGTAAATATTGAAAAAAAATATATATTATGATGCAGTTTATACATTTATTTAAAAAAAAAAAAGAGGGCAGGTCTGCAAAAAAGTGCATTGCCTTCAACAATAAATTTAAGACAATTACTGCAAATTATTTTTTTTAAACTGAACACAGATGAGGTCTTTGTCACCTTGTTTTTCAAGCATCTTGAGCCATGAGCGTGTGAAATTAAATGTTTAACTTTCATAAAACTCTAATCTGTTCCATTTTTGTGCTCCATTCAGCTGATTAAACACAAAAACATCCCGTCTGAACGTTATATGATAGTCATGACCTTAAACCAACAACACAGGGCTTTCAAAAGACCAACAATTTCATGTTGCAAAAAAAAAAAAAAAAAAGGAAAAATGTAGCTTCATCCTTGTGGAAGATAATGAGACTTGCTCTTACTTTGTCTGCACTCGTCTCTTGTGGAGACCCGCAGCGCCGTAAACTGCGCCGGAAGCCAGTGGCCCGGTCTGGCCTGTCACCCTCTTTTTGCCCAAAGAGCTCATCCAGAGAGCTCAGGTCAATGGAGAGCTCACAGTCCTCATCCAGAGAGCCGCTCCACACACTCTCGCGGCCCTCCACTCGCTCTTTGGGGATCCGCTCCCAGTTGAGGTTGCGAAGCCGGTGTTTGCGGCCAGAGTCGACTCGGGTCAGACCGCTGGAGACGGGCGGAAGAGGCGGCGGGGGAGGAGGAGGGGGAGGGGGGGGGAGGGATGGGGATGGTGGCCATGGATTTCACTTCTTGTTCTTGGGTGTCAAAGTATGTTCCATGAAATGTTGAAGATTTAGTTTCCAGACAAATGATATACCACAGGTGAAAAGTCCACAAGAGAGATGCTGTCCACTCTCCTCACGGCTGTGATGTATATCTGCAGCGGGAAACAAGATAGATGCACTGAAACAACAACTTTTACACTGCAAACTGGTAAAACAGCATGCAAATTAAAATCACTAAAATATGAGAACAAAAATAGATCAACTATCCGACTTCTATAGCTTGTGACTGCAAGAAACTACAATGAATAGTTATTTTATATATACACTATCATCCATAAGTTTTTGAAAAGTCTCTTATGCTCAAAAATGCTGAATTTATTTGATCAACATAAAAACAATATTACTGTTTCTAAAAGTAATATTGGTTTTACTGTTATGTTGATACAGTATACAATTTAAAATTATAGCTATAAATTAAAATATGCGTTTTGCTGTGATGATAAAGCTGAATTATTGGCATCATTAAACTTAAAAATAAAGGTGCTTAAAAGGTTCTTCAAGCAATGCCATAGAAAAACCATTTTTGGTTCCACAAAGAACCTTCAGTCAAAAAGTTCTTTAAAGAACCATCTCTTTCTTACCTTTTTATCATCTGAAGAACCTTCTTTCGCCACAAAGAACCTTTCATGAAACAGAAAGGTTCTTCAGATGTTAAAGGTTCTTTATGGAACCATTTAGACAGAAAGGTTCTTCTATGGCATCGTGAAGCACCTTTATTTTTAAGAGTGTACTCCAGTCTTCAGTGTCACGTGATCATTCAGAAATCATTCTAAGATGCTGCTCAAGAATGATTATCAACTGAACAAATGTGACAGTAAAGACATTCATAATGTTGCAAAATATTTCTATTTCAAACAATTGCTGCTCTTTTGAGCATTTTAATCAATGAATCTTGCAAAAAAAAAAAAAAAAATTGATTCCTCTCAAAACATAAAGTAGTCATTTTCCAAACTTTTGACTGGTGCTGTATACACACATATGGCATACATTTGAACCTAAAAATAACTAGCCAGAAATCATTTTGGTTTAATGCAAAAAGTCACAAATCCAAAGCAAAATGTCCTGTTTAGAAGAGCCCAGCTGATCACAGCTCCTATAGCAAAGCCAGATTACATCATGCAGTTCATCCTCACTTGCACACGAGCACCGATCAACAAACAATGATGTTGTTTACAGCAATGGGGCAACCCAAAGCGAGCCTATGGGGTCAGGCACCTGGCAGCTCCTCACCCAATTAACACGAGGGTGTCTGTAACGGTGTGTGCTTCCCCTCTGTGCTTGTGCTGCTGCCAGGGAAGAATTTAACCTGAGGTAACACTCTCAAAAGGGTCCAAGGTGTTGAGATTTCCCAGCACATGAAGCGCTCAAGCCTTGAGTGCTTCCTTCCTCCTCAGAGAAACTCCTGCCACATGTGCTCCGAGCATCTACTATGTGACGCTCCTTCCTCCAGTCCAGTTAATGAATGAGGCCACAGGACAAGGACAGAAGCTGACACAGATTCTGGATTACTGGCAGAGCAAACAAGAGGCTGTGCTGACAAAAACATGAGCCTCCATGTGTACATGCACGTCCAAAAACTACGGTTTTCAACTTTTGGAATAATAATAATCAAAATGAAAGAATGGGAATAAAGTATAGGAATTGTGTGCAGACATTAAAACGCTTCTCACACTGTTCCTTCTCTCAGCCATCAATGAGGTGCATCTTGGGATGCTTTTAAACAGTATTGAAGGAACCCAAGTGAAAAAAAAGTGCACTTCCACAAGGAACTTAAAGTGCTCTACTTTCACACACACTAATTTTGTATTTAATATACTTAAAAACATATTCTTTAGTACTTCTTATGATAAACTTAAGATCAAAGTGCACCCAACTGTGCTATTTTGGGACATCATGAATATGAACTAAATGCTTTTAACACACTCAGGATCTCAGTGTTTCAAAAATGTATTTAGTTACCACTTGTAGTTCACTTGAGTGCACTAGTGTATGAAAGATGGGTTCGAGTGTACTACAATTTTTTTTAAATAAAGATTATATGTTAAAAGCACATTTTAGCACTAAAGATTTTTTTTTAGTATATTAGGTACAAAGTTATTGTGAAAATAGAGCACTTTAAGCACATTATGGAAGTTCGCATGCATGTAAAAAAACTAAATAATTTCCAGTATCGATTGATAATGCAGTCGGCAGATGTTTATTAAAGAACCTGCACAAGCAAAGCTATCAGTGCAGATCACCTTAAAAAGTCCCATATATATCAGAAACTTGATCATGTGAGAGAAACAGAAATAGAATAGAATGATGCAGACTGAACTCGCTACATTTTCATTCTTTTCAGAGCCTCCTGAGCGCGCTCTATTAACCTCTGTTACAAAAAAGACTTGTGGAAAAACGCAGATGATTAAAAACAAGTCAAAATAATGCCTCAGTTCAGTTAAAGCTGTTCGAGTAACTTTATGAACGTCTTGGCAAGTTGTCTCTGCAGGCAGCGTCTTATATATTTGCTTATTAAACTCTTATATTTAAATTTCCTAGAAATAAACAACTCCAGTAGAAATGAGGCACTCGGAAATACTGTTGGATGATGCGAGTGAAAATATATACTCAGTTCAGAGAGGTCGGTTTGAGAGAAGCACAAATAAAACGCTACTTACCTTTAACTTCGGATCATTACGCATGCAATCCGATTCAGAACTAAATGAAAAAGCTATATAAGAATTCCCCGTCCACTGTGAGAAATTTGCACGCGTGTCTATGAGCATAAAACATTGGCGAACACACACTGAACGCCGGAGCGTCCCATTAATAGACTCCGTCCACCGAAAACTCCCAAACTTTTGATGCGCTCTCTGCGCTCCTTCATGCGCATGCGCAGCAGCTGATGCGCTCATTGGGCTTCCCCCGAGGGAATTCACCAATCCTACTACGGGAAAGAATTATCTCATGAATATTAATTAGGTAACGTGCCGCTCGTCTAACCGATTTAGCAGAAATGCAAACTGGTAAGCAGTGGACAGTCCTTCAAAATCATGAAAATTTATACATTATTACAAAAAAAAAAAAAAAAAAAAGGTCTTAAACGCTATAGGCAAGTTACTCAGCAACTTCAACGTGACCTAATTAATATTCATGACGTATGCCTTCTCCATAGTAGGATTAAAATTTTTACTACCAAGAAAAAATCTTTAAATTAAGCTATATGAATTCAAATATATAGTGTATATATAGTGGAGAGCAGGGTGATTAGAACCTTGCTGATATGAGTTATCCATTTTCCTCACCCTGTGATAAAGAGAGGCCCATGGAGTCATTGGTTATCATATTTATGTTCAAAAACAGTTTTTTGTCTGTTCAGGAAACTGTCTGGAAACTAAAATTTTAAATAGACCTTGTTTATAAAAAATTGGCCTATTTATACAGTGTAAGCTAGGGTTTACAGATCTCAATGCAAGCGGGAGAAGTCTCATATTATGGTCGGTCATCACGATCGCGGATGACAACATGCAGGATCAACACATCGCAGGGTACGATTAAATTAATGTACATTTAACCAGTTTAATATGGAGAGGCACTGAAATGTAGCCCTTCGTTTAAGTGTTTTTGACCTACACTGTACAAGACGCGAGAATAGTCCGCTATTTAGGTTTGTATGTTAGCATGGACTCACTAACTTTAAAGTTAGCTATAGTTTTAGCCAGAGATACCTTGCTATAGCACAAGATGACATTAATGTTCTGCTTGAGCAGATGGAAATAAAACTTAATGAGTGTATGACAACCAGAAAATGAACGTTTTTGTCTTCATTTGTATTGGGGTTGAATACTTGGGGACATTTTGCTCTGTTTTGTTTGGATTCAGGAAATGTAATAAAATTAATTATATTGCCCATCCTCTCAGGATACCTGGAATCAGTGTTACAAGTACCCCAGGCACATAGTTTTTCCATTTTTGAAGCATAAACCCCATAAAACCAATTCAAGCTTCGGATCTTCCAATGCTTCTCTATGGCGCTGAAAGCTAAAGATGTCCGAGTTCCGCTCCCCGTGCAACTGATACTCGACTGCCATTGGCTGGTCTGCGTTCAGGGGAGGGGCTTACCGATAAGTCAATTGGGCGGGCTTTGTTGTGAAAACCTGGCAACCCCGAGTCCACATAGATTTCAATTAATTTTTATTGAAATTCTCTTCCTTTGACATAGCTTGAGGTAAACAAAATTCAGTTTTACTTCAGCATAATCAATGGCACAGTTTAACTCCATGTGGCTCATTTTACCCCTCACTGGGTAAGGCCAAGATACCACTTTTTTTGGAAAGCCATATTTTGAAAGCAGCTTATTATATATCCAAAGTGATTATTCCCAAGGATGCACCACATCCTGAAATTGATGTGCATGTTTAAGTTGGACCCATTACTGTCATGTGCTCGCTTTACAGACACATAGGTAAAAACTGGCTCAACTCACCCCGTTCTCCCCTACACACATTTTATAGATACATGTACACTTGGTAATGGTGCTCCCTGGTGTTTGTCTCAATATGCATTCGTCCATGCTAACAAATGAGGAATAATCACAGGACTAATTTTCCTATTATCACTAAATGCAATCCTCATCTTTTTGAATAAGCAGTGAACACAACAGGAGGCCTGAGTGTGCACCGAGACACCATTATGAGAGAAACAGAAGCCATTGTTATTCAGTGTAACAGCACTGATCTCAAGTCAGTTTCATCCTTGGTTAAAAATACCATCAACCGAGACACAAAAGGCAAAATTGACTGAGGATCAGTTCTCATACACTGAGAACATTCATATGGGCAGCCTCTGATCTTCTTGTCAGTTCCAGTATCAAGGTAAGGCCAGTCGCTGCAATCTTCCTGTGCGCTGGAGAAGGCTTTGATCAGTTCTGGTGATGAGAACCCAAGATGAAGTGAGCTGAGAACTGGTCATGGGAAACAGCACAGTGAGCTTTGGAGCTTTGGCCAGCACCTGAAAGGAAAAACAGAATCCCCAAAATTAGGAGAAACATGGAAATGAGAGGATATCAGGTGACCGAGCGAGTGTTGAGTCCTATCACCTCTACATTTACAGCTTTTCTCCCAGATCAACTCAAGCTTACAGCATGCTGACAGGCACAGCTCATCAGAACAGGCTTTTGTGAGGTTATGCCCCTATATCCCTCAGCACTGCCGAGGAACTGCTGTGCCAGAATAGTATCTTTGTATCTAGAAATGTTGCTCTTATCTCAGCCCTTTTAGTTGGAATTCATGAAAAAATGCTATCAAGATACCAGTATGATACACATGCAGTGTCATTTTAGCTTTGCTTTGATGTACTGGGGTGGTTACATAAATAAAAATACAGATCATTAATCAGCCACCGTAAATGAACTAGCCTCACTAAGTAAGATGTTTGACTATCAGCAAATTCTGCTCCACATTGGTGCATTTTAAGAGCCACCCGCTTAGATGGAAAATCCACTATTCAAATGATATGTAACCAACCACAGTGAGAGTTTTACATGATGTTTATTCTGCAATCATTGTGTATGCTACAATAATAGACTCAGTGGCATGCAACAAAATCAGCGCTTATTAAAAGAATGTACTGTAGTCACTGCAATTGTGCAGAAAATATGTGCAAAATTTCCAAAAGTAATAAATATCAACAACATAACTATTGTTCAAAGAGTTGGGAAAGAAGAAGATTGAAATTTTTGAAAAAATTGAAAAAAATAAAATTTGTGAAAGAAGATTGTAATGCTCACAAAGGCTGCATTTATTTGATCAAAAATACAGTAAAAACAGCAATATTGTGAAATATTTTTGCACTTTAAAATAGCTGTTCTCTGTGTTAAATTTACTGCCATGATGATGATATAAAGCTGAATTTTCATTATCTTTACTCCGTTCTTAATTGTCACATGATCCTTCAGAAACCACATGATGCTCAAGAAACACTTATTACAGTATTATCAATGTTGAAAACAGTATAGTTCACTCAGTTATTCCATTATTAGTTTATATTATTATGTTTATTTTCAAATTAATTTAACATTTACATTTAGTCATTTAGCTGACGCTTTTATCCAAAGCGACTTACAATTGCTATATATGTCAGAGGTCACACGCTTCTGGAGCAACTAGGGGTTAAGTGTCTTGCTCAGGGACACATTGGTGTCTCACAGTGGATTCGAACCCGGGTCTCTCACACCAAAGGCATGTGTCTTATCCACTGCGCCATCACCACCCAATTTTACACTTTATATCAGTCCCACTTTATATCAGGTGGCCTACTATGTACTTATATTTAAATTAATCATTTGGTACAATGCACTTATTGTGTACATACATGTTTTTACATATTTTTAAAACACCTGTATGTAATTATTATGCATTTATAATTACACTGTTGACCCATCCCTTACACCTTAAACCAACTCATACCACCAAACCTGTCCCTAACCTTAGCCGTATCCCACCTCAATAGCAGCAGAAGTGTTTTGCAATACAGTATGACCACAATAAGTACATTTACTTATTTTTTGATGCATATAGTAGTTAAGGCCACTTAATATAAAGTGAGACCAGTTGTTTCTTAATAGTTTTGCACAAACCGCAATACATGCTGCTTTCATGAAGAGAAAGAATAGAATTTGAAATAGAAATCTGTTGGAAGATTATAAATGTCTTTAAGTTCTGATCAATTTAATGTATCCTTGCTAAATAAAAGTATTCATTTCTTACTGACCTGAAACCTTTGAAATGAAACTGTAACAGAATATACTGTTCTGTTTCCACAAGTAAATAAGATTTATCTGCAAGTAAGTGCCTCACACAAACACTTTAAAATGTAAACGATACAGCAGGCGGATGGTTAGTAATCTCTAGTACAGTCTGAATTACAAAATGACTAATGGAACACTTTATAGTCTTTTTGACTTCATGTAATGAAACAAACCACAATGTTGTCACATAAAGTGTGCCATTTTGGTGGACTGATAAAACCTTGCACCTTCACTACTGAAAACTGCATTAGCAGCCTTCCAATCAGATTGTGTTGGATGTGTGAACGGTCGTGGGCGGCTGTCCGAGACTATAACTGTACAAACCAGTCCTCTGTGTCATTACTTGAAAAGTATCCTGTTTCATTTTGTCCCTCTCTGCCAACATATTCTTTTAAACACCAACATGCAATACAAATGGCAAGATCTATAAAAAGTCAGTGTTGTACAATAACTGGTAAAGCATTGATTATTTGTGGAAGCTGTTAGGAATATGGTGACTGCATCTAGTGTGCTTTCTTGGAAGTGTTTGAAGACGGGTGAAATGGCCTAGTTGTGTGCTGACACACCTGCATTTGATCACAGACAGAGGCTCTCAGACTTTTAATGGAAGCCAGGTGGCCCTATAGGAAGCCAGAGGCAGCATTCATGCAAAAACGAGACAAAGAACCAGCAAATATGGGCTCACAATTAAACAGGTGATATGCACTGAGCTGGAAGAACATCGTTCAAGAGAAAACAGTGAAACTTAAAGACAAATTCACAAGTTAGAGCCCAGACCATCGGTAAAAAACCATCACCACAGAGCTAGATAAAAGTCGAAGTTAGTCATTTATCGTCTTTTTTTATACACTACTGTCTGAATAAGCTGTTCTTGGCCTGAAGCCTGGGAATTGGAAGCTGATAAAGAGAGAGTTCCTATTCTCCTCTCCATTGTGAAGGCATTGTATACATATTTCCCACATAAAAAAAGTGAATCGTCAGACCCATTGTGAGATCCTGATCAGTGTATTGCCAGACAAGTGTGTTCTCGTTGCTCTCAGATAGCAAAACTAAAAATATGATTGCAGGCCAGCTGAAACAAAGACACATGAATTTTGAAAGGTGGCGATATGTTTGTCTTCACACTGCTTGGGTGTGATGCAACAACTCAGAATATGCTGCAGTGAGTTGATCTGCATGGACTAATTATTCATGTGCAGACACTCATTATTCGTGCTTGTGCATCTGTCAAAATAACACTATTGCGAATCCATGTTGGATTTCCTTAATGTAACAAAAGGGATTATTGCTGTACACACACCTGTTAAATTCTCCTTGTTCCCAGCTCAGTCATGGCTTTGAACCACACCATGATTTTAGATCACACCCATGTACACAATTATCTGGTCTCAATTTAATTGCACTTTTCTCTAAGCACATTAAAACACGAACAACCAGATTTATATACACTACACACTCTATTCTGATGGGGAGATATATTTTAATGTTTTTGCATTTGCTCACAACACATTTGGACTCCCTCAAGAAACCTTACGGTCACTTGCAAAATATTTTTGATTAAAGTAATAAAAACTATATTTCAGTGCTTTTGTGAGTGAATGCAACGTTTCTCGGAGAATTGAAAAGTTTCGCAAGAGAGTGCAAAATTTATTTGGGGAACGCAATAGTTTTGCGAGAGAATGCAACATTTTTCAAGAGAAAACACAGAAGTTTTGAGAGCAAATACATGTCCTCATATCTCCACGGCCATGTCTCTTTCGGGGATCCGTAGACTTATACAGACAAATAAGAAATTAAGGGAGACATTTCTCAAAAGGTCTTATTTTGTGTTCCTCAGAAGAAAGGAAATCTGGCAAGAGGGTGAGTAAATTATGACAGAATTGTAATTTTTGGATCAACTGTTCCTTTAATAAATGGGCATTGAAGCCTCTATCAATGTAAGTTTATGGAAATGGTTGATTTTCATCGTCCACCGGGGAAGAATCACAAGTCTTTATCACCCTGTATGTCTCTGAAAATGTATTAGGGCCGAAAAGTTTAGCTGTGGACCGCTGGGCAAATTGAAGGGTCTGTGTGTAATTGAGCGCAGGGGCTTCAGTGGTCACTCAGTGAGAAGAGCCGAGTGGTGCCTGACTCTCGCCTGTTTTTTACAGAAAGTTTGAAGAATGCTTCTTGTGTGGCGACAGTGATCACACAGTTAATATTCAAAGACCCGTTCCTCCTAAAGCAAGTCTTTTAAAGTCTCTGACAAAGCGTGGCCGGCACACAAAGGGACATGATTAAATAGGCGATGTATACAGCAGGGACAGGAGTGGACCGTGGAGGGTGATCATGGATAGACAGTCATTTGCATAAACATTGTCCTACAGACTCTCAACTCCAAATCAAAAAACACTCACTGAACAGAGCAATGTCAACCAGTCCTGTCTTCTTGACAAGACTGTGCATATTTGGTGGTTTCACAGGTTATTTTAAGGTATTATTTAATTTTTTTATTTATAAACATTTATTTTTTTATATTGCTGACACAACAATAAGGTTCAATTTGTTAACATAGTTAACTCCATTAGTTAACATGAATATTTAATAATCTCAGTTCATATTAATTGAAACGTTTATTAATACATATTAAAATGCAAAGTTTTACCTGCTAATATTAATGATTGGACCTGAACATGAACTAACGATGAACAGCTGTTCTTTTTATTAATTAATGTTAACAAACATGAATAAATACTGTAATAAATGTATTGCTCATTGTTAGATAATATTAGTTAATGCACTGATTAACATTAACTAACAAACCTTACTGTAAAGTGTTACCGTTATATTATTATTGTTGTTTTATAGAAATGCATGCATGTTTTTCATGTTGGGCTATTGAAATTCTTTTCGGTCCAATGTGAGTCGGTGTGTTCTGTGCCGTACCGCCGCCGTATGATCGGACAATCAACATGACAAATAGCAGAAATAAAACAAGCTCCTAATTTTAGAGGTGGGAAACAAGCGTACGTGATTCGTGCCGCGTAAACCCTTATTACTCTCGCTGACACACTCTGTTTATTCAGGCAACACACATTCGTTTGTGCACCCTCTGTTGTGTCCATATCAACCTCATTACACCCCTTTCCCAGTTCTGCTATGCCAGCTGATGATGTCACCCTCATTGGCGAGATGCCTCATATAGCGGGGTATATTTAAGAAGGGGGCTCGCTTGGCCCCTGGAGACGAGGGCCCGGAAGATTAACGCTCCCATCAGAAAGTGCATCCCTCCCAGCTCTACAGAACTGGAAGGCCCTTTTTACCCCGTCTCAACTCTGGTAGGTCCTCAGTGTTTAAAACTGAATGGGAGACATGCTGGGTCTGGGAGGCGGGCATCGGAGGGACTGCTTTCAGGATTAACCCTCCATTATTTCCACCCCTCCAGGGTCTGGGTTCGCCAGTCTTTCCCGAGGCCTTCTATTCATCAGCTCTAAACTGTGGCATAACAATGCGGCCTACCTTCTGCATGGACTGCTAAGATGTTGGTTAAACAAGACGCTGTCGCACCTTTGACGGACCGGTATCCGCTTTCCGCTTGATCCTGAATTTCCAGAAACATCAGCTTCGCGGATATCAGATGACAACGAAACAATAAAGTGATCCGCTGTTCACCTGCATTCACTCTAGAAAGGAATAGTTCATCCAAAAAGGACAATTGCGTCATCGTTTGCTCAACTTTTTTCTTCTGCAAAACACAACAGTTTGGGAAATGATGAAAGCATACAGGGCTATCCGGTTCAAAAAAGTGAGAAAAACACAAATAAGTAGTCCATACAACTACTGCACTGCATGCCAAGTCCTCTGAAGCCACAAGAAAGCCCTCCCTACACCTACCCGATACTTTATTTTCAACGTTTAAATTATTTCCTTATTATTGAAAATAAATGCCTTTCCGATGCGATATGAGATTTGAAAAGGGAGAATAAAAGTTTGGCAAAAAGCGAGTTCAAACTGTGGTCGATCGCATGAAAGGCGTGCGCCTTCCCATCTACACCACTGAAACCGATGTTGAGTTGCTGTAGTATTTCAGTGTTGACAAACTCAATCACACATTAGTGGGCAGAGTTAGTGTAAATAGCCTTTGCCAACAAGGCGGACTATTTGCACCGAATCCGAATTAAAACTCGTTCACTCATGCCTCCATATTTTTAATACTCTTTCATCACTTCCATGCTTAACATACAGTATCTGATGAGCTCTGTGTATTCACACTGATCAAAGTTTACATATGAATTAAAGCCTAAACTTCAAAAACCTGTGTCTTATGCACTAACCAACTAAACAATGAAACAGGGCTGCTGAATGTATATTTAAATGAAGTCATTCTTATTCTATTCACTGCAAAAACATGCCTTCTTTTTATGTAAATTAGGATTATTACATCAAAAACATTTGAAAAGATGTTTCTGCAAAATTTTGATCATCAATCAATCAGACAATCTTAGTGAATTCTTAGTCATATATTATAGAATTTGAATGGTTCTGGTACCAAAAAAATTAAATGTTAGCAAACGGACGGTGTTTCTGTCAAGCAATACTTTGTACAAGTGTGTAGACTTATCTCACCAACAGAATAAAAGAGCTGCAGTGTGTTTGGCCGGAAAAGAGAAAATGTAAAAAGCACAAAGGGAGCCGTGGCCAGTGAAGGGTGGTCTGCACAGACCATGAGGGGAAACTCAATTTATCATTGCCAACTTGTTTTGTCAGGCTAAGCACACATAAGAGACTAAGCTCTAGCTGGAAGCAGTAAAGCCCTGTAGAGAGTAAAGACAGCAATCAATGCTAATTAGCATTATTAGCAACAATATCCAGCCTCCTGCCTGCCTCTCAGTTTGGACTCTGTTTGGCCTCTCGTGGTGGAAAATGTGCTAAAATGAGGAGACCTTGACCAAACCCCTGCAGGATGGAGCCAATGAAAACAGTTAAACACTTCCTCTGTCCACTATCCCTTTGTTTTGCCAAATCCACTTGACCCTTAAGTGCACTTCTTTATGGTAGGGGCCTGTTGTTTGCCCAGAGGAACTTTTTATTGCTAACAGGTTGCAGAGGCTGACACATTAACTTTGCCTCAGGTGTTTCTCCTGAAACTCTTCAGCCGCAATAAAAGAGGAGGGCTATTCTTCAACTGAAGTGGCAAACGACAGGCAAAAGTTGCAGTTTTAGGCAAAAACATTCATTGCTCTGTAATTAAAAATGGATTTAACATATCTTCAGTCAAATGAAAGCTTAAGGGCATTTTGAGTTTTAATGAGTCGTGCTTATGCAAATAAGCATTGGTGCTAACTACTAACAGTGTGTCTGTGGTGTTGTTACCATTATTTCTGAGTAAAAAACCCACAAATGAACACAAATCTGAAGTTTTCTAAAATAGGGGCTAGGTTCCAGATCAGGGGATGATTTGGAAATATTCAAATAACAAAAATCAAAATTTAGATTACAATATGTCAAATATAAGTTATCAGCATAACACCACAAACTCTGAAATTGTCGGAAATTTAGCCGAACATAAAAAGTTTAATGAGAAAATGAATTCACCATGCACTCCTCAGATCAACCAACACCTACAATAACCTCTGCACACAGACAGCAGTCCAAACATGTTAAATTAAACCTATAGTTATAGTATATATATATAATTATAGTATATACTTCATATATAGTATAACTACTGCAATTGCATCTCAGGATACGTCTTTGATGTATAGCAAGGACATGCAGATTTTGTTACACAGAAAATCTCACACTAAACATTTTAACAGTGCACAAACTTTTAATACAGAGTATGCCAGCGTTATAAAATAAATACGGATAGCAGCTCACATCATTTGGACTTTTTTTGAGAACACAGTAAAATCTCTGAATTTTAATTGACGATTTTTGAATCACAAGAGATTACTTGGGGTTCAAATGTAAAACCTCATTTTGTCTGAGTTTCTGTCATTTGACTTCTTTTGGCGTTAACATTGATCTGGTAAAGAAACAAAACAAAACAACAGCTCATCTGCATTTGTTAGCAAGACTAAAAATAAGGTAATAAGTGATGACAAGATGTAAAAAATGCAGATATTTAAGATTTAGCTGAAATCTGTTAAACCTGAGTCATGTGTCCTTGTTTATATCTCACACACACACACATACACACACACACACACTCACACTTGTTGGGTTTCCATGTTTTATGGGGACATCCCATAGGCGTAATGGTTTTTATACTGTACAATCTGTATGTGCTATTGCCCTACACCAACCCTACACCTAAACTTAGCCCTCACAGGAGACTTTGTGCACTTTTAGATTTTCAAAAAACTTTATGCTGTATGATTTATAAGCTTGTTTCCTCATGGGGACCAAAAAATGTCCCCACAAGATTAAGATTTACTGGTATTACTATCCTTGTGGGGACATTTGGTCCCCAGGACGTGATGAATACCAGGTGCACACTCACACACACACTCACACACACACACACAAACACACTCACACTCACACACACACACACACACACACACACACACTCACACACACACACACGTTTACTTAGCTATCTAAATGGGGAAATCCCATAGGCGTAATGGTTTTTATACTGTACAAACTGTATGTGCTATTGCCCTACACCTAAACTTAGCCCTCACAGGAGACTTTCTGGATTTTTACAATTTCAAAAAAAACTTTGTTTAGTTTATTTTTAAACCCGTTTTAGGACGTCCCCAAAGGGAGGTTTTTGGAGATTTTGTCAGGTTTAGCTCACTTTTGGGTACAAATTTGTCCCCAAAATATGGTTAACACACACACACACACACACACACACACACACACACACACACCATCCTCTCTTGACTATCTAAAGTGAAAATTCATAGTTTTTCCAAAACTCAAACATAGGCAGATTAAACGACTATCTTTCAGTAACTCTTAACCCCCTCAGCCAGGAAGAAAAATAAATAAATAACAATGGTTTTGGAAAGCCTCTTCTCTGGCTTCGCACTCTCACGTGAGCCAGAGCTTAACAGGCTTTAGGTTATCATGGGTAACTTTAGATCATCCGCTGGCTGCATGCTTACTGCTTAGCACTCGGTTCTGTGGGTGCAGCTATGTAAACATCAGCTCTGGTGTGTTTGAAACAGAAACAGACGTGGTTGGGTCTGTCCCTCTCCCCGGTGGATGGCTGGGAGGAGGAAATCAGCAGGGAGCATGGAGGTGTTGAGACCTGTCATCCTGTTGTTGAGGGTCCACACCTGTTTGTTGTTTTTGGGTCATCTAAGAGAGCTGGTGGTGGAGACTGTTTGGGACATTAGTACGGTTGATGTTTCATTGGCTGTTTACACTGGACTTAATGAATGATTCGCTGAATAAGAAGCGATGAGTGTGTCCACGGCAGTGATGGATGCTGGTGAGCCCTTTCAATTGACCTTAATTACACTGGCTTGACAAAAACAACAGTGCTTTTGTAACAACTTTTTCTAAATCCCTAAGCTGAGACCAGCGTTTTAGGCCTTAACTCCAAAATGTCCAGCTTCATTCATTTCTCCTGTTCCATTCAAATGTTTGTGGTCAGTAAGATTTTTATATGTTTCTCAAAGATGTCTATGCTTATCAGGGCTACATTTATTTGATGTTATTAATATTTTTTTTTAAATAATTGATTTTTTCAGTCCAGTCTTCAGTGTCACATGATCCTTCAGAAATCATTGCAATATGATTTGCTTCTCAAAAAAATAAAAACATATTTTGTAACATTATAAATTTATTTACCGTCATTTTTGATTAATTTAATGCTTCCTTGATGAATAAAAGTATCAATTTCTTACAAAAAAATCTCTCAAACGTTTGAATGGTAGTAGTAAGTGTATGTGTTAAATATTATTATTATGTTAAGTGTAACAGTTGGTCTGTCAGCTAAATGTACGAACTTTTTAAATGCCAATCAAGAACTAGTTCAGTGTTTCTGTTGATTTTGTGACTTTAGCCTACTGGTTACTTTTCGAATACAAAACATTTGTATTCTCTTTATATTACGTTAATAAAGTTAAAATAAAGGTGACAAGCTATTAGTTTCGCCTTCTCAGAGTGTGAGGTCAAATCATTTTGCCAACATCTCCAGCACATGTGTATTTCCAGGATCTCTGGCTGGGACACAGAGAGCAGCAGCACTCGGCCCGTGTGAAGTGAGCGCCCTTTGTGTGGTTAGCTGGGGTCAGCTTCAGTCAGCTCCACTCAACCACAGACAGATGCACTTAGAGGACACTGAGGTCGTGCTTGAGGCGTTCGTTTAAACAGGCTACGCTTGATTACCCCATATATCTCAATTAATGAGTTCATTCACATGGAGCACAGATTGAGCCCAAGATCTATGAGCTCAGTCTCTGTTTTGGCCCTTTAATCTTTTGACACCTCACTGTCACATGTGAACGGTCAGGACGACAAGTGATCAACACATTCAAAAGGCTCTTCTGCTCACCGAGGCAAAAATACAGTAAAAATACTGCTAAATATTTCTACAGTTGAAAACACATGCAAAGTGATGCAAAGTTGAATTTTCAATACTTGAAACATTCCTTTTTATTATCATTAACAGTTTCCACTGCTGATCTGAGGAACACGGAGAATAGCTATAACTAGTTAAAAAAAAAACACACACACAGCTCTCCATTCACATTTCAAAACATTTTTCAAAATGCAGAAAAATTATGTAAACCAACATGGTAATTTGTAATAGTTGTTCATTAACAATGCTTGAATCAGAAAAAAATCCCAAATTAAATGTTAAGAGTTGTACATTTACATGTAGTCATTTAGCAGACAATTTTATCCAAAGTGGCTTACAAATGAGGACAACCGAATTAATCAAAACCAACAAAAGAGCATTTGAGAAGAATAATATTCCCTGAGCACGTAAAAACAATAAAAACAATGCACACTCAATATACTTTAACTTACAGAGTAACAAAAACATTTGCTCATACTGTCTAACTCCTTTGACATGTATTGCAATGTCAGCTTGTGTCATCAAGTAGCTGAATCAAGAGAAAACATAAAAATAAACACGCAAGATCTTTCCAAGAATGCCATGGAGAACTGCAGTGTGTTGAAGAGTAACCTCAGTTTCCTGAAACATTGGGAAGAGTATATCAAATGAGATCCCATGTTATTCTGTATGTGTAAATAATGGCTTATTTATTGTTTTTAATTTGCTGACAATGCATTTAATTTAATAGTCCGTCTAAAAATTTAAATTCTCTTATCATTTATCACCCTCATGCTAACCTCCATGTATATTACTTCCTTCTGATAAATACAACACTTTTTAATCAACCTCCATGAGTCCATATTTGATGCTTTAAAAAAACCACACACAGCAATTCATATGAGCCCAGTGGAGGAATACATATCTACTAAAGACATCTTCACAACATCTCTCTCGTTTTTGAAGCATTAACTTTAAAGGTCCCTTCCTCGTTATATGGTCTCACATAGATGGATTATTTTTCTAAAATCTTTAGATAGAGTTTATCTGAAGAAAAAAGTCATATATAGGACAGTATAAGAATGAATAAATGATCAGATCATTTATATTTTTGGGAAGAGTATCTCTTTAAAACATCATTTTCTGCCAAGCAAAGTCATCACATACTTTCTCCAAGTTGTCTGTTTCTCCTGCCAGGATTAAGAGATTTAGAGAAGAAGAAGAACTGTGATTAGATTTATCTTTTGTTTGATTAACATTAATAACATTCCACAGCAGGTTTATTTAGGCTGCTGTCACTTTAAGAAGAAAGAATATAATATACTGATCCACATCTGTTTTCTCCTAATTGTTCACGTTCATTTTAGACATAACCGACTGTGTTTATGTGAATACTAAGATCTGTGTGTTTATTTCATTTCATTCAAATGCCACGAATCAGAACACATTTCTGAACTTGAATGAAATAAAAAGCTATACAGCTTACACACACGTTGTTGGCAAGGACGAAATGCCATTTACAAGAATACAATGAAGAATAGAAAGTTAACGATTCACTCATGAGAGCTTCTTGACATCTCAGCAAACCATTCTTTTTCAAACTCAATGTTATAATTACCTTTAACCATTCTTATATTAATGCTATGGCATTACCTTGATTGTTTTAAGTACAGTGGTCAACATTTGAAGTGGATCCACTTCAAATGTTGACTACTGTATTAGGGTATAGCACACATTGGGGGTATATAAATTGAAAAGGAGTTATTAAATAAGTAACTTTAGAGGCGGAGCAAATTATTATAATGATTACAAACACAATGAAATGGACACAAAAGACCAAGAATGTGCACTAAGAAGGTAAACAGGTTTCGGACAGTTTTGATGCTGTCTTTAAATAGACCTACTAAAATAATTCCCCTGATTCATGAGTATTATATTTCTAAGTGCCATTATCTAGGGGATATCAGAAGTGACATCCACAACAGGAAGAAAGAAGCCCTTGAGCCACAGAGATGAGCTTCCACTGTTAAACTAATAACAGAATTTAAGCATGACTTCTATTATTTTAACATCCAGTCACCAGCTAAAAAACAGGCAGCTTTTAAAAAACTGCAACAGTACGTGCACAAAATAGACTGTTTTTAAGCAACACTGACTGGGCTATAAACATTTAAAATGGTAAATTGAGATTTTTTAATCTCAGAATGCAGGCACTGTACATGGTCACATGATCGTCGCCAAGCTGAACCTCTCAAGAAAACCCACTCCACATGGACAAACCCCATATGTCACTATGTGTTGTTGGGGAGAATCACTGGGCTGTCCGCTCTGTGCAGCACATCTGCCTCCAAACACAAGACATATAGCAGATGATCCAGAGGTCATCAGCTGATGGAACTGACATCAAGTGTGGGAAATGTAACGGCGCTTACCATAAACTGGTTTTAGCTCCTGAGGCTTCATGAGTGGCTGTAAACAGTACTATGGTAACTATGCAATCAGTATTGTCATCCCAGTTTGAGCCTGAGTCCAATAAAGAGAGTGTGTCCTCAACACAGCTAAATCACTTACAACTGTTGTTTGACAGCGGGCCAAAGCAGCCAGTAGGCAGGTATTATTCAAATGTACAACATGCTAAAGTCATAGAAATGATGGCAGGACCACATGAAAAGTTTAATGCGGCTGTTTTCTGTTTGAGAGCTCAACTCCCTTTGGTGTGGACTTTGTGTTTTGTAACTTTGCAGATCCTTTACATGCGCAAACAGCTGTATTGCACATTAAAAGAAAGGTAAAATAGTGAAAAATGCATAGGTGCCCTAGTACTAGATATGAAGGGCCAGATTTACTAAACAAGGCAAATTAGCGTAATTCCGTAAAAACGCCGATGGGAGGGGAAGATTCTGCAGGTGATTTACTGACAGTGTGCACATTAAAGAACACAAATGCAACATCTCACTTCCATAATGACCAGCGCAATCTACCAAAGGCAGCGCAAATTACTACCGCCTGCTTTAAGACATGCTTTTCTAGCGTTAAATGATGCCGCAAATACCAGTGAATTGACGAGTGTTCATTTAAATACTCTCCTACCATACATTTACTGATGGAAAGGGAAACTCCTACAAATGCATATTCAATAAGGTGAGTCTCAAAAATAACTGTCCACGCCTTTTCAGTGCTAATTTCCCACTGCATGTCTTTAGTAAATCCTGACAGTACTTTTTTTTTTGCGCTGGTGCAAGTTGATAGTAAATCTGGCCCTAAATATCATTTGTGCTTACCTGGTTGATAAGGTGTTCCAAGAGGTTGCTAGGGTGTTTTGGGTGCTTATTAGGTATTTGCTTACTGGCCCAAGTTAAGAGTCCACCCTCAAGTCTCAATGGCATTCTGGTTCCTAGATCTGGTTTGGGTCCATTTTTCAATGGAAATCTCAGAAGTCTTCAAGACACGGAGGACGTACAAATCTGAACAGCATAATGTCAAAGTAATGCCACCTAACTCGTGACAGGATGTTTTCACTGAACAGGATGAAGCTCATCCAAAACAAGATGCATTCCCCTTTTTTACTATCTGTGCAAGACCTCCCATAAAAGCTGCAGACAGCTGTAACCTTAACCAGACTTACTCTTGATTAATGAGGTAAATAGCATTTGGAGTGAATACTTCACTGGATGGACCTCTTTATTTTTATTCATTCAGTGCACATCAAAGACCCTCTCTACAGCCCCTAGAACCAATGGGAGCACAGACAATGGGACAGGTTCATTAAACCAAAGCAAGTGAGGAGGGTCCACTTCAGCAGGGTGGTCTTGGTCTCCCTCTGTTCTGGAAAAAAACGTATGTGGTGTTATACTCGCAAGTGCCAACTACAATAGTGCACATTTGTTGAGCATAAGAGACTTTATTAAAAACATTTTAAAATCATATTATGCTTCCAAACTTGTGACAAGTACTATTTAGAAAATGTACTTGTAGTTTGCTGTAGTATAGTCTATTTGCCTTCCTCATTCTATAAATGCGGTACACTATGATACAAATTCATTTGCAGTTGATGGTATTACAGATACAGCTCAGTGCAATAAGCTACTTCATGCATACATGTTCTCCAGATATTAAGTATTTTACATAGTTTAATATCCTTGATGTATTTCTTGGGAACAGCTACAGCCTGGCAGGAACTGGAAATATGGACATGCAAACTAAAATACTGTAGTACATGTGTTATTTAAATGTAGAACTGCAGCAGTTTTGAGTATGGTGGTTAAGTGTGGTAATTTGCATGTCTTATTAATACAACTTTAGTATCCATGTGGTTCATGGTTTGAATACAGCTAACACAGTTAGTTCCAATCAGATGTCTATCGCTGTCAATGAAATGTGCAACAGACAAAAACTCTTTTAGGATCATTAAGACAAATAAAATAATATATTATTGTTTTTATTATAGGATGTCAGTAAAAAGAGATGATTAAGTAACTGCAATTAAATTCAATAAAAACTGAATGGCTGTTACAGCTCAGACACACTGTCTGCTAAACTGATACTTGATAAGGTAAAGATCATGACCTCCTGCTAATGCTTCTTTGACCCCAGGACAGTCTTGGCCACTGATGAGCTCCCTGGTTGCACCTAAATGGTCAAACTCTAAAGACCCCATCAGTCACATAGCTGGACACAGACCAGCAAAGCAAAATCAAGATCAGCGGCTAATCTGTGTTTCATGATTAGCAGCAAGAGGTTTAATGTTGTTTTGGTAAACACAATCATAAAAGTGTAGTGAGAGTACCCATTAAGACCAAAAGGAAAGCACCTATCAGCCGTGAGATGACAGAAAAGTGTAAAATGTTGCCAGTTTCCTGCACCCAAAAAACTTCACACCCACCCAAACAATTACATAACTGCTTTTGATCCTGTTTCAACAAATGTTCAAAACACTTACAAACTGTGCAGTATTTACTTTATACAGTAATGCACAAATACTTTCAATTTAGCTCAAGTTTTACAGTAATAACACAAAATGTCTTAAATGTGCCTTTTCTTGTACCTTAAAAATGTATTTATTCTCCCTGGAATGTAAATGCATCCATAGACAGGATTAAAATCAGTATAACCACCATAAATCACATTATATACAATTTGCTTTTATATTTAGTTGTCTAAATGATCACATGGTCAAGTCAAAACTTTTTGTGTAATGGGATATTAAAATATATATTTTTTTAAAAAGAACTCAATTCAAGGAATTCAAAGATGCAGAAAAATAGCAGAAACAAACTGTGGTGTAGATTTAAGTAGAGCTGACCCATGTAGTGAGAGTGATGGATTAACAAAACCTAACCCTAAACTTAACCCTAACTTAACCCCAACAGCTGCTGAGCTATTGGAAGCCGCCCATTTTTACTCACCCAAACAATCACCTGTCTTAAAAGAAACCCACATATATATGTGCATATATATATATATATATATTATATTGGCAAAAGTATTGGGTCACCCCCTTCTAATGAACATGTTTGACTACTTTAGTAATTTCCATGAGTGCAAATCTTAATGTTAAAGCATATAATGATATTCTAGGGAATTGTGTGCTTCTAATTTTATAGCAACAGTTTGAACAGGACCCTTTTCTATTCTAACATGACAGTGTCTCTGTGTATAAGACACGGTTCAAAAAGACATGATTGATTCAGTCAGTGTGGAAGAACTTGACTGGTCTGCAGAAAGTCCTGATCCCAGCTGAACACCTCTGGTGTGACTTTATATACACATACACACAAAGACACACACACATTTGATGGCATTGTATAATATATGTTATACACAACCAACTGCATTTTGTTTTATTGCACAGTCTAAGGCATATTTCTGTACAAGTCATGTACTAGTGATGACTAAAGATAAGTGTTTGGCAGATTTATGAGGGAATATGAACCTGCCTGGGGTTTTAATTGTACTCTGTGATGGAGCTGTTCTTACGCCCTTTCCTCTGGCTTCCTTTCTAGGCACTTCCACAGTTGCTTTCAGCCAACCCGATTTCCTCTCTCTTCTGTTCTCATAGGCACAAGAAACCAGGCCACAGTTGCGCTGTGAATGTAGGCAACACACACAGAACATCAGTCAGATATAGCACACAGACTCAAGGACAATCCTCAGAAGGAAACTGACACTGGTCACACTATTGTGATGATAAACTCTGCTTTTAGTTTCTTGATCCAAATGGACTTGGTCCATCAATGTTTTATCTGCCGACAATAGATTACTGCCGCTATTGGCTTTTGTAAATCTGACCTTATTTCCTGATGTTTCTACAGTGTTGAGGAACATAAACAGGATAGCCTACCTAAGGAGGAAAAGGGCTGGACCACAACTATATCATCCATTACAGTGAATTTACTCAGCATTACGTGTTAACATTTCAGATGGATTGAAGTACTTTTTTACATTAAAAAAGGTGAATGGAGCTTGCTTGTGCAAAACATGTTGTGGATTGCGGTTGCAAAGGTTTTCGGGGGTGCATTTCCCAAAAGTATCGCCATATGTCATTACCAACATGATGCAATGTTCAATGGTCTTCATTTTTTTCTATTCTACATTGTAAAAAAAAAAAAAACTTAAATTTACAGTTAAATACCGTAATTTCATTAACCGATATACTGAAATCTGCTTTTTGTACACTGATAACCACCAAATGCAGGTGGTGATGAGAAAGTCACATGATGAACCAAAGCCCATCACAAGCAGCTTTTAAGTAACAACATATAGAGAAGGTGCACAGTGTCATTCACACAAACACCATCATGGTGAGACTCATTAAAATTAAATATACAATAAACATTCATTTAACAACATTTTATGTAACCTACAACCCTAATAAACATAACTGATAAGAAAAAACTAAGAAGAAACATAGTTATTTCAAAGAAAAAAACATCAAACAAAAATTCTGGGAATGTCAGTTTACGGGTTTTCCCTGTAAATTTTACAGGAACTTACCGTTTACTGTAGCATTTTCACAGTTTTTTACCGTTAAAATCACGGTCATTTTTTACAGTGTATTCTTGTTTTCTTTTTATTTATAATAAAAAATTACCCTCTAATACTAGCTTTCTCTATTCATTTTCTGTGCTATCTATATGACTAAAAAACCTTGCTATGTGCACTGCATTTAACTAACCCAGACTTTACATATTATTGCTCTTTTGTTGGTTTTGATTGCTTCTACTGTCATCAGCTTTGGACAAAAGCGTCTGCTAAATGACTAAATGTTAATGTAAATGCAATGTTTCCTCAAACTGTGGTTACACGCATATAGTTTCTTGTTCTGGACTTAGATATCTGAAATAGATTAATATGATGAAAATGTATATCTTTTATTTCAGTCTATATAAATGTCATTCTTTTAGTTTTCAGAATAAATGCACAATTTTTCGATATAGTACCTGCAGGAGCATGACTTAAGAAGGAACCTGCAACTGAATCAAACAGTTCTCTACTGCTAAACCAACAAGGTTCAAACTATAGATATGTGACTAAGTTACTATGGTTTTGACAAACAGTCTCGTAACTAGTTTATTTGACCAGCAATGCGTTGTACCAGTTAAGTGAGTTCCAAAGGTGTTTCTCAAGCTCTCAAAGTTTATGAAGGGAGCTGGTGAAGTAGGGCACCTCTTACAATCCTTGTGACACTCCAAAACTGCTAACAAACAACGTGATAAGAGAAGATAATTAGCGGCTGAACCGATTAAACAGGACAGTATTGTCCTTGGGCAAATAAACAGGGTGATTTCTGCACTCAGGCAGTACTGGGATGAGCCACTGACTGAACACATTGTTCCCCTGCTGTTCTTGCCTTGCAAGGTGGGCCGGTTATGTAACCGCATTGAAGAGGGGGGCCGAGAGTAAGGGTACTGATCATTTGTCTGGAAGAGAAGCAAAAGTGAATGACTTTCTAATGGGAATGAGTCACAACGTTGGCTTGTTTGGCCGGGATTGGACATGGATCAAATATGCCATGACTCCTGCTGGTGGAGGAAACAGAATACAGTGGAGCTTATATCCAGTGTTGGGAAGGTTGGAAATGTAATAGGTTACAGATTACAAGTTACCCTATTTAAAATGAAATTAGTAGTGTAACTATTTCGATTACTTTATTAAAGTAACGTAACTGATTACATTTTATCACTCTTTGATTACTTTTCTAATGCATTTCTAATGAATGTTTTCAACTGTTAATCATTTTGAAACATTTAAAGCAGGCAGGGTTAACAGTATTACTCAACACTGCCAGACTTTCAAAATCCTTCTTCACTTGAATTAAGATTATAATCATTTAATTTTAAAGCACAACTACCACAAAATCTGACTTCAGCTCCTCTTTTTACTTTGTGATTGTTCTGAGATTACAGATACAGATTTAAAAATCATAAGATATTATGATACTATTTTTGAAATCAGATCTTTGCATAGCTACGACAGGAAACAATGACATCTAACAAATCCTTGAAAAAAAAACAGTTAAACTTAAAAAATAAAGCGTATACATAAACCCAAATAGGAAATAATACACTCTAAAAAAATGGTGCTATATAGCACTAAAAGTGGTTCTTGGCTCGTAATTATAGGGGAACAACGTTTGGTGCTATATTGCACCATATCTTTAAAGGTGCTATCCACCTGTTTCCGGGGGGCGCTACTGTAAAATAGAACGTGGGAGAAACTTCCGGTTAGGTGGCGGAAGTAGTAAATCAACGGTATTTTGTGTTAGATAGCGAAGAGGTTAGGTATTTTTCGAGTCAATTTTTCTGCTATTTAAAGTCGCAAACATTAATGAGAGATGTCGTTACGGAGCTCAGGGACAACATGTGCTGTTCGTGGTTGTACATATAACCGCACTAAACTAATTCAGTGGCTTAAACGTGAGTGTTTTGAACATAAGCCTAAAACTAAATCTGATTCAATTTTATTATCCAACAATATTAAAATAAATATTTTAAGTCAAGGCTACTGTGAAGCAACATATACAGAACATGAATGACACACAGTAAACATTTCAGTTTAGTACACTTATTAATTAATTAAAAATATACAATAATACACAATACAATAATACATTTTGTGCCCCAATTGTCCTAACTTTACTGACTTTCCACAAAAGTGCTGCTGCATGACTACAAGAGCGTCCTGACCCTGCAATACATGAACAACCCGCTGTCTGTACTTCACCTGTCACTGAAACTAGCACCCAAGCCTTATGATGTGTTACGTGCAGGCTCGGCTCAATGTCAGCTTTTAGATACGCAAGGTCGTTTCCGACGTCCTTAAACAACACTCGACCGACTTTATCACTGTGTAGATATTGATATGCCTCTGAGCTTTTCAGATTGCTCATCGCCTTACCATCACAGGCTACTGAATCTACAAAATAGCTAAAAATGTTACCATAGGTGATACGAGGCCACTTCTTCACGTCATCCTCCCAACCATCTACCGCGGATGGTAAAGGTACTGTTATATCACCCCTTTTAATTTCGTTGAGGTTGTGTTCCCACACCATTAAGTTTGGATCACTAAATCTTGAATGACGGTCAACTAATGAATGAATGAGTGTCAACTCCCGCTTGTTTACTTCGAACCGGAAGTCGCGCCCACTTTTGACGCAATGCCTCATGGGACGTAGGAAACTTGTGGATACAGCAGGTGCCATATTGCATTGTATTTCTTCAACAAAAATGGTGCTCAGCACCAACAGTGGTTCTTTGGCTCGTAAAGAACCTTTAAAGGGGCTTTACAGGTTCTTTGTACGGCAGTGGTGATACATAGGACCTTAATCACCCCAAAGAACCACATAAGAACCACTGAAGAACCATACAGGATCTTAACAGGTTCTGTGTATGGTAGCGGTGCTATATAGCCCCTCAGTCATGCCAAAGAACCGGTGAAGAACCATACAGGATCTTAACAGGTTCTGTGTATGGTAGCGGTGCTATATAGCCCCTCAGTCATGCCAAAGAACCACTGAAGAACCATACAGGATCTTAACAGGTTCTGTGTATGGTAGCGGTGCTATATAGCCCCTCAGTCATGCCAAAGAACCACTGAAGAACCATACAGGATCTTAACAGGTTCTGTGTATGGTAGCGGTGCTATATAGCCCCTCAGTCATGCCAAAGAACCGGTGAAGAACCACTGAAGCACCAAGATTTGGCCAACTATTCAGATGTAATCCCGTAATCGTTAACATTTTTCTCAGTAACTGTAACAGATTTCAGTTAAAATGATTTTGTAATTAAATTACGTCATTCCGTTACATATAACTATAGTTATTCCACAACACTGCTTATATCAGCTAAATGCTCAGTGTTGTGAAATTATTATAAAATAATTTCTGAAGACATGTATAGCTTTAATAAGTGGATAATTGGAGGAGGTGGAGAACATCAGTTCGTCAGCCAAGCACGTCAGTCTTGATGCCACTGACATCAAAGAGGTTACTGTGGAGTCTTGGCTCTGCAGGTCTACCATTATTTACCTTCTTTTAAAGGAGCAGAACAAACCCTGCACAGAATAAACTGGTAATGTTTCTTTCGGAAAGGAACCTTTTGCCCACTCTCTTCTTAAAACTTCCCTCAATTGATTTAAGAACATAATGAAACTGCACTGATCACTCAGGAAATTTCTATGGTGCTGTAAAGCTCTAGTCAGCACTTGTAATCCCGTCTGAACACACGACACATCTCTCTGAGCTTTCACTGCAGTTCAACCGTCACACTATGATATGTGGCAAAGCCAGGATTTCATTTGAAAGCACGTCAAGTCAAATAGACAGTATTTCTCAACTTCACAGAAAGACAAATCTGTTACCAAAACACAAATCTGTCTCACAAACACAACAGAGATGCAGACAAAAAGTCTTTATCTGACTGAAATTAAGCGGAAAGATCAGTGTTTAATTATGTAACTCTGCAATTGTAAAGATCTCAATAAAAAGTTTAGGCCTAAACACGTTCTTATCTAACCTGACAAATTTGATGCCCTAACAGTTTTCCCTGAGGTAGAGGAGTGGCAAATGCGTCTATGATTGTAATACAGCCATTATGATTGGGTGGAGACAAGTTATGCAACTCCAGGGTATACACCTACAATTACATCTCTGACACCACCATGATACTGTGAGTGCTGTCCAGGGGTGGAAGGTGTAGTAAAGGAGGATCAGACTGTCAATCAGGATCCTGTTAGATGATGAAGAATATTTTAACTCCTGACACTCGCTGAAGAAGTGTTTTCAGTAGGACTAAATATCTAGTTCTCCGTTTCATCGCTGGAAAATAGGGACTACAAAGTTGCATCCCATATGACGCACTATACACTATGTTATATGCAATATATTCAACTGTGTAGTGTAAGAATTTTATAAGGTTATTTTGTCATTCATAATCATGGTCTGATAGCTCAAGCTATGTTAGTTTTTCTGTTAATTAAATGCATCATTTGGGTATTTAAAGTGCACTTTTTACTTTTGAAATTTTCAGCGTGAATACATTACTCGCACTTTTATTAAAAATTGATAGTATAGTGCAGGGCTGTCCAAACTCGGTCCTGGAGGGCCGGTGTCCTGCAGAGTTTAGCTCCAACTTGCTTCAGCACCTGCATGGAAGTTTCTAGTATACCTAGTAAGAGCTTGATTAGCTGCTTCAGGTGTGTTTAATTAGGGTTGGAGCTAAACTCTGCAGGACACCGGCCCTCCAGGACCGAGTTTGGACAGCCCTGGTATAGTGCATATGTACGCAAATTGGGATGCACCTATGTATATGCATTTTTTATATGAGTTAGAATTTTTTCCAACCCTCTTGCACAGCACTGGTGTGGTTTAAATACAGTACAAAGCCCTGATGTGTATGATTTCAATATGTTCTGCCACTGAACTGACATTAACAACACTGTAATAAACAAAACACATGAAAAGAACCGGTAACACTTTAGTATAGGGACCAATTCTCACTATTAACTAGTTGCTTATTAGCATGCATTTTAATAACATATTCGCTATTTATTAGTACTTATAAAGCACATATTCTGCATGACCATATTCTACATCCCTAATCCTACCCAATTACTAAACTTAATAACTACTTTACTAACAATTAATAAGCAGCAACTTATTACTCACTCAAAGCTTAAGATGATTGTAGTCTAGACACTCAACAACTGCTTGAAGCAAATGCACATTACAGCTTGAGAATCTAAAAGAAACATCACAGTTTCTCGTTCTAAAGCGATAAAAAAGTATGTGGACTTCAGAAAAAGCTTGAATTTAAAAGGTTGCCTTTTTCCGCATACCTTTGTTGTTCAGACAAACACAATGTGACCGGAAAGTATGAGGCTATAAAATGAGTAAACGGCCTGACATGTACATTAACTACAGGCTACAGGCATGAATCAAACACAGAGCACCTGATATTTAAGAACTTGCAGCTGGCAGCTGCTGTGGGTTTGCTTCATTTTTTCTTCCTCCTCTAGTAACTGTTTGGCACAGTGAGCTCAGATATAATGTGATTTGTCAAGTCAAAGCATGACGGCTGAATTATAGCAATGACCTTTAACTGACTGTGAGTTGCGTTATGAACAAGTTCAATTATCTGGTGTAAACAATATCATAATGAGAAGAGAACAGGCCATTATGCTTTTCAAATAATCTATGTCGAAGCTGAGATTTTTACACAACAATGAAATGGTTAATGAGAGGCAAAATTGGTCAAGTATAATCCCTGCATCTTTGCTTGAAGGTTATCCATTATAAGGATAGTATGAAAGAGCCTGCAGAAAGCTGATAAAACAAAAATTGGGAGGAGGACACATTCCCAAGACCCTGAGAGCAACATCATTTCAGCATGAAGTCATAAGGAAAGGTTTTGTTAGTGAGTTTTGAACAGACCTCAAAAAGCCAAAAGCCCAAGTATTAAACTCTGAACCATTTGTACGGCATGACCATTAGCTAAAAAGAAATGATGCCTCAAATCGAGCAAATTTACAGTGAGTAATATCTGGAGACCACAATATCATTGAGAATTAAAGGAGGAATTCTTGTGACTTACGCTAGTAAGCAACCACTAAGTGTTAAAAAACCTGCGATACACACATATAGTTATGCAAGTTACAGAATCTTTGACTCTGACATGTAAATACATCTAGAGTCAAGAGTAGCATATCCACTTTCTATTTTGTAAAATGCCCACAGTAGAATTATCGATGCTGTAGATTTGGTTGGGCATGCTCAATAGTCCAGTCGCTGCCAAAACTAAAAATGCATGCAAGGAAGGGAACGCTGTTTAATAACGGGGCTCGTGCAGGAGACACCATTGCAAACAGCTGAATCAGAGGATCTACAGAATAACCACTGCAGGCAAAAAAACAGCAAAGAACATTAGATTACAGAGAACACCTAACGTTGTGGGTAATACTACATTTTTACGATTTTCTCTAAACCCAGTAATGTCAAATTTATTGCACAACCGGTGAAAATCACCTCCAGTCACTTAAAAATAATAATAGCACACCTCAACTAAACAAACCAAATGATTTGAAATATCATTCAGGTCTGTAGCACAAACAGTGTGAGACAAGTTATGCCAAAGCTTAATACTTAGGTTGAAGCTTTTCTTCTGTATTGGATTACTAAAAAAGAAAGAATGTAGGGTGGGATTTGATTCTGTGCATCAAATATTGATTGCATTCAAAAGTGGAGGCAGCTAAATGTCAGCTTACAGGGGTTTAAGAGGACTAAATGATTGGACTAGAACTGCATATGTCACAGAAGTCAAGACATTTTGGTCAAACATTATAAAGTCGAAAAAAAAAATTTAAACGAAGCATATGCATAATTCTCTATAAGGTCTGCAACATGCATTTAGAAACTTGATAGGAAGACTTTTTATTTCATGCAAATTTTAAAAGCCACAGTATACTCTATACATCTTTGTTCTTCGCAAGTTTGAAAAGGCTGAACAACAGTATACTGTTTGTGAACATTACGACACCGCCCACGCTGTTTAGATGAATATGTACATAAATGCTGCACACCATCCTCTCAATAACACAATAGAAATGACAGCAGTGAGAACAGAGCAATATCAGCTCATAGGGATGTGGATATGTTTGCACCAGCTCCACTGTATGTTTTCACTTGTGTTTGACTTTGATGGACTGACTAAAATAAAATTCCTTGCATGACATTTTCTGGAAAGTTTGCATTGGAAAGTTGTTTTGAACCACTGAAACAAACTCCGTATTGGTCATATTTTGAGCGAAATGCCGCATGCATATTGTGGCCTTGTTTGTTCCAGTCACCGTCCCTCAGTATGAGCAATACTCATTAGCTATTACTAACACAAAACTGGTTTATGACCTTTACGAAAGCAGAATTTACAGCATTCAAGTCTCATTCAGAGAGACCACATGTAGGCAACGCAAACATGTACAGCAATGAGAATATGCATAAGAGGAGCTAAAGCACACAGAGGTCTGGTGCATTGCAATGAGAAACGGTCTGTTTTGGTAGCACACATTTGCTCTGCTCACACAGTAGTAACCAGGACAATGCAAATATCAGACTCTAAACCAACAGTTTACCTCACCACACTAGCACAATAAAAAGTGTGGGCTGGTTAAAAACTGCAGGATTAAAATAAACACGGTCATTGTTTTATGGGCACATTGAGCTGATACGACCTGAAATATGTGGGTCGTCAGATCTGCGAGCAAAACAAATGTTGTGAAGTGGCTTCACAATTTGCAGCAGTTAATAACGCTTTCCCAAAACATCGCTTTTAGGGAGCTGGTTCGATAGACGGCTTCCGAGTGACCTTCTTTCCATTCACTTGTTGCTTAAAATAGCAAGAGGCTGTGTGAAAGCCCGTGGATAAATGACACCGGACCCTTTAACAGGAGCTCTAACCTGGCTCGGCCAGAGCTGGGCATGCACAAAGATAAAAGATGTCAGATACAATCGCCCAAAACATGGCCATGACATCATTTGTGCACAACAGCTTTTCCCAAGGCAACAGCCAAGCGCTATGGCAGGGTAAAGTGGGACACTGAATCAACACACTCTAAGCAGTCTTTCTAGCAATGATGTCAACCCTTTCCCATACAGATCGGCCCAGACCCTTGAGAGAAAAAAGTCAATGAGCCTCACATCACAGGCTCAGCCCTTTAGACATGTCAGTCAATCAGAGGGGCTGGGGCAGGATGCAAGGCTGAACTGATTCAGTTGTGTTTACTTCCCTTGCTTTTGGAAAGCATGAAGCCTTGTGAATGGCAACAGAGGATGACTTGAGGTCTAGGCCACTTTAAACCATTTACCCTCCATTTACCCACACAACCCCACCAGATTTATAGGGGCAGAGCAACATGGCAGATTGACTGCAACGCATTAGAAATAAGCACAAAGCTTTCTTGCGAATGGATCCACGCCCTCTGCTGACTGCTGGCAGTATGACTGGCCCTTACATTTAACCTTCGAGACATGGCAGTCAGGATTCAAACAAGTTTGGATTGGAAAATTAAAAATCAGGTGTACTGCATTAAGCTAACTTAGACTTGTCATAGCACTTGCATATCATTGCTCTTGTTGCTTCTATTGTCCTCTTTTGTAAGTCGCTTTGGATAAAAGCATCTGCTAAATGACAATGTAAATGTAAAATTGTAAACCCAGATGATTTTTTTCTTTATTACCTAGTTAACATCCCAGGTGAAAAACAAGTGCACTTCCATAATATACTTAAAGTGCTCTGTTTCTGCGCACTAATTTTGTACTTAATATACAAAAAATGATGCACTTCATAAAATCATAAAATATATTTAGCTACCACTTCACTTGAGTGTACAAGTGAATGAAAGATGGGTTCAAGTGTACTACAAGTGGAAACTAAATACATTTTATGATAGTATGTTAAAAGTGCATTTTAGTTCATATTCATGGTGTTTCAAAATGAGTACACTTAGATGATCTTAAAAGTACTAAAGGATCATTTTTAGTATATTAAGTACAAAATTAGTGCGCACAAATAGAGCACTTTATGCATTATGGAAGTGCACTTGTTTTTCACCGGGGATTTGATATTTTCATTTGAATTCAGTTCATATCATGTGTTATCTGAAAGGTTTATACCAATAAACATTTTGAGATCATGCTTATCTCAGGTAAGGTGGGCTAGCTGAAAAAATAATGCTGTATCTTATTTAGCAATTACAAAAGCATTTTTTTACTTTGTATTTAATTAAACAAACATATTTAACAACACGTTTACCAAACCCCAAAACATATAGCCTATATGAGTCAAATTCATAAGTTTGTGCATAAAATTCAAAACAGCTGATAGAACATTCAATTTGATGAAATCTAACAGAATACTGGTGAAAATTCACTCTACATCATATTAAAACATCTACATTTTACTCCCCTCATCCTTTATTTCACTCCAGATTCAACTTAATGCCTTGCCTTCCTTCCATCTCTCTCTCCTCTCTTCCACATCTGACTTGACTTTCTTGACTGCACACTCAGGGTTTCTTTGTTTTTAAAAAGTCAGTTCTTCATGTCAGAAAATTAACAATATATTTTTAAATGTAGCTATTAATTGCATTTTATGTTAACTGCAGTACCAAAAAAATACAAGCACTGTCACAATAATATTTATTTATATTTAGTGATCTGAATGTCACAGGGATTACCGCCTTTCATCACATCACCATATTCACTATTGGAATAATTTTTTTTTGTTTTATTTATTTATTTAAATTATTCTCATTTATTTGCATCTAGCACTTACATAGACCAAACTTTCTTTCAGAGTGTTTTTTAATAATATTTAATTCCTAAAACTACTATATATATATATATATATATATATATATATATATATATTAGATTTTTATTATTATTTTCTGGCTGTTGACAGTATTCCTCCGCATCTGAACGCTGCCATACTTGATCTGTGTAGTGGAGCTCGCGCAATGATACAGCATATAAAGCCAAAGAACAATCTAGATGACGCCATACACAAACAGTTCTTGGATTTGGAAAACGGATATCGACGATTAAACTTTAGTATTTTTTCTATATCTGATACATACACTAACGCACACTCGTCGAAAATTGCTTTCATAATAAGTATTTAATAATCGTACGCATTTTTTTCTTTGGACCTAATTTTTTAACATTCCTGCCCCTCCTCTTCAAAAAAGAAGTTCCGGTCACATCCGCCATTTCGGTAGAGATTGGAAAGCTATTGTTAGCTAAAAAGACCGCAGTGGTGAAAGTATCGATTATAAATTCGCTAGTTTTAGTACCAATCTCGATTTAAGGTTTAAAATTTTAAGATATATATTCCTAGAGCAAGTAACGTCGAGAAAAACAATTTAAGGCGTTTTCTTTGCGCGTCAGCTTTCTCTTGCTAGTGTTAGCTTAGCAGCAGGAAGACCGCGGGCTGTTTACCGACGATTTCAGCGTTTCTTGCAGTAATATCCGAACCTAGTTTTAAATTAACTAAATTTGAGACCTTTATATTTTTCCACCTTCTCTTAAATCGTCACACTGTCCGCCGTTGCACAGGACTCAGTGAAGAGTGAAGGAGAGATGGCGAGCTCGGTGGGGAACGTGGCTGATAGCACAGGTAACCATGGCTCCTCATACAAACTACTCATCTTTGCTCAATGTGTTGTTTATTTCTTACAGCTCTATAATACTGGCTTCTTTGCATGGGCAAACCGTCAAGTAGATTATTAATTAATAAACTAACGTTATTTCAGCAACACTAACGTTAGTGAAATTAAAGTAGCATTTTCTTTCCTCATTTTTACAAGATTAGAGCAGCCAACTAACGCTATTAGGATGGTGTCCTTCATAAAGATATCCAGCATCCTCGTGTATTGTTGCCTTATGAGCGGTCTTTTTGTAATTGTATATATTTTTATAGTCATAACACGTGATATTTGTCAGTATTTAGTATTAACAGCGTGTAGATTGCGCGCCATTCATAATTAAGAATAAAGTTTCAATTCCAAAATCTGAATTAAATTTTAAAAAAGAATGCAATGACTGATTTAAGTACTTCATTTTCACTTTGAGAACCTTTAATATGTTGTAATATAGCCTACAACGTGGGTAATTTCTAGAAACATTAATATTGAGTGTTTGATATGGAAGGTTTCTATTGCTATATATATATATATTAAGTTTATTAAATTTAATGGGCGTCTCATTTCCCAGAATGCTCTAATTTAAAATGGAGCCTAATCAGTCAAATATAGTTTTGTTGCAAAGCTTTTTTGGACTAATGGAATCAGTTTTGTGTTGAATTCAATTTAATTTCAAGCAAATTCTTCTTCCTGTCACCTAATTTAAACTCATACTCTTGAATCGAAAGGAAGCTAGTTCTTAAATTCTCTTAACTCTGGAGCACACGTGTGAATCTGTCCTTTGCATCTTCATATCACATCATACTCATTCATAACAAACCTCAGCTCCGTTTTTCGTTTTCATCCTGATTCATTCCTTTACATTTGAATTTAAGGTTTATAACTTTTATTTCAATTATTAATTCATTAATGATTTTAAAACATCCACCCCTGGTTTCACAGACCGGGCTTAAGCCTAGTCCTAGACTAAAATGTAAATCTGAGCTGTTTCAACTGAAAGAAACGTGCACTGACTGATCTTAAAACATGTCAGTACCTTTGTTTAGTCTTAAGATGCACACCAGTAATGTTTTTTTCTAAGGCATGTTTATAAAAATGATTTAAACGTCCTAATTAATCTATGGCTTAATCCTGGTTTAGGCTAAACCCTGTCTGTGAAACCGGGCCTCAGTGGATTAATTTCAGCCATTTTATATCAGTAGCTGCCGAGAATTTATTTTTCATAAAAATAAATAAAACCTTTTTATTTTTTATATATATATATATATATATATATATTTTTTTTTTTTTTTTATTATTATTATTATATATATATTTGTTTTTAATGGCAGTACATTAAAAGTGCTATCATCATTACAGGAGCCTTCAGTGCTATGTTTTAGAAAATTAGCAGGGTTTTTTTTTTTTTTGTAGTGGCAATTGTTTTATATATATATATATATATATATATAACAGCATATACCACCACACTATAGCGTTAATTTTTCTAAAACAGCACCACTGTTTTTGTCTTTTTATTTATTTTTGTTTTTTTTATTTTGTTTTATCTCATTTCCATTTCTTCTAACATGTTGTTTTCCCCCTCCTTTGGGTTGCGTTGGTGCTTCAGAACCAACCAAACGTATGCTTTCCTTCCAAGGGTTGGCAGAGCTGGCGCACCGTGAATATCAGTCAGGAGATTTTGAGGCGGCTGAACGCCACTGTATGCAGCTGTGGAGACAGGAGCCAGATAATACTGGCGTACTGCTGCTGCTGTCCTCTATCCACTTCCAGTGTCGCAGGCTTGACAGGTGAGATGGGCATCTTTGCTCTGTCTTCAAGGAGCACGGTCTGTGGGTCTACTTGGCTGCTTCTCTTTGGGAACAAGGATTGGTGGTGTGGTGGCTGTGCTCTCAGTCCTGTCTTAAAGGCACAATATTTAAGATTTTTTTAATAAGACATCCAAAAACCACTTGCACAGTGTTATATATTTCATGCAGTTGTTTCCAAAAATTCCCAAGGACTTGTAAATCCAGAGAAACTCCAGTTTTAACAATTGGCTCGTCCCTGTTCCTCCATGGTCATGGTTGGTCATCAGTAACATAATATCATGCGCTATCCTCGGTTATCGCTTGTAGAAACTACAAGTATGGACAAAAATGCCGCTGCACAGTTAAAGTAAATCCATTACGGCTGAAATGAAAAGTGTTGACTGCAGCGTTAAATTAATATCTGCTCAATGTTGCATCATGACTCTTACAGTGTTCTGCATTCTAACCAATCACACACGAGTCTGTTGAGTTTATGAATGCAATGGCCAATCAGAGGCGTTCAGATGAGTCCTTGCTGAAACAGTGGAGTTTTGTCATTGAGTGTGCGCCCGCACTGACTAAATTCAGCTTGGATCATAAACAAGTGCAGATGTATGATGCGATTCATTTATCAGTGTATAAACAGCTTTACTGATTATAAGGGAAGTTTTTTTGAAGTGCTTAATCTCGCGCTAGACTGAAATCAGTCATAATGTTCTTTGTTCGCTTTCTCTGTATAATTTATTCGCTGTTTGAATAACTGTGGAAGGTACAGATAATTCATTACCTCATCTGTGAACATGATTTGTGAATTCCATACATCTCTTAATAGTGAAAATGACGTCTCCCATCGTTCCACCCAACTTCACAGCGTCATCAAGCTTCGCCTTTGTTATTGTTTTGAACATGCGACCTCTAGCGGTGAAAACTTACATTGTGCCTTTTAAGAGGCAGTAATTTTCTTTTTTTTCTTTTTAGTGGAGGTTATGGCCGTCTGATTCAAAGAAATTTTGTAGAGTCAATGTGAAATCAAAATTGACCCTGTTTACTTGTGTAATCCATGTTCTTAGGGTTACTGTGCACATACAGTTATTCCAAAGAAACTGATCTTTACTTTTACAAGCAACAAATTTTATGAAAGTTCACACAGCCCAGTAGAAGTAGAATCTCATTTTTACGGAAATTGAGAAGTAGTGAGAACATGGCATTATGTCTGTGACTTGCTGTCAGTTTTCCACAGGCAAGAACTGTAATCCATCCCATCCTCTGAAAAATTGTTTAAAATCTGTAAACATGACACTGCTTAAGCAAGAATAACAATAATTTTAATTGATAGCATGCCCATTTCTTTTATAAAAATTTAAATTGCAAATAACCTGGGTCATTTCTTTTCTTTTAAGGAAACGGTATAGGGGATGTGTTTGTTGCACATGAAGGAAAATATGCCCGTCTTATTCTCTTTTCTAAAGTTTGATTCTCTTAATTCTGCAGGTCTGCCCACTTTAGCACTCTGGCCATCAAACAGAACCCCATGCTGGCTGAGGCCTACTCTAACCTGGGCAATGTTTACAAGGAACGGGGTCAACTTCAGGAGGCCATCGAGCATTACCGCCATGCACTCCGTCTCAAACCCGACTTCATCGATGGATACATCAACCTGGCAGCAGCTTTGGTGGCAGCAGGGGACATGGAGGGAGCAGTTCAAGCATATGTGTCCGCTCTCCAGTACAATCCTGTGAGTTAAGCCTCAAAATGTCGCAGAGAATCACAGTGGTTTCACACCAGTGTTTCCCCTAGGTTTAGGATTTAGGGGGTGCCTATTTTCAGCCTGATGTGCAATATCTCAGTATTTTAATATGTAACCGTCATTGTAACCATTGTTTCAAATACGCGTACGAAGCCTAAACAATGTCTTTGACCCTTAAAAATTATAGTTATCTTGAATATGTGTAATAAACAAAGGAAGAACAATATTGGGAAATTTGCAGGGTTTTGGATTAAATCATTTAAATAGTTTGAACCTTAGTGGCCAATAAAGGGAGCACTACAATCATCACTGTGTTCACAATGCTATTTAAGTTTAGTATCTATAACAAAATATGAAATGAATTGTAAATATTCTGTATATCACCCAGCCGTAGTGTGTCTTGTGTTTATCAGTTGGTAGTTTATTTTTTCTGTCTTTTGTTACAGGATCTATATTGTGTACGCAGTGACCTGGGTAACCTGCTTAAAGCGCTGGGGCGCCTTGAAGAGGCAAAGGTATGTTTAAACATGTCGGCCCTTGCACGTTTACATAATGATTTTTGTTTTAAGATCATAGCTGTAGACCATAATCCCCCATCAGACACCTAGCCATTCTTGTACTTTGGGAGTGAGTGTTAGGCTTTTTTTTTTTTATTCAATCAGTTCTTGTCAGCGCACTCGAGTGTGCTGCTCATTTTATTTCCCCACGTCAGCACTCTTTACCGTCCTACAGGTCTAGCCTGAGCATTCAAGTAGAGCAGAGTGTACCTAGAGCCACCAGGTCACCTGTATCTCACCTACCTAGTCAAAAGCAAATTCTCTCTCTTTTTATTTATTTATTTACTTAATCATTTTTTTAAAATTCAGCAAGGTTAAGACCCCTTTACCCACTTCTCACTCGCTTTTTTGTTTTGTTTTGTTCATTTGGATGGCTAGATTAGAGAGACGCCCCTTCTGTCCACCCCTTCTTTTTGTCCCCTCTCACTCCAATGCTGCTTTCGGTCTATAAACACTACTGCTTCCTGGCCCGGCCAGCCCCCGCTCGCCCCACACAAAGGAAGAAAGGCTGGGCTCTTTTGTGTCTCACACCAAACAGGGGTCCTAAAACACATGCTGCAGTTTGGCATGCTTTTTTTCCCTGTAGTCTCTTGGAGGGATATCACTGGCTCGGTCTTGGAGAAATAAATGGACTGATGAAGATAGTGGTCTTTGCTATGCAAAAAATAAGATGGCTTCTATCCCTAACCATACATTTCGGGTCATTTGCATTATTCAAAACAATTGATTCCCTTTAAAATTTGAAAAGTCGTGGCCCTTTGGTCATTTTGGATTTACTTCCCCAGCATTACGATGCTCAAATGCCGCCTTTGAGTGGCCATTTGGGGTTTCAGTGGGTCTTTGGGAGTTTGTCTTGATGTTGTAGAGAGAGTTCTTCTCCTGTTGGTTAGAAGCCTTCTTATTTGGTGCCTTAGGGGGGAGGGGTGGGGAAGAGCACGAGGGGCCGGCGGTCCCCCACCCGCTCTGTCGCTCCTAACCCCCCACGCGCTCGCTTAGGGCCTGTGGAGTGTGCGCGCGTTGAACTGTCTGCCTGACCCCTCAGTCAAGCCAACAGATGCTTTGTAAGGGCTCCATAGTGCATTCGAGTAGAGCCTGTATCGTTTTGGCCTTCGTTTTTTTTCCCCCCAGTTCAACTTCACATCCTCCTATATTTACGGATTTCCGGGTTTGGGAGGGTTTGTGTTTTTCCAACACTGTGTGTCAGCCCTGGGCTGTGCCAGGCAGACAGATCGCTTTTTGCACTCCACTGCACGCGTGTCAGATACCATGATAGAGAGAGAGAACTATACTCGCGCAACACAAGCGATGACCTCTTTATTTCAGAGCTGTGGAGGCTTCTAGATGATTATGAAGTCTTTAAACCCCAGATTTTTTCCCATATCCATTGGCCAGGAGTCAAGAAGGCAGAACAGGATAAAGCAAACAAGGTATTAAACCATGTAAACAAAGAACAAAAGATTCATTGATTACATTTCTTCCCCCTTGTATGTTATGATTATTAATATTCCCAGAGCAATGTGATCAGTTCGTTTGGGTAAGATCAAGCCAGTTGGCCTCCCTCCTTTACCTGTATTTTGAAAATGTGACACTGTAATGAAAAGTTTGAACCTGTGTGTAAATCTCATCTCAAAGCCTTTCTTCACTCTCGACCCCTTGCGAACATATTCCTGTTTCTGAAAATGTCAAATCCTTTCCATTGCATGGGTTTAAACTGATGTTAGGTCATTTTATATTTCTTTTCCTTTTTTTTGTTTTGTTTTGTTTTACTTGTTTTGCGTTGCCAATACAAGTTTTGATGTCCATATGAAATGTCTTGATTGCAAACTTTTACTAACGCTCTTGTTTTCTTATTTTGTCTCTTTTGGTTTTTCCACGACTGATATTGTTATTTAGAAGGTTTCAGGTGGGTGGCACTATTCCTGCGTAGGTGCGGTCCGGTGGACAGGAACACTAGGGCAGCATCAGTCTTCTCCTCTTCCAGCTGCGGCCGCCCCCCCAGACAAAGTCCAAAAATATGGTAACGGGTTTGTAACAAAACAGAAAGAAAAACACCTTAGTCCAATGCCTGAGTTCTTCTGTCTTGTGGCTTCCTTTGAAGAACAAAAAAGCAAGAGAAAATAAAAACCTAGTAAAGAAAGAAAAACGTAATGCCCAAGTAAATTAAAAAGTGAAATGGATTCGATGCTGTAAGCAAACGAAAGCACAGTAAGAACCCTCTAACTCTCTTACTTGTTGATTATTTTTTTCCTGTTCATTTGGATTGTGATTTATTTTTTCTTCTTTATTTGGAGTTGCAGCGTTCTGCTGAGCAGATGATGCGCTGTGAGTCTGCAGTGGCGCAAGGGCTGCGCAGCGACAAAACCGCTACCAAAAGACGCGCGCTTGAACCGGACTCCCCCATCCCTCGACCCCCGGCTTGCGGGTTGCAGACCTGCATGCCCTCCCTGCTAGCATGGCACCCAGCGGCTGTGCAGCCTTAAACATGACACCATTGGCAATGACCGTTACATAGTATGACTACTTAATGTATTACTCGCCAACAGTTATGATTGGATTTGGCCATGGGTACTCCCTCCATTTGAAGGCCCCAAAGAGTAGAGGGTTTCATAGTTTCGTGTGCCAATCTGGTGGGGAGTTAAATCGCTCCAGGTCTGCTGTCTGCACCTTGAGCTGGCGTTGGCGCAGGCGAATACATGCGCTAGCGGCGCAAGCGGCGACCACGGTGTGGGTTGCCTGCGTGGCTTTTTGCGCTCGCATTACAGGGACCTCCACCTGCACACCGCACTTGCATTTAAGGTTGTGAATTTTCCTGAGATTACTGTGTAATGTCAATGATCTAAAGCTGACTTGGCACTCGTGCGTTTTTGTATTTTAGATTTAAGTGCAACATTTTAGTTGTAAAGTTTTTTTTGAAACCGCATAACTGAAGAATGTAAGTCGGAGTATAGGTGTTGGTTGGATTTGCGCAGCGTAGGAAAAGTGTGAAGCTTAGCGCGGCAGAATTTCGCGCACGCGAGCCCATGCTGTAGGCTCACTTTTTGCATTTTGTGAGAATGGAGACTAACTCTTTTTCTGTCTGCCCTTTCTTCCTTTTTATTTGATCTTTTGGTTTCTTTACTTTTACCACCCCTCCTCTGTCTACTCTTCTCTCTACCTCCTCTTCCTCCTGTTTTTTTTTTTGTTTGTTTTTTTACTGTTAACCTGTTGAAGGCTTGTTACCTGAAAGCAATTGAAACCCAGCCAAACTTTGCCGTGGCCTGGAGTAACCTGGGCTGCGTGTTCAATGCCCAGGGGGAGATCTGGCTGGCCATACATCATTTTGAGAAGGTTGGTTGTAGATGACAGTCGCACTTTGGACAGTGATAATAAATGAATGAGTATAATGGGCTGTTTTGTGGGTTTACAGGCAGTGACTCTGGACCCAAACTTTTTGGATGCTTACATCAACTTGGGCAATGTTCTGAAAGAGGCTCGTATCTTTGACAGGTAAACGGTTACTTTCTCTGCCATTACATTTTGACTCGAAGCTTTTTCCGCCAATCTGATACATGTCGTTTTCCCCTTACAGAGCTGTTGCTGGTTATCTGCGTGCCCTCAGCCTGAGCCCTAACCATGCTGTTGTCCATGGAAACCTGGCGTGTGTGTACTATGAGCAGGGTTTGATTGACCTGGCCGTTGATACTTACCGTCGTGCCATTGAGCTGCAGCCACACTTTCCTGATGCATACTGCAATCTCGCTAATGCACTGAAGGAGAAGGGCAATGTAAGAGCCTACATTTGTTTTTGCATAATTCCTCTATCATACATCCCTGCTGTCTACTCTCATGTTTCATCCCATTCAGTTGTCAGTGTTGTGCTGATTTGTAAGGCACAGCTCTAACCAAGCAGATTTCTGTTGTCAGAAGGGAATCTGTGAGACCAATTCTCCCTTGCATAAAGTTCCCAACCGCATAGATTCCAATATAAATGGCTCTAGTTTGCCTGCGAAAATTCACAGGACAGTCTTTAGAATCGAGATGTATTGTCTGCTAACTTGCATTTTTCCTTTTTAGGTTTCTGAAGCTGAAGAGTGTTACAACACTGCGCTGCGTCTGTGCCCGACTCACGCCGACTCCCTCAACAATCTGGCCAACATCAAGCGTGAGCAAGGCAACATTGAGGAAGCTGTGCAGCTCTACAGAAAAGCACTGGAGGTGAGGGGACCAGTGAAGTCCTCTAAAAATGCATACTCGTTATTATACCTGTTTTTGTAACCTATTAAGTGAGATGTTTTCATTCATGTGTCTTAAATTTTGTTTTTATTTCTTGGAAAGGTGTTCCCTGAATTTGCCGCTGCCCATTCAAACCTGGCCAGTGTCCTGCAGCAGCAGGGGAAACTTCAGGAGGCTCTCATGCACTATAAGGAGGCAATCAGGCATGTTCTTGTTTTTAGCTACATTCTAAAGTCATTTTGTTTTGATGTCTTTCAAAATCTCACTGTCTGTCTGTTTTCAACCACTGAGCAGAATCAGCCCCACATTTGCTGATGCTTACTCTAACATGGGCAACACTCTGAAAGAGATGCAGGATGTTCAGGGGGCGCTACAGTGCTACACTCGAGCCATTCAGATCAACCCCGCTTTTGCAGATGCTCACAGTAATTTGGCTTCAATACACAAGGTATGAATCTAGAAACCTGGAGAATTCATTTCCTTTCAGTGGTTTTCAGTGTTAATTTGGATTCAAATTACATCCTTCTCCCTTTGAAGGATTCTGGGAACATTCCTGAAGCGATTGCATCGTACCGCACTGCACTGAAGCTCAAGCCAGACTTCCCTGATGCTTATTGTAACCTGGCTCACTGTCTGCAGGTATGTAGGAGTCTAAAGTGCATGTTGTCACTGTGCACTCTGGTGGGAATCTTTGTGTGACGTCATATTGTGCTCTGGTCCTCAGATTGTATGTGACTGGACCGACTACGATGAGCGCATGAAGAAGCTGGTGACCATTGTGGCTGATCAACTGGAGAAGAACCGTCTGCCATCTGTGCATCCCCATCACAGCATGCTCTACCCCCTCTCTCATGGTTTCCGCAAGGCAATTGCAGAGAGACATGGCAACTTGTGTCTGGATAAGGTATGTATATTACGTTAAACATATTTACACAGGCTCATTCTGCTCTGTTCTGCTGCGTTTTCGGATTTGTAACTTGGTTTTGTTGTGAAAGTAGTTCCTATAGTCATTCCATGTATAAGCATCAGTGTAATACTTTGCTTGTTCTATAGATCAATGCTCTTCATAAACCTGCCTATGAGTATCCAAAGGACTTGAAGGCCAGTGGCGGTCGTTTGCGTGTGGGTTACGTTAGCTCTGATTTTGGCAACCATCCCACTTCCCACCTGATGCAGTCCATCCCTGGCATGCACAACTCTGAGAAATTCGAGGTGATGAGTCTGTAATGCAGTAGTGCTGTATAGATCATTCTGTTGAGCACATTGTGGTGAGCTGGTGGTCTCATACTATTATATTTTTCACAGGTGTTTTGCTATGCTCTCAGCCCCGATGATAGCACCAACTTCAGAGTTAAAGTCATGGCAGAGTCTCATCACTTCGTTGACCTCTCACAGGTGAGGATATGAGTACATATCACAGGCTTGTTTTAGGCATGTCATTTTCCTTCTCCATTCAGGGGTCTGTTTTGATTTCATCATGTGTCCTGTGTTCATAGATCCCCTGTAACGGAAAGGCAGCAGACAGGATCCATCAAGATGGAGTCCAGATCCTGGTTAACATGAATGGTTATACTAAAGGAGCACGCAATGAGCTTTTCGCATTGCGCCCTGCACCCATTCAGGTAGGCATTCGAGAGTCCAGCTTAAAGAATGTAATCTACATTAAAATGTTCATTTCATGTTATATAGTTGGGTGTGTGATTAAAACGAGTGTAGACTTGCATTGACGGAGAGAAGTTGGCCATGTTTAGGAACTTAAGTTCAGGAAACCCATAATGATAATTTATTCATGTTATGTAAAGCTGAATTCTTAGCATCATTACTCCGGTCTTCAGAAGTCATTCTAATATGCATTTGTATTTAGAAACATTATTATTATTATTATTATTAGTTGTGGTGTTTATTATTATTATACTATCACTATGTTATGTTACTATTGTTGCTGGTAACTTTAAAATAATTTTTATTAGTAAACTACATTAGTTAAAATGAACTAAGAGTAAGCAGTACTTCTGCAGCATTTATTGATCTTAATGTTAATTTCAGCATTTACTAATGCATTATTAAAATCATAACTTGTGTTTAACATTAGTTAATGGACTGTGAACTAACATGAACAAACAATGAATGTGTGTTTTTCTTAACTAACATTAACAAAGATTAATAAATACTGTTATAAATGTATTGTTCATTGTTTGTTCATGTTGAATACATTAATGCTAACAAATGACACCTTATTGTAAAGTGTTACCATGTTATAATTATTGATTACAGCATTTATTTGAAAGAAATATTTGGTAATAAGTTAGGGCTGTCAAAATGGCTTAAACTAAATTAGAATGTTGTACTTGAATATGATCAATATTCAAATTATATTTGAATGTAAAATGCATAATTTCAGTTAGGGTGAAAAAAAGCTTTTGGCTTCTCTCCTGAAATATTACTAATGCACGTTTATTCAAAGCATAAGATAACATGACTGTCTGTGAAAAAAGTGCATAATGTTAAAATAATGTTTATAAGCCATATATAATTAAGTTGCTTAAACAACTATAAACAAATAGCATCATGTATGTATGCATAGTTTAATACAAAGGACCAAAAGCCAATCACAGAGTACTTTTTTCATTTAAAAACATGAGATGCAGTGAGATGGGTGGAAAAACCCGCTATAAAGTCTCGGTTTCTTTTCAAAGTAAAAATTGCATTAATTTTTCATTGCTTTCTCTTTTGTGCGAGATGCGCGTGCAACGGTGATAGATGTCCCTGTAGAAAATGCAATACATATGCGTTCTGTGTGAACGGCTTGGTTTCAGTTTTGACATGAACAAGATCTTCTCCGCATTGATGTTCTCTTTTTCGGCAATATTTTTAATAAACAACACCGCAGCGCGGTGGCTTCTACTGGATAGGCTAACATAAACATTATAATGCAATGACACTTACATCGTCATTGCATCTCGTTTGCCACTTAAGGCTGCCTCCTTAACGCTCACCTAAAATTCGAATGCAACTTTTTTGCATTCGAATGTGGATTTTTATTTCCACATTTTGGAAATGGATTTTTATTTAAATTCGACAAATAATTAAAAAAAATTGACAGCCCTAACATGAGTGTCTTTTTTTTTTTTTTTTGCTGTGATTTGCTGAATAAAATTAGTAATTTCTTCAATAAAAAATTATATTACTGAACCCCAACTTTTAAATGGCAGCATATACTTCAGATAATATATAAAGGTCTGGTTGAATAAGTTACTTTTTCCAATCTACCCTAGGCCATGTGGCTTGGATACCCAGGCACCAGTGGAGCTCCGTTCATGGACTACATTATCACTGATAAGGAGACGTCTCCTTTTGAGGTTGCAGAGCAGTACTCTGAGAAAATGGCCTACATGCCGAACACTTTCTTCATTGGAGACCATGCCAATATGTTCCCTCACCTCAAGGTAAGATTCAGTCTCTAATCACTTAAAAAAAAAAAACTCTATTACAGAGAAGGACGAGGCTCACGTATTTCTTTTTACCCAATAGAAAAAAGCAGTGATAGACTTCAAGTCAAATGGCCATATTTTTGACAATCGCATTGTACTGAATGGCATCGATCTGAAAGCCTTCCTGGAAAGCCTGCCAGATATCAAAATTGTGAAGGTTAGTGGAGAAATCACTGCTTTAGTGCATTCCATAACCCTGTTAAACGGACATGCTAATGTTTTTTCTCATTATTCTCCTACCTTCAGATGGAATGTGATGGTCAAGAGTCCACTGACAGCAATGGTGCCCTCTCCATGCCTGTCATCCCTATGAACACAGCCGCTGAGGCCATCATTAACATGATCAACCAGGGCCAGATCCAGGTCACCATCAACGGCTTTACGGTCAGCAACGGCCTGGCCACCACTCAGGTATGGCCCATCGTAGACGCTCAGTGTTGATCTCATCACTGGACTTCACTTGGCTGATTTCACTGCAATTTCACTAAATTTACTGCTTTGAAAATCGGGTTCTCCCTGGCTGTGGGGTCTTGGCTTGCTCTCAGACTGGGATTTAGTCCTCTCCATCATTCTTAGCATGACAGATCGGTGAATAGTTGACCACATTTACAGGCACATAATTTTTTTGGTTAAGCTTTCATTCTGAAAAAGAGGGTTAAATGCACGCTGTTTTCCAATTCTTATAATTTTGTTGGGACGAGTGCATATATAAATGAATACTCCATTGAATACGAGGTTAAGTGTTTATGATCGGTTACATGAAGTGTTTACATGAATCATACTCGCAATATCAGGTTCTGATTAATGATCAAATTCTGAATATTGTATCCTGTGGTCAATGACGCCTCTGTCACGCCCAAATCGACTGTAATTATTTTCTCTGGAGATTTAGTGGTGTGAAGGTGTTTTTATCGGAACGCGGCTGTATTTGCACATGAGAGACTTAATTTCTCTCAGATTGGTGGTGAAATTATCTCAGTTTTCTTCTTCGATCATCTTGAAAATCTGGCAAAAAGACAATTTCATAGTAGGCAGAGCCAGTGTATTACCACATGTTGTTGTTTTTCAGATTTTTACTGTGGAGGAGGTTATAGTATCTGGGACTGTAGCCTTGCAGGTATGGCACACATAAGCTGGCTGAGAATAGCACGCTCTGAGACAGGATGTGCAATAGCCATTTTTCCCTACACTTGGGCCTTCACACCACTGCTGTAGGTGGCACAAACATGGTGGTGGAGAAGTTGAAAGGCTTCTAGGGATGGGCGACACAGTTATAGGGCACATGCTTGTCTTTACGGTACCTAAACTTTTAACTCATCTGTTCTTTAATCTTTCTGTTTAGATTAACAACAAAGCAGCAACAGGAGAAGAAGTTCCCAGAACAATCGTGGTGACCACCCGCTCGCAATATGGCCTCCCTGAAGACTCTATTGTCTACTGCAACTTCAACCAGCTCTATAAAATTGACCCTCTCACCCTGGAGATGTGGGCCAAAGTAAGATTTAAATAGGAAAATTCTCTACTGTCAAGATACAATAGAATAGAAACTGAAATCAGAGACTTTTGTGGAATTAACACCCCTAATACACTTGTGGTTTTGGTGCCTTTAAGGTCCTTGCACACTGACTTTTTTCAGGGTTTTTTTGTATTCGACCATCCTTTCCTATCAAAATGCTTGCTACGAATGCGAAAACGCAGGAAATCGAACCTGATCCGAATTTTTTATGACGGACAAAAATTTTGGAGGCAGTTGTGTAAACATGATGGCATGTTTAAACAACGTGAGGTCATATTTATTTTTTTAACGTGCGAGAATTTCAGACTCCGTGTGCGATGGCCTTTACTCTTGTCATTCCCACTATCTGTGGGCGGGAATACAGAATGCAGAAGTTTGATCTGTAATTTTAATAGAAGCCATTGATCTGTCAAAAGTCTTCTGGGTGATGCAAAATGGTGCATTTTGTGTTATCCGGTAGACTTGCTGACAAACGTATGCTGATATCTGGGTCCAGGTTGCACAGAGAAAGAGTACATGTACCTTTACATATACTACTGACATTATAACAATACAAAGCTGGTTAAAAATAAGCAAACTCGTGCTTTAAAGGGATTGTTCAACCAAATATGAAGATTGTCATCATTTACTCATCCTCTTGTAGTTCCAAGCCTGTGTGATTTTCTTTCTTCTGAAAAACCGTTCAATGTTTCTGGAAACTAAACAGTTGCTGGTCTCCTTTGACTTCTATAGTATGAAAATTAATACTCTGGAAATCAGTGGCAATCAGCAACTGTTTGGTTAACAACTTTTGTGTTTATTAAATGATTCCGAATAATATTATTTTTTCAACCAAACAGTGTTGGGTGTAATTAGGTACTAAGTAATTAGTTACTGTAATTTAATTACTTTTCCCTTGAAAAAGTAAAGTAAAGGATTAGTCTTATTTTTGCTGTAATTTAGTTATTTCTTACGTAATTGAACTTAATACTGTATATAGGCTGTAGAACATTTTATATACAATGCATGGATTTAACATCAATTTAAAGTCTAACCTTAAAATGCATGCTTTTATGTTCCCTTCTCACTTTAAATACTTTGAGTTAATAAGAATACTGATAACACTTTAGTGTCCAATTCTCACTATTAACTAGTTGGTTATTAGCATGAATATTACTGGGATATTGGCTATTTATTATTACTTACAAAAACACATTAATGTCTTGTTCTGCAAGACCTTATTCTAAATCCTTAATCCTACCCAATTCTTAAACTTAACAGCTACTTTAAGTATTAATAAGCAGTAATTAGAAGTATATTGAGAATGAGAAATTACAGTTAATCGTGAGAATTGGACTCTTAATCTAAAGTGTGACCAGAATAATTTATGTAGTTATCTATTATTTATTTGAAATAATTAAAAGAACCGTTTCATGTCTATCCTTGTATCATTAACTTGTCAAGGTTGATATTGGATTTAGAAAGTAATAAGTAATTAAATACTTTTTGAAGAGCGTAATTTGTACAGTAATCTAATTACACCGTTGAAGATTATTAATGACTTTTTTAGAGTAATTTACCCAACATTGACTGCAAAGTAGATTTAGAAGCTGCTGTTGAATCACTGTCGGACCAAACCCTTTTCACTACATGCTGTGTTGAACCAATCTTAAGTGGAAATATGATGAAACCGTTCCTTTCCTTACCATTCTTGGAACCGTTCAGTTTCACAAAATGAAATATTTTTGTTTTTATTTACAGTTAAAATAATGCGAGTAGCTGTAGTTACCTACACAAAAGAGTTCTGTAAACATTTTTTAGTAATGACTGAAATTGTATTACTGATCAAAGTCATTGATTTTTGAATCGGTTCATTGAAAGCAACAGAATGTTCTCATTGTGAACCTGATTGTCTGGCAGCTGTATTCACTGTGCTCTCGTGCTTATGTAGATCCTGAAGCGTGTGCCCAACAGTGTGCTCTGGCTGCTGCGCTTCCCGGCCGTGGGTGAGCCCAATATCCAACAGTACGCTCAGAAGCTGGGCCTGCCTGTCTCTCGCATCATCTTCTCCCCCGTGGCTCCCAAAGAGGAGCATGTGCGACGTGGACAGCTGGCTGATGTGTGCCTGGACACGCCGCTCTGTAACGGACACACCACAGGCATGGATGTGCTGTGGGCTGGTACCCCCATGGTTACTATGCCAGGTAATACAAGCTAGGAGCACACGCTAAACATGGTCAAAAATATTCACAGGCATCAGCTAGCAGTGCTGGGTAGATTCATTTGTAGTCTGTTACTGATTCCAAATTACATAACAAAAATTGTAGTTAGTCAAGTCACCTTTATTTTATATAGTGCTTTTAACAATGCAGATTGTGTCAAAGCAGCTTTACAGTATTAAATAGGAAAAATTGTGTAATAATGAAAAATGACAACAGTAGTGTAATCCATTACATTACACATTTTAGGTAATATAGTCAGACTACATTAAACATTACGTCAAAATTTCCCAGTTTAATGAAAGCTGGTAATTAAAAAAATATATATTTTAAAATAACAACAAAATATTAAATATTTGTTTGAAACCTTAAACATGCAAATTTTTTTACTTATTAACTCATTACCTTCAAATCTCAGGGGGGTACATCAAGTAAATATATATCAGGTGACCAAAAAACAATCTTTTGACTGTCAATGTCTGTTGTGGATAAACTGCGGCAGGTAAACTACAGTAGTCCTGGATTAACAATATTGATTTGAATTGATCTTCATTTGATGAATTGAGATCTTTTAGATTGATCTTTTCATGGCCTTTCAGTTGTAGTGTAGCTAACTCTAAACTTTTGGTTTTTGGCTAAATGAAACGGTTTCAGTAAAAATTGATTTTGGTGCATCACTGGTATCAACTTATTTGGTATCAGTGTGAATCGTAAGCATAACTATTGGTATTGCTCATACTTGGTTAGTGATTTGTTCAGATGACTCTACAGCTGAACTCACAGCCTATACTCGACACGCATGCCCTGGAAAATTTCATCCTTTATCCAGTGTTTGCACTATTTATCTTCAGAAGTTATGACTGTCTTTGTATTTTTTCGTCATAGTTGGGTTAACTTTGAGAGAAGTGAATGGGAGAGTACCACAAAAATATTTTTGTTGCATTCCAATTTGCTCAAATAGTAAAAGAGAAACTCAACGATAGTGTTTTCACGGCTTTTGGAAAAAAATTGCGAGCGACTGATAACAGCAGTCAGAGGAGAGAACGATGTCAAACTTACCGTCCCTCCCAGAGATGCTGCATTAGAAACACCCTCATATTAGCATTAACTAGTTTTTTGTAGTTTCATGTAAAGGTGATATAATACAAAGTATAGTGTTAGGAATGTACATGTATTGTACAAAAAACTTTTGAGGATTTATGATGCTGATGACTATTAAAACGCATCATCAGTCTTGTGAAAAAGGTCCATTAAAACAGAAACTCAAAAGTTTCTCAAAACAACTCGCCAAAATAAAAGTTGGTTTAACTTTAATAAGAAATAATAATACAATTTATTTGTGAGGAATAGCTCACCATTTTTCATCCATGATCACAATTGAACCTGCCTGAAAAAGAAGAAAAATCCTGAGGTCTTGATGTTTTGTGTAGGAGAGACACTGGCTTCACGCGTCGCTGCCTCTCAGCTCACCTGTCTTGGCTGCCTTGAGCTCATCGCCCAGAGCCGTCAGGAGTATGAAGAGGTTGCTGTGAAGCTTGGCACTGATATGGAATTGTAAGTTTCTTTACTCAATTTCCACTTTCTAAACAAATGTTTAAGATCCTTGAAACACGTTCTCCCTTCGTTCCGCTCAGCCTGAAGAAGGTCCGCTCCCGCGTGTGGAAGCAGCGCATCTGCAGCCCGCTCTTCAACACCAAACAGTACACCATGGAACTGGAGAGACTCTACCTGCAGATGTGGGAGCATTACGCCACTGGAGGCAAACCTGACCACCTGGTCAAAATGCAGTCTCTGGAGAGCAGCGAGAGCTCCTAAACTAAGCTTGTCCCTGCATGTCCCCCGTCCCCTAGTATGTGACAGTCACAGAGACTCTATGGAGCCCACAGGTGAGCACCGTGACTACGATCCCAGCCAGCTTTTGTTTCCACGAGCTAGAGTGGACAGCAGGATTCACAAAGCTGCTCCACTGAGACTCCTCCCCCTTTCCCATCGTTTGACTAAATTGATGTTGGTTGGCTCCACTTTGGTTTTGTTTGTTTCTCTGCTTCTTAAGGACTTTATGAAAAAGTTGGGTTTGAAATGAGAAGGGGCAGTCTTACAGTAATTCAGAAAATATAAATGTAATAATCACAGGTAGGGGCTTTTTTTTAGTTTTAGGTTATGTGCTTCTTGACCTATTTTAGCTTTCTGTCATCATGACTTCGATCTGAGTGACGGATGCATACCTCGGATCACAGATCGTTTTGCCAACATTTCCGTATGCTATCGATAGGGAAAATGTCTTTTTCAAAACATGCAATGTGAACACGCTAAACGGAGGAGTGTCTTATTACACACTGACAGAAGGCCTGCAGGCTGCTCAAGTACCGACTCCTGATTTTTCTTTATTTTTTATGATTTTACCAGGAAAGGTCTAGGTAAGTATGTTCTAAGCTGTTTTGGTTTTGTACACTGTCTTCCTATTAAATCGTTTTATTTATGCACTGTCAGTGTCAATTCTGCAAGGCTCTATACATAAACTGAAATAAAGAGATGTGGCAAACATTGAAGAGAGTTGCACATACTTGGCTGCGGTTTTGTTTTTCTTCCATTCCTTTTAGGAGCTAACACATGCTGGTTATTGTGATCTATACTGCTGTAACATTGTGCAGGGTGTTTTGTTGCTGAATAAACTGTGATGTGCACCCACTGTAAATTTAATCGCTGTATTCAGTTCAATAAAGAAATGCTAAATCCATTTGCGCTTGAAAATGATGCATGTGTCATGCAGTGTGCACCGTTTTACTGATCGTAATGGGTTCTTTTCCAACCACATTAATTTCAGTGTAGACTGGGTGTAATATTTTATTTCCAGACTTTTTTTTTTTTAATCCAATGTTATGTGATTGATATGTAATGGGGGAGACTGGGACTGAAGAACACATAGGGCTAGATTTCACAGATGAGATTATCTAATAAAGAGTTTAGAGCCAAGGGTACAATGTTTTTCTATAGCAGTGTTTGATATCTAACATCTATAAAACCCCCGCAGATTAGGTTAATATTTATGAATTCTGACCTCTCAACTAAAAGTGTAGCAGTTTGCTGAAAAAGTGAAAAAAAACCCTGATGTTAAATGGTTAGTTCATTCAAAAATAAAAATTGTCACCATTTACTTGCCTTCATGTCATTCCAAGCCCATGAGACTTCCATTTATCTTCTGAACTCAAATGAACAAACTCTGAAGAGCAAAGATGCAGTAGATGTAGCTGAAACTAAATTTTGCATAGAGTGGATCTGAACACATTTGCAGCGTTTAAGCGCGGCAGTCAATTTCTTTTCAATTCAGTAAACAATTTTGTAAACCTTTGCTCAACATAGAATTTGACTGAACATAAAGCTTTGATGCTAAATAACTGTTAGCTGATACTATTTGAACTACTGTGAAAGACATGTAAACATCACAGTGTACATAAATCACATTTCTATGCATAATTTGACAATTACATCATAGATGGAAACGCCACATAATGAAAATGTTTTGCATAAGTGAAATTTACCTTTATTCTATTTTCTACATGCATTTCATCTCATTTAATTTCAAGCATGCCTTCACTGACACAGTTGTCTCTTTGGAAAAGAGGCAGTACTACCTTTGGATTGAACTTCATTAGTGGCGAAATAGTTAAGTGTGTGGTGGAAATAAAATAACTGATAGAAATCATTTTCGTAATTTTTACTTAAACAGATAATTGGACGGGTTTTGGGTGCAGTCTGGACCCACTAAAAAGACTTAATAGTCTTCATCCTCGTTCTTTTTTCTAGAAATCTGGCATAAAGTGCACTGTAAAAAAAAAAAAAGTTTGGCAAACTTAAAAGTTTAAGGTAACCAGCTTCAGCAGATTTGAGTTTTCTCAATATCATGTTTTAAGTTTATGCAACAAAAAGTTGAGAAATTTCCTAAATAATACGTTCTGCTGAAGCTGGTTGCCTTAAACTTTTTTTTATTTTTTTACAGGTTGGTACTTGACTCAATCACAAAAATACTAGAAAAAGTGTATCTATGTTGCTTTTTGGAGAGAAATGGTATTGTTTACATTTAGTCATTTAGCAGACACTTTTATCCAAAGCGACTTACAAATGAAGACAATAGAAGCAATCAAAACCAACAAAAGAGCAATGATACGCAAGTGCTATAACAAGTATTGGTTAGCCTAATGCAGTACATGTAGCAAGGTTTAGTCAGAGGTGGGTAGAGTACTCAAAAACTGTACTCAAGTAAAAGTAAAAGTACTTCTAGAAATATTTACTCAAGTAAAAGTAATCGTCTGAATAGTTACTTGAGTAAGAGTAAAAAAGTATCGGATAAAATTACTCAAGTAGTTAGTTACTAGTTACTTTGGCTCATATAGGTACTGAATAAGGTACTTGTGGGGAAGTCGTGGCCTAATGGTTAGAGTCGGACTCGTAATCCAAAGGTTGTGGGTTCGAGTCTCAGGTCCGGCAGGGATTGTAGGTGGGGGGAGTGAATGTCCAGCGCTCTCTCCACCCTCAATAAGAAATAAAAGTAACATACAATAAAACAGTAAACATTCCTTCTTTCTATTTTTGCTGTAACAACCCATTCCTCCCAAGGCAGCTTTAAAAGGGAGATGGAAAAAAAAATATTTATATATATATATATACTGTATATATATATGATAATGACACATGGGTCTGAAACCATGCATGTCATAACATAACATATCAATGATGATGATAATTGAGGAAGTATTGTTACAAATATATTTATCACAGTACTTGCATAAAATGAAAATAATATGGTCATTCTGCAAGACAAGCTACATTGAAGTCAAAACACCAAATAAAGCATCACGAAGGGGATAAAGAGAGAGATACAGAATATAAATGGAAAATAAAAAAATTATCAGCTGGGTAATTCAGATTCTTGGCTCCTTGTTTTTGACTTCAGCTTCTTCATGTTATTTTTTCTTTGACTTAAACTTCTTTAAGAATTTTTTTCAGTGTCATTAACTAATGCAGTACATGTAGAAAGGTTTTTTTTTTAGAAAACGAGTAGATAGTATATAGAAAAAAGAAACCGGTCACATTTTATGTTAGGTGGCCTTAACTACTATGTATTTACATCAAAAATAAGTACAATGTACGTATTGTGTTCATATTTTATTTCAAAACCCTTCTGCTGCTGTTGAGGTGGGATACGGGTAAGGTTAGGGACAGGTTTGGGGGTATGGGTTGGTTTAAGGGTGGGTCAACAGTGTAATTATAAATGTAATTACAGAAATTAATTACAGATGTATCTACATATAGGTATTTTTTTTAAATATAAGTACAATGTAAAAAGATGTATGTACTCAATAAGTGCATTGTATCAAATGATTAATACATAGGCCACCTAATATAAAGTGGGACCAAGAAACCTAGTGTTTTTGTTGTTGTTTTTTGTTTTTTTATAAGAAACCAGTAGATAGAATAGAAAATGAATTGGCTGGGAGACCTGCCAAGAGAGCATTGCAATAGTCCAGTCTGGACAGAACAAGTGCTTGAACAAGGAGTTGTGTTGCATGTCACGAAAGAAAGCAAATCTGCAGTTTTAGCAATGTGGTCTGAGAAAGTCAGCTTATCGTCAATCTCTGGCTGTTTTTGAAGGAGTTATGGTAGATGAGTCTAACTGCAAGGTGAGATTGTGATGAAGTGATGGGTTTGTTGAAACCACAAGCAGTTCTGTCTTAGCTAGGTTGAGTTGAAGGTGATGGTCCATCATCCAGCAAGAAATGTCTGTTAGACACACTGAGATGCGAGCAGCTATCGTCGGATCATCAGGATGGAATGAGAGGTAGAGTTGAGTGTCATCAGCATAGCAGTGATATGAAAAGCCATGTTTCTGAATGACAGAACCTAGTGATGCCATGTAGACAGAAAAGAGAATTGGTCCAAGAACTGAGCCCTGAGGCACCCCAGTAGCTAGATGTTGCGACTTGGATACCTCACCTCTGCAAGATACCTATTAGGGAACAGGTATCCTATTACCTACTATTATTAGGGAACTAATATGGGTTATGACACATTCAACTAATAACAATTTATTGATGACTTAATCTATGAATCATATGGAATGATCATGTGTTGCTGATGCAGTAATTATTAATAAATGGTTTAGTTCTTCATGAGTTATACATTAACCTGTGATTATCTGTGCAATATTCAAGCATGAATTAATACATATTTGTGAACCCGTATTGTAAAGTGTTACCGACTTCTTTGAATTCTTCTCGAAGATTTCTTTAACTTCTTTGATGACTGTTTTGACTTTATTTTTGACTTCTGCTTTTTTGGCTCTTTCAACTTCTTCAAAGTTATTTTACTTTGACTTCTTTGATTTCTCTTGACTTCTTTGTCTTTTCTTCAATTTCTTTTTCTTCTTTGAATTCCTCTTCAAGTCAAGTCAGCTCACCTTTATGTGCATAGCACTTTCTACACACTGTAAAACTCTGATGTAAAAAAACAAAAAAACAGCCAAAAACCAAATCTGGTCCAGCTGAGAATGATGAACACCTGCTGTTAACACTGAAGGAAAGATGAGATGAGCAGAAACAACAGCTACAACTGACTTCCAGCCATAGCCTTATATCAACTGAAATAAAAGAAGACATTAAATCTCTCGAGATCTCAGGAGAGGATGATTAAACATCTCCACAAACGGCATCACCGGCTTTACTTAAAAAAACAAGTTTACTAAATAAGCCAGGTTTATTTCAGTTAGTCTGACTTATTGTCACTTGATTCAAAAGAAGTCAATCTAACTGAAATAAACCTGGTTTATTTGGTAAACTTGTTCCCTAGATTGATTGACTTTTAAGCGCCACCCAGTGGAACCAAATATTTCAGGAACCGAATCTATTATAACACCGGAAGTTGATTCTTTCCCTCAGATGACAAGTTCCGGTTGGGGAAATTTGAACGTTGTTCCGCAGCGAGCTGGTGGTTTAAACTTCCTGCTTTTTTGATTGAAGCGGAATATCATATTCAGTTTTACCAGGTATGTTGAATAAACGAAACATTTGGGCTAAAGATAAATATCCGTTTGTCATAAGCTCGCGTGTTTAGTTAGAAGCCAGTAGATACTGCAAACACGAAAATGGCGGTAAATATGACCAGTTTAGGCGAGATATTAATTTTATTATTAAGTCTGTATACATTAGTATACGTTAGTAATGTGTGTCCAGTCCTGTTACTGAAGACCCTAATTAAACACCTTTAATTAACAAGATAATTACTAGAAACCTCCAGGCTAGAGCTAAACTCCGCAGGACAGGCTTGGAGTATGTAGATATTAAACGTTCACAAATGTTGTCATTTGTTATATTTTTAGCTTAATCGTATATTAATTATGTATTATCTGTTTTTGAATATATTTTCAGCTTATTAGCATAGTATATATATATATATATATATATATATATATATAATTATATGTTTTTTGTTTTTACAACTAGCTTTATTGGTGCCTTTCTGAGGAGTCCCGTTGTTGTTATAGTGCATTGTTTTATAGTACTATAGGTTTATTTATTGTTCATCATACATTTAATATTTTATTAATTCTTAATTTGAATCTGTTCTGATGTAAACAGAGGAGAAGTCCCATGTATAACAGATTCAAAGCTGCCTTCAACAGTTTTGTTTTCATTTGTAAATGAATGTATTTTTCCCCTCGTGTGATTAGGCTTTGTTTCTGTGATACCAGGAGAGTGAGGTGCTGATCAGTCGTTTTCCAAACCTCGTGTGGCGATGGATTCTGGCACTGTATCGCTGTTTCAGAGAGTCTCCGAAAAGCTGGGCTGGGACGGAGATGGTGGTCTCGATAAAGCTGAAGAGAAGGTGTAATGCTTATATTGAACATATACATCATTTACATCAAACTCATCTCGAGATGTCTCATGAGAGCCTGTCTCTTGCCGTTGTTTCAGCTGCGGAAGAGCTTGAAGAAGAGCAGACGTCCAGCGCTGGGCAGTTATGAGTCCAGCACAGATCCAGCACACAGACTGCTGCTGTCGGACACTGACGAGAACCAGTCTCAGGATAAACACGTGCTGTTGACTTCAGATGATGAGGACTTTGATAAATGTATGTTTGGGCTGAGGAACAGTTTGTGCTTGCATGTAGTCTTACATTTATTAATGATTTTTTTTTTTTTTTTTCACTAGTTCTTGCTGCAAAGGCTACACCCAAATCTACATTTAAACAGTCTGCATCAGCTGCCCAGGAACTAAGGTGAGGATTTTATACATTTTTAATTTATAGTTATTATGCCAAACACATGTTCATCAGCTGCTGTAAATCTCATATCCTTACAGTTTTAGTTGAGTCCTGTGCTTTTAATTTTGTGTTATAAAGTAATAGGACTGACATGTGGTGAATATAGTGCTAGTGCTTATATCTGCTTGTTAAAATAGTGAATATATATATATTAGTCCCATCATCAATACCCTGACATGAACTAAAAAACTGTACCCCCCCCAGAGAACCAATTCCAGTTCTGTCTTCAGATAGTGATGATGAATTTGAAACATGTAAGTCCTTTATCGACTGCTTTTAAATCTGATAAATGATTTTGAGAGATGTCACAGTTTTTACATTTGTATTTTTTCTACAGTTTTAAATCGAGTGAAAACCCCAAAGGCTAAAGTCCAGTCGCAGTCTGCGAGTAACAGGTCATAATTTGCATTAAGCAAGTTCTTCCATATATCGCCATCACTGTCAGTCATCAGCTTTTCTATTTCACTCCTCAGTTTGAAACACTTCGTAGTGGACAGCATGTCATCTGATGATGATTTTGTCATTGAGAGGAAGCCTTCCGTTCATAAAGGTATGATTGTCTTTGAGTGTTTCACCATGAAATACAATTGACAATTGATTTTTTTTTTGCATTGTTTATTATAGGCTAAATGATTTGTCTGTGCACATCATTATTATAAATTCATGTTCCTTACAATTTAATTAAAATAACTAACCATAAAAAAGGTTTGTATCCTGGGGATAAAGTGAAAGTGTAGGTATCAATTCATGGTTTCATGGTGAAGGGGTGTTTGTTGTGAATATTTAGATCTGGTGACTTTGTTCATGCATTCTTTGTTTAGCTCACAGGCAGCATTTAAAACATCATGACCACCTGTAGTGGAGAAATACTCACCCTCATATAGAAGTTGATGTATTTCACAGATTTACAATGTTTGGAGGGGACTTGCATGTTTAATTTTTTTTTTTTTTTACAATCTGTCTGTAAATGTTTGTATATCAGAGGGTTATGCTGCCCTTTTAAGGGTTTTTTTACATATAGACTGTGTGGTCTATAGACTTCAGACTTTGTAGCCTATTTCAGAAAATCAGTTCAATACTTAAAACTCTTAAATGATCATTTATTGTCCGTCATTTAGCCTTTAATCATTTAGCTAGTTATATCAAATTTAGTTTTCGGTCAACAATACACAGATTTTTCAGGCATGTGTATATAGACGCGTACATATGCATATGTATCCATTAAATGGGATACTCATCAAAAACATGCAAACTCATGTATAAAAATGGTACAAAACATATGCATGTTGCATATGTGTTTTTAAGTATTGTATTTCATACATCAGGCTTTTATGGCTCTCATGCAATTCATTGCAGTTCAGGGAAAAATAAAACCAAAGATTTGAGACAAATAAACCTTCCTTAAAGCCTGTTGTCACTAAAATGCACTAAACACACTTGATTGCTCTGATAGATTTTTATTTTTTTATTTTTTTATGGAAATGGTGCATGCAGCAAGTTATGTTGTTTCTGCACAGGGAAAGCCAAGACTGCTAGAACTCCTAAATCAGTTCAGAAGACTCCATCTCTCTGTGATTCTCCTGTCTTCCTGAGCGACAGTGATGATGACGGTGATATTATTATCCAAAGCACCTGGAGGTCCAGACACAGCCGCCCACCATCTGAGGAACATCACGCCACGAGTACAGGCAGAGAGGAGACTGCAAAGCCTTGTGCTCTCCCCCCAGCAGTCGCAGTGACGACACACACCGGTCCAGAGGACACATGCAGCTCTGAGGAGGAGTTCCAGTCTTTATTGGACCGGGTCAGACAAAATCAGAACCTAGGAGGCAGAACACACGCAAGCCCGAGGCCACCTCCAGGTACATCTCACATGGTTTTAGTCTTGTTTGGAGGGCTAGATGTGACAAAATTGGCTACCTTAAATATTCAGGATTCACAAGCAAATTTTTAGAGCAAGTTTGGGTGCTGTATGAATAGAAACAGCTTACAAGTTGGTTGTTACGTCACACATAATCGTGCATACACTGTTTTTAATAAGTAATGTCCTCCCTCAGAGATCAGACCTATTATTAATCGTTATATATTAAATAAGTGGCAAGAAGAGTGGTTTACATGCGCAAATAATAAATTACATGAAATACATCTGGAAATTTCAAACATATTTTAATCTCTTTTAAAACTAGATTTGAACAAGTGGTATTTACCAGATGTCACGTAGGTCATAAAAGATTGACTCATGCATTTTTGCTTAAAGGTGAAGACCCTAGTCAATGCATGTTTTGCAAGGTTCCCCTTTCTGCCAAACACATTTTATTGGACTGTCCAGCTTTTAATGTATGTAAAAAAACTCTTATGAAGTGAACTCACTTCAAGAGTTTGGTATAATTTGCCAGAAATGGTTAAAATTGTTTATCATATCTTAATGTAAAAAATCTTGTTTGTTTGCTGATCTTTATTGTATTTGTTATACTTGTATTTTTTAAAATTGTTTTTGCCATGAAAATAGCCTAAGATGCACACATGGCATTAAATAAATATATACTACTACTAATCAGTAATGATGTAGCTGTCAACTTATGTTACTGACAGAAAATGGTATAAAATAACTAAACTAACGGAGAGCAACAGGAAGAAATACCATACTGATTAGAATTAAAATTAAAATTAGATCCTAAAAGATGCAGTTGTTTTGGTGTCATGTTTGGGTTGTCAAATTGTGAGAGTGAGTTGTGATTAATCTTATCAAATCATCATATGGCATACATTTTGCAAGTATGTTTTTAGGTCATAGCTCTCGTGGAGCTGAATTATGAAATTCCAGATATATTTTCTAATGGGAAATCCTAATTATTTGTTAGTTTTTGATGCCTATATAATGTATATGTTTTAAGTCGCTGGGGTATACAGTTGGGCAAAAAAGTATTTAGTCAGCCACCAATTGTGCAAGTTCTCCCACTTAAAAAGATGAGAGAGGCCTGTAATTTTCATCATAGGTACACTTCAACTATGAGAGACAGAATGGGGGGAAAGAATCCAGGAAATCACATTGTAGGATTTTTAATGAATTAATTGGTAAATTCCTCTGTAAAATAAGTATTTGGTCACCTACAAACAAGCCAGATTTCTGGCTCTCACAGACCTGTAACTTCTTCTTTAAGAGGCTCCTCTGTCCTCCACTCGTTACCTGTATTAATGGCACCTGTTTGAACTCGTTATCAGTATAAAAGACACCTGTCCACAACCTCAAACAGTCACACTCCAAACTCCACTATGGCCAAGACCAAAGAGCTGTCGAAGGACACCAGAAACACAATTGTAGACCTGCACCAGGCTGAAGACTGAATCTGCAATAGGCAAGCAGCTTGGAGTGAAGAAATCAACTGTGGGAGCAATTATTAGAAAATGGAAGACATACAAGACCACTGATAATCTCCCTCGATCTGGGGCTCCACGCAAGATCTCACCCCGTGGGGTCAAAATGATCACAAGAACGGTGAGCAAAAATCCCAGAACCACACGGGGGGACCTAGTGAATGACCTGCAGAGAGCTGGGACCAAAGTAACACAGGCTACCATCAGTAACACACTACGCCGCCAGGGACTCAAATCCTGCAGTGCCAGACGTGTCCCCCTGCTTAAGCCAGTACATGTCCGGGCCCGTCTGAAGTTTGCTAGAGAGCATTTGGATGATCCAGAAGAGGATTGGGAGAATGTCATATGGTCAGATGAAACCAAAATAGAACTTTCTACTCGTCGTGTTTGGAGGAGAAAGAATGCTGAGTTGCATCCAAAGAACACCATACCTACTGTGAAGCATGGGGGTGGAAACATATGCTTTGGGGCTGTTTTTCTGCAAAGGGACCAGGACGACTGATCCGTGTAAAGGAAAGAATGAATGGGGCCATGTATCGTGAGATTTTGAGTGAGAACCTCCTTCCATCAGCAAGGGCGTTGAAGATGAAACGTGGCTGGGTCTTTCAGCATGACAATGATCCCAAACACACCGCCCGGGCAACGAAGGAGTGGCTTCGTAAGAAGCATTTCAAGGTCCTGGAGTGGCCTAGCCAGTCTCCAGATCTCAACCCCATAGAAAATCTTTGGAGGGAGTTGAAAGTCCCAAAACATCACTGCTCTGGGGAGATCTGCATGGAGGAAGGGGCCAAAATACCAGCAACAGTGTGTGAAGACTTACAGAAAACATTTGACCTCTGTCATTGCCAACAAAGGGTATATAACAAAGTATTGAGATCAACTTTTGTTATTGGCCAAATACTTATTTTCCACCATAATTTGCAAATAAATTCTTTAAAAATCCTACAATGTGATTTCCTGGATTCTTTCCCCCCATTCTGTCTCTCATAGTTGAAGTGTACCTATGATGAAGATTACAGGCCTCTCTCATCTTTTTAAGTGGGAGAACTTGCACAATTGGTGTCTGACTAAATACTTTTTTGCCCAACTGTATTTGTAGCAATAGCCAAAAATACATTGTTTGGGTCAAAATGATTCATTTTTCTTTTATGCCAAAAATCATTAGGATATTAAGTAAAGATCATGTTCCATGAAGATATTTTGTAAGTTTCCTACCATAACCATATCAAAACTTAATTTTTGATTCGTAATATACATTATTAAGAACTTCATTTGACAAATTTGAAGGTGATTTTCTCAATATTTAGATTTTTTTTTTTTCACCCTCCAGATTCCAGATTTTCAAATACTTGTATCTCGGCCAAATATTGTCCGATCATAACAAACCATACATCAATGGAAAGATTATTTATTTATTATAATTCCAATTTTAATTGAAATTCAATTTAATTCCAGGGTCACATATGTAATAGAATGTTTTGTTTTTGTTTTTTTTGAGGCCAATATTTTGCCCAAATTTGAACTACAGAAAGAAGAACTGCTGATTTTCTGTTCACTTTGTCTCCATGTAGAATCCAAACCTCGACCTCCCTGTTTGTCAACCCCATCTGCCGTGGGTAAGAAAGCTACTAACCATGTACTGGTTAAAGGATCATCCACATCCCACACCCCAGTGCAGCAGACGCCCAGCAGCAGACCAGTGAGCCACACTGAGCCCAGAGCTCCAGCCCACAGCAGGTACCGCCGAATCTCCCCACAGCTGCCTCTCTGAAGACCGGATTTGGATTTTGACATTCATGTCCTGTTGTTCATTTTGTCAGAGTGGTGGTGTGTAAAACTCCCGGCTGCTTTCTGCAGTCTCTGTCTGTTCCTGGATCGTTGTACTGCCTCGGCTTCAAACAGAGAAAAGAGGAGCTCACTAACAAACTCTACCAGCTCTACAACACCAGTGTGTTTGACAGTAAGGTACAAGTGAAACCTTTGATTGCATTTGTAGTAATCATTAGTGGTGTTTGCTCAGGCAAGCATCTCTATTACTGTTGCTGATATTTAGGGTTAGGATTTGTTTTAATGCATGATTTTTATTTAGCAGATGATGGAGCAGGTAAAAAATTCTGTAGATTTCCATTAAATTTGCTGTAAATTTTCTCACCCTCAAACCATCCAAGAGTAGTCAACATTAAAAATATTTTTTGCTGAAATTGTGGTCCTTGGTGAAAATGTGAGAGTAAAAGGAAAAGAGCATATCAAAGAATGATATATCTATATTGAGGTCTTATAAAGCGAAACGATTGGTCTGTGCAAAAAAATGAACATTATTTACAACATTTTACCTATAATCTAGAGCCTTAAGCAACAGGGAATTCAGATTATTTTCCCCTAACTGTTTGTTTCAATGAACTGGTTCAATTCACATATTTGTTCACATAATTATGCAATGACATCCTCAGTTCATGCAAGAGATGATGTTGATGTGTGTGTTGACTGGTTAGTGGCACGGAAAACAACGAGCCATATGATGGGCTCATTCAGAGTTTGCAGTGAATATTTTTAAGAAGGAAGATTATATTGAGGAGACCTTTAAATCAAACAGATTAGTTGTTCGCTGCACCAACAGACTTAAGCCTGAAGTTGTTCCATCGGTTTTCTATGGTAGCCAGTGGAAAAACAAAAAAAAAAAGTAATTCAATATAAATTCCAACCCCTCAGCTTCCCTCTGACATGTCTGTCACATGGAACAAGAAGATGCGCAAGACGGCCGGGTATTGCGTCTCAGGCCAGGAGCGTGGCACTGGGAAACGATATGCCCGCATCGAGCTGTCTGTCAAAGTTTGCGACTCTGCAGGTATTGTCTTCATGCTTTTACACTTCTCCTCAGCTCTCGTCACTTGGCGATAACCACTGTGTTTCCAATTACAGATCGGTTACGAGATACGTTAGTCCATGAAATGTGTCATGCTGCCACATGGCTAATAAACAACGTTCGTGACGGGCACGGGCCGTTCTGGAGGCTTTATGCTCATAAAGCGATGCTGGCTCATCCTGAGCTACCGATGGTTTCCCGCTGCCACAGTTACGACATCAACTACAAGTTCCAGTATCAGTGCAACCGCTGCAAGAACACGTAAGTGCAGGACTGGCCCGCTTGCTGCAATGGCTCACATTTAAGACCAGTGTTTGGTGAATTTTTACAGGCAATTTCAATAGATATCCACGGTGTCTAGATTTTCCCAATCAGATTGCGCATTGCATTGACCAACAGAAAGCTGCTTGTTTTCAAAGTGACTTCAGTGTGAGGTGTGCTTCAATACATCGCTACACTACTGGCAGAAGACAATGGACCTTTTTTGCATGCAAAATTTAGTCATGTGACCCAGGCCCGTAGCCAGCTCGCCGAGGTCTGGATCCCGTTAAATGTTTTCATGTTCAAAAATAAAATTTGTTCTCTGAATGACTAATTTGCCATTTAAAACTCCTCATATGAATGTCAGCATGTCATGTATAATTCAGTTTAGACAGTTTGCAAAAATGTTTCGCATCTGTGGTATGAAATTGTGAGGGTTGCCAGAGCCAGCTATTATACGCATTTATGGACTTGTCTTTTCCATTTAATTAGAAAGCTAATAAAGTGAAAAGTTGCAGTTTAGGGTCAGCGATATATTATCTTATTTGCTAAATATTTAAAATTTTGGTTTATTTTTTATTTATTTTTCGTTTTTTATTTGTATTAATAGCAATATCAGGCAACACTGCATCGCCGGCACTTAAACTGACAGTAAACAAAACAGCCCAGGGACAGGTTATTGCTGACATTATAGCACATTCGGTAAGGCACACGCAAAAAAAATCACAACGCTGTCAAAAACAGTAGCATTTAACACTAGTACACAGATCTGTAGAACAAGTAGGCCACAGAATGACATGAAATACGCAAATACTAGCCATAAATAAGTCTGTCATTCAGTATAGTAGTTAAATTTTCACAAATCATGTTGAAAACAGTCATAAGGGCATTAGACCAAGTCATCTAAAGCAATGATTATTAACGAAAACAATAACAGGTATGTATTGTTGCATGATTAATAAACAACTGATAAAACTATCCACCCGTAACCTGTAGTAAAAAACAATCTACACATTTTGATGTATGGTATAATTTAAGTGTTCATCTCTCCAAAACAGAAAACATCTTTCACAAACATCTACATGTTAGTCAGTGTATATGAGTTGTATTTGTAGGGGATATTCTAGCACAATTCTTCACCCCACACCAGACCTCACTAATTTTCAAACCCTGGCTATGGCCATGATGTGACTGCCCCTTTGAACAATAAATCCAAATTCTGTCCCTAATAGTCGTGTTTATATCCCTCACAGGATCGGTCGCCACTCTAAGTCCCTGGACACCACAAAGTTTGTGTGTGCTTTGTGCACTGGGCAGCTGGTTCTGTTGACTCCCTCAAAGCCGCGGGCGCCCACGGCCTTCGCCACCTTCGTGAAGGAGAACTACAGCTCCGCGAGACAGGAACTGGCAGGCCAGAGGCACGCCGAGGTTATGCGCAAACTCAGCGCCGACTTCGCCAGCAAAACACGTCTCAGTCAGAGCTAATCTCAAATCAGACATTCACGAGTCACAAATACCTCAAACCATCACGACTGCTGCATTAGTCTCTGTTCATATGCGTTATCAGCTTAATGGCAATGAAATAGATTTTTGAGGGCATGTCAGCCCTCATCGCTAGTTTTGTTGTTGTTGTTATACTGTGATATGGTTTTATGGTTAAAGGCCATAAAAACCTTATGATATATGAGCCATTTTCATACGTTTTTCTACTAAAGATCAAACTCTTGCAGGGGATGTGTTCTTTTTTATGTTTGTGTTTGTCGCAGTGTTTTAATAGTTTTTTTCCTTCAGAATAAACAACTGGGTTATTAAAGTCTTAATTTTTTCACTTTATTTTGTGCATGTTACTGAATCTAAAACACACTACAGAACACTTATTATAAATGTTGGAAATTTTTGTGCTGCAGGTTTTTGTGGAAGCAAAATTAGGACTTTTCAATTAAGTGAAGAACATAATTGTGACCCTGCACCACAAAACCAGTCTTAAGTGTCAATTTTATAAATAAGCTTTCCATTGATGTATGGTCTGCAATCTGAGGGTGCAAAAAAAATCAAAATATTGAGAAAATCATATTTAGAGTTGTCCAAATTAAGTTCTTAGCAATGCATATTACTAATCAAAAATTAAGTTTTGATATTTTTATGGTAAGAAATTTACAAAATATCTTCATGGAACATGATTTTTGGCATAAAAAGGGGATAATTTTGACCCATACAATGTATTTTTGGCTATTGCTACAAATATACCCCAGCGACTTAAGACTGCTTTTGTGCTCCAGGGTCACAATTTTTATTTATAATAAGTTTCTGTTGTGGCTATCATGTTAAACCTACCCTTGCTGAATAAAAGTATTAATTTGCCCCTAATGATATAAGCAAATGTGAAGACCAGCATATGTTGTAGTTCAATTCCACACTTATATCTGGAAGTCCAAATGTTTTATTTCACCCTGTGTTTGTTTGCATTATGCAAGAGAGGCAATAAAACACCAATCATCTCAATAACTGCTGCTCAATACAATTTATTTGATTTTAAATACTACTTAAATAGCATTTCAAGTGTACTTGAATACAAAACATCTGAAACATTTTGAAGGTAGACGGTGCATAAAGAAACACAAAGGGGAAAAATACAAGCACAGGATCACAGTATTTACTAAAAGTGCAGAAATCTCCTTCATAGAAGCTGAGGCACAGAGAAGGGCTGTAGTACAGACGTCCCTGAAAGCGCAGTGAGCACACTGATGCTAAAGTCTACAGAAGGGATTGTAGACTTCAATATAACAATCATTCAACAGGGCTCTCAATTATTTTAGCAGTGATATGCTATTCAGAAATACTTATAAGGCAGAAACCTAAAGTATATATGAGTGATTCCTGGAGAAAAAGCATTCAGGGGTTTTTGTATGTATATATTTTTTAATACATTCTCATTATTGTAATAGTTATTTTTACTAATGGCAGTGTTTTTTTTTTATTTTTATCAGGGGTGCATGAAAAGTAGTTGTCATAAAAATAATATCACAATCTAAATTGTCATAAAAATAAGCTTTTTTTAATTATTTATTTTGAAATGTGACCCTAAAGCATTTGCTTTCTAAGTGAGATTTACCCATGTTACGACAAATTCACAAAATATTTCAGTATATACCATATATGACGCAATAACTACAAACCTGTGTTATGCTACTGTTTATATGCTGACTGATAAGCCTTGAGAATATAGAGTAAACAATTGACGTTTTGCTATTTGGCAAACCCACACGGATCTGAAACGACCGATGGAGTTGACAGGCATCAAGGTTTTGGAATGGTATTGTGCATAAAACGTCAAAAAAACAACAACTTGAACATGTTTACATAGAAATGAATATTTCACATACTCCTGTGCTTCTGATAACATTCAGTACAAACTTGTTTTCTTCATGATGCGAAGAAATTCCTGCTGGTTAACTTCTCCATCACCATCTCTGTCTGCTTCCTCAATCATTTCCTAAAGACAGCCAATGAAAAATGAATGTTTTCCAACTCACTGCTCTATTATCACAGACCACGAGCAGGTTTTGTGGTTATTCTTGTACCTGCAGCTCCTCGTCTGTGAGGTTTTCCCCGAGTTCTTTGGCCATTCTCTTTAGATTGCGGAAAGATATTTTTCCAGTCTCGTCATCGTCAAACAGCCGGAAAGCCTTCAGAATTTCTTCCTTGGAGTCCTTTTCAGCCTTAAGATTTCCAGACAGAATAACTCAGGCTGGAATAACTAAATTTTTTATTCAATAAGATATGTTTGGAGTTCATTCTTACCATTTTTTGGGTCATCACTGTCATAAAATCACTGAAAGAGATCTTTCCAGTAGCATCCTTATCAACCTCTGCAATCATTTTCTTGATTTCCTCCTTTTTAGGCTCAAACCCCAGCGCTCTCATGGCCACCTGGAGCACAATTCTTCATTATATGCAGAAAGTTTGACATATGCACACATTTTTCAAAATCCTAAAACATCATAATCATCATAAAGGTTTCTATTGGGGTTGTAGACCCTCTGTAGGCTACTATATGGCTGATAGTGGCATGTAAAGTGTCTCACCTTTAACTCCTTCACCTCAATATAACCAGAGGCATCAGTGTCGAAGAGCTCAAACGCCTCTCTGATCTCCTGCCTTTGCTCTTCTGTCAGTTCAGGCTTTGGATTGGCTTTTTTCCGAGGGGCTACTGCCCCCAGTGACGGTCTTTTGGGACTAGTGGCCTGTGTTATACAGAACAGAATAAAACCTTTATTAAAAACAAGACCAGGCCAGTGCAGTGGACATTACAGTTTAAATGAAGAATACAAGACATAATGCAAACATTAATTAGACAGTAATAAATGAGTCAAGCTGGGATAATAGTGTTAGGCGGACGACACAATTCTCTGCTTTTAAATAACACTAGCATTTATTTATCGGTGGTTGTAAATGCCCAGGTGATAATAACCTCTGTGTTTATTCTTCCTGAAGGAAACACATATGATTGCGTAGCTAACACAAACCTGAGAGACATTTTCAATATAATTACAATTAAACGTTCGCTAAAAGAGAGTGACAGCATTTTGAATAAAAGTAAAAAAATAAAATAAAAATACAAAGCACAAATCGCGACATTGAAGCGTTCGTCGTGACTTACCATCTTAACCGGGAGCAGACCAGCAGGTGCAGAATAACACTATGGCGAAGGCTTTGCTCATGAATATTAATTACGTTCTGTGACGCTCGGTCAGTAGACCTAACTGATTGGCTGAAAGGAAGACGTCGGCAGAAACATTGGCTCATGAATAATAACACACTCCCAGACGCTCCAGTAATGAATCAAGTCCATTCGCCAAAATAAGATTCGTAATTTCGTAAATAAGGTACATCCTGGATTTTAACGCTTCTTTAAACAATAAACTGAGGATAAAGAAGTATCCAATTCATGTCTATTTTTATCCCATAACTTGGGGCTTTATAGAGATTATATATTATTTGTATTTAATTTAATTTAATTTTTATTTTCCATAAACTTATATTACAACATACACACCCATCTTTCACCCCATCCAGTTCTGATTGCCTGTGGTTGGTTACTGGTCATGATATTTCTTTATTCTTTTTATAATACTTTGCAAGTAACATTTTAAATTTGAAAACATACAAAGTACAATGATATTTGGATTTTAACAATGTGTAAGAACAAGCAATATTGCGAGGGATTGAGAGTATCAACAAGTTAAACATATGTAAACCAACAAGATAAAATAAATGAAAATAAAGAACAATAACAAATATATAAAAACTAAATAATGAAGTACAAAGATAATAATAGCAAAATAAATAAATAAAAATAAAATTTGTTTACTTTTCGTTTTGACTTTATGAGTAAGAAACCTAATCTAAACACTGTATCTCTGTTCACAGATGAATCAATAATCTTATTTAAAGTCTGGTATGCTTTTTTTGTTTCTTTTTAATTTACACAGGGAATCAGCAACATTTTTTAATTCAGAGCAAAATACAATAAAGTTAGGTTTGGAGGCTGTAACGTTACACTTGTGAATATGACCTTTTCCAAGCAAGCACAGCATTTTAACAGCATTATTTAATAGAGCAGAGCTAGTATTACACAACAGAAACTTCTGTAATATCAATGAGGTTATTAAAGGATGTAAAGATCAAAACTGAAATCTAAAATGGTGTGAAGGGACATCTAAAGAACAAATGAAGCATTGATTCATTTTCAGATCCACAAAAAGAGAATTCTCGGTGGATATCCCTAAACTTAGATAGAAATAACTTACGGGGTAAAAATTGTGAAGGATTTAACCTTGTTTGGCATCACAAAATAATTATGAACAGACCATATGTTACACAAAGATAAAGAAGGATACATCCGTTTCCATGAAGACAGTGCTAGGGGCAATACTGCTTATAGAGTAATATTCTTCTGATGTGAATATTATTGCACTTTTTATCCAATAAATCAATACCAGCTATCATTAAACGGGGAATGTCTTCCTTTACAGAAGAGTACCGTAAAGATGATTTAATAAGCCGTAGAAGCTTAGGTGAAATGCATTAAGTATTCTCAGAAATTCTATACGAGTAATATCAATATTGTTATCCTTACAGAATTTTTCATAACTAATCACAGTCCCATCAATGCCTATGAATTTTTAAATAAATACAATATTCTACACAGTCTTTATTAAATATCGTCCTGTTTTTATACAGAATATATTGATTATTCCACACAATACATTTGTGAGGTGAAAAATGATGCTTAAAAGCCAGTTTCCAAGAATCCGGTGCTTGCTTGTGAAAATCTGGTAACTTATTACATTTAAAATTACAACCTAGCAAAAACTTTAAAGCAACACAACGGTTAAATAATAAGTTTGGAATGAAAAACCAGGGAGCATTTCCTCCAACAGCTGATTTGAAACACTTGGATAAGAGTTGTGCAATCATTAAAGCCTCCTTCAGCGTGGTCCCTAATCATTGTTTTCCTTTTGATATATTCTGTCTTGTTTTTCCAATAAGTTTGAACAAGTTTTGAGTCTTTTTGTCCACGTATAACGATAGTAAACCATTCTGGAAATTCCTTCTGCTTTTGAGAGCCGTGTCCTTCCTTGTATAGTGCCTTTGAAGCCAACTGTTAAACATGCTCTTTGTTTTCTGTGGCTTAGGGGTAAAGTTGTCATCCAGTCTCTCCTTCTTTGATTTGTTTATTGTTAATTGAGATATTTGACTGACTGCTTGACCTTAACTCCACTGATCAGGGTTTGGTTAGAGTTATAAACAGTAAGTATTTCACTCTTGTCTGTGTTGAAGCTTCCTTTCAAAACATCCAGAACCTGGTTTTCATCTTTAAGAAAAAACCATGTGTCATCTGCTAGCTGAGATGTTAAAATAACATTATCACCTATTCCCAACATTGATGCAAATTACAGAATAAAGAGTCAATAATTCTGCTGCAATTAAGAACAAAAAGAGGGAAATCGGGCAACCCCGTCGCTGAGATGCACCTTCTGCAAGAGAAACACTACTGTTTATACCTTTATATACAGTTCTGACCATATTATTTACACAGACAGCAGATAATAACAACTTCTTCATATCTTATATAGTCAGAGGAGCATGCTTTTAGAATTCAACCAATCATTTTGCAGGAAATTGACGTATTTAACATTATGTTTTGTTATTTGTATGTCTCATAAAGGTATACCTTAAGTTTTCCTATAATATCACAAACTCACTTGTAGGGGCGTATTTGGTGATGTGACTATATTGAAGTTCTTTTTCCTGATTGGCTCGCGCAGTGGCGCTCTTTGACGTAGCCCTTCTCTCATTGGCTAGACTCAGTTGGCTCGACCAATCAGAGGTTCCGCTCTCTGCTCATACGGCTCTGCTGCAGCTCTAGTTTGAGTTCAGGTGAGTGCTGCTTACAGTAAAAACTATATATATCTTGTGCTTCGAGCGTAAGCTTGGTTTCAGTGAACAGTTCAATCAGAGTAAAAACTAAAATCTTAGGAAATGTTGTGCAGTAAATGGTTTCTACCCAGCTAACATAAGACCAGCGGGCCACTGGTGGCCCACCGGAGTCAAAGTCGGCGGCCCACCGGCGGACGCCGCCCGCGGTTCACCGGCGTTTTGCTCATCGTTATTCCAGCGGACCACCAGCGGCAGCCACCGCTTTTCCGACAGCGGTCCTCTGACGAGCCGCTGGTTTATAATTACTGTATGCTGGCGGTCCACGGTCGGTCCGTGGTTCATAATCAGTTCAATTACGCTAACCAAAATATCCTTGCACACAATAATGGATCAAAAACAATGTAAAATCGCAATTCCAAATTTATTTTCAGTGAACAGATTAAACATGCAAATGAATTTACAGTATATTTATCAGATGGTTTTATCCAATGTGACTTTCAAATAGAAGCATTCGATTCACATATGTCCATATACAAAAGTCAACCACAAATTTAACCATGGTTTAACTATGATTGTTGTAGTAAATTCATGGTCTTATTACAGCATAGTACTAAACCTAAACTTTACCTTGGTTTCAAACACTATGGTTACCAGTTTTACTCCAGCCTTACTAAAATATTACTATAGTAGAACCATCATATCAAAACCTTTATTTCAGGAAAAATAAATAAATAAACTAGTTACTACAGCTATGGTTACTAGATTTACCCTAGTAAAACATGGTTAACTGTTGTAAGGGTACAATGCTTTTCACAATCAAAGCTGCTTTAGAAAATGCATATTTCAAGGTTACAATAATAATAAAAAATTCATTTAAACAACCAGAGGTGACTGTGACTCAAAGGGGAGCATCTTCTGGAAACAAATTAACGTCCATATGTCAATAACTAAGATAATACAAGTTATTTGTTCAAAGTCATGTTCAGTTAAACAGACAAACATTAAAGGGTAAGTTTGGTGAAATTAAATCCACTTCATACTGTCACAAAGTCTGTAATATGTAAATAAACAATATTCAGATAATGCAAAACATTATTGGGCTTAGAGAAAGATTAAACATTGTTCATTCACATATATTACCATCATAGTAACAATACAAAGTGGGTTGAAAATCACTCAACGTATGCTTTAAGGCAATGATTACAATACATAATATGTGTCAGGTTGGTATGTTCATCTTTAGTTGCCATCATCTGGAGTCTTCATGAGTGTTGGCATCATCTGAAGTCACCACAAGTGAGGCTGGATCCAAGATGTAGTAACATTGGGATGGGCAACCTGAGAGATAGACAGGAAAACAAAAGGAAAAGGATTAGCATAGATGCTGTTCATATTATTTCATTTATTTAGAGTACAAGGTTATGAGATGTGTTATGTGAATGCTTGACTAAAAAAAGATGTATTTTTAATCTAGATTTAAACAGAAAGAGTGTGTCTGAACTCCAAACATAATCAGAAGGCTATTCGAGAGTTTAAGAGTAAAGATCACTGCACACTGAGTCCGAAATTTTCACCTGAAATTTTCACACGTTAAAAAATAAATACGACCTCACGTTGTGTCAATCACGTTTGCGCACTGCCTCCGAAACTTTCGTCCGTCAAAAAAAATTCGGATCAGGTTCGATATTCGCATCCGTAGCATGCATTTTGATAGGAAAGGATGGGGAATATGAAAAAAAAGAAAAACGCATTCAAAATTTTCGGCCGTCATAAAAAACAAAAAATTTGATCGGGTTTGATTTTTTTTCCGTTTTTCGCATCCGTAGGAAGCATTTTGAGAGGTGTTTTGACAGTTCAGAGCCACCGTACAAGTGAACGCCAAAATCCAGAATGGCAATTGTCAAGTTCATCCACTTCATCTTGCAGCACAAAGCACTGTATATAGTAGGCATGGGCTAAAATGGGTCTAAAATATGTTATTTTTAAATGTCTGGGTAGAAAACAACAACTTTTTTTCCCACTGAACACAATATTTTTTTAAGAAACATATAGAACATTTTGGAAAGGTAAACATAATAATTAATCAGCTAAATAATTAAAATAAATAATTGAATTCTTCTTAATTAAATTAAGTACAGTCACTTAAGTGAGCCTAAACCTGCAGCTCATATAATCAATAAATAATAATCAATAATCAAAAAATAAATTACTTTCTGTAAAAAAGAAATCCTTATAAATGAAAAAATAAAATAAAAATGCAGTCACTTAAAGTGAGCCTAAACCTGCAGCTCAATAATCAAAACCATAATCAAAACAATTTCTGTAAATTTAAAAAATAATAATAATAATTATCAAAATAATTTAAAAAGCAGTCATTAAACCTGTAGCTCAACAAGGTTTTTGGAGACTAGGGCTGGGTATCGTTCCAAAATTTTCGATACCGATACCCTGAATTCGATACCGGTTCCTGAACGATACTTTTTTCGATACCGATTTTAAGAAATATGTTTTAACAAGATTACATAACACATTATCTCAGAGAAACTTTGGTTTTATTTATTTTTTATGTTTGTAACACATTTCACAGGCTTATCTCTAAGAACAATAAACAAAGGAACAATAAAGAAAGGAACAGAAAAGCACAAAACGAACAGTAGTTAACACAATATATTAGTGCAAACAGTTTTAATAAATATATTAGTGCAAACAGTTTTAATAAAGTTCAAGCAGTTTTAAGTATTTTTGAGGCTCACTGCTGCTTAAAGGGTTAGTTCAACCAAAAATTGAAATTCTGTCATTAATTCCTCAACCTCATTTGGATCAATTTGGATCGGTGAGGCACAGGGCCGTGTGACTCATTATGCTTGTCGCTGCACACAACTGAGGGAGTCCTGAACTTTCTGTCTTTGACAACATGTAAAAAAAAAAAAAACTGTGCATACCGCAGAAATGGTATAATTAAATATTTTAGTGGTTTTGAAACCGTGACTTTTCCAAACCGCGGTATACCTTGAAACCGATTATCGTCCCATGCCTAGTATATAGATCCTTGCACACTGAGTTCACAGAAATTGGTGGTTTTCTTTTTAATATGTGGCTCTAGTATCACTAGCAAAGCATCAAACTGAGACACTGACATCCTGGAGTAAACTTTGAATCGCCCGTGATAATCCCGCTGCTCCTTAATAAGGAGGGGGAACTCTCCATCCTCTCTATATCTCAGGATTGGATGGACCCAATATTTCCTTTCTTTTTTTTAAGAAGCGAGAGGACAACAAAATCATCCTCAATGCTTGAAGACTCCATTTAGTAGTGTGGAGAAATCTAGAATATGTATATTGATAGATTAATTTTTGTATAAAAAACTAGGCCCCCCAAATATATTAATTTTTCTTTGTAATGTCTGTTCAACTATTATTGTTTTATTTGTTAAAATATTCAGTACATGCATCCATTTTTTGCATACTTACAGCTAAGCCATGGGTGTCCAGTGGGTGACGGTAGCCAGATGAAAATCCCAGAGCAGACCTGAAAGAGAAAAAGAGAAGAGTTAGTAGTAGTTCACGCAAAGTTGTGTTGCACGGAGCTGTGGTGAGATCTGTAAAAGAATTGCTGGCTGAAAAAACGAAAGAACCCAAAAATCAATCACGCTTGTTGCCTTCTTCAAGTGTGTTACAGTAGGCTACTATTTTGCTAATTTTTTCGCAACGGATTAATTAACACGCATCGGACTCAGTGTGCAAGGTTTCTGTGCGTGACAAATTTTTAGGATTACGAATACGAAAAAATGTATCCGAAATTTTGGACTCAGTGTGCAGAGACCTTAAAACACGAAAAAGCTCTGCTTCCTTTACTGGAGTCTGATATTCTGGGTACTGTCAATAGTCCAGAGTTTTGTGACATTATTTAACTTACTTTGCTATAATTTGGTTAAATCGCAATCCAATTTTATTCTATATCCCTTAGTAAGCATATCATTTGTCCTCAGTATTCAGAGAACAGACATAGTCTACATATGCCACAGTATTATTGAAGTGAGAGGAACATCATAACTGTAATTTACACAACTGTTCAAAAGTCAGTAGGATATTTTGCATCTTTCAAAGAAGTCTCTTTTACTCACCACAGCTATATTTATTGTAAAAGAGAAATTAAAAAACGCATTAAAACTATAACATTGTGAAATATTACAATTCAAGAGAACTGTTTTTAATTGGATATGTTAAAATTGTAATTTATTGCTGTGATCAAATCTGAATTTTAAGCATCATTACTCCAGTTTTCAGTGTCACACGATCCTTCAAAAATAAATTTGATATGTTGATTTGCTGCTCAAGAAACATTTCTGATTATTATCAAAACAGATGTGCTGATAAACATTTTAGTGTAAACTGATTTTTTTTCCATGATTCATTGTTAAATAGATTCCAGACCTTTAAATGGTAGTGTACAATATGGTTCAAAAGTTTGCAGTCAGTGAGGTTTAAGAAATTCATATTTTTATACAGCAAGGATGTATTAAATTGATGAGAAGTGAGAGTAAATATTTTTGTTTCAAATAGACAGTTACTTTTAAACTTTGTTCATCAATGAATCCTAAAAAATAAAAAAATAACACACAAACAAAATACAAATCAGAAATATTTTCCTGAGCAGCAAATCAGCATATTAGAATGATTTCTGAATGATAATGTAAAACTGAAGAGTAATGAGGCCGAAAATCCAGCTCTGATCACAGAAATAAAATACATTTTAACATCACTCACTCATGTTTGGATGTCAAAACCTTCTTAAAATAACTTTAATAAAGAAGTGTAACAGATGGATCGTGATACATGCAAATATGTAATGAAAAAATGCATATGAAGTGATTTAATGATCTTTCTCAGCTTAATGTTACCTGTTTCCCACATCTCTGTCAGCAACTTCCTTCAGAAATATAGTTATCTTGGAGCTTCTAATCTGTTGCAGAAGTGTTATTCCTGAAACCACAGAACAATTTTTATCAATAATAGCTTGCCATAAAATATCAAATCACATTTTAATTAGATTCAGTTAATTCACTCTCACTGATTAACAGGAAAGATACAGCCCATATTGTAGGCTAAATAAATTAATCTAATTCCAGTAAGTGATTGAAAAAACCTTTACAAAGCTATTAAAACTTCCCATCTAACGTTACACATAAACATGTGATGAAAAGTCAAAACTTTGATAAATCAGAGCTCAATATACAGAGTTAGCATACCTTGTCTGAAAACAGTTGAGATGCTAACGGACTTTTTCGAAGACACTAAACTGTCTTTATGACCTAAATATTCAACAAAAGCGTGTCAATTAATAGTAAGAAAAGTGTCAGGAACAGTTGTATGTAATATTTGTGTGACTTTAGGTACTAAACTCACCCGAAAACGGTGAAAACAGCAGCGAGAGACGGAGTGTTGCAGCTGTCAGTTGGAGAGTTGTGGCCGTTTCCATGGTAACTCCCGCTCTGCAGCGTTTGATTGAGACTCAGCGCGCGTCCATCAAATGACGTCACAGTCACGCAGCATTTAAATAAACATAAAACTAAAAATAATAATTTTATAAAATTTTGAATTTTAATCGTTTTGTAGCTCTATGACATAGGTGTAAACTGGAAAACGCACGTGACAGTGGGGCAAATTAGCACTTTTATTTTTATTTTATCATATATTTTTGTTATTTTTATGCGATTTTGTACTGTTGTTTTTATGATCATTCAAACAATTTATTTAATTTAAAAACGTGCTTGCAGTATTTTTACACTGAACAATAATAATTAGTTAATTCTCTCACTATTTTTATTCAGTGCTTCAGATTCATTTTAACTCTAATACTGTAAAAATGTAATGTAAAACATAAATTTTAAATATATTATAAAACAAAGATGTCATATAAGAGCTCATTAGAACACAGGACAGACCCTCCTCTTGCCACTGGTGTACCGACGGAGGCCCAGCTACAGCAAACCGCTGGTGGCGTGCCACCCAAAAAACGCCAGTTTACCGACAGCATTTTTAGATTGGCCGGCTCGCCGATGGTGTGCCGACGGTGGTCCGACCATGTTAAGCCGCTGAATTTGTGCCGCCCAAAAAACGCTGGTGGACCGCCAAGTCATTGTTTGCTGGGTAGTCATATAGTTTTGAAGAACTGTGATTAAGCAGATGAATATTGTTTATTAATCTGTAGACTGCTGAGATCCACACATGGCAACTCGTTTGAGACCACTGAGTATAGTACTTACACCTGAAACATCTTTCCTCTGTCACCTGTACTGAGTCAATTAGGCGCGCATGCGCAGTGTTGTGTATTTAGGATATCAACATATTTATATTAATGCACTTTTAATTTCTGTTTCCATACTGTGCATTTATATATCTGCAGTCGATGACCATCATACATTCCATTTACTTTGATTTATGATCTATTTTATTGTCATTTGTGCATGTGTTTAATTGTGTTAAAAGCTCTGCTTGCTTTGTAGATATGTTCTTCTGCCAGGCAAGGGACGATGCTAATAAATTCAGCTTGTTTTGATATTGTGAACATCTGCAGAGCAGCAAGCGTTGTGCTGTCATTGGAGGATCTGTATTTTTGGGCAGGCACCCCGTGGAGCGTCTAGTGGACAGAGGATACACAGTGAACGTGTTTGATATCAGACAGGCCTATGAGCTTCCAGGAGTGACGTTTCACCAGGGGGACTTGTGTGACAGACAGGTAGGGATCGTTCAGTTTTGATCTGGCAGAATCTTACCCTGTCTTCAGCCTTCTCCGCTGTTCTCCTGATGTCTTGTTTAGGCCTTGCTGGTGGCTTTGAAAGAAGTGTCCATAGTGTTTCACTGTGCTTCACCTGCTCCAGCCAGTGATGACCGCGCTCTGTTTCAGAGGGTTAATATCGATGGGACACGAACTGTCATACAGGCCTGTCACGAGGCAGGAGTACAGGTACGTATTATATATCACTGTCATGTTTGTCAGCAGATGGTAAAAATAAATATACACTACTATTCAAAAGTTTAAAGTCAAAACAAAACATGAACACTTATTCTGCAAGGATGGATTAAATTGATGGAAAGATTACGCAGCATAACTGTTTTCAACATTGATAATGAGCAGACATGTTTATTAAGGAGCAAATCAGCATATTATAAATATTTCTGAAGAATAATGTGACACTGAAGACTGGAGTAATGGTAATAATAAATTGTACTAATATCTCATATAATGTACTAATATCATATAATAATGATTCTAATATAACACGAAGCCAAACACCAAAAAACAACTACATCTATGTGTATGTACAACCACACACGCATGCACATATATATATATATATATATATATATATATATATATATATACACACACACATTTATAAATTCAATATTCTTTCATTTCCATGTAATTTGTTGAGTACTAAAATAACTCAAATTAAATAAAAACTAAAACTTAATAAAAAACCTATACAGAGATAATAAAAAACAAATAAAATGACAATTACTCCAACTTGAACTAAAATTAAAATAGATAACAAATACAAATCAAACTACAGTTTATCAGTAACTAGTTTATCAGTAATCCTAAAAAAATAACACGAGCCAAACACTAAAAAAACAACTTACTTACACAGTAAGAAATGGTTATTAAAACTGAAACAGAAGTGAAACACATAGTTGTAGTATATATATATATATATATATATATATATATATACAGTGGGGATTCACTGATGTTCCTGAAGGAAACACAATGCATTAAGAGCCGGGGGTGAAAACTTTTTGAATTTGAAGATCAAGGTAAATTGTACTTCATTTGTCTTCCAGGAAACATGCAAGTATCTTCTGTCGCGTCAGAAGGGCAGTACTAAATGGAAAAATATGATATTTCAACAAAATAAGAAAAATTCGGACATCTTCATCCTGTTCAAAAGTTTTCACCCCCCGGCTCTTAATGCATCGTGTTTCCTTCCAGAGCATCAGTGAATGTTTGAACCTTTTTTAATTGTTGTGTTTGAGTCCCTCAATCATCCTCAGTGTGAAAAGATGGATCTCAAAATCATACAGTCACTGCTGGAAAGGGTTCAAATATGCAAAAGATGCTGGAAAACTGACGAATCTGCAGGACCTGGAGGATTTTTCTGAAGAACAGTGCTCAGTTTAACTGTTCAGAACAAACAAGGGACTCATGAACAACCATCACAAAACAAAAAAGCAGTCGTAGATCATCCAGGTAACCACACACAGTATTAAGAACCAAGGGTTCCCAAACTTTTGAATGTGGTTATTTTAATAATTTCAGCTATTTGTTTGTCTTGTGGACTATATGTAAACATCTTTTATGGAAAATATCTTACTCAGGACAGTACTAAATAAAAAATAACATGCATTTTGCATGATCTCTCTTATTTTGGTAAAATTATCCACATTTTCACAGATTCTGCAAGGGGTTCCCAAACTTTCGCATGCCACTGTATATATATATATATATATATATATATATATACAATATTTAATTTAACATCCGTACTCACTCTGTAAAAATAATTTTTGAATGGTTTTGTAAGCTCCATCATACTAAAGTATTTTCATACATTGATTTGATCCATTTAACACGGTTACAGTTTTAAAAAATATTCATCAGGGGGTTTCTGCTTCATCTCTGTTCAACCTGGGATTTAAAATGATTTTCTGTGGTAATTGAGAGTATTATTTCATCCAGAATATTCCTTTATGTTGTTGATATTCATGATGTTTTTACAGAAATTAATATTGACCAGCAGTGCTAGTGTGGTGTTTGAAGGAACTGACATCAAGAATGGGAGAGAGGATCTGCCTTAAGCAAAAAAGCCAATGGATTATTATACAGAGACTAAAATCCAACAGGAAAAGGTGGGTATGAATCATATCAATAGCATTGCATCTCCCTGTATCACTGCTCGTGAACTTCTGCTCTCTTCTGAAATGAATCCAAAGAATTAAATAGTTCATGAGTTCATTTTGCTTGAGTTGACGTGCATTACAATCAACAATCTCTGTTCCAGCTGGTGTTGGAGGCCTGCAGTAAAGACCAGGGTTTCCTCACTGTTGCTATTCGTCCTCATGGCATCTTTGGCCCCCGGGACCCTCAGTTAGTGCCCATCCTGGTAGATACAGCTCGCAGAGGAAAGATGAAGTTCATCATCGGGTGAGCGACAGCTGTCGTGATTTTGCCAAGTCAGACATACTCCTGGATCAACATTACTGCCCAAAAACATGGACCTAATCCTATCCCTACCCCTAAACCTACCCATAATTTATCCCCAAAATCAGAGGGAAATTATAGCTGAATAACAAGGATGCAGAAGCACCTAACTGTTGTTGTAAGCCTAAAACAGACATTTACTGTAAATGTATCCCTCAATTCAGGCATTGATCCAGTAACATGCTACAAAGGTCTAAAACAGTGCTGCGGAGTCTTCCTTTGATCCAGAAGGTGGCACACTGTAACCTGGAATACTATCTTGTCAGCAATCGTTTTGACATAAAGTGCCATGTTATATTACATTTAGTCATTTAGCAGGTCATTCTACCAGGAGGTAATATTAGTAAGCGTAGTAGTAGTAAACATAGAAGTAGCATAACTGACAATATCAGTAAAGAATATTGTTCCCAGAGTCAGACCAAAGAGTATTGCATCAGTACCCAACTGAACCATTATTGCCTAGACGTGTTTACTTACCCAGTGATATTGCGAAGTAGACCAGTTTGTGTTCAGTCCAGTGGCAAAGCTACAGTTGGGCCGCCTGCTTTTAATTGTGGCCCACCCAATGAAACGTTGGTGATTTTCCAAATGGATATAATCTATTAAATCATAATAATAAGAATAATACACATTTTATCACACTATAACTTTATATATTTAGTTTAAAAACAATAAAACAATAAGACCCTGGCTGTGAAAACTCTACTGTTTTTTGATTTACTGTTATCCATCATACTTCATAAGATAAAAAACATTCTGTGAAAATATAACCTTGGTGTCTTTAATATTGACTGAGTAAGGCCATGTCAGAATTGAAATCATAGTGAAATTAATGGTTGAAGTCAAACTTTGATGCTTGTTATCTCATCATTAGATTTTGAGACTTGAGCCTGGATTTCATAGACAGGGTTAAAAATGATTAAATGCCAATTTTCATGTTCAGCTTCAGGCAGTTGACCCTCTCTATTGGTTCAAACCATATGCTTGTCAAAATGATGATTTGTGAGTTTCTGTTAGTCCCACACACATTGTTACATAGTAGTAGTGAGGTTTGTGGAGTTGAATTTGAAAATAGTGAAACAAATATCATTTATTTGATTCTTTAAAATGTATTAAGTGGATATCCCAATTGAAACTAAGTCTTAGCGATGAATCCGGACCACCTGCGGGTGATGGACATAATAGCACAGGTACAGTGTTTGATCAGCTAAATCAGGGCTGTCCAAACTCGGTCCTGCAGAGTTTGGCTCCAACCCTAATCAAACACACCTGAAGCAGCTGATCAAGCTCTTACTAGGCATACTAGAAACTTCCCAGCAGGTGTGTTGAGTGAGGCAAGTTGGAGCTAAAATCTGCAGGACACCGGCCCTCCAGGACCGAGTTTGGACAGCCCTGGTCTAAATAGATGTGTCTTTTGTGGAAAGAAAGGGGAGCACATAAATTAAAATATCGTAATTAGAAAGGCGACTACAGAAACATTGTTTTTTGTAACCACTACATCCATCCACTGCACAGTTAATCTGGATAGCACTGGTTTCCCCCCCAATTTTGGGGTGTTTGGGTTCCTAAAACTGACAGCCTTTGATTCAACAAAGAATAGTTGTAAAAGCTAGTTTACTGTGGACATGTCTAAAACAGACGCTTAACAACACAACTCGTATACTCTCTCCTGGGCTTGTTTCTTGCGTGACAGAGACGGTGGCATGTGTGCTTTCTCTGACAGAAATGCTCTGTCATACTGTCTTCTGTACTGTGTACAGTGTGCAGTGTTTTGGAAAATGTGAATCTGGCAGTGCTCCGTATCCAACCACTTATTGTTATGGAAATTTAATTTAATTGTTTTGGCCCGTATGGGTTTCTCTGTGGTTGATGCTGAGACCAGTGTAGAGAGCGGGTGGCTTGTACAGTTGAATTAAAGAGTTATAAGCTGACGTTTTTATTTTTTTTAATTTTTTTTACATTTTGCAAGAAACATACCTCGAATTACTCATTGGTAATACTGTTGGTAAACTGTCTAGCTCAAGGGAGAGTACCTCTGGTAATTGACCACAAAGGGGCGTTATCTGTCAAAACGCTCAACATGACCGAGGGTTATTAACAACTATAGTCTAGGATTCCTTAGAGTAGTTTATTTGCTCTTAAATGTGATTTGACTAAAAGTAGTTCTTTTTTTCTAGCAGTCCTTCGTTTGCTTCAATGCATAGTTGTCTGACCCTGCTCTTGGAAGGCCGTCTTAGCTCTAGCCCCAGTGAAACACACCTCAACCAGCTAATCAAGGCCTTTGGGATTACTAGAAACTTCCAGGTAAATGAGGTATGAGCAGGAAAGTGGCCGTCCAGGAGCAGAATTGGACTCCCCTGTTTTAATGGCATGAACTAAACCTGATGTTCTGCAGCATGTTCCAGAAATCATCTCGTGAATTCAATTTGATTTAATTGGTGACTTAGAGCAACATTTGGACTCTGTTTTGTATTCATTTGACATTGTTTTAAATTATTGTTGTATGTCCTGCTTTAGAAATGGAATCTCAGATGTGTGGTGTGGTCTTCGACGTTTAGATCCCACTGTATGTTGATGTGATAAAGGTAAATGAATCAAGTGCTGTCTAATGCTGGTTTGCTCTTTAGAGATGGATCCAATCTTGTGGACTTCACCTATGTGGAGAATGTAGTTCATGGGCATATTTTAGCAGCTGAACACCTTACGGCTGCTTCTCCGCTCTGCGGTCAGGTATGGAATGTGTGTGAAAGAGTATGTAAGAAACTGAATGAGTGAGAGATGTTTCTGGATGTGCATTTGTAGTTCCCACGTGTGTGTGTGTGTCTGTGTAAACAACCCACATGAATGATGCATCAAGTTTTGGTTTTCCATTTCCAGGGAAACACATTAATAACAAAAAAACTCTCAAATCTTTCATAGGGGTTGGCAGTCATTCATTAAATGCAGCAATGGTCAAAAAGCTTTTTCTATGCAGTTTTTATACAGATTTTGAGCACATCCTTAGAGACCTTGAGTTTTGTCATGTAAATATTCAGTCTTGGAAAATTATAAAATTGAAAACTGCACTAGAAAACAATAAAACAAATTGTTTTAGTGTGATGTTAAAAACTGGTTGACACTGTTAGTTCTTGTAAGATGTCATATGGCCAATAGGAGCTTGGCACAGCTGGGTTAGTATCTATCTAAGCCAGCCAAAACTGTGTCGGTATTCACAAACCTCAGAAGTTAAACCCACTAAGTAATGGTTAAATGAACATTACTGAAAAAATGCTGCCGCAAGCCTTGCCAGCAACCATAACATAGCAACACTTTCTCTGTTTGAAAAGGTTTACATGTTAATGACACTGGTCTCCAAAACCCTCACATAAGCTATTTATTTGTGGTAAATTTATTTGGTTGAACTTTTATTAAACTTTTGCCACTACCAATAAGCAGAGCTGGGTAGTATCTGATTACATGTAATACTCATCATAAGATTACTGTTACGTTTTATGGATTACACATTAAAATGCACAAATTCACAAACTTTTTTGTCATCTGATCCTGTTTTACATTTACTTGAAGTACCCCTGAGATTTAAAAATAAATATTTTAATAAAAATATCACATTTGCATGCTCATGGTTCTCTGGTGTTGGTTAATGGTCTCATGACATGCGGGTAAATATTTCATTTTTTTAGTACATATTTTATTTTGATTGATTTTAAAATGATTTATTTTAATGTAACATGTTTATGATTTAATTAATAATTAGTTTTTCATTTAAACTCACAAATCCCCAGTTTAGGATACATTGACACTGTTGGATTACAAATTTATAAAATGATAAATCTAGGTTCCAATGTAATAGTATATAAACTGAAACAGTGTGTTTTACATTTTGAGGTACAGATGATGACATTCTAAGATGAAGTCAGGCAGCCCAGGTGTCTGAGACATTAACCTTTTGTCTTTAGGCACTTCCTGACCATTTGGGTGATACTGTCAGGCTGATTGGATTAGCACCTATGCATTTGAATCACACTGTTATGCTGATGATGTCAGGGCTAGGGAAATTCTGGTAATGGGCCGATTCCTGTACTGTGTTTGCATGCTTTGTTTAGATTGTCTCCACCTCTGTAACCCTCCCCCTCGAAATGTATATAAACTACAATGTATACTGTTTGAGTCAGACTTGGATGACTACAGCGACTACAGCGAGTTCTCAATAAAGAGTAACTTATCCCAAAGTCTCCTGGTCTCTGCTTTGACGAAGGAAAAAGTTTCCAACAACACAATGTAATGCTTAATCGTGGCCTAATGGTTAGAGAGTTGGACTTGTAATCCAAAGGTTGTGGGTTCGAGTCTCCGGCCGGCAGGGATTGTAGGTGGGGGGAGTGAATGTCCAGCGCTCTCTCCACCCTCAATACCACGACTGAGGTGCCCTTGAGCAAGGCACCGAACCCCCAACTGCTCCCCGGGCGCCGCAGCATAAATGGCTGCCTACTGCTCCGGGTGTGTGTTCACGGTGTGTGTGTGTGTGTGTGTGTGTGTGTGTGTGTGTGTGTGTTCACTGCTGTGTGTGTGTGTGTGTGTGTGTGTGTTCACTGCTGTGTGTGCACGTTGGATGGGTTAAATGCGGAGCACGAATTCCGAGTATGGGTCACCATACTTGGCTGAATGTCACTTCACTCACACTCACTCACTTAATGCACTTCATGTTGTTAATAACAGTGAATGGAATATATAATCTTAATATTTGTATGTTTATATCAATATGCTACAAGATTATTATATTTCAATTAGTCCTGTGAAACGATTAATCGTATCCAAAATAAAAGTTTTAGTTTGCATAATATATGTGTGTGTACTGTGTATATTTATTATGTATATATAAACACACAGAAATATACAATATATATTTTGAAAATATTTGCATGTATATATTCATATATTTATATTATATACAAATATTTAATATATAAACATAAAACATTTTTCTTAAATATATACATGCGTGTGTGTGTGTGTGTATATATATATATATATATATACACACACACACACATAATAAATATAAACCGTACACTCATATATCATGTAAACAACTTTTATTTTGGATGGGATTAATTGCAATTAGCCAGCACTAATTTAAAACAATGTGATAAACAAGGTAGGTCAAAAGTAATCTAAAGAATAGTCTGATTATATGACCTAAAATGTGTAATGTAATGGATTACATTACTAACTACAATTTTTGTGATGTAATTTGGAATCAGTAACAGATTACAATTTGTAAGTAATCTACCCAGCTCTGCCAATGAGATTTCACTTCAAGTTTAATTAGCTTTTAAACCATGATGAGCCGGTGCGTTTCTGGGACTTCATGTCACAGATTCTGGTGGGTCTGGGCTACAGTGCTCCGCGATACCACCTGCCCTACATACTGGTCTACGGGATAGCCCTGCTGCTGTGGCTGATCACTGTGCTGCTGCGGCCGCTGATCCAGATCAAACCCACCTTCACCCCTATGAGAGTAGCTCTGGCTGGCACCCACCACTACTACAGCTGCGCTCGGGCCAAAAAGGACATGGGTTACCATCCTCTGGTGTCTTTACGAGAGGCAATAGTGCGCATTGTGGAGAGCTACCCACATCTGCGGAAGGGAGCGTAACGCCACAGTGAGGCTGGAGAGTGATTGACATTGATTACTGTTTGCTGAACTGCAATATGAGCCTTGCATGTATCCGTTGGTTTACCAGTGTTTACTAGGCAATATTAACAATGCATTTGATCATTCCCATTCTTAATGCACCTTTTTACCAGGATGTAACCTCATGTAGTTCAACAGTGTTGTTGAATCCATATGGTAAATATGGACATTTCTGTTTTGGTCCAAAAGAATTCAGAGTTTATGTAACAGCTGTTCAGTTTTTCATACCTTTGCAGTATAAATTTCAAATCAAGTTTCTAATTGTCATGTTTCTTTTTTTGGATACTTAAAATGAAATTGAATTCGCTTCCTGTTTTACTTATTGTATGGGACATTTTGCCCAAACAGTTGAAGTCAAAAGTTTACATACCCCTTGCAGAATCTGCAAAATGTTCATTATTTTACCAAAATAAGAGGGATCGTCCAAACTTTTTGAATTTGAAGATCAAGCTAAATTTAACTTATTGTGTCTTCTGGGAAACGTAAGTATCATTTGTAGCTTCCGAAGGGCAGTAAGAAATGAAAAAATATGATATTTAGGCAAAATAAAAATGCTCATCTTCATTCTGTTCAAAAGTTTTCATGCATGTTTTTTTCTTCTGGAGCATCAGTGAGCGTTTGAACCTTCTGTAAGAGTTGCATATGAGTCCCTCAGTTGTCCTCAGTGTGGAAAGATGGATAGATCTCAAATTCATACAGCCATTGTTGGAAAGGGTTCAAATATAGAAAAATGCTGGAAAACCAAAGAATTTGTGGGAGCTGAAGGATATTTCTGAAGAACAGCAGGCAGTTGAACTGTTCAGGACAAACAAGGGACTCATGAACAACTATCACTAAACAAAGATACAGCTGTGGATCATTCAGGTAACAACACAGTATTAAGAATCAAGGGGATGTAAACTTTTGAACGAGGTCATTTTTATAAATTCAACTATTTTCTCATGTGGACTATATGTAAACATCTTTTATGTGAAATATCTTATTCAGGTCAGTACTAAATAAACAATAACATGCATTTTGTATGATTCCTCTTATTTTGGTCAAATAATTAACATTTTGCAGATTCTGCAAGGTGTATGTAAACTTTTGACTTCAACTATAATTGTGTCATTTAAGGGATAATTTACCCCAATATAACAATTCTGTCTTCATTTACTCTCGGCCCTCATGTTTTCATCAAAAACCATAAGAAACATTCCATTCCACCAAAACATTAATGCAATAAACACACAGTGTAAACATAATCCATATTAATTTGTGGATTATGAATATGGATTCATATGTATTAGATTGACCATCCCTTTTATACTTTAACATGGTGATGTATGTGTTCTGAAGATGAACAAACGTTTTATGGGTTTGGAATAACATGAGTATGACTAAATGATGACAGAATTTTCTATAAGGGAAAACAAAGGATGATATTTATTTTTTTGCAGTGCAATTAATGTTACCTTGATATTAGTTATTTGCATTAAGTATTTCTAAGACTGTTCTAATTTACAATGTAATTATAATGACGGATGATTCATCTTGTATCCGTTAGAGTAATTATTGGATGACTATCCTACCAACAAACCTTTCTCTGCCCATTTCCACCTCCTCTACAATATCTAACAACTGCATATGAATATAACTATTATTATTTCAAGCTAGCCGTCTATTAGGTATGCACTTTATCTGGCACAAAAGACATATGAAAGCAATGTTCCACTAATGTTGCATTTTTGCAATTTCTCCAGTAGGCGTTGGATGGGAGGTGGGGGTGTTGTTCAGATAGCTGAGATTCTCCTCTCACAGATATGAATCACTATCACTATGACTCAGTTGTCAAACCTGTTCCTGTCCCGTAGCAGTAGGTGTAACCCCTGGTGAAACCACATCAGGCCTGTTAGCTTTCTCGCATGTTCACAGGGGTGTGCGTGCGTCTGATAGCAGCAGCAGGCTGGTTGTTGGGTTTGTGAGTATCCTAGAGACTGAACACACCCCACTCGCTTTAGACAGTCCCGCAATCTCCATTTAAAAAACACTGACTCAGCCGTTCACCTCCAGTGAACACTGAGTTATCATTGACAAGTTTATGTAAGCAGAGAGTAGGCAGGCATTGTTTTTGATTCGTGTAAATCTGCCATATCTATCAGTCCTATCAGAATTCAAAGCTTTAACGAAAATAAAATGTGCTTTTTTTATGTGGGTCTATTCATTATTCATTATATTATAAGTGCATGTTCATAAATACAGTAACATGAATACACATTTTATGACAAATTTCTGATTTAAAATTTGAATTTTTAATAAATGAGAAATTTGCTTTAAAAATGTCAAGCTGGTAAAAAATCTCTTTAAAAAATGATAATATTTAATAATATAGCATTATATTTATTATAGCATAATATTGTTTAAAAAAAAACATATTACAAAGGAGTTTTGTTTTAAAATATTCATATTTGAAAAACCGTTTTGTCCACCAAAATTATTTCCTCTTAAGTCAGGGTGGTGCAATCAAGCTATTCAGTTTCATGTGACAGGACCTGTAGAGCCTCATGAGTCATGACTATGTCAAGATTTCTGAAATACTAATTCAGCTTATAATCCAATGGTAAATCCATTTGCTACAGGGTTAGTAAATCTAAACTTGTATATATATATACAGTACATATATATATATATATATATATATATATATATATATATAATTTTTTTTCAAAAACTTGAACTGTGAAGACAAATTTTGGCATGCGTTTTAAAGCAGTTTTTAAAATTATTATTATTTTTATAATAATTTCAGATATCCTTATTCATCATTGACTTTGAGCCTGTCTAAGTGGCTCAAGCTGTTATTTTTGGAAGCTTTTCTAGAATAGTCCCACAGGAACACCTTATGGTGCGAGCCACCGTCCCTCTGGACACCGATGTCTGTGCGGTCTTCTGTTTTCAGTCATGCATACGGCAGCTTAATCCCATCTCAATTCAGCTAGTTCAGAGGAGATCACTTCCAGTAATTGTTTTTGTGCAGATTTGTCTGAATTTGGGCTGTAGATTCAACGAATAAAGGTGGGAGAGTATCACACCTATCATTGCAACCAAAACATAAAGTACATAGACACACACACAGAGGTACACACCTATAGGTTTGGTTGGCCTGGCCTACCTGACTGGCTGGGCAGGTCTGTGCCCACGCCCGAACCTGCTCTTTGGAGAAGAGAGTTGTCAGTGAACACCTCCCCTGAACATGTCTGTGTGTGTGTGTGTTTATTGACAGAGCTCACAATCAGCCGAGATCACCAGCACTGTTCAGAGCACCTACCATACTGCAGCTAAACTGACATTAATAAGGTAGGTCATCTCTTTCATTGGATAAAACTTCACAAACGACTCGTTTCTAACATGTTCTGGGACTATATGTGACCCTGGACCACAAAACCAGTCATAAAGATACATTTTTCGAAATTGAGGATCAGACAATATTTGTCCGGGATACAACTATTTGAAAATAGTCATTTGTAATCTGAGGGTGCAAAAAAACGAATATTGAGAAAAACGCCTTTAAAGACTTTAAAGTCCAAATGAAGTTCTTAGCAATGTATATTACTAATCAGAAATTAATTTTAATATATTTACGGTAGGAAATTTACAAAATATCTTCATGGAACATGATCTTTACTTAATATCCTAATGATTTTTGGCATAAAAGAAAAATAGTTCATTTTGACCCATACAATGTATTTTTGGATATCGCTACAAATATACCCCGGCGACTTAAGACTGGTTTTGTGGTCCAGGGTCACATATGGGTTTGGCAACTACTTATTTCTTATTCTGAGGACATTTTAATTTCATTTCCTAATATATCTGCTGGTTTCATCTGCACTTGCTGATATATGACTCAGTGAAAGTGTGTTTGCCTTCATATCGTTGACTTGGCTTTCATTCTGTCACTGTCACAATCACTGTTTGAACATGTTTCGTCTTGCACAAGCTGTGTTGACGCTTGAAGGCCATTTTGTGTAACTATGGTGCAATGAGGATTGTAGGAGCGCCTTATGGACTTTAGAAAATTAATTTACTGGGAATAAGCTTTGTGTCACTTGCAGTTGCGAGGCTTTCATTTGGACATTATATATAATGGTTTCTCTTATGTTGATCATTAGAAAGCATATTGTTCAGGCTTACTCAAATTATTCAGAACAAAACAAATACACACCAGGATGCTGATTTGGGCATCCACCAAACAATTATGGAAACTAAGGGTGGTTGATTTTGAACTCAGTTAAAAGAAAGTGCTTATGGAAATAAAGTAGCTAAAAGGCTAAAATTGGACATAACGTAAGGACATAATGAAATTTGTTGCATATGATCAGGTGTTCAGACTCTTTCAGTATCTGTGTGTGTATGTGTGTGTGTTTTCTGCCTGGATGGACAGGCTCTTCTACATGGTTTAGAAAAGAAAGTCATGAATCTTCCTTGATGGTTCAGTGTTACAGATCTCTATCTTTTAATCTGCATCTGAGGTTCAAAACAACCTGATTAAATAAACATATATTCATGATTTGTGGGCTATGTCGTAAAGAATACAAATAATTTGACTTGTGTAACTGAAATCATTTTTAGCATGCCATCAACATGACTCTCCAACTTCCCTGTTTTCTGTATTCAATGAATCTGTCAGTTACTTGGAGAATTTCCTGAATTAATTTTTTCGTTTGAAAGTTGTGTAACATTTTTTGTTTGGCAGTCTCATGATGAGAAATATATATTGTGGTAGTTTAGCCTGCCAACAGTTCATCACCTTTGAGTACTTACAGTTTATAACTTGAGGCATGTAATTCACAGAATACTTGGTGATTATAAAAAATATGCAGTGTGTCCAGAAACAAAAAGAAATAAATAATAAATTAATGTTATCAACTAATTCATTAATATACACTACCATTCAAAAGTCTGGGGTTGGTAAGATTGATTGATTGATTTATGATCACCAAGCCTGCATTTTTTTAAATCAAATATACAGTAAAAACAGTAATATTGTGAAATATTATTACAATTTAAAACTTTTTCTTTAACTGTTTTCTATATTATTATATATATGCTCAAGAAACACTTCTTCTATCTTTATATTTTAGTGTGCCTTTGTTGTATTGTCAGTACTTTCTATTTAAAAAAAATATTTTACCATGTAAATGAAAAGCCAATAAATGAAATGAATACAAATATTTGCTTTTTATGACATTTTTTTTTTCAATCCAGGTGTCTTTTGAGACAGTTTTCAGACCTTGACTAGACCTTTGACTATAGGGCCACTAACAATGTCCAAAGGTAAGATCCAATAACCAATGTTTCAGTGTATCTTATCTTATTGAATCTCACATGAGTTAAACGGTCAATGTTTGTGCATAAGTCAGAGCTATTAATTTATGGCATTCCACTCTTACCACCAAAAAATGATGTCTTGCGTCACAGCATCAAATCCTGTCGTGCCACATGTCACACATTGCTTAGCACACTCAACTTTCAGTTATATATTTTTTTATTGTCACATACTACTATTACCACTGATGTAATCAACTTATCAACTTTTGGCTCAATAGTGATATTAAAATATATCTTTATATGTTTGTGTATGATAAGCTCTGGACTGTCTTGATTTCAGAGGGGGAAAGACTGTCAGTTTTGCGGACCGCAAAGGTTCGCACCGCTCTAAAAGGAGACAACAGCTGGATACAGAGACGAGAGCAAGAAAATCTTGAGAAAGATGAGGAGGAAAAACCATGGTGAGAAATAAATATTATAGCAAATCTTAAAGTTTAAAGTTCACAGTACAATTTTTCTAATACGTTCTCTCTTGTAGGGTCGCCGAAGTGCGAGCAAACCGTTCAAATGGTGTGTTTGAAGAAACAAGTCCTGTTTCCTCATCCACGGCCAATGTGCCTCAGCCCAGATCCGACACAGAAAAGTATGCAATATTACTCTCCATGGTCTACATCTACAGCTACTCATTTAGCAGGCCAAAGTAACCTAGATGTTAGTAGAGCACAGTAAAGAGTCATTTGTGTATTGTGCAGGGTTCTTTTTGGTTTATTGACGACTTAAAGCACCCCTGCATTTTGAATAATGTTCAGAAATTTGAACTCGAGGAGCAATGTGGTACTCCAGTGTAGAAATGGCAAGAGACCAGATAAGGCATATGTGCAGCATTAAAAAAAACTGCATGACTGGTTGTCCTTGGTGATGTGGTCTGCTTAGATTTAGATGGTGGTCAAACACTATCCCTAAGTTCTTGGCAACCTGAATGGTTCATTTGTGAACCTTACTGAATGGTGTTGTCTTAAATTGTTGGACTGGCTTGGAAGAAGAGAAGCTTCCCAGTTGGTTAAGTTTGAGGTGGTGTTTTTTCAACCAGACCGGCTTTTGTCGCCGCTAGTTTTTTGAAGTAGGTTTTGTGTGTCCCGTCCTTATCAGACGAACCAAGGTCTGTGCAGCCACTGTAAGACTGTCAAGTTGGAAGGAGAACTACATGTCATTGGCAAAGCACTAGTGGGAAAATCTGTGTTTCTGCATGATAGGTCACATCAATGTTGTGTATTTCAGAAAGTGGAAGGGACTGATAACCGAACCCTGAGGCACACCAACAGTTATTTGACACCAACACACCATGAATAATCTGTCTGTAAAGTAATACTCAAATTAGTGAAGTGCAGTTCTGTGAACAATAGGGTGGACAAGGGGATCTGGTTAATTACTGTGTTGATGGCTACAGAGTGGTACAGCAGAATGTGGATGAATGATTAAGAGGATGCTTTCGTCAACCGCAGGGCTTTGTTGACTCGTAGCAAGGTTTCTGTTGAATGTCTGCTTTTGAAGCTTGACTGATTGTTGTCTAGCTGGTTGTTCTATGAGAAGTAAAAAAGTGCTTTTGCAATGGACACAAGGAAAGAAACTGATCTGAAATGTTCTGTTATTATAAGGTTATGTACTTTTTAAGCAGTGGAGATACCTAATACTGTAGGAGTGACAGAAGAAGCGTAGGAGATGTGGCTTGTAGAAAATAGGAGGGAATAGGTCAATAAATATGTAATATATACACTCCTAAAAATTAAGGTCCCAAAAGGGGATTTTCACAGTGATGCCATAGAAGAACCATTTTGATTGCCCAAATAACTTTTCAGTTAAAAGAACCATGTTTTTACATGTTAAAAATGACAGTATTTTATTTTCAAATTCACAGACCAAAAACATCTGGATCTGGATACATAATCAGGTAATGAGAATGCTTGGTCAATCAAAAGTTATCTATATCAGCACTGCCTTTGAAAAGGGAAAGGGAAGTGGTGTGTGGCCAAGTATGGTGACCCATACTCAGAATTTGTGCTCTGCATTTAACCCATCCAAGTGCACATGCACCCGGAGTAGTGGGCAGCCATTGCTGCGGCGCCCGGGGAGCAGTTGGGGGTTCAGTGCCTTGCTCAAGGGTCTCACCTCAGTCGTGGTATTGAGGGTGGAGAGAGTGTTGGTTATCCACTCCCCCCACCTACAATCCCTGCCGGACCTGAGACTCGAACCCACAACCTTCGGGTTACAAGTTCAACTCTATCCATTAGGGCACGACGGCCACGACTTGTATTACTTTCCTTCATATGTGACCATTTACTTTTGCAGAGGGGTATTCAAGAAAACTGATTCCAAGCCAACATCAAATTCATCCACTAATGGATATGCGTAAGAACATTCTGAAAGATCAGAAACCATACTAGTTCTATAGACATTAGAACATCATGAAATATATTCCATTAAATTAATATGGATGTATTTTTACACTTAAACTACATTTCTAATGTATGATTTGCAATTGATAATAAAAGATAAATCAGTTTTAATAGTATGCTATTTGTCTCTCCTCCCTTAGTGGAATAAATAGCTTCAACAAAAAGCCATCTGAGACTTACAAGAAAATGTAAGTTAGCCAAAAACACTCAACCATGTGGGTCACGCACATGAAGCCTTTGAGCTCATTTTAGCACATCTTAATTATGTTTATTTCCATAAATGTTCTTTTCCCAGAGCCCCCCACACAATTCGGTCCAGCAATGAAAAGACAGTGCAGTCTGAACCAACTCTGAGTCCAGATGAAATGGAAAAGAGGTGAGAGACCACACTCCACTGACTGATTTATCCAAGGTGACTTCATTTTCCTCTTCATAAATTAACCTTTCCTTTGTATGTGTGTGTAGGACAGAGTCAGCCAGCAGTGTGCTGAAGGGACCGGCAGGAAGTCGCCGTTCATATGTAATGTCAGCTGCGAAGAAATATGAGTAAGTGTCTTGTTGAAAATACGACTTCTGGAAATGTACCATACTTTGGAAGTGTACCATGGTAATACCATGCACATTAGTTATTATGTAAATAATGTTTATCCAGTGATAGCTTTTTCACTTTTTTCTAAGTGTATAACCACCATGTTAAATAAGCATTTTTTACACCATCAACAAAGCAACTACCAATACAATTCTAATTTGTATTTTTACATTACGAATGTAACTAATGTTCTGTTTATTAAAACAATCTATATTTTTTAATCAAAATGCTTTTTAAGCATTTTTACATGTATTCCAAAATACTAACTAAAATAACACAGTAACACGTCATATTTTGTGTATTTTATTTGTTAACTAATGTTCAGCTGTTCTTTTTAATAGTCAACTTTAATAGTTAATTTAAGGTAGTGCATCCACGTGGCTTTTCCCCTTTCATTCTTAATTACTTTTCCTCTGTACCGCTATTTGATTAAAATATTAAGACGGATACATATCCTATTCCTCACTGCACAATGTTCACATCTAATATCTCCAGATCTTCAGAGGATCCTGACAGCTCTGCTGAGATGGGCATGTCCTTTGTTGCAAAAAGGTACTAGCACATACTGACAAAAGTAATTAGGGTGAAAACAGGTGGAACAGATTAATATTACTCATATATCTTTATGTGCATCTGCTTCCATTAAAAACAGCATTAAGTTCAAGTGTCCCATTTTACCTGTGTAAACCCTATATATGTTATCACCATTACATTTAGTCATTTACCAGACGCTTTTATCCAAAGCGACTTACAAATGAGGACAAAAAAAAATCAGCAAAAGAGCAGTGATATGCAAGTGCTATAACAAGTCTCAGTTAGCTTAACGCAGTACACGTAGCAAGGTTTTCCTTTTTTTTTTTTATTTATCCATTATCGTCATCCTCTTACTTTTGCATGTGTATGTGGTTTGTAGGGTAGACATCAGTGATGATAATGACACTACAGCATCTGTTAAGTCTGTGTCTGTGCAAAGGTAAACTACACAACATCTGTCTGTGCAACTTTAAGCTCCTATTTCTTGTTTAACACTGTCTCGATTGTAATTTTATTTCATTTACAGTGTAAAATCAAACACTGAGCCAATGGTGAAGGAGGTCAAGCCAACAGCAACTGAAATTAAATCTGAACCTAAGCCAGTGACTGTAACTAAACCTACAACACAAACTAAAATAACAACTGAAACTAATGCCACATCAGAATCTAAACCAGTGCTAGAAAATATGACACAGTCTAAAACAGCATCTGAGCCTAAACCAGCTTCGCAACCTAAACCAGCAACTGATACTACAACAGTGGCTAAAACCAAGCCTACAGCACAAACTAAAACAGTAACTGAACCTAAAACCGAACCTAAACCTACAACACAAACTACAACAGCAACTGATCCTAAACCCACATCAGAACCTAAACCCGTTGAAACTAAATCTACAACAAAAACTGAACCTAAACCAGTAATTGAAACTAAAACAGGAACTGAAACTAAAACTGAACTTAAACCTACAACACAAACTACAACAGCAACTGATCCTAAACCCACATCAGAACCTAAACCAGCTGAAACTAAACCTACAACAAAAACTGAACCTAAACCAGCAGCTGAAACTAAAACAGCAACTGAAATTACAACACAAACTACAACAACAACCGAATCTAAGCTAGTGGTTGAACCTAAACCTACAACACAAACTACAACAGCAACTGATTCTAAACCTACATCAGAACCTAAACCAGCTGAAACTAAACCTACAACAAGTAAATATAAACCAGCAATTGAAACTAAAACAGTAACAGAAACTAAAACAGAAATTAAACCTACAGCACAAACTACAACAACAACTGAAACTAAGCTAGAGGTGGAAACTAAATCTACAACAAAGACTGCAATAGCAAGTGATCCTAAACCCACATCAGAGCCTAAAGCAGTTGAACCTAAACCTACAACAACAGCTGAACCTAAACCAGCAGCTGAAACTAAGCCTACAACACAAACTACAACAGCAACCAATCCTAAACCAGCAGCTGAAACTAAACCTACAACACAAACTACAACAGCAACCAATCCTAAACCCACATCAGAACCTAAACCAGAACCAGACCCTGAAGCTAAATCTGCAAATCAGCTGAAGCAAGCACCTGAATCCAAGCCTGAACCAGTTCCAGAGAAAAGGTTTGCTGTATTAATGTTCATGCTACAGAAATGTAAATAACTGCATATCTGATGTTGATATATACGCTTTGTGTCTGTAGACAGAAACCTTTATATTGATGCATTTTCTTCCTGTTCTTATCTTTGCAGCCTGTCGGACACCCTGATATCCTTCAGCTCAGAGCCGGCCAGGTACAAGATGATCCCATTCATGCATAATAGCATCCGTCATATAAAGATTATGTTCATTAATCTCAGTGCCATTCTTGTGTAAACGGGTTTCATACAGTATTAATGAGTTCAGAGCAGAGAGTGAGAACACTGTTTATCTGACCTCACTGTCATGTGAATTTATTGCACTTATTGTCATGTGATAGTTCAATGCAGTCTAAGATAAACTTGTCAGATTCACACAGTCACAGACGTGATCTAAACCCACTCTTAGGCATATGAATATGTATGCAGTGTCCATAAGTAGCATCAATGGTAAATGAAGAAGTAGTATTTAGTCGTGTACCATTCATGCAAACCAGTGAATGAACACGTTCGGTGAAAATATTGCTTTAGTTTGTTTATTTATACAAACATTTTATGCTTTATATGGTTCTCAGTTTGTTTTGCTAAGGAAAGGTGTATTTAATGGGATTGTTCAACCGAAATGGACAATTCAGTCATTATTTGCTCACACTGGCATTGTTCTAAAGCAGTATTACCTTCTTTCCCTTTCCTTTTTTAAGCACAATGAGCAGATCATTATTATTATTTTTAAGCATTTGAAAGGGTTTGTCAAAAAAGAACATTTATCATTAGCAAAAATCCTTAACTTGGTTGTCGCTCTACTATGTATCATTTCTCATTTTTATGAGAGTGCAGATGTTCACTAAGTTTACTGTGACAGGGTTGAACTAGTTACTCACTCATCAAATATTAGGTGGATGACAATTACATAGCAATAAGTCTGCTGACTGACTTTAAAGAACACACTGTTTTGTAACAAACCACTAGAGGACAGGAGAGCTCTCTCTGAGACAGTATATTCCAAAATGAAGATTTTGATTCTTATGGAAGCCCGTTTCCGCCAATGAATAAAAAATAAAACAAGGTAATTGCGACTTTTTATCTGACAATTCAGACTTTTTTTTCTCGCAATTCTGACTTTTTTTCTCAGAATTCTGAGATATAAACTTGCAATTCTGAGATATAAACTCGCAATTAGGAGATATAAACTCACAATTCTGAGATATAAACTTGCAATTCGGAGATATAAACTCACAATTCTGAGATATAAACTCGCAATTCTGAGATATAAACTTGCAATTCAGAGATATAAACTCGCAATTCAGAGATATAAACTCGCAATTCAGAGATATAAACTCGCAATTCTGAGATATAAACTCACAATTCTGAGATATAAACTCTCAATTCTGAGATATAAACTCACAATTCAGAGATATAAACTCGCAATTCTGAGATATAAACTCACAATTCTGAGATATAAACTCACAATTCTGAGATATAAACTTGCAATTCAGAGATATAAACTTGCAATTCGGAGATATAAACTCGCAATTCTGAGATATAAACTTGCAATTCAGAGATATAAACTCGCAATTCGGAGATATAAACTCACAATTCTGAGATATAAACTTGCAATTCAGAGATATAAACTTGCAATTCAGAGACATAAACTCGCAATTCGGAGATATAAACGCGCAATTCTGAGACATAAACTCGCAATTCGGAGATATAAACGCGCAATTCTGAGATATAAATTTGCAATTCAGAGATATAAACTCGCAATTCGGAGATATTAAATTAAATTGCGAGTTTATATCTCAGAATTGCGAGTTTATATCTCAGAATTGCGAGTTTATATCTCAGAATTGCGAGTTTATATCTCCGAATTGCGAGTTTATATCTCCTAATTGCGAGTTTAAATTGCAAGTTAATATCTCAGAATTGCGAGTTTAAATTACAAGTTAATATCTCAGAATTGCGAGTTTATATCTCCGAATTGCAAGTTTGTATCTCAGAATTGCGAGTTTATATCTCCTAATTGCGAGTTTATATCTCCTAATTGCGAGTTTATATTTCAGAATTGCGAGTTTAAATTGCAAGTTTATATCTCTGAATTGCGAGTTTAAATTGCGAGTTTATATCTCTGAATTGCGAGTTTATGTTTCCGAATTGCGAGCTTATATCTCCGAATTGCGAGTTTATATCTCCGAATTGCGAGTTTAAATTGCAAGTTTATATCTCCGAATTGCGAGTTTAAATTGCAAGTTTATATCTCTGAATTGTGAGTTTAAATTGCAAGTTTATATCTCCGAATTGCGAGTTTAAATTGCAAGTTTATATCTCTGAATTGCGAGTTTAAATTGCGAGTTTATATCTCTGAATTGCGAGTTTATGTTTCCGAATTGCGAGCTTTTATCTCCGAATTGCGAGTTTATATCTCCGAATTGCGAGTTTAAATTGCAAGTTTATATCTCCGAATTGCGAGTTTAAATTCTGAGCAATTCTGAGACATGAGTCGGGGAAGTCGTGGCCTAATGGTTAGAGAGTCGGACTCGTAATCGAAAGGTTGCGAGTTCGAGCCCCCGGCCGGCAGGAATTGTAGGTGGGGGGAGGGAATGTCCAGCGCTCTCTCCACCCTCAATACCACGACTGAGGTGCCCTTGAGCAAGGCACCGAACCCCCAATTGCTCCCCGGGCGCTGCAGCATGGCTGCCCACTGCTCCGGGTGTGTGTTCACGGTGTGTGTGTGTGTGTGTGTGGATTTGTTCACTACTCACTGCTGTGTGTGTGCACTTGGATGGGTTAAACGCAGAGCACCAATTTCGAGTATGGGTCACCATACTTGACAATACGTCACGACTTTACTTTACTTTACTTTTTATAAACTCGCAATTCTGAGATATAAACTCGCAATTCTGAGACATAAACTCGCAATTCTGAGATATAAACTCGCAATTCTGAGACATAAACTCGCAATTCTGAGACATAAACTCGCAATTCTGAGATATAAACTCGCAATTCTGAGATATAAACTCGCAATTCTGAGATATAAACTCGCAATTCTGAGATATAAACTCGCAATTCTGAGATATAAACTCGCAATTCTGAGATATAAAATCGCAATTCTGAGACATAAACTCGCAATTCTGAGACATAAACTCGCAATTCTGAGATATAAACTCGCAATTCGGAGATATAAACTCGCAATTCTGAGATATAAACTCGCAATTTAAACTCGCAATTCAGAGATATAAACTTGCAATTTAAACTCGCAATTCTAAGATATAAACTCGCAATTCTGAGATATAAAATCGCAATTCTGAGATATGAACTCGCAATTCTGAGACATAAACTCGCAATTCTGAGATATAAACTCGCAATTCTGAGACATAAACTCGCAATTCTGAGATATAAACTCGCAATTCTGAGATATAAACTCGCAATTCTGAGATATAAACTCGCAATTTAAACTCGCAATTCAGAGATATAAACTTGCAATTTAAACTCGCAATTCTGAGATATAAAATCGCAATTCTGAGATATGAACTCGCAATTCTGAGATATAAACTCGCAATTTAAACTCGCAATTCTGAGATATAAAATCGCAATTCTGAGATATAAAATCGCAATTCTGAGATATGAACTCGCAATTCTGAGATATAAACTCGCAATTCTGAGATACAAACTTGCAATTTAAACTCGCAATTCTGAGATATAAAATCGCAATTCTGAGATATAAACTTGCAATTTAAACTCGCAATTCTGAGATATAAACTCGCAATTCTGAGATATAAACTCGCAATTTAAACTCGCAATTCAGAGATATAAACTTGCAATTTAAACTCGCAATTCTGAGATATAAAATCGCAATTCTGAGATATGAACTCGCAATTCTGAGATATAAACTCGCAATTTAAACTCGCAATTCTGAGATATAAAATCGCAATTCTGAGATATAAAATCGCAATTCTGAGATATGAACTCGCAATTCTGAGATATAAACTTGCAATTTAAACTCGCAATTCTGAGATATAAAATCGCAATTCTGAGATATAAAATCGCAATTCTGAGATATAAACTTGCAATTTAAACTCGCAATTCTGAGATATAAACTCGCAATTCTGAGATATAAACTCGCAATTTAAACTCGCAATTCAGAGATATAAACTTGCAATTTAAACTCGCAATTCTGAGATATAAAATCGCAATTCTGAGATATGAACTCGCAATTCTGAGATATAAACTCGCAATTTAAACTCGCAATTCTGAGATATAAAATCGCAATTCTGAGATATAAAATCGCAATTCTGAGATATGAACTCGCAATTCAGAGATATAAACTTGCAATTTAAACTCGCAATTCTGAGATATAAAATCGCAATTCTGAGATATGAACTCGCAATTCTGAGATATAAACTCGCAATTTAAACTCGCAATTCTGAGATATAAAATCGCAATTCTGAGATATAAAATCGCAATTCTGAGATATGAACTCGCAATTCTGAGATATAAACTCGCAATTCTGAGATACAAACTTGCAATTGAAACTCGCAATTCTGAGATATAAACTCGCAATTCAGAGATATAAACTTGCAATTTAAACTCGCAATTCTGAGATATAAAATCGCAATTCTGAGATATAAACTCGCAATTCAGAGATATAAACTTGCAATTTAAACTCGCAATTCTGAGATATAAAATCGCAATTCTGAGATATGAACTCGCAATTCTGAGATATAAACTCGCAATTTAAACTCGCAATTCAGAGATATAAACTTGCAATTCTGTGATATAAACTCGCAATTCGGAGATATAAACTAATTCTATAATGTAATTTATTATAAACGTTATGTTGTGTCCCCAAATCAACTATCATTTTCCCATTGTTTTAACTGCATAGTTAAAAAGGTTTGTAATGCCAAATTAAACTGTAAAACTGGTAACCCTGTTACTCTCAACCCTGTTATCTAAAGGCTTAATTATACCCCAACTAACAGTATATTACAGTATATTCATTTAGCTTGAGATGGCACAATGCAGTTTTTAACACTTAACACATTATTTACATGAATAAAATGTTTACAGTCTTACATGTTACTGTAAAACAGTCAAACTGGAAGAGGCACATGTATAGAATCGGTTCTTAAATGATCTGGGTGTTTCCCCTCTAGTCTGGACCTGCTTGCAGATGATCTTATTCCCTTCAATACTACTACCACCAGGTGATTTTATGCCCTCATTTATTCTTTATTCATAGAACTGTCATTTCTTAGTTTTGAAGAATACACATGACATGCAGTGTCTTAGACAGATTAGCAATATGACTAATAATGTAAAAATAGCACACAAAAGAAGCTCAGAAGACCGTGAAGGCTTCACTTGAGTATTGGAGTGTAACTAATAGTTTTGTTCCCCCTCTCTCAGAACCAGCACTGACTACACCTACAGCCGGAGATCCCTGATTGACGATTTTAAGAGGTACAGCATCATTTCTTTCTTTCTTTCTATTTTCTTTTTTCAGTTCATTTAAAGCAGATGTGTCCAAACCTGTTCCTGAAGGGCCACTGTCCTGCTGAGTTCAGCTCCAACCCTAATGAAACACACCTGAACCAGCTAATCAAGGTCTTCAGACTCACACCCTAAACCCTCGAGCTCTTCCTCTGAGTCCACACTTTCGTGACGTAATGTTTTGACTGTCTGGGCTGCTGCGGAGCCCGGCAGAAGTTTGCTTTGAGCACTCATGGGGCAAATGTCCAGGCAAAAATACTATAGTGTTTCTGAACCATACTATAGTAAAGTGTATTATACTGGATATATTTTAGTGTTTACAACACTTTATTAATGAATGCTACAGCAGACATAATATATAATATTATGATATAAACATAATATGTTTTTTTATTACATATTACCAAAATGACATATTACATAATATAATTGTTTATATTATGACATAATATAAACAAATTACTCTACCCAATACTGTACTAAGCTTTCTACAACTATAGGGTATATTATACTGCAATACATTGCAGTTTACTGTAGTTACTAAAGTATTTATTACAGTTTATCAGTTCACGATAATTAATACTACAGTCTGCTGTAGCATTCATTAACAAAGTGTTGTAAACACTATAATATATCCAGTATAATACACTTTGCTATAATATGGTTCAAAAACACAATAGTATTTACTGTAAATTACTATAGTATTTTTTTGGAGCTGCTTATAGCTGAACGCTGCGGGACCTTGGCCCTCCAGGAGCAGGACTGGATATCCCTGACATTAAAGGGTTCTCACTGGTGTCGAGCAAGCATGTTTGAGCTGTGTACAGTGCTGTGGTGTACTTTGTCTCAGCACCAGAATCCTTTTTTAACAATTCCACTTGCATATGACAGCACATGCTTCTAAGTGCAGTGTGAAATTGTTATTAATTTTTTTGTCTTTTACAGCTCAGATGATGATCCAATACCAATATCGAGTCAGCCCACAAAGAGGTAATGATTCTGAATGAATGTCTCACTGTTTATCAATCATCTGTGTACACATGGCAGCCAGCACCTCATTCTCTGTCTGCTTGTGTCTTTCATAGTCCTGAGTGGTACAGTCCTCCTAAACCAGACTCAAGGTAATTGTGCAGATTAATTTATCAGGCTCTGTTTGCTACAATTGTGACAATAATGGTTATCATGATACAGTTTGTCATAATAGTGTATATTTTTATTTTCAGTTCCACAGATACATTCAATCACTATCAGCATCCTGTGGATTTGGTTGCTGAGTGAGTATATAAATCAATTTACATGGACCTGACTGTTTTTAAAATTTAATTTAATTTTAATACAAATTATAATATTAAAATTATATGCAAAAATGTCATTTTACACAGTGCATTTGATTAAATAACAGTTTTAATCAAGATATTTTGTGCTTAATTGATAGGATGCCACCAGAAATTTTGGTTTCCTTGGCTGAAGATGTCAGTCCAATTGATACTAAGAGGTAATTCAATAATGCATAACTGTTTATTACTCCAAAAGATGATCTTTATTAGTGCATTTCTTCAGCCAACACCTGGACCTGTCTGTGAGATCTTTGCTAAGAAAAGTCAATAACATAATGGGTTAAAGTCCCGGAGAAGGAAATAGTGTGGTAGTTTGAGTCAAACCCAACCCTTAAACTCCACCTGAGCTGCAGATAAACTCTCACACAGTATCAAACGCACTTTCACACGTGGAGACACGCTCTCTGGAAATAAGACCACCGGATCCCTTTTAAAAGCAACATCTGTTTTTTGTGTTTTTCACAGTGACTGGAAGACAGACATGGACAGGTGAGTGCTGATGTTCTTTCAGTGAAGTTCATTACATATACAAAAGCTTTAATAAGTAAATAGCAAAACAATAATTCAAGAAAATTCCACTATTCATATTTCAGATTATGAGATTACAGAAGACGGGGATATCAATCATTTGTCAAAACTTCTTGTTTAAAAAAAATCTTATTAACAGAATCTGGGAGTGTTGATATATGAAAGTTTTTAAACATGATTCATTTTGTGATTCCACAAGATTTTAATTCTTTTTTTTTTTATGAAAATATTAGTTAATGTGTTGGATTTTTTAAAAAATAATAATTTATAATATACTTAGATCTTTTGACATCATCCCATGGCTCCCTTTGGAAGCTTTTCCTTTGGTTGTGAAGTAATATTTTAGACCAAACAAAAAATATATGTATATATTTTAATGCACATTAGTATACATATGAAATTACACAATGATTTAATATTTGATTAAAATATTCAATATGGAGTAATGATTAACATTTAATATTAACTTTGTGAAAGCATGGGAAGAAATCTGACTTTCCAAATTTAATATCTCATTTTTGAATTAACATACTTTTGAAGTCCCCATGTTCCCTAAAGAATAAAAATAAAAGTCTTTCTTCTTGATGTTTCCAAAAAAGATATTTTAAAATGGGGTTAACAAGCATTCACATGTCCAGTCTGGCCAAACCATCGTGTAGTATTCATGCAAAACTTTAGCTTTTCCTGTTTAGCATCTGATTTCATAAAAAAAGAAGCAGAGCTCTGGAGCAAAAGATATAGGGCAGGTTTTCTAGGACAACTGCTAAATAAGTATAGCCCTGCTTTAAGTCTTGGGTTACACATTGTTTCTTAAAAGATCTTTCCTGAAATAGTGCCTTGATAAAGACAAGTACTTTAAAAATGCTGCATTTTTACCATTTACTTATGTTAATCATGAATTATTATGTTTGACTGTGGGGGACATAAGTACATGAGACCCTTCGGCTGTGCATGGTACATCAGAGATTTCTAACATAATGCATAACTATTTGTCTTATAGTTACAAAACCAGCACCAAAACAGTGGAGAGTTCTGTCCAGGAGAACTTCCCAGAATCTGAATCCAAGAAGTATGTGGGAAGATTCCAATGAATAGTTTATCCTGATTAATTTAACCGGAAAGTGTTATCCCGTTCAATGCCTGATCTCTTTTGTTTTCTCTTTTTAGGAACTTTGTCTATGTTAAGGAGTATGTGAATAACTCACTTCTTGATGGCAGGTAACGTGGAGGCTTCATATTCTTAGAATAATTGTCTGCCGTTATAGTCATTTTGCCAGAATTTGCTCCGTAAGATCAGCGGTTCTCCATTGGTTTGCTTTAGGACCCAGATTTAAGACTCAACGCAAGAACAAAATTGCTTGCATACTGTACAAAACAAAAGTAATACAAATATTCCAAAAAATAAGCACTGAAATGAATTAACATGACCATGAAGTGCATAGCGGACCCTCAAGGGACTAATGTACAATAATGCACAAAATAAAACTTGACTTGATGAGGATCTGGAGGACAGACCTGTCACCTTTTTTTTTTTTAGTATTGTAACTGATGTAAAATAAATGCTGTGCAGAGAATACTGTGAGGAAGGTCATAGAATATTAAACAATGTCGATGATCAATACAATGTCTTCAACCACAAAACTGCTCTGTCTTCCTTTTTATAGCAGCTCTGACTATGTGTCATCAATATCCTCCAACTACAACTACAGCAGCCCCAGCTACTACGCCAGGTAACACGTTTAGATATCTCACATAACATATGACGGGTGCACAGCAGCCCCAGAAACAAAGACACTTTTTGGATTCATTCTGTACTTATAAACGTACACAAAAGCACATTTTGGGGCAAATGTATATGGGCCATTCTACAGAAAGTCAAAGTTGGAAACATCTTGGAAAAAAAAGTATTTTTACAAACAAATTGTATGTATGAAAATGGTATAATATCCAAGGTATACATTTCCAGTAATTGTACAGTTAATTCTCATATTGTATTTTCAGAAAATCTTGGAATATTTGTCCTCTCCCCAAATTTGTCACTACCGAAACACATGAATAATAATGGCATTGGAAGGGTTATATTGACATATTAAGATTTTGACCTATTATTTATTTAATTTTGCTATTTTATTGAACATTGTCAGAGGTAAATCAATAACAATTACATTTTTAACAATATTTTAAGTGTAATTTATGAGATTTGTTGTATTTTGAATCCAATTCTTCTTTGTAAAAGGCAAAAAGTTGATCATACTGATTTCAAAGTTAAGGATTCATTAGTTTGAATATACATATTAACCAAAACTATCATAACATCTTAGTTGATAATTCAGTATACTTTATTTTTGACAAAACATCCCATGTTTCGGTAGTGACTGCCCATTTTCGGTAGTGACATCCCATGTTTCGGTAGTGACATCCCATGTTTCGGTAGTGACATCCCATGTTTCGGTAGTGACTTCCCATGTTTCGGTAGTGACATCCCATGTTTCGGTAGTGACATCCCATGTTTCGGTAGTGACTTCCCATGTTTCGGTAGTGACATCCCATGTTTCGGTAGTGACATCCCATGTTTCGGTAGTGACTGCCCATTTTCGGTAGTGACTGCCCATTTTCGGTAGTGACATCCCATGTTTCGGTAGTGACATCCCATGTTTCGGTAGTGACTGCCCATTTTCGGTAGTGACTGCCCATTTTCGGTAGTGACATCCCATGTTTCGGTAGTGACATCCCATGTTTCGGTAGTGACATCCCATGTTTCGGTAGTGACTTCCCATGTTTCGGTAGTGACTTCGCATGTTTCGGTAGTGACATCCCATGTTTCGGTAGTGACTTCCCATGTTTCGGTAGTGACATCCCATGTTTCGGTAGTGACTTCCCATGTTTCGGTAGTGACATCCCATGTTTCGGTAGTGACATCCCATGTTTCGGTAGTGACACTAATGCTTTGGTAGCACAATCACATTACACAATTTTAACTCACATACTAAAACACTACTAAGACTAAAATAATAATAAAAAAAATGCATAATGTACTAAAATTTTGTTTATTTCCCCCAGATATGAGTTCCCTTTTGTCACTACTGAAACAAAGATGACATGTTTCGGTCGTGACTGTTTTAGTTGCGACAATTCTATGGGATAACACCCAAAAACACCCAATACCCAAATGTTTAGGTAGTGACAATTTTAGATACTTTTGAACCTAGCTCAAAGATGCTAATCAGCACATGGTTAGCTAGCACAGTTCTGAACAGATGTACACATATAAAAACTATTTGTTATGGAATAACTTCCAAAAAAGGTGTTCGGTAGTGACGTTCTTTAAAGTTACACACAGAGCACATTTACCTCAAAATGATGATAGCTATCTACTCACACCTTGTAGCAATGAGAGAGGGGGAGAATATTTCCTGATAATAAATTTAGGGGTGTAGTTAAAAATCAGTCTCGGCCAATAGACTAAAACATACACTGTTCCGGTAGTGACATGAAAAATGCGCGACACAATTTAAAAAAACATAAAGTTTAATCATTTACAAAGAAAATATAAAATAAATATTTTTTGAACTTCACTTTTTAAAAGAATCAAAAAGATACTTTTAAAAATAACAATGGAAAAAAATACAAAAATTATTTCAATATTTTCAAAATTTAGGAGTTAGGGTTCAGGATAGCCACCTCCCAACTGAAAGTACCCAATAAATGATGGCTTTATATACACTAAGCTTACAAATATTTTAAATATTATTGTGGGTTTCAATAGATAATAGAAGGATCTTAGTAAACATCTAAGTTTTGAATACTTAAATGCTTTTTAAATGTGTTTTTTGGTTGTGGGACAGCAGTTTGCACCAGTTCTGTAGAATGGCCCATATACACTAATGGACAAACTATATTTGTACTCCTGGAAATTACTTGGGGTGTCCCAATACTTTTGTTCATATAGTGTATCATATATATGTATAGACTGTTCTAAGCGTGCTTATGTATCGTTTACTGCACAAGCAGTGATGAGTGTAAATGGGATTGTTTTTGCTCTAAGCAATGACGTCATTTGGTCTTTTTAGAAGTGATACGACTCCTTGTACATACTGTGGAGAAATGGTGGGAAATGATGCCAAAATCACCATTGAGCACCTGAACATATCCTGTCACCCATCCTGCTTTAAGGTACAGTATCTGCTCACACAAAGGACTCTTTTTTTCTCTCTAATTTGTATGGCACAATATACTGGACGCATGTTAGCTTGTTAGTGATATGCTACACTGCCGTACTTAATGATATATGACAATATGCTTTAATGAAAATATGTATTGAATTTCTTTTTCCTCCCACCCCAGTGTGGTATTTGCAGTAAACCAATGGGAGATTTACTCTACAACATGTTTCTCCATCGTGGGACGGTCCATTGTGAGAGCTGCTATTCCAACGTGCTATAAGGAGATCTTCTTACACTGCCTGAAATATCCCTCAACAGTATAGCTAACCTGCTTATTTGAATAGGAATTAGACTTGTTACTGACACAAAACACATCCCTCTTTATTTTTCTTCACTGATCGTACCGCTGACATAGACATGTCATAAAAATGTTTTCTTGTGCTTGTTGTAGTGCATCTTTTTTTCTCTGATTCGATCCCTTTAAATGTTTAGTCAAGACAAGAATGTATATCTTTGTTGTATTTAATCATCAGAAACCATGTTAAAGAAATTATGTAACCGTTTTAGTAGAACTATTATGAAAATATGTATCCTGCATCGATATTCACAATTAAAGCAAAATTCTCATCGAATTCACCTTTTATTGTTTTGTTACAAGAATGTGCAATAAAAAATATAAATATTGAATAAGAAATATTGAGGTACACAAACATTTAAACAGGTCAAGACATAAACAAGTCACAGGAGTCTTGTAGGAGAATCTCATGTATAAGTACAAAAAAAAACTTCAAATTTTGCTTGTAGAATAATGCCTAATTATGAATTTTTGCATGATTTTTTGCAAAAACTTACTTTTTTTTTCAACTGTGACTGTACCACAGTAAACAACCTTCGCTCCAGTATGACCCAAATTCCCATTAGTTCCCATCATGTGAAAAAATGTTATACTGTACAAAAAAAAAGCCACTCCAGCCACATATTTTGGATGCATCGTGCTTAACTCTCATGAAAAACACATTATAATCTAAAATCTTAATGGTCCAAAAAGGGGGTTGCTTTACTTTATGCAGTAATTTTTCCTTTTGATTTTTGTAGTTAAAATTGACCTTGTGTTTTCATGAGATTCACTCTTCAAGACCCTCACGCAAAGAAACCGTGATTCTTTGTTCATCATAACTGCAGTGATATCCATCTATGAGAACTTCTGTGACCAGCTGCAAGCAAGCCTGAGTGATTGTGAGCTGTGAATGTTCAACATCCGCTGAAGCTTTCAGATTAACATATAGCTCAAGAACATTCATTATGAATGCGTAATACAAAATACTGATGGGAAATATTTAAATGTAACAAGATTATTGTGATTGTTTCTATTTGATTAGAAACTCCAAGAATTTTCAAAATGTAAAAATGGCTCATCAGCCTTTCTGTTTCCAGAAATATTTCAGTCTTGAGCTGTCAGAGTAAGTTTTGATCTGTGACGAGGATGAGTCCTGAGTTCATCTCATCGGCCTCTGGCTCTCCTCACAGCGATGCTCTGTATATGCTGCCACAATAACGACGGATCTGACACATTGTGTCTGATGAGTGACTCCAAACCCTCTGCTTGATCCAGACTCTGCCAGTAGTCCTGCGGCCACATCTGGAGCCAGCTGAAAACAAACACACGTCAGTTTCACTCTACTCCATGTCTTTAAAACAACATTCACAAAACATTTAACTTAAAATGTGATGCATTTAATACACATACAGTGCCCTCCACTAACATTGGAGCAAAGGCAGGTGTAAAAATAAATCTGCATCATTGATCTTACATTTAAAAAATCAAAAAAAAATCGAACCTTTCATTGAAGTAAAACAACAAAGTAGGGAGAAAATCTCATGATCAAATAAATGTTTTTCGCCAATGCATGTTGTGCCACAATTATTGGCACCCCTAGAAACTCTTGAGAGAAAAAAAAAAAAAAAAAGGGAATATTCTTCAGAGATATTTTAATCACACCAGGGTACCTAGGAGCATGAAATTGTCCATCCATGAATTCCTGTTCCACAGTATTATAAATATGAGGAACACAAAGGCCAAATTCCCTTAATTATCCATCACAAGGAGTAAAACCTAAGAAGATAGTTCTGGGCCCGTATTCTTAAATATTCTAAGAATCCTTCTAGAGAGCAACTTTGAGCGAGGAAAAGGCAAAAACCTTTATCTTAGTGAGGAGGCAGGGGTGACCCCGTTGCTAGCTATGACACAGTCTTTTGAAGACTGTGATTGGTTGGTTGTCCATGAAGGAAATAAAAGAGCGCTTTTAAGAGTAGGGTTTATAGGCCTTCACTTTGAAATTACAGGCGTAGTTTTTCCTGTACACTCTCTCTCCCTCACAGACACATATATATGCATATTGTTTATTTTTTATTTACCATGCTGTCATACTTAACGTATTTTATAGGAAATGAACAGCGACACAATAAGGTTCTGACAGTGCTGTCAGGTACAGACCCAAATCATCACTGCTGCATAGTTGCATTTTTCCAGTTGCTAAATATGTTAATGTAGTGATTCTGTCCATTTCTGGCGCTATGGCATTTCTGTGCGGTGTCGGAGATGTTAGCATATCTTTAATAAGATCGGTCACAAACATGATCCCTGCACGATCTAATGTGTAGCGTCTTATAAACTCACTGTCATGCATTGTGTGCAACACATTTCTTCTCCCTCTTCATGTTTCGTCCATTTTCTCCGCTGCTAAAGAAACTCTTAAGCCCCTTAAAAGTCCTCGTCCGTACTCCTAACAAGTTTGGACCTTAAGACTTCTTTTAAGGGTTAAGATGCTTTCTGAATTACTTTTTTCTTTACTAGGATCTTTTCTTTAATTTTAAGGAGGAAACACCCACATTTCTAAGAATTTTGTTACTAGGAGCAACTCTTAGCACTAAGATTTTTCATGAATACGGGCCCTGATGTGCAGAACAAGAGTGTGGAGCTTCACAAAATAGAAAGTGGCGAAAGAAAAGAGCAAAAGCATTGAAAATCCCTATTTCCACCATCAGGCCAATAATTAAGAGATCCTAATCAACTAAAGAACTGGCTGGAAGAGGACATGTGTCTATATCGTCCTAATGCACGCTGAGGAGGAGTTTGAGTGGCCAAAGACTCTCCAAGGACCTCAGCTGGAGAATTGCAGAGATTAGCTGAGTCTTGGGGTCAGAAAGCCGAAAAAAATATCAAACAGCCCCTACATCACCACATGTTGTTCGGCAGGATTTCAGGAAAAAATCTCCTCGCTCATCTAAAAACAAACTCCATTCAGTTATCAGACATGACTGGAACTTCAAATCAGACTAGCTTCTATGGTCACATGAAATAAATTTAGCTTTTTAGCAGCAAACACTCAAGATAGGTTTAGTACAAACAGGGATTAAAAGTAACCCATGTACCCCAGGTTAAATATACTGCTAGATCTTTAATGTTGTGGGCCGGAGGTCCTGAACATCTTGTTCAGATGCATGGCTTTATATATTCTATCAAACACAAACAGATAAAAAAAAAAAATCTAAACCTGACTGCCTCTGTCAGAATCTTATATAATATTTATAATGGGCCGTGGTTGGATCTTCCATCAGGACAATAATCCAAAACAAACATCAGAATAAACACAAAAATGGTCACTGGGCACAAAATGAAGCTTTTGCCATGGCCGTCCCAGTCCTCTGACCTGAACCCTATAGAAAATGAGTCGGGTGAACTGAAGAGAAGCAGCTGTGAATTTGAAGGATCTGGAGAGATTCTGTATGAAGGGATGGTCTCTGATCTCTTATCAGGTCTTCTCCAAACTCTTCAGGCATTACAGGAGAAAACTCAGAGCTGTTATCTTGGGAAAATGACGTTGCATTAATTGGGTGCCAATAATTGTGGGCAACATGAATGAGAGAAAGCATTTATGAGATTTCCCCCAACTTTCAATTGTTTTACTTCAATGATGGGGTAGAATTTGGTGAATTTTTTGAATGAAAGATCAAAAGGATAATCAAAGCAGATTTATTTTCACAGCTGCCTTTGCTCATATTTACCAATGGTGCCAATATTAGTTTGGGGCACTGTATTTATGAAATAGTGATACTTAAAATCTGTTTACCTATCATTTGGGTCAATACTTTCCACAGGCCCATATCCAGGACTGGGCAGTGGGCAGCCCATGTGCGAGCTGTTGGCCATCTTTGGTTGAGGCGGCAGGTTTTGTTGTGGGTTCTTCCTGTGCGCTTTCACTGCTGCCAGACGCTCGTTCTCTCTGTCGCACACAAAACACTCAAACCCGTTCAGGTAGTTTGGTTTACTCATGTCGTTGACGCCCCACTCTCTACTCTCCAGCCCCTCTAGCAGAAGCAGGTTAGTGATCTCGCTGGGCGTTTTGTACTCGAGATAACGTGAGTACTCCACGTCGTCTTGATCCAGAGTCTTTATGAACTCCGCCAGATCCCGTGGAGAGGGGAAATCGTCAATGAGGATAGCGGAGTGATTGTTCGGCAGCCAGTCGGCCACCGATGGCGAGCCCCTGTAAATGGGCACACAGCCCTGGTGCATGGGCCGCCACAGCTTCTCTGTCATGTAGTCGGGACACAGGCCGTTCTCCAGGGCAAGGTGGAACTTATAACGGCCGACGAAACTCATGAAGCGCCTGTCTTCACCAGTGGCTGTGCTGGTGTCCTCCAGATAGTCAGGCAGGGGTTTGTTATTAAGGCACTTCCCATACGAGTCAATCTAAGAAGACAAATTATGATAAGACCAAAGCACACTTAATCTTTCGTTTATGCGCACAGCTGAACATATAGCCTTTATAAAATAAACTCTTGATAGCATGCATAAACTCAGGAACATGACATGCAACTCTAGACAGTTTGTCATCCAGTGTCTGCACTATTTCTCTAATGAGCCATTAAAAATGTCTTTGAACTCGTGGAAATTGGTTTCTCTCTTCACATAAGTGCTCAAGTGCAATGCGGGCGTCTTTTGTTGCCATGTCTCCAGTAGTTTCTTCTTGCTCCTTCTGTTCATTTTAAATTTTGACTGTGCAACAATTGGTGAGGCCAGTGTTGCCAAGTTGTGGACAAATTAATAAATGCAAAAAACAAAAAAACAATGTGTACAACTGCGTGTAACACTGTGCTGATGACGACATTTGCATTGTGCAAATATTCTATATATTGTATGCATATCCTTGCATTAATTTTGTTACAAAAGGCTGGAATACACTAAACAACTTGAAAAATCTGAACAGATTTTAAAACACTAGGTATCATACATTTGCTGACTTTGAAAATGGTTTCAGAGAAAAACTAGGTATTATACACTAAACAACGGAGTATCACATACTACCAGACTTTCAAGTTTCTTTCAAGCTTTCTTGTAACGCCAAGATCATAGGTTCGATTCAACCGGGAACGTTACAACTGATAAAATGTAAATGTGTACCCTGAACGCAACATAGGTTGCTTTGGACAAAATGCGCACGCACACACAGAGAGAGAGAGAGATGGGTAGATTACTTACAAATTATAGTCCTTTACTGATTACAGATCACATGATGAAAACTGTAGTTAGTAATGTAATCTAGGTTACTCATTTTAGCTAATGTAATATGACTACTTTTTGTATATTGAACTTGTTTTAAACTTAAATTAATTGTACCATATTACTATAAAAAAAGAAAACATTCAATTTTCATAAAGTGCATTAACGTAAGTCTGCAGTAGGTTTATGAGTTGATTATAAGCTATTAGTGTATTATATGAACAAACATGATATCAGGACAAAATATTTTTGTCCAGATTTCCACTATGAATAATTTACTGCCATTGTGTGAAAAATACGTATTCATGTTGTCCATAAAAAAAGTAAATCAGATTATGAGCATTTTAAAATGTAATATACTCCAATTGCAACAAGTTCTTAATTTTTGGAATCTGATTACATGCAATCAGTTACTACCAGCACTGTGTGTATAAAACTATTATAATAATTTGCCAAGCATACGCTGCATGATTTGCAACTCAGACTGCGGAAAGTATGCAGAGTGGCTCTGACTTTCAACATCTAGCAAATCAAGGCAAAAGTCACGTAGTGTATGCTATGGCATTCTTGGTTGCTAAGCATAGTATTACCTCTATATATTTCCTCAGCTCTTGAACATAGCGATCGCGGTCTGAAGGCACATCACAGTGAGACTGCATGTAGAGCACAGGGGCCAGACCTGCCTGTCTCCAGCGGTTCTTCTCCTGCAGAGGGACCGCCGGGGCTTTCAGAAGATAATCTAGAGAGGGTAACCACTGCAGCGTTAACGGATAGTCCGACTCCCTCCTGAACGTGGCTGTGTAGTTAAACAGCCTGATTCCAACACCGTGAGAGAGCAGGTAGTTATTCATGGGCGACTCTTCATGGAAAAGCGCCCAGGTCTGATGAGCCAAGCGTGGCAGCGGAGCCTCATACGCCCGGAAGTCTGTGCCATAGAAAATGATGGATGCCGTGCGCCGATACAGCTGGACTTTCCGGTTGCTTGTGACCAGGCAGGACGAGTGGGAGCAGTCCACACGCTCTGTGTCTCCTGGGAAGTGCGGGAACAGATTGGAGCTCCACCACAGAAGGATGGGCAGCTTATTATTGGGGCGAGGGTCAGTGTTTCCAGGGCCGTGGTACGTGCTCACACTGGCAAACTCCATGTCAGTGAGAGCACTCTGGGGCTGGAAAACCCCACTGTCCCCTGTGTCCATTGGCCCCTGGCCCCAGCAGCATACTGGGACCACTGCAATAAGCCACAGGCAAAGCGCCATCGTCAACCTGAGAAAGAGAAAGACACTGCATTGAAACATTCTTCCGCGCTTAAAGGGATAGTTCACCCAAAAATGACATTAATTACTCGCCCTCATGAATACAAAAAGTATTCTCGTAGCTTCATAAAGTTACAGTTGAACCACTGATGTCTCATGGACTATTATGTTCTTGGTACCTTTCTGAGCATTGATCATGGTGGTAGTATCCTTGGAGGGTCAGAGAGCTCTCGGATTTCATCAAAAATATCTTAATTTGTGTTTTGAAGATGAACGGAAGTCTTACGGGGTTGGAACGACATGCGTTTTTATTTTTGGATGAACTATCCCATTAAACTGTTGCAATGCGGTTAAAGAAAATTCAAGTATCTGCATTGGACTGTAAATATTATTAAGGGTAAAAATAAACCTGGGCTCGATGATAAAGGCCTGGCCGATGTGGAAGCATGAAGCATGCTCAAAATAGTTGAGGGAAAATGTACTCATACTCACACACTGTCTTAAGCACTGCACATGACCTCCTCGACTGCACTCTCGGAGTACGTTCTTCTTTTGAAAAAGTAATTACTTACTACCATTAAAGGCATGTTCTATATAGTATGAATGTAATCCGGATGTACTACATTCAACATGTTGTCATTGTTGCTGGTGTGACATACCAGTCACAAATCCTCTCCCGTTGCCTCATAGGATAGTTTGTTTGTGTTTAACGCCACTATTTTCATGGCGAGAAAATGTATGGCTAAAGTATATCAGATTTTTACTATTTATTAAAACTGTATTTGGCTTAACTCCTTTAAAAAACTCTTCAAAAGAGTTAACTGAATAAAAAGGTTCTCTCACAGGGTAAAACCAGCACAATCTAATAAAACATGCTTCAAGGATAAAGGGATTCGGCAGAGAGAACATGTTGGAGGATCTTCTCCTAACATTAAAAACTAGTGTACCATCCTGGAACGACCTATTCTACAGCGGGTACAAATAATCTGGTCCCAAAATTGCCTGATGGGATAGTAAAGTGTCCATCAGGTGCACAAGGACCTGCCAGACTTGCCTGTTTGATGAAAGTTAAGACCAACTATTTAAGAGAACGTTCCCATATTTTGTTAGAATGTCACAAGTAATAAGAGCGTATGGAGCTGAGTTTGGTTTAGGGTCTTAACACACAAAATTATGTAATAGCGAAACAGAAATGTTGATTAATGTCAAACAACAAAAGACAAAGAGAAAAATCACTCTGCTCTGGAGTGATTTACTTGAAAATCACTATTTATTTCATTTACATCTTTGTTTTATTGTATTTACTTCTGCTGTTTGCTGTAATTTGTTTATTATTGACTGTTTACTTCTCTTTAATAATGTTGTTTATATTTTATTGTTAGGCTAGCTTTGTTTTGTCACGGTGGTATCAAAAAATTGAGAATTTCAAATTTGACTGGTATCTAAAATGTTGCTGTTTTACAGTAACAACAGTAAGCTTACATGAGTCAAAAACAATAAAAACAACCTTATTTTAATAAATATTATACTGCAAAAAATGCTTTTCTTACTTAGATTGTGTCTTGTTTTCGAGGCAATATCTCATAATTCTTAAATAAAGAAGGATTTTCTAGACAAGTAAACATTATTGTCTTGTTTTCAGAAAAAAAAAAAGCAAAATAATCTTGTTTTCTGTTTGAAATAAGATTATTTTGCTTATGCTAAGCTAAAACACTTAAATTTGACTAGGTTTTTTTTTTCGGAAAACAAGACAATATTTTTTACTTGTCTAGAAAATCCTTCTTTATTTAAGAATTGAGATTTTTGGCTGGAGAGAAAATTTTTTTTTTTGCAGTGTGTGTATTATATATATATAATAAATAAATAAATAAATAAATATATATAGGGTCAAAAATTTTAAAAGGGAAAAAAAAAAATCTGAACCTCTAGCCAGACCACGCAGGTAGATAAAAATGCCCTGGAAACAATATAAAATATTTAGGTACATGTACAGTAACAAATATGGAGAAGACGAAAAGAAATGGCTGTGTTTCAAAACACAATGAGCTTTCTAGGCAGCATTTTGGGCATTGTGGTCCCAAACCCTACCAAGGTGCCTAACTTAGACATCAGTTTTGGTCATAACGGCAAAACCTAGTCACCAGCCTACTTCAACAGCATGTTGGGGCATCATATGCACCTATTATATCAAGAAATGCACTCACACTGTGTTTGAAGCACAGCCAAAGAAGAATATAAAAACACATTTCCGACAAAGCACAAACACAGACGCTTATATTCCATACAACATGATCTGACAGCAGACTTCCTTACTTCAGTTCAGGACAGACGCATGCTCCACTGTTGTCCTCGCTGCAGCACAGGATGAACACATGACTGTTCTTCCTGCTTTGAGGAATGCCAGTGGGAAAAATTGAGCATTACTGCCACCTAGAGTTCTGGATGAGAATTACAAACAGAGGAATTATAGTTTTTATAATTATAATTATACTAATTTATTTGGCCTTTTATTAGTATATAATATTAGTTGAACTTATGTAATGAAACAAATTAGTCATTAAAATTAATTGTGCTTAAACACACACTCTCTCTCTCGCGCGCGCCCGCGCTCAATCACTATCGTACACGCAGCGCGTGAATCTCAGCAGCACTGCTCGCGGTACAATATGAGGTAATTCAGAGAGTATTTTTACATGATTCAAGTCATTTAAGAGCAAAGTGGTTCTTTTCCTCCTGTATGTATGTTCACGTATGCGTAACAGTGCTGCAGTGTATTTAATAAAGCATTTAAAACTGTGCTAGTCATATAGCTAAAGTGAGCTAACAGGGCTGAGAATAAATATGTATACGATTAATGACACCAAACGCGAACATAAAAGCATCAGCCATGTTTATTAGTCATAGTACGAGCTAAGTTATAATGAGCAATAATAGTGAGAGTAATAAAGATAAACCTTAGCATGTTAAAAACACAGCTGTCATGCACTTGTGCGCATGCGCAGAATCGATCATCTGTTTCCTGCTCTAGATGTATTTACAATAAATAGATACGCAACTGAACGCTTTAAGTTATTAAATAACGCATAATATTGCACTGTATTCGTCCAGTATCGTGTAGTATGTTTTGGACTTCTAAAACTGGCCTTTTTATTTTTACGTGTCGGGATAAGTGCTGCTTATGAAAATTAGTCTGAACCAAAATTCACCAAAATTACTACAATAAAACATCTGGTGTTAGCCACAACTGATTAAAAAAAAATAAAAGTTATAAAAATGACATTTATTATAATTTTAGAGTACTAACAATAATAGTATTTGCTAGATAATTACAGTGAAGGGTTGTTTTTATAATTATTATAAATTTATTTGATACAATTGTTATTCCAATATAGAAGAAATGGGTAAATTAAGGTGTGGTCACAGCAAAAATTTGACAAAATTTAGCAGACAAAAACATCGGTTGTCCGTGTAGCACTGCTAAATGTCTGTGAGGAACCTTTTCATCTTCACACACAAACACAGATTGCTCAGATTCCTGTCCAGATTCCTGCATTTCGATCAGTAATATAACCAACATTTATTCAGACACCTTCAACATTTCTCATATCACAGTTTATTCACTATAGTTTAGAAAATGGTAATAAAATATGACAAGAACTGCGTCAGAACGAATTCATCTTGATTTAATGTCATTATGTAATTTAATATCAGATAACTTTGATAGAAAGGTATGTAATGAATTCGGTTGAATAGCTGTCAGCTGTTAAATTTAAGTACACAGTTAGATAATACCAATTTAGCTCTTCATTTGCTTAATTTTGTTCAGTCTGTGATGTAAAAATTAGCAATTAAAGAAAAAACACTTACGCAAACCATGGTCAGGTCAAAGTGTCTGAATAATTATCGGTCCCACATTTGACTGGTAGTCCACTGACAGATTATACCCCAAAATTCTTCATACACAGTTCACTCTATTTAGCTATCCTCACTTACATTTATGAACTACAGTGTCCTGCACCCACTAGTAGTAAAAATATCAAAGATGATATCTGGTGTCTGAATAATGCTTGGTTTGACAGGACATGTTGTAATCTTGATGCCATTACACAGTAACCAAGCTAGAATATTCTTGCTTGTGATGAAGCAGGAAACATTCACATTAGATCATATTGTCACTCACTGATCTTCATCTTTGCACAAGCATAAAAGTTGAAATTAAAGAGGAAAGCAGAAGATAGTCCTGTGTTTAACCAATCCATGTGCTCTCAGAAAAGGTGTCCTCCTGGCCAAAGTTTCTGGGTCAGTCACTAGAGCATCTGACCCACACCTGATAAACAACCATTATCTGCCGTTCTTTGTTTGGAGAGCTTTAGCCTTTCATAGCTCATCTGCTGTTTCTTTAAGCTGGAAAGTCATTGTTCTGTCATTGTGTGTGTATTTGTCCTTCGTGCCTTCATGTAGTTTGTATGCTTGCTTTGTAGAGAAACCAGAGTCTTGTGTCCTGTGTTTATCAGTTTCCTTATGTTCGTTGGGCAAAAAAGAAAAGCTAAATAAACAAAGTAAAAATTTATTTGATTGAGGTTTCTGTAGATATCGTGATATATTGATATCAAGGATTCTTTCGGTCACAATAACTGTGGTGTGAAAAATCCAATATCGTGACAGCCCTAATATATATATATATATATATATATATATATATGAAGAGTTTTTTTGCAAAAACAGATCATGTTTTTTTATTGTTATTATGTTTTTATTGTTTTAGTTAGCTGTATTTTTTAGTTATTTTTGAACCTAATCAAAATAACCCAACTGCAGTTTGATTGAGATTAATTGGATGCACAATGAAAAAACATGAGTTCTGAAAATTGTTAAAAACCGAGTTATCTGCTTTTGCAAATGAACTCTTGAGATATATGTATATATGTATAAGTATACAGTTCCCTCCACAAGTATTGGAACAGTAAAGACTAAATTGCTCTGTTGGCTGTGGAGTCAAGACATTTGCAAATATGATTAAAAGATGAATATGAGACAAAACTACAGAATGTCACATTTTATTATTAGCCGTTTCAACACATACATGTTTTACCAAATAAAAAGAACAGCACTTTTAGAGTTCATCCCACTCATTGATGTGAGCATAAGTATTGGGACAGCTGAACATAAGGCAGATATAAAAGATTAAAAGCTATTATTTAGTTGCAGATCCCTTGCGCACAATCACAGCAGTGAGTCTGTGACCCATAGACATCACCAGACTCTTGGTCTCATCCTTTGAAATACTTTTCCCAGCCTTTAATGCAGCCAAGTCCACTTGTTGCTTGTTTTGGGGAGTTTCTGCCTTTACTCTCCTCTTCAGCTGCTGAAATTCATGTTCAATCAGATTTAAATCTGGAGATTGACTTGGGCAATCTATAAATTCCTTGACTGAACTGGCAGGGTGTTTTGGGTCATTGTCCTGATGCAATATGAAGCACTTCCCAATGAATCTGGTGGCAGTTTCTTGAATATTGGTAGGCAAGATGGTTTTGTACCCTTCCTGTTAATTCTGCTACCATTCCCTGCTTTTAATATCTGAAGAATTAATGCAACAGGACACAGCTGATCACTTAGAAAGACCTGTGAGGCAACTGCTCCAATACTTATGATCACATCAGATAGAGGGAGGAACTCTAAAAGTGCTGAACTTCTTAGCTGGTAAAACATCTGTGTGTTGAATCACCCAATAATAAAATGTGACATTCTGTAGTTTTGTATCATATTCATCTTTTAATCATATTTGTAAATGTCTTGACTCCACAGCCAACAGACCAATTTTGTCTTTACTGTTCCAATACTTATGGAGGGCACTGTATGTATATTAGTGCTGTCAAAGGATTAATCGCATCCAAAATAAAAGTTTTTGTTTGCATAATATATACATGTGTTCTGTGTATATTTATTATGTATATATAAATACACACACACAGTATATATTTTGAATGTATATATTTACATTTCTATATTTATATTCATGTAATTTATATTATAAATAAATATATTTCATATATAAAAATAACATATATTTCTGAAATATATACATGCATGTGTGTGTATTTATATATACATTATAAATATACACAGTACACACTCATATATTATGTAAACAAAAACTTTTATTTTGGATGCGATTAATCATATAAATATATACGTATTAATACATGTAAATATTTTCTAAATATATACTGTATGTGTGTTACAGTGCACACACATATATTATGTACACAAAAACGTATATTTTTGGATGCGATTAATCACGATTAATTGTTGTCCAGCACTTTTACATATATAATATATATATGTATAAACCCTTGCTACGTGTACTGGCTAGGCCTGGACTAGGCTAACTGAGACTTGTCATATCATTGCTCTTTTGTCGATTTTGATTGCTTCTATTGTCCTCATTTGTAAGTTGTTTGGATTAGAGCCCTGCACGGCCCTCAAATTTAGGCCCTAGCCCGGCCCGTGTCCGACAGCTTATCAGAATTACCGGCCCGAGTCCGACCCGAGCCCGTCTTTTTCCCCCTTCTCCTAAAAGAGTTTATACTACTGTTTCGGCTATTAAAATAGTTCAGTTTTGTGTGTACTGGCAAAATTATTATATTTCGTTTCGTTTTTTATTAAGTTAATTTAGAAAAACGTTTGGAGCATTTTTGTTCGTTAAATAGCCTATAAGTTTTTGTTTTTTAAAGTAACGACCAAGCGGGCAGCGGCATGAGCTGATCATAGCCTATGTTTGATCAATTTAGCCTTCTCATATCATCACGACTTGCCTAAAATAAAATCTATAGATATACTAAAACAGTTCAAGTATATAACATTGTTTAAACGTTAAACCTGCGCTATAATAATAATGTGTGTAGCCTATATGTAAGTTTGTGCTGCGAGTGGAAGCTAAAGCGTGCTCTGCAGGACCTGGAGGCACCAGCAAACACTTGCATTGTTTTCAGTGGAAACTAATTAAAATAGCCTACGCCGTCATTTTTTTTTTTTTTTTTTAATAAAGGTAAGAGTAATACATCATTCGGACCTGTAAAGGCTCTACTTGTATTTGTGTGCACTCACAATACCAACAAAAGGTAGTTCTTTTATAAAACAAAGAAAACAAACATGATGCGCTTTCTGCTGTTTTGAGGAGCGCTTCACAAAAATGAACCGAAGCTGATACATGCCTCACAGACATGATAAATATATCTATAGATAGCTTTAAATTATCACTTAACGAAATAAAAAAATTGAAAAAAAAACTCTTATTATAATTATAATTTTAATCATAATCCATAAAGAGGCATTTCTCTCTAAAGGCGCGTCTAATGAGGAGACGGGGAGTCAGGATCAGAAACTTCATCCTTGCGACACAGACTCAGAAAACATTAGTTTATTAGTAAATAATTCAAATATCTCCTTACTATTTCCCGCAGACACATTCATGGTTATGTTTGCTGGGGTTTTGCAGCAAGCTTTAGCCTATTGCGTGCATTTGAACGCAGAAGTATTCAGCTGCTGAAGTCACTTGTGCACCTGCTGCTGCTGCGGGACACTAAACACCATCGAGCTGCTCTCAGTCGCGGCACGGTCTCATGTTGTTTCCACCAGCGCGGCAATTTTTTTCATCGCTAATCAATAGATGTCTACAATATAAAAATAAGGAGAAACCGAAAACAGGCCCGATGCCCGGCCCGCGTCTGAACTATGACGTGGAAATTGGCCCGAAGCCCGGCTGTAGAGGCGTAAAAAAGTCAGGGCCCGTTGGGTCCGGGCCGAAATGCAGGGCTCTAGTTTGGATAAAATGTAAAATGTAAATGTCTCTGCATGTATTTGTCAGGCTGCAGTGAAGACCTGTGGCGACGGGGGCCGTTATGAGTGGGAAGAGCCTCTTGTTGAAGGTCATTCTCCTGGGGGACGGCGGCGTGGGCAAAAGCTCCCTGATGAACCGCTACGTGACCGACCGCTTTGACTCGCAGTCGTTCCACACCATCGGTGTGGAGTTCCTCAACCGTGACCTGGAGATCGATGGCCGGCTGGTCACCCTGCAGATCTGGGACACGGCGGGCCAGGAGCGCTTCAAGAGCCTGCGCACACCCTTTTACCGCGGGGCGGACTGCTGCCTGCTCACCTTCGCTGTGGACAACCTGCAGAGCTTCCAGAACCTGGGCTGCTGGAAGAAGGAGTTCATGTATTACTCAGATGTACGAGACCCGGAGCGCTTCCCCTTTGTGGTGCTGGGAAACAAAGTGGACAAGGAGGAGCGGGAGGTCGGCGAGGAGGAAGCCCGGGCTTGGTGTGAGGAAAACGGCTGCTGTCCATACTTCGAGACCAGCGCCAAGGACGACACGAACGTGGGGGCCGCTTTTGAGGCTGCTGTCCGAGAAGTCCTGGCCAGCGAGGATCCCATCGACCACACCCTACTGAGCAGCTCCATCGATCTCCACGGAAATCGTAAAGTGGCTCGCTCGTCCTGCTGTTGAGGTGCCTCTAATAGTGCGTTCAAGTCATGTCGGATAAATCGTATTTACGAGTTGAACGCACGTGAACGTCACTACAAAGTCGTTATTATATGGAAGCCCTGCCACTGAATAAAAAATAAAAAAGGTAATTGCGACTTTTTTTCCCCCTCAGAATTGTGAGATATAAACTGACAATCGCAATATATAAAGTCCAGTTCAGAGAAGAAAACCGACTATGTTCTCAGAATTGCGAGTTTATATCACGAGAAAAAAAGGCAGAATTGTGAGAAGTCGCAATTACCTTTTTAATAAATTTTTTTATTCAACATGCTGCTCATGTGTACAAAACATTATATTATTGTATAATCAGGGGCGTAGCACCAAATGTTGGGCCCCAGTCACACAACACCTCATCAATCATATTAATAATAATAATAATTTTATCATTATGGGCCACCCCTCACCAAGGGCCCTGTTACTCAGTTTCACTATTACCCCGACGCCCCTGTGTATACTTACCATAGAATATAAAACGATTCAGTTTCCATCACCTTCATAAGTTGAATAAAAACACAATGATGCATATTCTTTATTAATCATTTTGTAGATATAGACTTAAAAAAAAAAATTGCTGAATTTTATTGTAGAAAACTTAAATGGCCATCTTGTTCAGACCAAAGTGACTTGAACGCACCTGACGTCGTAATTACGACTTGTCAGCTCGTAAGTACGAACGTCCCAGGAGGACTTGAACGCAGCATAAATGGCGCCTGGCCTTGAGGCTTCATAGCCGTGGACTTGCACTCTCTGGCTGATACTGTATGCTTGAGAGCTCTCTGTGTAGGTACAGACGCCAGACGTGTCTCGTGGGCTACAGAGTTACCAAACAGTAAAGGTATTTTATACATATGTATCTCTCTGCAGTCTGGCACACTGACGGTTTCCCAGTCAAAGGCTTGTCTGCTTAATAATAGCTTCATGTCCCGGACCGCAGATCTAGCCTCCCTTTAGTATTCCGCCAGTTTTAAATGGACCATCTTATTATTGAGCTATTATGTTATGGTACTAATTTTTCCAGATATTTCCAAATGCATAACCCACAGAGTCACATATTGCAGACCACTGTTATCGGTAATGAAATATTAAGTTATTCTCTGGGTGAAGAACACATTTGGGTCATATTTCACCTAAAATATTATTAAAGAATAAATGAATAAACAAGATATTACAGTTTAAAAATGTTTTGACCATGACATTATTTTCGTAATAATAAAACGCATTTAAAAGCAAATTCTTATAACCGTAATGTTAAAAAAAATCTCATGATCATTACTGTAACATTGAAACAACAAATAAATGTAACTTTCCTTCTTAAAGTATTACTTAAACTGTAGGCCTAAATGATTTATGTTACTGTAGCATGCTTCAATTTATGCTGGTTTGAATAATTATGAAAAATAATTGTCCACACATGATGAAGCAATTAGAAACCTTTGCACTCTTGATACGATTAAAAATTGTTTGTTTGTTTTTTGTTGATTTTGGGTTGAAATATGAATGATTCTTAAGTAGATTCACCCTATTATGGTACATGTAGTAAATCAAACAACCTCAGACTAGCGTACTGACAACAAATTGTCTGAGATGCATCAGCACAGCACTACTTTTAGACAGAAAGGGAATCTCTTTCATCGTAGTATCGAAAGATTAAAATAGAGTTTTTTTACCGTTTATTTTGATTTGTTTATTTTTAAACAGTGAGTTTTAGATGTGTATTGTTTCATTTAGTCGTCAGCTTGTTTTGTGTGTATTTGAGCAATTTTACATGCCTAATTGCATGTTGGATCTGGGCAGCAATGCTGTAGTGTTTGATGAAGAATGAAAGTCTCTTGCATGAGGAGTGTGTGTTGGTCAGTTTGACCACATCTGATTCAGTAAATGACTCAGGAATGTGGCTTAGACAAATGCACACATGCTGGAGCCTCTTTGGACGTCTACAGCAGACTTGAAGAGACTCACAGTCACAGCTGATAAATTAGTTCACAGACCGATGTTGATATGAAACCAAATCACATGGTTCCCAGTATCTTGCACTGACCTTTCACCGTGTTTAGAGGGCACTTGTGAATGACTCTTGATTTAGTGCATTTATAAGTACTTTAACTTATTTTACTTATATATTTAATAATATTGAATTGTGCTTTTCCCAGAATATGAATGTTTTCTCAGCTTTACTCTACATACTGCTGTAAATCTCACAACTAAAGAGACTCAAATCTGTGGATTGGGCAGCTGATGTTCTCGAATGCTTCCGTCTCTTGCATTAATGCGTAACATGTAGCCGTGTTTCTGTTTACAGACCTTTGCTCGCCTTCTATCATACATTTTTGTTATACATGTAAAACACAAGAAACTGTATGTTGTTACTTTGTTTTTGGACATGCTCACAACAATTATTGGTACACTGTGACACGGAAATAGATGCAACACTGTGTTTCTCGAACTCAACCTGCTGAACGTATTCATTGCTAATATTGGAAAATCAGTATTTGTCTATTTACTTATAGTGATTTCCAGCAAATCAAGGTACCAAACATTTGGATTTACAGTGAAGAAATGTTACACTGTATTACATAATGGAAAGATTCTCTGTGTTAAATCACAATGCAGAAGTGCATCTGTTTTAACGTGTCATCATGGTCCATTGTTACAAATGTCTTTTGAGTCAAAATGTCAACTTGATAAGCAAAATAAAGCTCTTCAATAAGCAGGTGAATCTCATGAAGAAATGTCCAGATCATACTTCACCTCAAGATCAAGTTATATTTTATTTGTAAAGAAAACGAACCCTATTTTTAGGATGGTTGATGTTTTTTGCATTTAAACTGGATGTTTTTTCGGGAGATTCACCCAAGCTGTTTCCGCTCGAGCTGGTGTTGTAGCATTCCTGCCACCGTATTTATGATGTTACAGTTCACAAGACTGTTGGATTTCATTAATAATACCATATTTTATGATGTTCATTTGTCAGTGTGACCAGTCACGACCACGGTACAGAATTGTGGGGGATGAATTGTGGTTAATTAAGGGCATTACTGCAATGAATGTACTGAATATTTGTCACTTTGTGTAAGGTTGGTGCCCCAGTGTTTGTATGCTTTGTTCTGGGTAATACTGTATTTACCGACATGCTAACAGACATCTTTAAATGGACTAAATTTGTGGTGTTTTGAAAGCAGGAGTTGTGTTACCCTACTGTTTCACGTCATCTCCAGTGCAATAAGGAGGTCGAGACTTCTTTTGTTTGCAAATTTACTTTGCAAGAATCCAGTGCGATGAATAAACAAACTGCAACAGCGATCATATTGTGTGGTTTATACTGCCATAGTTTTCAACATGTTAAACAAAATGCTCTTTCCTGTTTAACCAGGTAACATAAACGTCATAACTGAAATATAGTGTTTATTTCATAACATCAAATCAATGGTTTCGGTATTCTCAGAAATAATAACCAAACCACTTTTAGTCAGCAGAAAGCGTGCATACGTCACACATCAGCTGCGTGAAGCACATAAGGAGAACAGAGACTTCCTCTGTGCTCATTTAACACTCGGCCAAAGAGCGTGTTCAGCCTCCTCTCCTCCTTCTCTCTGCGATGACGCTCTTTGAAAACAAGCTGCCATGCTGCTAGATGCAGTGGACAGTGAATCTATGAATAACAAAACACATGAATCATTGGTGAAAGGCATTGACCTTTATTTCCTGCTAACGCTCCCAGACATCAGTTTTTACAGTACCAATGCACCAACAAACTGTGCAGCCGAGCAGCAGGTTAAAATAAGAAACCTGAGCCGAGTCTGTACAAAAACATAAGAAATACTGTTAGTGCTAATCATAAACCAGTGGAATAAGCCATTTAATGAATAAAAAGAAATCACAGATTAATTGGAAATTCAGCAAAAGAAAGCGTTATACAATAACTACAATAATCTCCTGATAATTAGAGTTACAAAGCAACAGCAACAGTTCACACGTCAATGAAAACTGATTTCACGTTGCTCCAAACCTGTGACTTCATTTCAGCCGTGCAACAAAAAAAGGAGATATTTTGAAATATGTTCATGCTGCTCTTTTTATACAATGATAGAAACTGCTCTATAAGAAGAGAAAAGCATAAAAGTTTGTAGTCTATATGACTTGTGCACCACATCTAAAGCCTTCTATGATGTATTGGAACAGGTTTACATTTACATTTATTCATTTAGCTGACGCTTTTATCCAAAGCGACTTACAATTGCTATATATGTCAGAGGTCGCACGCCTCTGGAGCAACTAGGGGTTAAGTGTCTTGCTCAGGGACACATTGGTGTCTCACAGTGGATTCGAACCCGGGTCTCTCACACCAAAGGCATGTGTCTTATCCACTGCGCCATCACCACCCACACCAGGTTTAATATCAATGATGCGAAGAGTCAAATTTGAATATGAGGAAGCACAAATGACATTTAAAAGTATGTTGAAGGGCATGTTTTTCAAGGGATGGCAAATTCAATTTCAGTTGTGTGACTTCAGAAGATATTGCCTTTAGTGAGGGGATACGGGTACAGTAAACGATGACAGCTTTCATTTGTGAACTATTTAGGTGAACTACTGCTTTCAATCTACACTAAAAATTAGCTTTCACCATATGGGGTGATCAAGCATCCAACATGTATTATAAAAAATGCTCAGGATGAAATAATCAAATTAAAACATCCTGAATTGGTTACCTTTTGTAAATAAAAATCTACAGAAAACAAACAAAATGAAGCTACGGCTGATAAGGCTGCCTTTTTCCATTTTTTATTTTCTACCGAAGTGTCTTTCGCTCTCAATTTTCAATGAAAGATCCCAGCTTAAATACCTGCTCAAACATCATCAGACGCATCTGCGCACCGGTCACAGAAAGCCTTTTATTCAAGCAGCTGGAAAGTCCCAGAAGCCTCTTTGTCAGTGGGCGAGATCCTCTGACACGTAAACTGACCCCTACCATGGGTTTGTGCCGGCGCTTTCCTCTAACAAAGAGGGGCTCATCCATTGTTTAGGCTTTTCTCAGTCCTTTCAAAAGGCTGTGAGAAAAAGTGCGCTGGGGTCACAAGAAAACAGCACACATTGCCGTCTCTCTCCATGGCAACCAGATGTGAGGGATGGTCACCAAGGAAACCAGCCATCCCCACCTTGAGATTCTTTTTGAGCATCTAATAATCTTATGGTATGGTAGTACTACCCAATTATTTTACTTTTATATTCTAAAACAAGAATATATTTTGTCCAATCTAGTAATTTCAATTATGGATAGACCAGCAGACTGTTTTAAATGGACTCGTATACTAGGTTGAAACAAAATATTTGATTAGGTATTTGATAGCAGATACAGAAAATAAAACTCAAACTATCCTATCAGATCTCAAAAACAAAAAGGAATGCATTCTTGACCTAAAAAGGGTAAAAATCTAATTAAACATTTATAGCTGCCTTCAAGTCATGTTGGCATGATCATATTAATGATATGAAAGCACAGGAACCCCTCCTCAAAATTGTAACTAATAAGAAAAAGAAAAAAGGATTTTCTATGAGTCAATTAAATAATCATGGCAGAAGAAGCTTGCTATTGGTCATAATTTAAGTTTTCATTGTGAATGCTGACTGTACAGTTTGTGCGCTGCTGAAGAATAGGTATTTTACTTTTTTCTATTACAAATATCTAAACATACTTGAATCAAGATAAATTTACTTGAGAAGCAAAATGATTTAAGATATTAAGTCTTGTTTTTTGAAAAATGTATCGAAATATTGTTAGTTTTGCTAAAAAATATGATGCCACTGGGGTAAGAAAAATAATCTAAATTTATAGGGAAAACAGGATTATTTTTCTTGCCCCATTGGCAGATGGGGCAAGAAACCCTCATGTCGTTCCAAACCTGTAAGACTGTTCATCTTCAAAACACAAATTAAGATATTTTTGATGAAATCTGTGAGCTCTCTACTCTGCCTAAACAGCAATGCAACTGAAATGTTCCCAGACCCAGAAATGTAGTAGGGACATCGGTAAAATAGTCAATGTGACAACTGTAATTTTTACGAAGCTACAAGAATACTTTTTGCGTGCAAAGAAAACAAAAATAACTTTATTCAACAAGTCTTCTCCATGCCTTCCGCCATTATGGAGAGTATCACAACACATGCATTTGAATTGTTTACATGCAGAGGTGCTCTCAATAATGATGGAAGACGTGATTTGGAGGAGAAGAAATGTTGAATAAAGTTATTTTTGTTTGTTTGCGCACAAAAAGTATTCTTGCTGTTTTGTAAAATTACAGTTGAACCACTGATGTCATGGATTATTTTACCGATGTCCTTACTATGTTTCTGGGTCTGAGAACATTTCAGTTGCATTGCTGTCTATGCAGAGTCAGAGAGCTCTCAAATTTCATCAAAGATATCTTAGTTTGGGTTTTGAAGATGAACGAAGGTCTTACGGTTTTGAGGGTGAGTAATTAATGACAGAATTTTCATTTCTGGGTGAACTATCCCTTTAAGTCATTTTGCTACTTGAGTAATTGTATTTTGATTTAAAGGATTAGTTCACTTTTAAAAAAAACTTTTGCTGATAATTTACTCACCCCCATGTCATCCGAGATGTCCATGTCTTTCTTTCTTCAGTCGAAAAGAAATTAAGGTTTTTGATGAAAACATTTCTCCATAAAATGGACTTCATTGGGACCCAAACGGTTTAAGGTCCAAATGACAGTTTCAGTGCAGCTTCAAAGGGCTTTAAACGATACCAGACGATGAATAAGGGTCTTATCTAGCGAAACGATCAGTGATTTCAAAAATAAATAAAAAAATTTAAGTTTTATAAGCACAAATGGTCGCCTTGCTCTGTTCTGTGATGAGCGTTCATGACGTCACGTAATACGCAATTACGTGGAAAAGGTCACGGTTTTAATATTAAAACACCCAGGATACGCACACGAAATGGGCATTTTAAACGATAAACTGACACAAAGACATTTGAATATGTGTATATGGTCCTCCTTCCGCACATTTGTAAACACTGACTCAGTTCTTCCGCCCAAGTCAACCGTGACCTTTTCAACGTCATTGCGTATTACGTGACGTCACGAACGCGCATCACAGAACAGAGCAAGGCGCGCATTTGTGCTTATAAAACTTAAACTTTTTAATTTATTTTTGAAATGACCGATCGTTTCGCTAGATAACACCCTTATTCATCGTCTGGTATCGTTTAAAGCCCTTTGAAGCTGCACTGAAACTGTCATTTGGACCTTGAACCGTTTGGGTCCCATTGAAGTTCATTATATGGAGAAATGTTTTCATCAAAAACCTTAATTTCTTTTCGACTGAAGAAAGAAAGACATGGACATCTTGGATGACATGGGGGTCAGTAAATTATCAGCAAAAGTTTTTTTAAAAGTGAACTAATCCTTTAAGAATGTTTAGATATTTGAAATGGAAAACAAGACAAAAATACTAAGAAAATATTTTTTTGCATCGTAGGAAATAAGCTGCCTAGAAAGTGCAACTCATTTAGGTGGCAACAGGCTTTTGTGACCAAACTACAAGATAAATTACATAAAGGATCCGTTACACACTCAATGCTGTTACATAATATTTTGTTACATTAGCACAGTTATAACATCTCAGAAGACTTGAAGGCAGAATATTTCCTCTAGTGGTCGGGAGCAGTATATAGGTAGAAAAATCATATGAAAGACAGTTTGGAGCCAATATAAGATTCCAAATATGTAAATCTTTACATAAAAAAAAAAAAAAAAATCGAAAATAATGTCAGGAAATTGTGTTGTGGAAAAGAAGAGGATGAGAATTTCTAAAGTGTTCCAATATGGTGCTGTTATTGACCGTAGAAGGGCTGCAGGACAGAACAGCCATTAACAGCGCGGACTGATGCCTTTCCTTCCCAGATACCGCAGAACTGCAAAGTTATAGGTGGTGGACACAGTGTATGTGAGCTGAAGAGAGAAAGACAGAAACACAAGATAATAAATGTGACCCAGTGACCAGAGATGAATCAGAAAGCTGTGGTGTTTTCCCTGTGAAGACCCAAACCACAGTGCTAGGGTGTAGTAGGTGCTTGCCAAGGCATTACTATGCTTTTACTGGTTTTACTTTAAGTGTTTTTTAACGTTATTACAATGCTGCTACTAGGGTGTTGCTAAGATGTTATGAGTGGTTTTTAACCCATTTTTTTTTTTTACACATTGCTATGTAGTTGGTGCTCTGTGTGGTTAGCAGGGTGGTGGCTAAAAGCCATTCAAAACAATGAACGACAACTTTAAAGTTAACTATATTAGTGTCCACACCAGCGTATAGAATCGTTTGTTTGTTCCAAGCACACACTCATCTGCCGCATTAAATTCTGATTGGGTGTCAATGTTTTTATCATTTATCTGCTGGGAAAAAAATGTCTGATATCGTCTATGCCTTCATTGTTATAGCTGTGGTGTGGACTTTGCGATTCTTTAACATTTTGAACGATTTTTTAGAACTGTATCTTTATCGTTATCTTTACAGTTATCGTCTTACATCCTGTAAGTTTCAGAAGTTAAAACTTTCTCGTTAGTCTAAAACAGCTTATTTTGAAGGCAGACTGCCAAAACGACAGCTTTTGGAATGAACGACTCTATGATATAACAGTATGGATAAGCACCACCTCCGCAGAAGATGATCAACGCCTGCTTCTACATCACTGTCTTTTTACCCCCGCCCACCAATTCTACATCGCTGCCTGTTTAGCCCCGCCCACCCATTCTACATCGCAGTCTGTTTAGCCCCGCCCACCCATTCTACATCACTGCCTGTTTAGCCCTACATCGCTGTCTGTTTAGCCCCGCCCACCGATTCTACATCACTGCCTGTTTAGCCCTACATCACTGTCTGTTTAGCCCCGCCCACCGATTCTACATCATTGTCTGTTTAGCCCCGCCCACCGATTCTACATCGCTGCCTGTTTAGCCCTACATCACTGTCTGTTTAGACCCGCCCACCGATTCTACATCACTGCCTGTTTAGCCCTACATCACTGTCTGTTTAGCCCCGCCCACCGATTCTACATCACTGCCTGTTTAGCCCTACATCACTGTCTGTTTAGCCCCGCCCACCGATTCTACATCACTGCCTGTTTAGCCCCGCTCACCGATTCGCGCATGTAGTGTTTACGAGAGAACAAACCCAGGTCTATGCAGAAATCAAACGATAAAGATGCTCTGAAGTCAACAAGATGCGGTGCAGTGCTAAGTTATGTAAAAACAGTGTTTGTGTTTCCTTCCTTCTGATCACAACGTAATAGTGAATTAGCTTTATTTTTAATGAAGTGCCAGACCCCGTCAGTAAGAACTAGGTCCTCTGTTCACTTCATTTTACTGCAGATTCGTTTATAAACAAGGCACAATTTGATGCAGGATTTTCAGAAAGATTGAAACTAAAAGATGATGCTGTGCAACTATATTGGATCTGACAGTAATGGCACACCACACAAGTATCAGTAACTGTTGTCATTACTTGGTATGGCTTTGTCTGTTAAACAGATCATTTGATACGAGTATCTATGCATTTTTAACCTAAATCACAGCAGTAGTCTGTCAAACACACACAAGCGGTGGTTTTCTGAGTTGTTGGCATGATGTTGAACATTTAGTTCACATTTAGTCTAGAACTACAAGCATCATGTTCACACAACGCCTCTGCACTCACTATCGATTTCTCTGGCGTTACTTGTTTGAAAAAGCATCTCAGATATTTACTTGTGAATTAAAAAGTAATGTTTTACTTTACTAGTTTCTTAAGAAAAAAGTAATTTGATTACATAACTCACGTTACTTGTAAGTGTTACCCCCAACACGGGTTTATCACACTGCTGTGTGATTATTTTAACTGTTACAATATGGTTGTAAGAGTGTTCGCAGGGTATTGCTATGGTGCTAAAATATTCTGACTGCTTCTTACTCCATTACAACACAATGTCTAGGGTGTTCTGTGTGATTACTAGGAGATGTCAACAGAGCTTTGACACTGCTAAGGTTTTCACAGTAGTTTTTGCTCTTTGCAGATGTATTGCTAGGATCTTTTGCGCTGCTGTTAGGGAGTTGCTATGAGGTTGTGCGAGTCTAGCTTAATGAAAATTGTTTAAGCTAAAAAACAGTTCTCACAATTTCTAACCACAACTGACAGCAATAAAACCCAGCCGACCCCAAGAAGAGGTTAATAAATGCAGGAACAGAATTCCTCGACACCTACGGGAATGGCGTCATGAGAACACAGTGTGATTGTCTTCTGTTCTGGACACTCACCAGAGCCAAGACCGTCATCCCCGCTCCAGCGAAGGCAGCGATGTAGAGATCATAGGTCAGGGAAAACTGAAAAACAAGCCAGGAACATGACATCCTAAACACTCACTGCGCAGAGCGAATCTCTGATCTTGGGTTTGGATTTGACAAGGCTTTGAGGAAGGTTTTCTAAAGCATTATATGAAGACACATTGAATCATACTTCGCCCGGGGCCACGTCTTACCTCTCTCGTCTTGCAGACGTTAGACAGGGTCATCCCACAAGCCTTTCCTGGTACTGCGTTCCATGGAAGTAAACCTTAGGAAAACAGAGACATAAAACACAGTGTAACAGCATGAAAAACACGATGATGTTTTATTGAAATTTGTGTCAGTTTAAATAACACCACATTAAGAGAACAGAGTTTAACACTGCAAGGCCAGAAACGTATGCAGACATTTAGAAAAAAATTTTCAAGTGCGCTGTCATATTTGTGCACGTGTGGGTCAACGACAAGAATAATGTCCATGATAAAGGAAAAAATCTTTTCGTTTATATGCCAAGTTCTTGGAAATATCCTCCGTGTAATTTATATTGGTTTCATATGGTCGTAAAAACATTTATTTTCAAGAAATTTAGTTACATTAAAGTAGAACCATTGTCCTTACACCTTAATCATTATTAAGGTAAGAAATATTTAAAATTTTTATTAATTCATAAACACACTTTTTAGGGATTTACCTCATCTTGTCATAAAAAGGTCAAATTATCTGATAATTTATTAGACTTATTGTCCTTGACAAATCTGTATGATATCATTTCCTGTGTTTCATCCCTGCCAATTCTTCAAATATTAATAAGCAGTGAAATAGTTTTGTTAAAATATTTTTTCCACAAAATAATAAAAAAAAAACATTATGCATACTAAACTACATTTCTTATGATGCATTTCCTTTTATGATGGTCTTCATTACAAGGTCAGGACAAATCGACATTTTTTATTTTAAAATCTTAAATATTTAATGTACAAAAGGTGTATTCAATTCAGTATGATGGTATTTCAATGTATTTTTCAGTAAAAAAAGAAAAAAAAAGCATCATGTCATTGACCCAACATGGGTTATGTGTTCGGTTAGAATCACATGCCATTTATGGCTCAGGTGACTGATTAAAAAAAAGTCTCCGTTGAGTTCATTATGAAATGCAAGACAAAAGGGTGAAGAAATTCATGTTTTGTAATGAATTTATGTCATAACACTAAACTGTCCATGTTGTAAACTACTGGAAGACAACAGGCGGTAGTCATGCGTTTCTCATTCACTAACTAATAAGAAATCAGAATTTAATAAGAAAATAAGTTAATTTAAAGATATTTTCTTAAAAGGCCTCTCTAGGTTGCAGCCTTCGGTTTGAGAAGCACCCATAAACCTCTTTGGCTAAAGCACAAAATTGCACCTTTTGTGGCAATGCACTTGTGTTGAATTATGCAGTGAACTCACCCATTTAAAATTGCAAAAATACGTGAAATCAAGCTTGCCGAACTATAAGTGAGCGTATTCATGTACCTCTTTCCTACATCTGAACATCGGGACACTTCAAAAGACATTGGAGCATCAGCAAGACTTTAATCCCTCTTACAGAGCCGTGATATCAAATCTCTAAGATGTCAAGAGACAGAAAAGATAAATGTATTGCGGGGCCATTACCGTACTGTCTGGCATCAATGCACAGCTGGTTGATGCTGGAGGGTGTTTCAGAGAGGATGTTGATAGTGTAACAGGTGTTTGCCATGTTGTAGAAAAAGTAGACAGGAAGCGCAGAGAGGGAGAACACCAGCAACCAGACCACAACCAGGAAATACGTGATTACGATGAACTGTGGAAGAAATTCATGCTTATATCAGTTTGATGCATTTTATTTTAAATGAAGAGTAAAAGGAAAAAAAATGCATTTATGAATATTCAAGTAATGAATTTCACCATGTTTAACACAAATGGCACAACATTAAAGGTGTCATGAACTGAGAAACCAAAATTCCCTTGAGAGGTCATCGTGCTATTAAAACATTCGGCAAGTTTCAGAACTCAAAACTTACTCGTTAGTCTAGAAACAGCTTATATTGAAGGCAGTCTGCCAAAACGACAGCTCGTGGAATGTGCCACTCTATGATGTAATAGTGTGGATAAGCACCGCCTCCGCAGAAGATTGTTTTCTGTCCTGTTTTTGACCCCCCCTCATCAGAGCGCTCTGTTTGAATAGGCGTGACGGATTGTAGACTCAGAAGTAAACGCCCACTGCTATGATTGGCTAACAGCTGTGTATGTTTGACACCTTACATTCCTCATAGATGGCTGCTGCAGTGATTTAGGTTAAAAATGCATAAATACTCAGTACATATCAAACAATCTGTATAACAAACAAAGCAATAGTGATCACGTAATTAAAACAGTTACACACGTGTTGCGACATTACTGTTGGATCCAGTATAGTAGAGTTCTTACTGATGCGGTCTGGATGCTCATTAAAAATAAAGTTATTTTCTAATGTTGGGATCAGAAAAGGCAACGCAAATAGCCTATTACTTCTAACTTATGATGTTTTTGATGCAAAAGTCTTAATAAAATAAGTGGATCTCAGAGAACAGTATAAAATAATAAAAAAGGCAGTTCATGAGGTATGAAAGCTGCATCAGAGGCAAAAATATTCAGTGAATTTCAACATTTCGAATCTTGGTAACTATATACGTTCAACATATGGAAATGTACAAAGTTCAAATCCTTTCAAATTTCCCCTTTTACTTAAAGGAAGAAAGGCACACGTGCTGTGTTTGTAACAACATGAGGGTGCAACAATTGGCAAAGTAGCCAACGCTAAGTGAAACTCACACTGCAAATCACTCACCGTTGTGCTGAGACAGCGACCACAAACTGTACTACGAAATTCTCCGAATGACTGCCGAGCTGCACTAGTGGTGTAAAAGCCTTCAGCCAGCAGGACTATACAGTACAAGAAGAAGAAGGAGGCCAGACCATAGATGATGTACTGAAAATACTCAATACTACAGGAGAGAGAGAAAGACATGTTTGTAATAAATGATGTTAAAATGACTGATCATTCGAAGCATAAAGCAAAAAGCTTTTATTGTGAAGCTTGAGATTATGGGTAAATAAAGTAGATTAATCTGGACTGAACATCAATAATGTTGAGAGATGCTACTGGCACGCACAGGTATGCTAGGGTGATGTAGTCCTGATGGTCACGGGTGAAGTAAGTCTCGATAAGTCTTTCGCTCTCAGTCAGGGCCTGATGTCCACAGCCGCAGAACAAAGCAATGCCAGAGAAACACAGTAGAGTGGCCACCAGCGAGACGTACGGCACTCCTCCCAGACAGCGCATACAGCATTCATAACAACCTGAGATTCATAAAAGCATATATAGGATCAGTTTCTCTCATTTTCTGATGATTTACTATATCAGACATTTAAAAAATGCCCTTAATACATGCCACAAGGATCTGTATTAGGACCTCTGCTGTTTTCCTTATACATGCAGCTGCTTGAAAATATTATTGGGAAACGCAATTAGATTACACTTACGCTGATCATACTTAGCTCTACATTTCTTCTAGACAAGATGACATTTCTAAATTATCCAAGTTAACTGCATGCTATATAGGACAACAATTCTCCTTTCTCGAGTCACTAAAACAGCCTTCCACCTTCTACCACCAACATGTTATCTATTTCTGATGCTGAAACATTCATGCATTCAAGCCTCAAGACTCGATTGTTAAAATGAATTACCTGGTGGCTAGAGCTCTTACCGGGTCCAGAAAATTTGGTCATATCAACCCAATTTGATCACATCTACAGTGGCATCTCTAAGTCCCGCATCAAGTAGGCCTATAAAATATTGCTATTCACTCAGGCCTTAAACACCTTATAGGTCCCTCTAAAGGGGATTAGGGACCGAGCTGCACTTTTGACGACTGCAATAAATACAAGACTGCCATAATATTATGCTTATACTGGAATGACTACAATCATAAGCTGCATTTACTTCTTTAATAATGCATTGAAAGATGTTGCCTGTTTAATTGAACACATGACTTTTACTATCTTAAAGCTATATATTATTGTCATATGACATGGATTTTGTTGCCAGAGTAGGATGGACTCCTGAGTATGGTTCTCTACAAGGAAGAGAACCATCTCTAAGGTTTTTTTTTTTTTTTAACACAACTGCTCACTGGGGCTCAAAGAAATTAAGGAAAATTTCTTAAGATAGATTTACTGGGGCCAAATGACTTCACTAAAACATGCTTTGAAACAATATGTTTTGTGAGAAGTGCTATAAAAATAAAACTGAACTGAACCAGTAGCTAAAGCCTCATCACGTCGTATCGGACCTTTACTTTCATTTCCCATTTATACAGTCTATTACTATTTTTATATAACCGAATTCTCAATAATATTGTTCTCATCTACATATATATGTACATTTAATTATCACCAAAATAGCTCCTTTCCATAAAACATTAATAAAAGTTCCAGCAACAATGAGAAAGTCCTTAAATTTGGTGACAAAATTCCCAAGAGTGTAAAAGTTTCTGAAGCACTGGTTCTATAGACTCCTGAAGATAGTTAGGCTAGTATAATTAGTAGTGTCTGCTAAGTGATTTATACTGTTGCTCATAGGTAGTAATTTAAACAAACCACTGACCATAAGCATTCAACTTTGTGTAGGATATGACCACCTTGGAAGCACAACCTGGCAACCAACACTCCAGCATCATGGTTCTCACTTCTCACATTTTCAAAAGAAAAGCATAAATATCTAGTATATTTATACTGTTGTTGACTAAGGAGATGTTTCGGTGCTGGGAACCTGTTTCATGCTTTGCACACCATGAAATACATCACGTGCTCACCATTTTTGTCACAATACACTGCAAACAGTGCTTATTCATATCCAAAACAATATAACAAGCTCATACTGTCACATTCACAATCCATTCACATGTGCCAAATCCGAAACATTGCAACGTGCCATCGCAACAAAGCAGCAGCTGCAGCTAAGTGTGTGAGTCTGGGTGGACCGCTGTAAGTGGGCATTCTTCCTCTATCCGTATCATGTGCTGCTGTGGGGGCGGGCGACGGAGCTGGTCTGTACCACGGCATGAAGAGTGTGAGAAAATAAGGAGGACCAAGAGCCAGAGTGTCTTTTTGTGGCTGCACTGACAATAGCCTTTGTCTCGATGCAACACGAGGGCCAGCAATGACAAGCAAACAAAGAGCCGGTGCCACCTCAGCCCCCTACAGACCGACTGAAATGAGTATAGGGGAGGAATGAAAGTGAATAAAGAGGGGGAAGATTTGGGATGGAGTGGGGGTTAATGGTGCATCGACGGAATGCTGATGGTTAAAATCCCCTCGGGGTCAAACTGTTTGATTTATAGAAACAGAGGAATATCTGGTTTATTTGGGATGTTTTGTTTTTTAGATATTTCCTATTAATAATACATTTTTAATGTACTGCAACTCAGCAGTAGCATGTTATATAAAGTTAAGTGCACAACTGGAGTAACAGCTGGCTGCTGAAAATTCAGCTTTGCCAAAGGAATTAATTACACTTTAAAAATAGAAAACGTTACTGTAATCATATTTCACAACATTATGGTTTTTATTGCAGTTTTGATCAAATAAATGAAAATAATACACTTCTTTCAAAAATACTTAAACATTTTTACAGGCCCAAAACGTTTGAAATGCATGTAAACCTAAAAGGAGAATGAAATTACAAAACATAAATAATAAATACTGTTCAAAATTAAGTACTGGAATACTTTGTGGATGTGAATTGTGTTTATAGTGAATGTGATGATCTACACCTGTGGTTTCTCTGATAGGACAAATGGCTTCTCTAAAAATCCTCTAAACACTAGATGATTAAACGACACTGAGCTAAAACAATGAATACAAGCAAAGAGAAATGCATTTCACTGCACACAATACTTGCTGGGATGTTAAGTATCAATTGCAGTGATACATTTACAAATACTACATGTAGTACTGCAACACAGTCAACTACAGTCTCTTCATATACAAAGCTCAGCTTTCTTTGCACTAGTTTATCAAGCTACAGGTAAAATTAAACACATTTTTCAAATCATACACAGAATTGGTTAAAAACGTCCTGTACTTACCCATGTCTGCAGGCAGCAGTGTGCTTCAGTGTAATGCCACAGACTGCTCTCTCAGTCTCCTACACAGTGAACACAGCTGAAGACAACCTTAAGAAACAATGCGTCTTTTCAATGGCCTGCTTGAACGGTTCAAGGAGCAGACTGACGGGGTCATGATGCAAAAACATACCAAAATGTTCACTCAAGATAAGTGCCACTGATTTGCTTTAAGATGCAGAGTTTGTTAAAGAGTTACAGGCCACTTTTAGCTCATTTATAAACAAGTGAGAAATTATCTCATTCTGTGAAGTTGGTTGAAGGCTTTTAAAGATAATTTGTATGTGTTTGTAGTTTTATTTACTGAAACTGTAGTATGATACAAGTTTGTCTTAAGCAAAACTAAAAACTATGTAACTCTGAAAAACAGGTACTACTAAGGAGCTAAAATGTTGCTCTCTGAGTGGATCCATACCACTTCTGACTCCCTGCTGACCTCTAGTGTTCACACACATAGCTCGTGACTTTTTGAACCAAAGGTTTTTCAAAGTATCTTTCAAAATACCAACTAAATATGTACCATAGGCTAAATGGTAATCATTCAGTACAGTATCGTAATGGCATTATCATCTGATACCATTAATGCACTAGTACCAGCACAGTACTTTTTAAACACTAAGTGCAAATAGCCCGTCTTGTTGGCAAAAGCTCCACCCACTAACGTGTGATTGAGTTTGTCAACACTAAAATACTTCAGCGACTCAACATTAGTTACAGTGGTGTAGATGGGAAGGCGTTTACTGAATAGTGACGCGATGGACCCGAGTTCGAGTCCACATTTTGCCGAACTTTTTTCCTCCCTTTTCAAATCTCATATTGCATCAGAAAGGCATTTATTTTAAATAAATGAAGGAAATAATCAAAATGTTGAAAATAAGAGTATCGGGTAGGGTTAGGGTAAGTGTAGGGAGGGCTTTATTGTCCCAATATAAGGTGGCATGCATTTAATAATTTGAATTAAAATTATAATTTGCACTCAATATGTTATTATTGCATAGTGTTTTATAATGTACTACAATACTGAGGTGCAGATAATTGCCACTATTTGCAATACGTAGTAGAAATAGCAGAAAATCTTGCTATTTTAACATTGCATAAATAGAATCTATAGCTATTTGCACAGTGTAAATAGCATATCTTTAAAAAATACTGCTGTTTTAACATTGCATAAATAGAATCCATTGCTATTCACACTTAGTATAAATAGTATCTATGGCAAAAAAAAAAAATGCTATTTGCACTTAGTGTAAATTGCATTTAAGTGCAAATAGCCGCTGCCTTTGATCTTTCTTCTGACTCACAACATGAAATAAGTTGTGATTAACTGTTTAAGTACGTGTAAATCTTTATGGTTTTGGAAAATAAAATCTTGGGATGTATTTGAACTATTACTAATTACTGGGACAGATCAAAAGTGTAAAAACTATACAAATGATTCAATACACTATTCAGTATTTATCTTTCATTGGCTGTAAAGAGTGTAAGGATCAAAAACAGACGCAATTAAGAAAAATGAGCAGGAATGACTATTGATGCCATTTGAGACAACTGTGAAGCATCTTTGTAAAACATGTCAGTGTGGAAACATGTCAGTGTTTTCTTACAAGTTTAAGTTCTTCTTTGCTATTCAGGAAGTGCATTCCCGTTGCACCTGCGCTCAGCAGACCTGCCTAAACATGCTTTTTCTTTTGTATCATTTACAAAACCCCTATCATGTTTGCTACCAGAAAACTCCACTTCTTGTGATGGTTGCATCGGTGCCAGAGCACATGGTGTCCTCCTCAGCTTGAATCAGTACGGTGGGCAGCACAGGTACTGAAGTGGTCAGGCCGGTTTTCTCTCAAAACTTATCTTACATCCACATTCTTGTCCAGATCACCTGCATTCAACAGAGATTAATTTACAGTTTCCTCATTCCTTGTGTACAAGTTTAATGAGTCTCTGAACCTCCTGAATGTGGTGAGAAAGTGACTGTTGGATGACGGGAAACTTGCTGGTATGAGATGTGTGATATCTCCCATCTGTCTGCCAACCTTTACTACACATCCTTGAGATTTTTATCACACTTCTCAGGAGAGTTTTCACAGCATCAGCTATCAAAAGGGTTTTAAACTCCATACACTGTTAGTCACCATGGAAACCCTCTGTTGATTGTACATAATATTAGTTAAAAAAGGCCATTAGAGTTTATTTGACCTTGAAGTCAACATGAAACAGCATTCACAAAGACATTTTTTGAGTGAAGCAAAATATTCATAGAGAGAGAAAGAGAGGTGGCCGTTCTATACTTTGGAAGCCTTACCATTATGCAAAGAAAATATATTTCCTTATATATAACAAGTGACTGGTTTTGTGGTCCAGGGTCAAATATACAGAATAATATATTTATTCAATATATTACGACATATTGAATAACAATTACATATGGAATTTTTCACATATTGAAAAATATGTGACTATGTTTACTTATATATTGTGTAATACATTATATTCAATGATACACTTCATAATATATGTACATGTAAATATTCACAAAATTGTACATAATCATATATTTATTTCTTTATTTCATTTTTTTTTTTTGTAAGGGTAAGTTATTGTGGTTGAAGGTTGAAGTTCACCCTCAAGAGCATCTCAATGTATCTCAATAGTAATGCTTCTTTATAATTCTATATATACCTTATAGAATTTATAATATACTCTTTATTTATTGTAAGCTATTTGGCTTTTATTTTGGTTAGCATTAATTAATAGTTTAATAAATTGTGCACCAAAAAAATCTAATAAGCTTGATGTAATTTCTTGAACTCTATATAAAAGAGACATGGTCTTGTTTCAACTGCTTTGTACAAAGACATTTTCTTTTTTGAACATATACCAGCAAAACTGTTAGATTGTTCCATGATCTCGATGACGGTACTGACTGTAGGCTGTGTGCATCAGACTAATCCATAAAAGCTTGTAAAACCAACACGACAGCACACTAGAGGAGAAACAAACAAGTGTATTTTTCTTTCTGCAAGACTGCACCTGTATAAATATTTTCAATCCTTTTCACTGAATGTCACACCATTGCTTGCAGAGAATTAAATGTATGTAAGTGCATTAATCTCTTTAAATATTATTTTTTTAAAGATTTTAATTTTGTGTAAGATGAAAACATATCATCAAAGGAAGCAGGTATCTAACACATTAGGCCAAACTAATACTACTACAATATATTACTATTACAATACTAACAAAAAAGTATTAGCCAAAGAATACTATTTGCAGGTTATCAAAAATCTTTTGTAATATTTCCACAAACATTTTACTGGTGTATCTGCGAAGACATCGCTTTAGTTCAAAGGTTTCAATTCACAGAGATTTTCAGTTTCCCATACATGCTTTTGTTCGACTTTCCTTTTTGTGTTTCTGCGCTTCGTAAACACCACTACGACTGCCAGGAGAACACAGACTGAGATGACCATCAGACACAGGCCACAGTAAAAAATAAGCCAGGCATTTGATTCACACCTGCAGTCTTTGACAGGCATTGGAGGAGGCAGTGGTGGCAGGGAGTAATCCGGAACGGCATTCACGTGACATTTCTCCAACGTCTCGTTGATCAGCAGGTTGACCCACACGGTGCTCTGCAGCGGGTCTGGCTTTCCTCCGTCGCGAACGACTATGAAGAGGTGGTGCATGCCGTAGTCCTCGCCGCGCAGATGTTGGACCAGAGTAATGTATCCTGAGTGCTGGTCAATCTGGAAGGGGCTGTGGAGAGTCGGTTGGGTTGCAATAATTTGGTAAGTGATATCCGAATTCATTCCTGAGTCCTCATCAATGGCGTAAATCTTTGTTATTATGCTTCCTGCTCGAGTAGATGGTGATATGGTCAGACAGGAGAGGTTGCTACTAGGAAGAAGGACCTGGGGTTGATTATCATTGACATCCTCAATAAAAATGGTAATTTTTGCTGTAGCGGAAAGAACCGGACTGCCGCCGTCTACAGCTACAACCAGAAGCTCATAGCGGTCTTGCTTCTCGCGGTCGACTTCACCAGTACTGCGGAGCCATCCTTGCGCCAAGTCTATGGCAAAAGGGACTTTGTCGTTTAAAATACGCACATCCACTATCCGGCCGTTCTCTCCTTTATCACTATCGCTTGCTGTGACTTTCCCAACTTGGGAAAGTTGTGGAAGACTCTCAGACACGAAGAAATATAAATGTGGGGTAGGAAAGGCCGGTGGATTATCATTCAGATCCAGTATGTTTATGTACACATTAACGAAGCCCTCCTGAGACGGTTCGCCGCCGTCCCGGGCCAGAACGGTCAGGACATATGTCTCCTGCTGTTCTCTATCCAAAGACTCCGCCACCGATATCACACCCGTCTCTTTGTCAATTCTGAAAGGTCCTCCATTTGTAAGCCTGTACCTTACTTTGCCAAACTGCTGGCTGTCTGCGTCGCTAGCCTGGACTCTCAGCAGAAACACTCCAGGCTCGTTGTTCTCCCTGATGTCCTTTTCATAACGTGTTTGTTCAAACTTTGGGGCATTATCATTCACATCTTCAACCAGCACTTTGATCACCTCCCTTCTGTGTAGGTGTGTGCCATCAGGATCAGAAATAATAACTGTAACCTCATACTCACCGCACATCTCAAAATCTAGGGGTTTTGATGTGGAAAGCAAATAGCTGCCTGCTTGCGGCTTCAAAGAAAATGGCATGCTGTCTTTGTCTAAGGACAGAGTACCTTCAGCAGTAGAGGTGTCTTCCAGCTCCAAGAGGGCCAAGACGGTGGGGGGCTCGTTTTCTTGTAACACGATCACTTGGTTTTTATGCTCGGCGATAAACTTGATCTTTACGGACAGCTCTGGGCTCGTCACTGGCTGCATGTATACGGTTACCTGAGTTTGCGCAGGGGGGCAAAGTGGGCTATTTGCAAAGACTTTCAACGTGTGCTCCTCGGAACTGTCAACCTGCGCGTCAACAGCTAAGCTGATCAGGCCTGTGTGTCCATCCATGTGAAAGAGCGCTTTGGCCCTGTCTGAGATCTGAAGGCTGAAGGAGAATGTGATCTGGGCATTTTGGCCCAGGTCTTTGTCTGTGGCTTTAAGCTGGGCCACCGCAGTGCCCTTGACTCCTAAAGCCAGCACAATGGCTGCGGTGGGACTGTCGGCGTCAAACTCTGGGCAATTGTCATCAACATCGGTTACAGTTACATTGAGATTAGCTGTAGCGCTGAGTGGTACTGAACCTCCGTCTACTGCTACAAGAACCAAGACGTGGCTTTCCTGAGTTTCCCGGTCCAGTTCCCTTTGTACCACCAGCTCGAGTTCATGCCCGTCTTGTCTGATGCTAAAAAAGCCACCAGAGTCTTCCAAATAGTAACGTATCGTGCCATTATCACCTGTATCCTTATCCTGGGCTTCGTCATCCAGTGGGAAAGCAGTCCCGATTGATGCATCTTCAGGTATGTGTAGAGGAATCACATTCCTCTCGAAAATAGGAGCGTTGTCATTAATATCCTCCACAACGATTATCATCGGCACGACTTCTAAATTAAGACTCACGACTGCAGTATTCGAAAAAGTACAGTCCCCATCCTGATGTGATGGACACAAGGTCTCTCTGTCTATGCGCTCTTTAGTAAACAGATCCCCTGTGCTCTCATCCACCCTGATGTATCTTTCATCGAGGAGCCGGTATGGAGCTGAGTAGGTCGTGCTTAGACTTCCGATCTTAACTCCTGCTTCTTGCTCCTCCAGGGTGGTGAAACGCAGAGCACGGCTATGGATTTGCCCAGCAGATGCCAGAAGAAGCACCCACTAAAAAACAACAGAAGAGACTTACTGCTTGGAAGAAAGCAACACCCTTCTTTCCATATGAAAGTTTAACCACTCTGACTCAGGAGTTCAGTGTGTAATCCTTAACCAACAAGTCAGTCTTTTTTCCCTGTTGAATATGTTGTTGCACAGGCTGTATTATTGATTTATATGTTCCAGCAGCCTGAGATTTAACATTAAAATATATAATCCCAACTAAGCTTTCAAATGCCTGTGCACTTTCCATGAATAAATTGCTCTTGAATGCTGAAAAAAGTTAAATATTTGTTTTGTTTTTCCCAACAATGCATCAGTGAAGTTAAGTGCTTAAAATTTTCCACAGTTTAAATATTATATTAAATTAAATATTATATTTATTTTGTATCAAGTTTATATAAGGTTTGTCATTTTGCAACCATACAATTTTTTTTATATTTTTTATATTTTTTATATTAATTGTTTATATTATTTGCATGTATATTTTATATACAATTGTATGCTTTCTTTAAAATGTAACTGTTACACATTAATAAAATCCAAGATTAAAGGTTCTAACAAAATGGAAATACACCAGTATAACATGGCAGCAGATGTACACTTGAACTTGCTAACAGTTTTGGCAGCAAATCTAGGACTGTGGTTATTGATAAATGTATTAATTAATGCTTAACTAGCAGGCTTGAATAGTTATGCTTGAAAAAACATCATAACAACATTATAGTTAGCATATAGGATATTATATCTATAATTCTACCTGTCTGCCTATTTGAAGCCACCAAGTAAAAAGTTTAAAACACGAACGAATTTAACACAGACTGACTAAAGTGGACTTTACCTCCGAGTATAACGCCTGCGTTCAACGTCAAAATAAGAAAAGTGAATCATTTTATTTCTGTAATATAAATAATGCAGGATAACTGACCTGTAGTATAGTCCAGTTCATTATGTGGTGGTTTTGAGCTGTCCATTCTTCAAGAACATGTTGAGCTCCGTGAGCACGAGAAGCACTGGCGACATGTGCGTGTGGGGGGCGGAGCCTCATCTACCTGTGCTACAGGTGAACAGCTCAAGATTACTCACGATATTCAACCGTTGGTTAAGAGGTTAAATACAGGTCTGACGGGATGTTTTTCCGGGTAATTGGATTATAATGATAGATGGGTTGCGGTGAAGTATTTTCCCCCTTTAACTCTTAAGCACTCTTCAGTGCCTTATAATAATATACACACGCTAAATCATAATAAGAGAGATTATGTAGTAGTTATAGCCTTTCTTTGGAGTTCTTATGGTTCACTTTAGCTTTTCTGAACCATTATGAATTGGAACTATGGATTTTAAACCAAACTGCACAGTTATGTTTGTATTAGTGCTGTTATGGTCAGCGTCTCAGTTGGCTCGTGTCTCAGTGTCGCCATCATGAGGGCAGAGATATTTACTCGTGTACAGCCACATGCTCTATTAATATTTCCTAGATTCAAAGGGGTTTATTGTATTTTATGGTATGTTATACAGAAAGAAAGAAAGAAAGGAAGGAAAGAAGGAAGGAAGGAAGGATGGATGAAAAAAAGAAATAAAGAAAAAGAATGAATGAATGGATGGATGAAAGAAAGAAAGAAAGAAAGGATGAATGGATGGATGAAAGAAAGAAAGAATGAATGAACAAAAGGATGGATGGATGAAAGAAAGAAAGAAAGAAAGAACGAAAGGATGGATGAAAGAAAGAACGAAAGGATGGATGAAAGAAAGAAAGAACGAACAAAAGGATGGGTGGATGGATGAAAGAAAGAAAGAACGAAAGGATGGATGAAAGAAAGAAAGAACGAACGAAAGGATGGATGGATGGGTGGATGGATGAAAGAAAGAAAAGATGGATGGATGAAAGAAAGGATGGATGGATGAAAGAAAGAAGGAAAGGATGGATGGATGAAGAAATAAAGAACAAAAGGATGAATGGATGAAAGAACAAAAGCATGGATGGATGAAAGAAAGAAAGGATGGATGAATGAAAGAAAGAAAGGATGGACGAAAGAAAGGAAGGAAGGAAGGAAGGATGGATGAAAAAAAGAAAGAAAAAGAATGAATGAATGAATGGATGGATGGATGGATGAAAGAAAGAAAGGATGAATGGATGGATGAAAGAAAGAACGAACGAAAGGATGGATGGATGAAAGAAAGAAAGAACGAAAGGATGGATGGATGAAAGAAAGCATGGATGAAAGAAAGAAAGAACTAACGAACGAAAGGATGGATGGGTGGATGGATGAAAGAAAGAAAGGATGGCTGGATGAAAGAAAGAAGGAAAGGATGGATGGGTGGATGGATGAAAGAAAGAAAGGATGGCTGGATGAAAGAAAGAAGGAAAGGATGGATGAAAAAAAGAAAGAACAAAAGGATGGATGAAAGAAAGAAAGAAAGAAAGGATGAATGGATGGATGGATGAAAGAAAGAACGAACGGATGGATGGATGAAAGAAAGAACGAAAGGATGGATGAAAGAAAGAAAGAACGAACGAACGAAAGGATGGATGGGTGGATGGATGAAAGAAAGAAAGGATGGCTGGATGAAAGAAAGAAGGAAAGGATGGATGGATGGATGAAAAAAGAAAGAACAAAAGGATGGATGGATTGATGAAAGAAAGAAAGAAAGGAAGGATGGATGAAAGAAAGAAAGAAAGGAAGGATGGATGAAAGAATGAATTAATGTGACGTGTCCAATTTACAAGTGTACAGAAGAGCAATGAAGATCATGGCTATAAGAATAACACGTGCTCTTACAAACACTACCATAAGCACAGATACCGCTGAAATACCATTACTGTTATTAATATACGAATTATTGACATGTTTTTATTACATAAACTGCGGTTACTTCGATTGGTAACTTTACTCCTACTCTCATAAAAAGCACAGAAAGTTTAATTCAGTTAATTATAATCGGATAACATACTTATTATTGATTATAAAAGGTGCATAACTGTGCCCTAAAACCATAGCTATACAGGGCGAGTCACTCGAAGCGGTCGGAAAGTTTCTTCCTCTAGTTCCGCATGAGACGTCACGTGTAGGCGTCAGGGGAAATTTGGCCTCAGACTTTACTGTAACCACGGAGACCAAACCGTGCTCTGATTGGTCGGTGCATTATGTGCTGGGCGGAGTCAATGTATCTGATGGGAACTCATCGTACTAGTTTGAGAATCAGTTTCCAGCACTCTTCAGAGAACCACAGGATGTCGACAGCGAACTGTTCAGGTAAACTCTTCTTAGATAAAAATTCACATGCCACATTATTTCAATTGTGTTTATTTTATTTTTTTGTAAAAGGAGAGTAGCTTATTTAAGTTTATTAGTTTTATTGATCTATTTTATACAGTCATCATGTAGTTATAAATAGTTTAAAATGTGTTTCAGTGTAATTCTAATGGAGGATGTGAATTGTATTAGAGTTGGATCTGGAGCTGGGAGACTTGCTGCAGGAGTTTAATGATGTTGTGAAGGAGTTGAGCACACCTCACACCTCTGAACATGTGCTGGGAGAAGTGAAGAGACACACAGCACTGACTGATGGAGACGACTCAGACTACTGTAAGTACACTACCACACACACCTAAACATGTGTGTTAAACATTCACTGATGCCACAATACATTCACAGTTTACCTTGGACTCTTACAGCATTGTCACAGAATGCCAAACATTTATGAATAGTCTACTCAATATTAAAGTGCCTCTTGATAATAATGTGTATACATGTGACCCTGGAGCACAAAAGCAGTCTTAAATCGCGGGGGTATATTTGTAGCAATATCCAATAAAATATTCTATGGGTCAAAATGATCAATTTTTCTTTTATGCCAAAAATCATTAGAATATTAAGTAAAGATCATGTTCCTACCGTAAATTTATTAAAACTTAATTATTGATTAGTAATATGCATTGCTAAGAACTTCATTTGAACAACTTTAAAGGAGATTTTCTCAATATTTAGATTTTTTTTGCACCCTCAGATTCCAGATTTTCAAATAGTTGTATCTCAGCCAAATATTGACAAATCATAGCAAACCATAAATCAGTGGAAAGCTTATTTATTCAGCTTTCAGATGATGGATAAATCTGGTTTTGATAAATCTTATGACTGGTTTTGTGGTCCAGGGTCACATATATGTCTAAAGAGAAATGCTGTTTCTTGTTACCTTTAGTAGATCATTTCCTCATATTTCCCAATTCTAAATCACTGCTTTGTAATTTGTTTCTTTGTCAAGCTATCAAAGGCTTCACTTACGTGACTTACACTTCCTCTTAAATAGATTATGTGAAAGAACGAATGTTTTAGTGAGCCTTTAATCCTAAGAAAGATATTCTTGTGATATATACAGTACCTTGTGCACCTCAACCACCCTGTAGTTCCTGTAGTAAGAGGCACATATTAATCCTATTGTGTCTTTACAGGCAGCGAAGCTTCGCTGGTAAACAGCTTGAATGCCAGTCAAGAGGAGCTCAACATCCCAAGCATGACTACAGCCTCAAAAGGTATTAACATAACATAACAGATAGGCATCACATTTACTAAACAAGCTAATGGCTTTTCCTATCTGCTCCATGCATGGCTCTAACCCCTGTGTGCTATTTCTACTCATCTTATTGTAGTCTTTGTTTGTGGATTGTACTGCTTTGATGCTCCTCATTTGGCTACAGGATGCATGATAAGCACGAATGCTGGCACAATGGAATTGAATATGATTGTGTTTAAGATTGCACAGACAAGTGAAGATCTATATTTGTGTGCCTTGCTATTTAGGCATATTATAATTTTAATATCATTTAAATATGTTTAAAATGACAAAGGCGTAAAATTTAGTAAATACCTCTGATTAATTACGCTACACCCCCTGCTCATTCAAGAATGGGAGTTTATTGTCTGGATGGAGCAAAGGCAAAATGTGTTTAAAATGCATGCACACAGTTCAGTTGAATAAAAACGTTTACCTTTTTAATTTAATGCAAATGAATAAAAACCTTGAATCTTGAATGTTAATCTGAACGTACAAAGCAAACCGTTTACTGAAAGAAATCAACAATGATAAAAGTAACTGTCCCCGGTGTCAAATTCAAAGCTATGCCCTTGGTTCATTATGATTTATAATAAAGATTTTGTTAAAGCCAGTTGAAAATGTGGCATGTTAGGCAGAGGGTCGCGTTTCTTTCGGGGTGGAATGTTCCAGAGGAAATGCCACCGCACTTAGCTGCATTTCCACAGAGTCTGAAGCATTCCAGTGCGCTAACGTCTTCTCTCTCTCTGCTCTTTACAGCCAGGCTCGGGGATACCAGTGACCTACAGAGCTTCATTGAAAACCTGGATAGAGAGCTTGCAGGTATAAACACAGTTTGATGGTTGGTCATTTTAAGGCTACTCTATCTTTTAAAAGCATGGTGTGGCATAATAATATGTGTAGAATCAGTGCTATGAGAATATTTTATTAATCTAGATCAAAAAAGACGGCCAAAAGCATACCCTATGCAAGGACATAAATGCAGAGTGTTTGGCCAACCACAAATGTGCGTTCCCATAGATCTATAGCAGTAACTAACCTCAAAACCCGAGTGAGCTATATACTTATTTTTGTCTCGCTCTATATATAATCGGATATGTTATTTATTAGTAGATAATATAACAGAAAACAAATTGCATTACAGATCAGCACCAATTATTCTGTTTTGTCACACTGTGTTGGGGAACGTTACTTTTAAAAGTAATGCATTACAATATCGCGTTACTCCCTAAAAGTTACTTTTATGGAAAGTAATGTGTTATGTTACTTTTGCATTATTTTTTAAATCTGGCTTACTTGTTTGTTTTTGTTTAATATAAAAAGTTATATTTTTGGCAAATGTTAAAAGCCCTTTCACACCAAAAGTGAAACGAATAAGCCTCAGGCTGAAGGAAATGTGAATTCACATCTGTACAGTAGCAAATATTACAAAAACTATGTTTATCTAAAGTCTTTTTTGCCTATTAGTATGGTTATATTGGATCATTGAAGGTCAGCAGCAAAGACATTGGTTAATAAAATGGGATTAAATACATAAAGGATATTTAATTATTCCAGGTTCGCATCATATCCTGAGTTTACATATCACTGTTTTTATTCACTTTAAGGGATATTGAATCTGTTTTTGTGAGAGTGAGATCAGTAAATGCATGAACAGTAACCATCAAAACGCCAAAGTAACTACTTATTTGAGAAAGTAACTCAGAAATTTTAGTGTAAATTAAAAATGAATGCATTACTTCACTAGTTACTTGAAAAAGTAATCCGATTACATACTGTAACTTGCATTGTTTGTAATGCGTTACCCCAACACTGGTGCTCAGTGATAATCTGCCATGATGGTATTCTTGACAAAAACAAGTAAAATGTCCATCAGAGCGATAATGTTAATAATTTTAACAATAGGCCGGTGGTTTAACACAGCTCACTTCCAACATGCTCTGTTATCAGTGGAGTGACAGTCATGAATCATAACTGCAAATGCATGATACCTCACTCCCCTGACCTGAGCTGTCACAATCTTATTTGTTTTACAGAGATGTGAGACGACAGGACACACGTGATCAGAGAGAACCCACCACGTGTCGCTGAGCACCCGAAGAGCTGGCATTTAGCAAAGCGTAATCTCTGCTTCCACACAGAAATCAGACTCGAAGGCTTCATTTTTTCCCCTTCGCAATGGAACAAGAGCTCGCGGTGTCTTTTTAATTTGCCAAGACTATTTGGAAGAATTACCAAGTTTCTCAGAAGACGTTTTATTTTAATAAATACTTATTCAATTTATATGAAAAGCACAATGCCTTGTGAGTTATGAAGATTTAATGTTAATACCTATTTTTCACTTTTTTAAAATAAAGATTGTAAAAATATCAGTGCTACCAGGTTCAGTGCAATGTGTAATATTAATTTAACCTTGTAAAGATTTTTTTAATAATAAAAGTTTTTGAATTAAACATGTATTGCTTGTTTTTAGTATTTTTTTTTTCTTCTACATAATTTTTCCCCCTTCACATTTCTTAACATAATTAACTATAAACTCCAACATTAAATTCCTTGCAAATGCAGTATCTAGTTCACGGTCTTGGTAAAACCATATCTGTACAGAAAAGGAAATGCACCTAGACATTCTGCAGCTTGTGGAAAAGGAAGTTGTCAGTTGCACTGCAATTGAAAGCAGCGGGTTTTTTCTTGTTTGTGGTATTGTCACAAGCCACACCTTTAAGATGTTTTTCGTCTGTATATGCAGTACTTGGTTCCCAAAAAGTAGCCTATATTCGAAAATTAAAGATTCCCGTCATTTCATTGGACAGAAAATATCAAACCAGTTGCATATTATTCTTGCTTTCTTATCTAATGCGATAACATCTAAACATTTTAATGTGTGATTTACAGGGTAAGTTCACACAAAAATGTCATTTTTTCATCGTTTAGTCACCCTCATGCCATTCCAAACCTGTATGTGACCCTGGACTGCAAAACATAAGGGTAAATTTTTCAAAATTGAGATTTATACTTAATCTGAAAGCTAAATAAATAAGCTCTCCATTGATGTATGGTTTGTTAGAACAGGACAATATTTGGCTGAGATGCAACTATTTTAAAATCTAGAATCTGAGGGTGCAAAAAAAAAAAAATGTTGAAAGAATCGCATTTAAAGTTGTCCAAATGAAATTCTTAGCAATGCATATTACTCATTTATGGTAGGAAATTTACAAAATATCTTCATGGAACATGACCTTTACTTAATATCCTTTTTAGCATAAAATATTTTTTTTTTTTGACCCATACAATGTATTTTTGGCTATTGCTATAAATATACCCCAGTGACTTAAGACTGCTTTTGTGGTCCATGGTCACGTATGATTCTCCTTCCTCCCTTGGTTACCATTGCCTTCTATTAAAAATGATGCTTACAGAAGAAAGAACACATCACATAATATAATGTGCGAATAAATGATAGAGTTTTCATTTTTGGATGAACTATCTCTGTCTAAATATTTTTAGTCTAAACTAAAATTTGCGTCCATTTTTGTACATTTTTTATTTTTAGCAGATTGTACTCTCATGTTATATAATGGAGCAGATGTTAGGCATTATGCAAAATCATGAGTGAAAGCAGCACTTCTTCTGGGCAGCAGTGTTCATGGAAAGAGGAAGTTTCTCATATGGTTTGAGGAAGAATGCTGACATCGTCACCGCTCCAGACTATTATGAGAACACGTAAATACCCCAATCATGTGATTGTGAAGTCACCAGTGAATGGGAATTCAATTTGGAAACTACATTTTATATAGTCCTGATCAGACTAAAATATGTAATTTCATGTTTCCCGGTGTCCTGGAACGGTTTGCTTTCAGACAGTTCAAGAGAGTTAAATGCTTTACTGAAGAACACATTGGGTTCAGTTTGTGTCCTCTTGGGTCATTCCTTGAGGGACCCATAATGCTCTTGGTAATAGACTCTGGTCCAAACTGACCTGAATGTCTGGATGTGTAAGGGATGTGAGAAACAGCCGTTTTGGCATCTCTCTCTCTCTCTCTCTCTCTCTCTCTCTCTCTCTCTCTTTTTTGTCAATATTGTTTACAGCCTCATGTGCTGAGTGTGTGAGCTGTGCAAATGATAAATGACACTTTCTCCAGTGAAAAAAAAAAAGTGACAACCAAAACACTGAATGTGAAAACCGAGTTGGATACCATTTTCACAAACTGGCTAAAGTGTATATGTGATACACTTATGATAGTTTTAAAAGGCATTAATTATTAAGGCATTTTGCATGCATTATAATGCATTAAGAATGCCCTCATGCTGCATTAGAAATACATGCTTCATCTGGTGTTATAATGCATCATACTCTTAAAAGTTACAACCACAAATAGGCAAGTATTATAATGTATAGTAACTGTTGTTATGATTATTTATTAGATTATACAACATATTACAATATTGTTTATAAGGCATTATGCATGCATTATAATGCACTAAGAACACGCTTATAATGCATTATAAATACAGGCCTCAGAAAGTGTTACGGAAGATAGAAATTGCTCATGCAAAACTTGCCATCAAAATACTGCAGGTTTCTGCATCGTGTTTTCAATTTCTGTGGTTGCACTCTAGCCCAAGTAAAAAAAAAATAATAATTCGAAGTAATTTTCTAGTGCGTCCCTAGATTTGGCTTCGATACATGGGGCATTTTCACCTCTTTGTTTTGCTTTTTGTCAACCAATCAAAACTTGTAAGTCAGATCACTTAGAAACATAATAGCACATGAGCAAACACTACTAAATATTAGTAGTGTATTAAACATAGTTACATGCTCCAAATGCAATAAACTACTGTACTAAGTAGTCCATACAAAGATAATGTTATTTAATGTATATTAAATAGATCAGTTTGACAGCTGACAGTCCCAGCTGAACCTCTGGGTCTCTCTGTTGCATCCCATCTATGAATATACAAACAGATTTGTTTAGAACGGACGACTGATGATTTCAGCATGAATAGGGCCTCAACTGCTGTGCCAACGTCCACCTCTATTGATATGAAAACAGACAAATTGTCCCACTCCTGTTTTGCATTTCAAATAGACACCGAAGGCAAGCGGTTCTTTAAGTAGATGGCATTTTGTACAAAAGAAAACAGGTGCTTTAAAGCATCCTTCTGCTGATTGCCTAATTAGAATATAGGCAAGAAAATGAGCCTGTTTTGTGCATCTTGGAAGCCCCCCAGTAAGATAGATCCAGACGTCTTTGTTTACAGAGGCTTGTCATCTGTTTGATGCAATGCTTTGCTGAAGTACACCCTAGAGAGCTGCTCTGCGCTCAGAGCAATGATTGCATTAAGACAAGCCAACACTATGCAACACATGCTGCTTATGCAACAAAAAGAAGAAGAAGAAAAAAAACAAAGGTAAACACAAGTAAACTGTATACCAAGAAACAAGCTTCTAATCTCTGTTTATGCCAAGTCTGGGCAATTATATTCCAATACAAACAGTACAAACTCATTCTTCTTCCTGGAATGGAGTGCAGGCAGGTTCATGCACTGATTGAAAGTCAGTTGAGCAGGTTATCTGATCTGTCAACACTTCAGCAATAGCAGAGTTGGAATATGGCACGAAATGCTGCCATGAACATAGATAAATGTATCAGCAATTGTTTAATCACACAGCCGCAAATTCTGTTGTCTGAGACAGGAACAACGAGAAATTGCAAGGAAATCTTTCGGGTAAATGTCACTCCAAAAGAACGTCGGCCTTGTGTGCTCATAGACCTTCATGTTGTCCTTTGGATTCATGTTTCTCAACTCCAGTCCTCCCAGAATGCATGGCTTCTTATTCAACACAGAAGCTAATGAGCGGAATCAGGTGTTGTAATTAGTGAGACATCTAAAGCACTCTGCTATGTGGGTGTCCAGGACCGGAGTTGAGAAACATTGCTAGATTAGTGTTAATCAATTAGTAAAGGTCACTCTTTTTTACAAATAGTTGAACATTGATAAATTAATAAATAAATACACACACACACACACACACACACACACACACACACACACACACACACACACACACACACACGTACATACATAAATGCATGCATGCTAGAATAAAAAAAAAGAAAGTATTTCTTCCCTTTAAGTATTCAGTAGTAATATATAGCAATGCTTAAGTATTAAGTATGCAGTGACAGTTATTCATTTCTTGCAGATGAGATGGTATTTTGTCTTAAACCATTTGTATCACTGCCATCTGATGGTTAAAACTTGCCAATGCCATTCTAAAAAAGTATATATTTTTTTGTAAAGCAACTACATAGAAAAAAGTTAAACTGTGTATAATACACACACACACACACACACACACACACACACAGTATATATTAAATATATTTACTATTATTTTTTACTCTCCCCCCTTAACAACCGTGGGAGGAACCAGGATTCCCACTGTGCAGAAAAATACTAAACAAATGGCTATATTAGGTAGTCTGATTTTCTATTCCTACAAAACTCAATTAGATTAATAAATAACTGCATGGGTGCTTTATAATCACTGTACAACCTAACAGTCAAATGTATTAAATGAAATGAGTTAATTTCACTCAAATGTTACTGAGAGTTCTTGCACTTAATAGAAAAAAGTATGTGAACTCAATAACTTGACTATATTCAGCAAGCTATGTTTCAGTCTCTGTAAGGAGAGTAAATGTTGAAATTAAAGGTTATTCTTTTATGTATTTTTGCACAAGATTAATAAAAAGGGAGATCTGTTAGTGTTTAATGTTGATATGTGGGATGCAAAAAGATTTCACATTTTAGGATTAGGATTGATAATCAATACAATTAGATTTCAACAACAAAAATAATTGAGAGGAATTGTATTATTGTATTTTAGGAAATATTCTTTTTAGTGAGTACTGGAGAAATTTCAGTACTCAACAACATGATTGGTTTCTAAACTTAAATGGATTGCGGCAATCAGTTTCCTGAACTGAGTTCTAACTCGTTTTATTCTACAGTGACAGATTCTGTAGTTTTTCCTCTCTCTAAAATAATTTATTGGCTAGTTATTGGCCCTGGTGACACTAGTCTAGGAGTTTGGTATTCTTTCCTTTATGAACTGAAATGCTACCCACCCAACTGTCTCTCATATAGCCTCGTTTTCATTCATATCAAAGTAACATGAGGTATTTTATGATGTGACACAAGACCAAGCATAAATCAGTTTATATGGAATAAATGTGAAATAACAGTGTTACCTTGAGACGCAGGCATCTCTGTAATGAAGTGCACTGCAGTGACACAGTGTGAAAATAATGGCTTGAGCAGCAGAAAGTCTGGATGACTTTGACTCTGACTGTATTTTCAGCCGCATGCTTGAGGGCCACAAAAGAAAAAAAATGCCTTTCCAGATTAGGGGACACATTTTTGGAATGAGGGCTAGTTTTCAGCTGTGAGGTCAGAGGCTAGCTTGCCATTTTCCTTCATTATATGCCATATTACTGGAGGTACAATGCAAGAGGATATGGTATATCATTTATTAGACCTTCTGAATTGCTGGTGGTCATGTATCTGAGAGAGCAGTTCTTTCAACAAGGACAAATTTTAAGCATGAATATAAACCTAAATAACAATATCAGTCATGGTTTTATGTACAATCAGGCATTATGCTTTTATAGAATACACTAAATGTCTGTTAATTGGTGCTTATAATGTTATTAAATGCTTTATACAGTATCTGGGAGCATATTTCTACGTCTGCGTTCTGTAGCAGATTATTTTCGAGGAATAAAAAGCGCAGGGGTGTTATTTTTGCATGCTAATCTTGCTCCGATTCCAAATTTAGATGCATCCAAAATAATTGCAAAGCAACAGAAAGCTCGTTTTAGCTTCTTAGGATGCCTGAACTGATATTAAATTTCTGAAAAGCCTGCAATAAAATCAGTGAGGCATGTTGTGAGATTGTATACCCAAAAACTACACAATCAAACCATATCTAATCATGTGAACTTGAACAACAGATGTGCAGACAGGACCTCAGCAGATACAGCTACATTTTTTCTTCTTCTGTTAACTACAAACATATGTTAGTTCAAAACACAAAGAATATATTAAAACCACTTGTTACCATTTAGCAAAAATTTAATGAATCAAGAGAGCACCACTTGAAGATGTAGCTTTGCTTAAGGCCAACTTCATTTCTTTTCAATGAGCCCAGCTCATTTAGGGTTTAGACTTTAGTTGCTCAAATCGGCTCTAAGGCAGCTGGAACTAGAGATAATAACGTGATGATAATGATATTTGTTCTTTAGCGTAATAGCACTGAGGTCAGGATAATCTATTCAGGGTATTAAATCTCACTCCGTTTATTCTGAAGAAGAAAAAAAGACAGCACATCATCTGAAGGTAATGAAAGAAAGAGCAGGAGATTGCTGAAGAGGCCTGGTCAGAGATGTGCAGCTGATATAAAGTGACTAACAGCAACTAATGGGAAGAATTTGAATGAAAAGTTGTTATTCATTTCTTTTGAATGCCTCAGAAAATAGCAAAATTGAATCCAAAACAAGATTCAAGATTCTTGTGTTGACAAGAATACGCTATTTAAATATACCTCACTTTAGTATATAGCCTTAAGCTTTTAGGCTGAAAATTCACCCAATCAAATCTATTTTCTAAATGCAAGTTATAGGTTTTATTGTAAACAATTTATTTGTGCATTTTCTCAATTATAAAAAATGTCTTGACCGTATAGTTTAATAATTCAACAGTCTTTCCTCTAATGATGTATGCGGGACTTCATTGATTTGTATTTTTATGAATTCTTCTTCTATAAAAACTGATAATAATAATAATGGGTAAAAGGCTTTAACCGAATACAGATACTGGTGGTGAATGGCTGGATTCTTTTTAAAATCCCCACTCTTGGGTCCTGTCTTCAATAAAAGATAAGATTCAAACCAAAGCCTGTGTCTCACGGGAAGTCGTTCACAATTATTACATCCACACATCACTCAACACGCATTAGTTCTATACGACCGCTTCACTGTCTTCAATTAATATGCAACATTCAAACATGCAATTATTCTCCTTCCTTTGCATGCAATTACCTGCAAGATCATTTTATTGTTTGTGTGCAGCCGTCACAGTCGGGTTGGCACAGCACATAAGGTTAATAAGATTAAAATGCGCCGTTAGCTTGTCATGGTTGAGATCGCCTCTTAACACCTTAGAGCATGTGCTATTAGCTCTGTTTAATGTGTATTACCTTGTGAGTGCAATTAGTGTGTATCTCCTGCACTTCCTTAATAGTCTGTTCAATTGATACCATATAGCCCTCAATGCAATACCGCAGCTAGTCATCTCTAAAACTATTTTATGAGGTACAGTATTTATGAGTGAGAGGGAAGGAGGGAAAGCGAAAGAGTAATGCTCCCATCCTTCCAGTTAGGGCCCTCAATTCCAAAAGTGCTAGCAAACCATCCATACTACCTAGTCCAACTTTGTTTTCATTTCTAAATGGAGTATTATTCACCTAGTTAATCACAGTTAAACTTTTTCAACTACAAGAAAATAATACATCTCTGGTTGCAGCTCACAGAAGAAAGTCCAGTCATCAAGGGTAAAGTATTTCAGCCTTTAAAAACAGCAGAATTTGTCTATTTGTCTGCTCAGCAGGAATACGTCTTTGCAGGTTTTACCTTTTTAAGTGGTGCTTTCTGAGGTAACTGTTACTATTATTATACAGAGTCAGTGATTTGAACAAACCCCTAAACCTTGTTTAAACACGTCTGCATAAATTCATGCAATCACATGGAATCACATGGATTGCTGGGGAGAGGTGCAATATTATAGACCTATGGTTTTCACTTTGTTGACAATACAACAGTTGAGAAAAATCCCTTATTTTATCCCTAATTTGAAGGAATGACCCAAGTCAGAGACCAGAATATCAGAGAAACTTGAGGATGGAATCCTTTGACTATTAGCAGACCTAAAAGCAAACACCAGTGTTGGGAAAGTTACTTTGGAAATGTAATAGGTTACAGGTTACAAGTTACACTATATTTAAAATGTAATTCAATTACTTTATTAAAGTAATGTAACTGATTACATTTGATCTAATTACATTTCTAATGAATGTTAAGGTCTTTGCATACTGAGTCCGCAATTTTCGTGTGCATTTTTAAAAAAAAAAATTCGTATTCGTCATCCTTTCCAATCAAAATGCTTGCTACGGATGTGAAAACGCAGAAAATCAAACCTGATCCGAATTTTTTATGACGGACAAACGTTTCGGACTCAGTGTGCAATGGCCTTTAATCATTTTGAAACATTTAAAGCAGGCAGTGTTAACCTTACAGTAGCACTCAACACTGATTACTTACTTGAATTAAGATTATAATCATTTAATTTTAAAAGCACAGAATCAGACTTTGGCCCTTTTTACTTTGAGATTGTTGTGAGTTTAAATACAGATTTAAAAATCATAACAAGAAACCGTTTAATAGCTATGATACTGTTTTTGAAATCAAATCTTTGCATAGCTTTGACAGGCATCTAAAAAAATTAATCTTAAAAAATAATGTGTATACATAAACCCAAATAGGAAATAAAACAGTTAAGCATGTGTCTTATTCGGTGTCCTGAAACATTGGTGTCTCATATTTTAAAGCAGTCAATGAAAATGTATTGTAATCATTAACATATTCATGAGTAACTGTAACATAATTACACATTTTTCTTAGTAACTGTATCCGATTACAGTTACATTTATTTTGTAATTAAACTTGTTAAACTTGTAACTACTCCCCAACACTCTCAAACACCTAGCAACACTTTTGAGCCATATTAACAGGTCCAAACAAAGCAATATAAAACCGGGTTAGCAGTGACTATGGAGTCAGACATGAGGACACCTTGTGTGCATGAGCACAAGATCATTATCAAGCTCTAATATTCCCAAACACGGCATTCGATAAACACAGTAATATATGTAGATGTTACTACAAGAATAATTCATTTAATCAGAAAATGGTGCATTTAATTAATAGAAATGTTCATATTCATTTCTACCGCGCATTAGCTCCTTTCAGAGCTACAGTAAGAGAGGACGCCAGAGGAACAGAGCAGCAGAGGAGAGCACAAAAATCATTTGATTTATGAGAGCAGCACTTAAGACACAGAAGAGAAGATGTTATGCACCGTGGCTTCCAGCCTAGCAGCTAAAGTAATTTCCTCAACGGCAGGTACACGCTCAAGCGAACAAAGCTACAATCAAATTGCTTCACTGCACAGCCTAAAAACTCGTTTAATGTCATACTTATGCCTATTCTTCGGCTTTAGCGTGACACCCAAGTACGTCAGTAGATATTGAAGCAGGTGTCTGTCATGTGGCCCCAAGGGTCTCAGAGTTTCTATCTGCTCCTATCCGTGCCGTCTGTAATATAACCCCTGTTCATCCGAGGAAACCCGGCTGCTCCTGCGAGACTTCCATGATATATGTTGTGATATTCCTTCAGTCAATCAGGGCTCAAAAGCTGAATATGAGCGATGAATCAGCTGCCATCAAAACATTCTTAAACACCCACATGAGTAATAAATACTCTCATCTGCTGATGACTCAGGTTCTGGGAGTTCTGTTGAAGTCTAATTCAAACCTAGTTTCAAGAGCTTTTCAACCATTGAGGCATGGTATGTATTCTTCATTACAGCTAAATGCATTACGAAGTAGTTTGTTGCCCTTTTAAAGTTTGCATTCACATTATTGCTTAATGTTTCGGGCCTAATACACCCAAACGGCTGAACATCCACGGAGAATCCGCTAGGTGAAGATGAGACATTGATTTAAAAGAGGGTATAATGTGACTTTTAAGGTCAGAATTGTAGATAAATGTGCATGCTGTGGAGCTGGTGATAAAGGGGGTTTGAGTTGTTGTGAGGAAGAGTGGCAGGGTCTGATGAAGGTCAAACAGGACAGGAATGTTACTGAAATCAGAGGCCGCTTCGTCTCAAAACCCGAGCCAGATGCTGGAGGCTAAAGGGTTGTAGTCCAAAGCGAACTCACTCTCAGAAACCCTCATTCAAATACTTGTTGTTGCAATCCATGTAGGATGAGGGATATTCATACTTGATCATAACTCCAGTTTCCAACCATAAAGGCTTTCCAGTGCTATGCAGTGCTATCTTTTATTCTGCAGGTGTGTAATTATAAGGATTATTTACACACCTGTCTCTTCAAACGCTTTGCTGAACAGGATTACTCATTATGTTGGAAATTTGACTCACTTAAGCTCTTTTTTTTTTTTTTTGCTTAAAAAGTGACTCTTCATCATTAGGTGTGTACATGTTTGCAAAATGGAGTTTTCAAGACGTATTTTAGCATTTTTTTGTACTAGTCATACTACAAAATGACTTGGGGGTACAGATCACCGATTTAACATATTGAATTCCACCCAAAAAATCCTCATATGTGACCCTGGAGCACAAAAGCAGTCTTAAGTCGCTGGGGTATATTTGTAGCAATAGCCAAAAATACATTGTATGGGTCAAAATTATAGATTTTTCTTTTATGCCAAAAATCATTAGGATATTAATTAAAGATCATGTTCCATGAAGATATTTTGTAAATTTCTTACCATAAATATATCAAAACTTATTTTTTGATTAGTAATATGCATTGCTAAGAACTTCATTTGAACAACTTTAAAGGCAATTTTCTGAATATTTAGATTTTTTTTGCACCCTCAGATTCCAGATTTTCAAATAGTTGTATCTCAGCCAAATATTGCCCTATCCCCACACATCAATGGAAAGCTTATTTATTCAGCTTTCAGATGATGTATAAATCTCAATTTCGCAAATATCTACACTTAAGACTGGTTTTGTGGTCCAGGGTCACATATGTTAAACAACAAAGATCAGATAGGAAATGTGCATTTAACTGTGATGGAGTTGTGCAAAAATAAAACTGAAATAAAATCAAGTTTTTTGGAAACCATTTTCTTCTCCAGTTTTATGGTTTAATTTGGCACATGGCACAATCAGCATGTATACATCTGGTATACATAAATAAATATTAAATATATTTATACATAAATATACATATAGAGCTATTAAAAAGACACTTGTTGTGGCCTCAGATTATGGTATAGAGGATAAAACTAGTACAGACACTAACTGCTCTGCCCTCTGAATATTGGTGCTTTCAGCCTAATTGATAATAATGGTCATTTACACTTTCAGGTCAATGGGAGCAAAATCTTCATAAAAGCCCTATACATATATGTATGTATGCCCATATTTATATATATATTTAAAGAAACACAGGTCTACACTGAAGTCAGGTTATTCAGTGTAAAGAGGCCACTGTCTCCAGTCGAGAGGAACGTTTACAAAGTCAATGAAATCATGTCAGTTAGTTCAGTTCAATCTTAAGCTATTGTTTTCTCTTGCATGTAAAATAATAGATTTATTTTGTAATTCTTAAGCAAAATTAGACATATGTAGCTTTTTTAAAATAACAAAAAGTTCTATTTCGCAAAGACAGACGACAATAGACGCAGCTGAAACACTATTTGTGGTGAACAAAATCGACGTAGTGGTAAAGAAGCCCCCCACCCCCATCACACAAATATATAACAGAAAACATGGCAAAGGCAATCCAACACACACACACACACACACACACACACACACCAGTCAAACAGTGCTCTGAGCGTTGTGTGTACGTGTGCATTTCATGGGAATTTGACACAGGAGCTTATAGATAATTTTGTTGTAAAAGATGCACGTTTCTTTAAACAAAACACTTACAGTAACTTTAAAAGTCTTTATCTCCAGTCTTGTCCAATGGAAAAGTTTCAAACAAAAGACTTTCAGTGGAATCAAGAAAAAAAGTTAAAACACCACATGTGAGCTTATGCAACTGGAAAATGAGTTGCAGTTCCCATTTCAATCCACCGCTTTCCATATTTGTCGTCTGTCTAATGCTTCCTGGAATCCAACTGCTCGAGTCAGACCGCATCAGACACATCTCAGAGAAAGATCGTCAAATTAAGAGAAAAAACAGCTCTTTATAAGGCATTGAAAAGAAATTGAAAAGCAAAGCAAACAATATTATGCAGATGTCACCTTAGAGGCCACTGTTTTGAAACATGTTTCCCACAAAAGCATGTGATGGGAAATAAAATGCACTTTCCTTTGTATTTGTTTTTTTTTTGTGTTTTTCTGTGTTATTTATTCAAGAAAAAAGTGATCGCCCCATTCGCCCGATTCTGCTTAAAAAGGCGCTTCTTTCTTTTCTTTTAAAACGATGATTACAAAAAATACTGCTTGAAACGCTCGTCCCTTTTCAAAGGAAAGAGAGCAGTTCTGTTTTGGCAGGTTTGCACAACTTGACATCTGGAAAGAACTTGTCACTGCTTTTTGCAAAAGTCTATTCAAATCTTTTAGTTTCCGCCATCGTCCTGAACCCCCTCCTCTCGCTTCAGTGTTTTCATTGAAGCCAAAGACTCTTCCCCCATCCCTACCGCTTGTCGGATGGCCATAAAGCTATACACGCGTGGTGGAGTGGGAGTGTGGCAGGCCGGTGGAGTTGAAGCCAGCTGTGAAGGTGTTGTATGGATGTAGGTTGGGCATGCCCACCAGCGAGTTGGGGATCATGGTTATGGTGTTGGGCGTCATGAGTGGGATATCGTCAGGTGAACGCCGCAGAGTCAGCGTGTAGTCGGGAAGCGAAGCGAGCCGTAAGGGGTCTCCGGGCGGCCCTGCGTCGCACTCATGGTGCCTCTGGTTGACCTGCAGGGACATTTATTTTTTTATCAGCATGTTTCCAGCAGAAAATGTACAGAAAATGCATTTGAAGCAAATTGACTTGTTCTGACAAATTATGCTACATAAGACCAAACACGTTTTTTAGGTCTGAAAACCTTCTTTTTTTGGGTGACTTTTAAAAAAGGGCAGCGCATTGCGTTTTTTTATGTTGCTAGGCAACCACCAAATCTGCTGTCCTGACTTCTGTCAGTCTAATCAAAGGACTATAGCGCGAGCGGTCTAAAATCTTTGGTTTTTGCTGTTAAGTAAACTGTCAGATTAGCAAAACCTTAAAAAATACAGACAGACACCAAAATTTCTCCTCCATCATTGCAGTCTCTGGACTTTCTAAGCAACTGTAAACTTTCATCACCACAATGGAAGGCCTGCCTCTCCATTCATTCGATTGGACAATGGAAAAAAAATGTGAATGATGTCAGGCGCTTTTCTGCTCAGAGTTGCTTTTTTTCAACTTTACGGTGCAGCATCAAATCTGCGCTCAGCACCGCTGGCAACGCTACAACGCCACTGCTTTGGGGCGTGTCAAATTTAGGGCAGAGCACACCTCTGAAAACTACATTTATACCCTGTTTGCATGTCTTCTTCTTCTTTTAACGGCGATTGGTTGTTGCCTGGCGTTTTTCGCTCTATATTTGCCTAAAATCGAGGGATGCTCAAACTTTTTGACGCTCTCTGCCTCTCTCAACGCTTTCTCTGAGCCGCTTTCAATCCCATAATGCACCGCGTGAAGCTCACTGCGCATTTTAGCTCAACTTCCAAAGAAATGAATTGAAAACGCCCGCTACGTGCCAGTGGAAACGCAACGTCAGGCGCTCAGAACGCTCCCGCAAAAACACGAGGCGCAGCAGGCGGCTAAAACGAGAGGCGGCTGGGGTGCATAAACTGCATGCAAAATGCTCACTGCCAATAGAAAACAATGAAAAAAGGCGCCTCTCACTGCAGAAAACACGTTCTGTCTGATCAGGGCCTAAAACTACATAAAAGCAGATGGGCTGCATGAGGATGCAAATTTACTCTCTGACAGCAGTTTATGACATAAAAAATACAGCATTTCCTTGGTTACCAATGTCAGCAAATCAGTCCTGCGCTTATAAATACTACTTTAATATGCATTATGCGTGGTGCGTCTGGTTGACCTGCAGGGACATGATCTCCTCTTCAGGGGCATGCCGGTTCACGTCGTTGGCGGTGGTGGCTCGTGGAGAGCTGGGCTGCGGGTGCTGCTCCTGTCGGCGCTTATCCTTGCGGTAGTACAGAGCGGCGAACGCCAGAACGTTGAGGAACAGCAGCGAAGCTCCCACTGCGATGGTTACGCTCAGCTCGGTGGAGTAATCCCGTGGGTTCTCCACCACCAGAGGGCCTGGCTCCTCTTCTCCATTCCACTGCTCCTTCCCGCTCTCGCTGTTGTAGGCCGGAGACATTGGAGGCCGCTTGGTGTTGAACGGCCAGGCTTTGCCGTTGGGACGTTTGGTGGACAGGGAGTTCTGGGTCGTCTCGGGTGGTGGCACTTTGGTGGTGGTGGAGGTGTAGTGGAACATGTCGTGAAGGTTATACAGATGAGGGACCAGGTGCTTCCAGAAGGCCACTTTAGTGGCGCGGTAGTGATCACGGACTCGAGGCTTGAGGCCGATATGCAGGTACAGCTGGTCTTGCGGGTTGTATTTGGACCAGGCTACCTCTTCGAAGCGATTGGCCTTAGTGTGGATGAACTTGGTGTCCTGAGGCACTGGTTTGTTGGGATCTCTGCAAAACAGATAGAAGATGAATAAATAAACTAAACTGAGAAGGTTTTTCATGTAAAGTGTCATTGCTAGAGTTCAAGCAATACTTCACCCAAAAATGAAAATTCTATCAGCATTTATGCACCATTCATTTGTTCCCAAACCTGTGCGATTTTCTTTTCTTTTTTTTTGTGGAATGCAAAATAAGTTGTTTTGCTGAACATTTATGCTGCTCTTTTTCAGTGAAAGCATACAGTGATGTGATTCAAGATATGACTTTCTCACCATTTTTTTTTAATACAAAATTTAAATGAAAAAGTGCCATTTTATTATTCTTCAGAAAAAATAATGCATACTTCTTTGTGAAATTTAAATATGTGAAATGTCAAATAACAAAAACAAAGTGAAATTTTAAAACAAAAGTCCCAAAAAGATAAATAAATAAATAAATAAATCTCTTCATATAAACTAAGACTTTGCCTGTGCTCTTTCTCTCTCTCTCTTTTAAAGAAATATCAGCATGTTTCCAGCAGAAAATGCACCTTGTACAGAAAAAAGCATTTGAAGCAAATTGACTTAGTTATAGTTATATGTAGCATAATTTGTCAGAACAAGTCAATTTGCTTCAAATGCATATATATATATATATATACCTGTATAAAGGCAGACAGGCTGCATGAGGATTCAAAATTCTGACAGCAGGAGGCACTTATGACATGCATGACAAATACAGCATTTCCTTGGTTCCTTGGCTCTTATAAGTACTACTTTCATGTGCATTAAACAGAGAGAAGATGAAAAGAAAATACCATCTACATGTTTCTAAAGACAGTCAGTTCCCCTCAGAGATGCATTCACATAAACCCCCGCCCCCAATTATTTACTTCATTTTTGATTAGTAATATGCATTGCTAAGAACTTCATTTGAACAACTTTAAAGGAGATTTTCTCAATATTTAGATTTTTTTGCACCATCAGATTCCAGATTTTCAAATAGTTGTATCTCAGCCAAATATTGTCCTATCCTAACAAACCATACATTAATGGAAAACTTATTTATTCTCCTTTCAGGTGATTTATAAAGCTCAATTTCGAAAAATGGACCCTTATGACTGGTTTTGTGGTCCAGGGTCACTAATGAGTCTGAAGGACTTGATTAGCTGGATCAGGTGCATTTAAGGTTGATGCTAAACTCTGCAGGGCGGTGGCCCTCCAGGAACTGTGTTTGACACCCCGCTCATACAGCTTTGGAATGATATGAGGGTGAGAAAAAGATAGCAGAATTTTTATCACAACTATCCTTGTTAAGCTGTTGGTTAAAAGGATACTCCACCCCAAAATGAAAATTTTGTCATTAATCACTTACGTCCATGTAGTTCCAAACCCGTAAAAGCTTTGTTCGACCTCAGAACACAATTTAAGATATTTTGGATGGCTGTGGGAGGCTTGTGACTGTCCCATTGACTGCCAAGTAAATTGCACTGTCGAGGTCCATAAAAGTATAAAAAACATAATCAAAATAGTCCATCTGCCATCAGTGGTTCAATCTGAATTTAATACAGCGACGAGAATACTTTTTGTACGCAAAGAAAATAAAAATAATGACATTTATTCAACAATTCATCTCTGACACAGAGAGACAGAGAGGAGATAAATTGTTGAAGAAATGTCATTATTTTTATTTTCTTTGCGTACAAAAAGTATTCTCGCTGCTTCATAAAATTCTGATTGCACCACTGATGGCAGATGGACTATTTTGATGATGCTTTTCATACTTTTATGGACCTTGTCAGTGTAATTTACTTGGCAGCCAATGGGACAGTCACAAGCCTCCCGGTTTTCATCCAAAATATCTTAAATTGTGTTCCGAGGATAAACAAAGTTTTTACAGGTTTGGAACGACATGGGGGTAAGTGAATATTGACAAAAGTTTCATTTTGGGGTGGAGTATACCTTTAAATTCACCAGTGTTGTGCAATCCTCAACCTCAGGATACTGTAAGGCAGGGGTGTCTAATCCTGTTCCTGGAGGGCCACAATCCAGCAGAGTTTATCTCCGATCGTAATCAAGTTTGGGATTACTACAAACTTCCAGGGACGTGTCTCTGCGCAGATTGGAGCTAAACTCAACAAGACATTGGTCCCCCAGAAGAAGGATTGGACACTGACTCTTTCAGAACAACTGGATTAAGACATCTGCTAAATGACAATTTACTATTATCATGATCATACTTCATACAATCTCCAGCAGGAAAATAAACACACTTCTTTATTCTTTTCAGTAAATCAATACCTTTCGTCTTGGTCAGGCTAAGCATGCATAAAGACACAAACAGCTCGCATCCTTTCGCATATCAACCCCTGGAGTTTGCACTAATCAACAAAATAATTTTGCGTCCACTGACGTTCCTCCTCACCACTGCACTACTATCTGTCTTGTTTCACCTTCTTGTATAAAGCTGCCTGGCATTTCTTCCAAATCATCATTTTCTATTTCTCCCCTGTGTGACATTACGTTACAGCTCATATCTCTAAGCACCTCTGCCTGCTGGGCTTCACGCATCCTCGGCTCATTCTCTATAAAAAAGAGATGGGCCAGAGGCTTTTAAAGTGAAACACAAATGAATAAATCAACAGCCGAGATGTGCTTCAGGATGCAACTTGTTTTTGATAAAACAACAGCAGTGCATCCATTCCGTTAATTGCTTTGGGAAAGCAGTGCAGATTGCATTAACAGCGAGTGTGCTGATAGAAAGTGGACGATATTAATCTAAACACTAAAGGGGGGAAGCTGGCCATGGGCCCTCGTGTGTGTGTGTGTGTGTGTAGTATTACTCTTTAGCCTCCAGGGGTCACTGTTTCTCCAACTGATATTACAAACTCACAGAAGGTGTCCAATCTCCAAGGTACTATGGACTTATCGTCTGTATGAACATATGGCATCCAAATAATCACACATCTACTTGTTGTCTTTTAGCTCCACTAGTGACTATCCTAAACTTTTAAGAGCTCTTAAAAAATTGGGCAATAAATACTACATAAAAAATGATTTTATCAGAAGTCATTTTTTGAATGACTGTCAATGAAGGAATATGTTTTTTCCTGCCACATGATGATTCAACAAACGGGAGCTAACAGGGACATGCTAACCAGCTAAACCTTGACCCCTCATCTGTGATAAAATACTGCTAGATGAGACAATGCACCAATGTTTCAGACTCGATCTAATGAAGAGACATCCCATGAACTTAACGGTCACAGATATCAGATGAAAAATAGCCTCTTTGGCTAATTCTGGCACATTTACAGCCATGCATTGCTCCTGTAAACAAATGAACTAAACTAAACTAAATCACTAGTGTGCCCTCGAGCGAGTCGTTCAATTCCAAACTGAAGGGACAGTCGTTGTCGCCAATGTTTTGGAATTGACAGTGGATGAAAAGTGACAACAAGTCAAGATGGCAGCTGTTTGTCTGTTTGCCAAGATTTTTTAAGCTAAGTACCACCTTTGCATATATGTGGAAAGAGTCCTATCAGAAAATGCACAAACACCACAATAATAACATTCAGAAAGAATGACACTGTAGGTCCATGTGTTATTATATAATTCAATTCAACCGCATTAATATTAATATATTTTAGAATTTGATGATAGCTCTTACCATCTGTCTAGAACTGCTGTGTCAAAGTAGTTACTTTATCGAATCATGTTTGAAAAGTTGTGTTTGCCCTCATGAAATCGAGCATCTTGATGCCGCTCACACACTTAGGGTAAACAAAATAATGTCTGGAATTTTTTTGTTGATCGCCTCTCTCGTGCTGTATTAAATTGTGGTGTGAGCACCAACTGAAATTCCGGTGCAGCTTCACATCATACATTGCAGAAGATGCAAAAAGCTATATAAAAATTATATAGATCATTATAGATCAAATTATATTCTTTTGATCTATTGTGTGTTGTAAATTCGTAGAGTCGTGTCATCTACAACAGTACACTCTTAAAAATAAAGGCGCTTAAAAGGTTCTTCAAGCGATGCCATAGAAGAACCATTTTTGGTTCCACAAAGAACCATTCAGTCAAAGGTTCTTTTAAAGAACCATCTCTTTCTTACCTTTTTATAATCTGACGAACCTTCTTTTGCCATAAAGAACTGAATTAAATGTTCTTCAGATGTTAAAGGGATAGTTCACCCAAAAATTTTTATTTGATGTTTATCTGCTTACCCCCAGGACATCCAAGATATAGGTGACTTTGCTTCTTCAGCAGAACACAAACAAAGATTTTTAACTGAAACCGTTGCAGTCTGTCAGTCATATAATGGCAGTCAATGGGCACCACAGTTTTGAGAGTAAAAAAAACATACACAAATTCAACCAAATTAAACCCTGAGGCTTGTGACGATACATTGAGGTCTTTAGACACGAAATGATCGGTCTGTGCAAGAAACTGAACAGTATTTATATCATGTTTTTACCTCTGATCCACCACAATGTCCAACTGTCCTGATTGCGTTCACAACATCCGGCGCGTGATGCGCCTTCTTCTTGCTTTACGGTGAATTGCAGACTTATAAGTGCATTACCGCCGCTTATCTCTCAAATGGACCATTGACACTGCTAATTGAGATTGTAGATAGAGTGTCAATGGTCCATTTGAATGTGAACGCACTCAGGACAGTTGGACATTGCGGTGGATCAGAGGTAAAAAACAATAGAAAGAATGTTCAGTTTCTTGCACAGACCAATCGTTTCGTGTCTAAAGACCTCAATGAATCGTAACGAGCCGCAGGGTTTAATTTGGTTTTGTTTGTGTATGTTTTTTTGACTCTCAAAGCCGTGGAGCCCATTGACTGCCATTAAATGACTGACAGACTGCAACGGTTTGAGTTAAAAATCTTTGTTTGTGTTCTACTGAAGAAACCTATATCTTGAATGCCCTGGGGGTAAGCAGATAAACATCAAATTTTCATTTTTGGGTGAACTATTCCTTTTAAAGGTTCTTTATGGAACCATTTAGAAGTTTCTTCTATGGCATAGTGAAGCACCTTTATTTTTAAGAGTCATTGGTCTATGCTGAGACACCTGTGCAGAAAATCAAGTGTATCTGAAAGTAAAAATAAAAGAGCTAGACAAATTTAAGACAAATAACATGCTTTTATGTTTTTTTTGTGTGCTTTTTCTCTTGTCTGTGCCTCTGCAAGCAGAGAAGTAAATGGAAATAGGTTGAATGTCAGCTCAGAAGCCGATAAATACCCAGTTTTATTAGGCTGGTAATGATCCCCAATGAATATTGGCATCCGGACCATGATGACTTTGTAGCTGAATATCAGTAATTAAGTTTCAAAGAAGCAGGCAGCAGAGGTAAGGTCATATTGATCTGCCATGGTGCAACATGCCAGAGAACAGGACATCAATGAAGCCGCAGCGGCGCAGCATATATATGAATTCTTGCTGCGTGGTGTGCGAGTGGCAGTCGGTGTACCTGGGGCTTTCTCGCTTAATAGGAACGCTCTCATAATGGTCAATCGACTTGCATGACACAGCATATTTGTGTTTGCGGCTGGGTCAGTTGTGATGTTTTAGATGTGTCTTCAGAGGCTTTTGATCTGCACTGATGACATACTTTGTGTGGGCGTTTCACACGTGAGGGTTTAGCTCGAGATTAATGTGTTGATGTAAATGAAGATGAATAGTATCTGTAGTGTTACCGGACAGCACAAGTACTAATGATCACACTTAAGGTTAGGGATATTTCTAAAAAAAATTTTTTGTATTAAATGTAATTGGTTTTAGCGTGTAACCCTTACAGCACCATTTGTGATATGCACATGAATGCAATCTCAAATAATGAGCAATCTAAAAAAAAAAACAACATTTCAAAAACATAAACTGACAGCTTAGAAATGTGATTTCCAACATTAGGGACAAACTCCAAAAGAATACTGGAAAACAGAAGATTAGCCAAAACGTCTGTGGATTGTGTGTTGTTTCCTCACAAAAGCAGTTCATTTACAGTATTGAAGACACTTCTTCATTGACATTAAAAAAGGCCTCTTGTTTAAGGTTTCTTGTCTCCTTGCCAGTGTACTGCGGCGTTATGCTTCTTTTTGTTAACCTTGAAGGGGAGGGGCTCCGATATAAGGCAGTCTGAGTCATTCAATGTTTGTGAAGTCTCATTTTTCCTGCAGTTATGCCTGTTCTTACTGAGCTCATGTTTTGGTTATCTTACTGATCTCTTGCATATTTTGTCTGTCATTTTGGATTTGTTAGCCTCATTTATTGGACCAGTGTTATTTTATTATCATTGAGATACTATTATAGTTTTTTATTAATATTTAGAATTTGTTTTCATTTTCATTAGAATTTGTTTTCATTTCTTGTTTACATTTTTGTTAAATTATTATTATTATTTCAGATAGTTGCCACGGCAACATTTTTCAATTTTATTTAGTTTAACTTGATGTATTAAAACTATTATTATTAATATTTATAATAAAAATAATAATAACGATAGTAATAAACTTAAAAAAAGTTAAACATTTTATTTTAGTTAACTATAATAACCCTGATTGAATATTTGGATTTTGACCATGACATATTGTATAGTATATAATAATTAGTGCTGGCAAATGATTAATCGCGATTAATCGCATCCAAAATAAAAGTTTTTGTTTACATAATATATGTGTGTGTACTGTGTATATTTATTATGTATATATAAATACACACACATACAGTATATATTTTGAAAATATTTACATGTATTTGCATGGATATATTTATATTTATATAATTTATAATATATATATATATATATATATATATATATATATATATATATATATATAAATATTTAATGTACAAATATTTTTCTTAAATATATACATGCATGTGTGTGTATTTATATATACAAAATAAATATACACAGTACACACACATATATTATGTAAACAAAAACTTTTATTTTGGATGCGATTAATCGCGATTAATCATTTGACAGCACTAATACTAGTTGTATAATAAACTGCAAGTCCACCGTCTTTGTCACAGTAGGCAACCATACCTATGTCAATAATGTATAATAAGTGTTTTCCTCCCCGGTGGCCGAGATGGTGCCCCATTCATCCCACTAACCCACAATCTGGGCAGCGTATGTGCAAACGGAGAATTAGCTGACGGTGTTCTGTCAGGTCGCCCACTCAAATCAGCTCCTAAACCGCTCAAATATTTCTACGGTTCAGGCCACTTGGGCTTGCCCAGTGAAGCAGTACTTCAGCCTCTATCAGCGCCACTCATTCAGATCTCAGGCCCTGAGAGGAAACTACTCCACGAACATTGAGATTCTGAAACTAGGTTGGACTTCCTAAACACCATCCTAACATCAAAGGGAGAGGTCTGTCTGAAGATATTTTTGTGAAAGGATCCGATCTTAGCAGTGCGATATTCTAGTTTCCTACTAACAAATTAGGACTGGAAAAAATTCCACTGTTAGTGAGGATTTATTTATATATATATTTTTATTTAATTCATTAATTTATTTTACTATTTTTAATTAGTGGTGTTTGTTAAGGCTAATTGTTCGTACTTTTAAACCCCTTAGTATTAAATTATTGTGCACTTTTTTTTATCAACCTGAATGATACCTTAAATCAAGTTTTGGTGTGCTAGCAGAATAAATCTAATAAATATGTCAAGGTGAAAACGAGTCAGAGTTAATTTGACGGGGCTGCATTGGTTATTCATCAGTCTAATTTGCAGCGCTTTGATGGCTGTGGACATAGAGACACCAAATCCAATGGGGCATCATAAAAGCCTCTGTTTCCACTGTGTCTTACCGTGCTTTGGCCAGGGTCACTTATTTAAACGAAAACTCAATCTTCAACTGAATAGCACTGAGTATAACTCAAGGTAGTGTATGCACTTTTAATTTGAAAGATTTGGAGTTATTTATAAATACAGGAGATAGTGTGCACTGCTTCATGTGGTTTTTCATCTTACAAGGTCCACACACAGATGGCTTTGCTTTTGAAAGATGCAGTGTTACATTTAGAGTTTTTCTTATCTCTCTTTGCCGTTCTCAAGGTCAGCAGATAGAATATATAACATAAAACAGCATGACAGAGAGAGAGGTTGCTCTCAAAGAACCTTGCTGTTCAGGCCATAAAGTTAAAAACCGCTGTTGCTTAAAGTTCAGGGAGTCAGTGGCTGGTTAATGATTAATTCCACACTACTTCCTCAATTCCTCACAGAACAAGAAAAAAGATAATTAGTGGTGTTTGATAAGGCTACTATTACTCATACTTAGGGTTAGGAATGTGAATGGATGACTATATTTAGAGCAAAAGCATGATTGTGAGTATGAAATTGCTATTATATTGATTTTTTTTTTAATCACTTTAACAAAGTTAATATTGAGGAATAATTAACATCTTAGACCTGTCTACTTTTGCTCCACGCTGAAAAGGCGTGGACACGGTTATTTTTGCACCTGACCTTATTGAATATGCATTTTTAGAAGTTCCCCTTTGAGGTGCAAAATGTGTGGGAGGAAAGTATTCAAATGAATCACGCAACATGTTACTAATGTTTGCGCTCGTCAAAATACTGGTATTTGCGTGATTATTTAACGCCCCCAAAAAAGCATGTCTTAAACTATTTTGCGCTTGAAATGGCTGCACTTATTGTTGCTAGAGGAGGCACCGCAGAGAACAGAGAAACAGAAGAACACCTATTTTATCCGAAAATAGGTTTATCAAAAATTCTTGGAACTCTTCGTGTTTTGGCCTCCTGTTCTTTTCAACATACTGTGGCTTCTTTATTTCTTTATTTGCGACCACGCTAATTTGGGCTGCGCTTGGTATATTGTGTTGGTCGATATATAAATGAGATGTTGTGTCTGTGTTCTTTAATGTGGCGGTTTTCAGTAAATCACCCACAGAAATTTCCACTCCCATCGGCGCTGTTTTGGAATTGCTCTCTCTCGCTAATTTGCCCTGTTTGGTAAAACTGGCCCTAAGTATTAATTCTGTAAAATGTACTCTTGGAAGGCAGTAACTAACCCTAGTAAACATCCAGGATACCTGAGCAACTGCGTAGCAGCACACTAAAATGTATTCAGAAACTGTCATCCAACCCCAGCATTGTAATGGTGACTTTTACATGGGCAATCAACACTTTTTAAAGTGTTTATTTGTTTATAAAATTAGGCTCAAATATATAATGCACAAAAAAGATGTAGAAATGTATCAGAACATCTCTACATCACTGTCAGGGAGATTTTCCATCAGTAAGCCTAAAAGAAGGCAATGGTTTTGAAGTAATACAGGTAGCTGCAGGACGCGGGCCCCTGTGCACTCTTCATTATGACTGCTATTGATCAGATGGATGAGGTGAGTGATGGTCAACATGTGTCCTGACTCCTGTCCGGCGCTGATCAGCTCTTCTCAGATGATGCTTCAACTCATTACATTCAACATGCAGTGCACCCTCTTCATCATGAGCATCCAGGGATCCTTCCTTACCTTCTCCAAACCAAATCTGCATATTGACAAGATGTTTCCTACATTTACCAAGTGCTGATTTAATTGAGAAGACTGCTACACAATCCCTTTTTTTTCGTGATTGGACTCGCTGAGGTCTAGGAACGACAAAAGAAGCGGATGCGGGAAGCAGTTTAGCTCAAAGACAGAGAAAGAGATAGACTTGGCCTTGGGTGCAGGGTCAACTGATGTTCAAGAGACTGTTTGGGTGTACCGCTCATTAAGATGCAGCTTTGAAATTATTATTTTTGTTTACACAATCAAGAGGCAGATACGACAAGACAGTGTGAGTTAATGAGCATCTGCTTGCCATTCAGATAAAGTCGAGGCAACAGAATTTCAATAAGACAGACGTCAATACAGATGCATTGACAAAATGCAGGTTGTGTCAAATCATTGAGCGATTACGGTCAAGCTGGCACGAGCGCAGCTAAGTCTTATTTATTAATCGAGGCTTATTGATTATTGATTAATCATGTTTTATTCTTTTAGTGGAATTGCCAATATGTTGGCAAGGGACAGTTTCATGAAAAAACATGGGCTTTTCAAACAGAAATATATTTTAGATTCATCCCAGCAGGCCTCAGCATTTCTGAGAGTGCTTGTGTTCTTGTTACAAGAACGCATGAAGGGAGATGCAGAGAAAATAGGAGGACAAAAGGAAAAGCACAACAGTATTCTGCTCAGCAACGTCTCGGGCTCAGCACAGCATGGGCTGTTTGACTGGAGGCTGAATGACACAGTAGAAGAATATAGAGGAAACAGCCCCTGTCCATCAAATGCTAGCGCTACGATCTCTATAGAAATGCAGACGGCAGCATTTGAGGTCCATTTGTAGCCTGAACAAAGGCGATATGCGCCGACAATTCAGTTATCAATGTGAAGAAGGTTCTTGGATGCTTTTGTTTTTCTGCAGGACTAATGGCCACTGGTTAACACTTGATAAATTAATTAGGGTGCTAATGCATTACACGTTTAATGTTAATCATCAGCTAAAAAAAAAAAAAAACTGTCCAAAAACCCCTTTGAGATTTGAATTCAATTTAACGGTTCTACACTTGGCAGCATTTTACCACTATTCTTCCATTCATTTCAGAGATGAATGATTTTTAATAATTGTTCCCAAAGACAGATAAAATGTCTATTTGACTTTTCTTCAAAAAGACTTGTTAGGAGTAAGAAATATGTAATAACGCCTAAAGTCATTTTTAATTTGTTTTATACAGATTCAACACATTATGAGAGCTGTCAGACCTACCACCTTGTTATTAAACTCTCTTCAAATAGAAGACATTTATGCTTTTTAATAATGTGGCAAAAAAGTGGCTGTACAAAGTTTTTCTCAGGATCTATGGATACAAGTCATTATTATTAATTTAAAAATGTTTTATATTACCTAATAATTCTGTTAATAATTATATAACATTTTAAGATCTTTCACACTTTCGGCTGCACGTATTAGGGGTAACCACAGCAAATAATCCACGTATTTATTTGTCAGGGTTTTTGCCAAAAACATATCATTTTAACATAATACATAACTTTAAATAAATGTGTTTTAATATTTGCATAATATAATATAATATAAACTAGCCTCATACTCAAGCTTGGCATCCAATAAGGAAACATTGTTACTTTGTCACTTCACTTAGCCTAGTTTTTTGTCAAACATGCCTTTCTACCTAGATTTCACAGTTAATGGATGTTTTCATGCTGTATTCCAACTGCAGGGGGAAAACATTGCTTGTAAGCACCATGAAGCGGAAAGAAGAATCTCGCTTTAGGGAATGATACGTACTGTTGACAAGTGGCACAAGCTTAATATAACGCTCACCTATTCGACTCCAGGTTCCATATTTATGTATGTATTTGGCTCGGGTACAAGTGTCCAGTTTAGAGCGATGCTAGGGAGTGCTATCTAGGTCATCACATGGAGAAGCTATAAGCACACTTCACATGCTGTAGTGCACATTTGTGGCTGTATCCCAGCATGCATCAGAACTAAACCGGAGAGTTTGCTGGTTATGATGGAAGTGACGATTTGTGTGGTTTATGTGATTGAGAGGTTCATTATCCTGGCATCTAATCCTTCGCTCTGTACAAGCCGACTGCTAAGCAGTATCCTATATAATCCGCTCCTCACAATAGAGCCACACAAATGGAGCAACTCTATGGGCAGTAACATCAGAAACTTAGTAGTGCTTAAAATGGATTCTATAATGCCAGTTCAATTGGAAGCCATTAGATGAATGACTGCAAGAGGATACAGTGACTTTCATGTAATAAATAATCTTGCGTATTTCTGAAAGAATGCTTTTAAAATGGCAGATAGGATGCAGCAGGGGTCGAGGCTACTGTGAGTGATTATTTTATGAACTGTGTGTTTTTAAAGCTAGGTAGGACATGGTTTTGTGCCTTTGCGTCAAAATATGTTCAAGACATTGGAAATAAGCTTTGAGGCCATCAATTTAATTCAAACTTAATAGATATACACATTTACAATTTATAATCTTAGTGTTATGACAAAACAGACCACAAATATTGATGACTCATCTTGCAGGTTTGTATTTTTTGTCCAATAAAATGTTCTCTATAATGAGAATGTCCTCTAAATTGAATATATCATCAAGCGATCGAAAGTAGCAAGTCATGGTTGGTGTGTCATGCTTTATTTCCTTTCCCAACCATCAAGTGGTTGTGAATGCATCTTTACTGTTTTCATCCATGGCATAAACTATTGGCTGTTTTTAAAAAAAAGAAATAAGCCCTTCAGTGCGTCGCTCCATTGATGTATGGTTTGTTATGATCGGACAATATTTGGCCGAGATACAACTATTTGAAAATCTGGAATCTGAGGGTGCAAAAAAAAAAATCTAAATATTGAGAAAATCGCCTTTAAAGTTGTACAAATGAAGTTCTTAGCAATGCATATTACTAATCAAAAATACATTTTTTATATATTTACAGTAGGAAATTGACAAAATATCTTTATGGAACATGATCTTTACTTAATATCCTAATGATTTTTAGCTTAAAAGAAAAATCAATAATTTTGACCCAAACAATGTATTTTTGGCTATTGCTACAAATATACCCCAGCGACTTAAGACTGCTTTTGTGCTCCAGGGTCACAAATGAGGATTGATTACAATCGATTAATTTATATAGTCAACCCAGAGCAGATAGGAAATACATCAAAACCCACTCACCAAACAATTAAATTTTTATTTTTTTTATTTTTTCTGAGAAACTGCGAAAATCCAGCAGTCTAACTGAGAAAATGATTACCCTGTGGTGGGAAAATCAGTGTTTAGCGTACAAATGCCCCATGCCCTTGAGCTTATTTGACATTTTCTGGACAGATGTTGTTCTGGAAAGTTCTCTGATATGCTTGCAGAATGTTGACTTGAGTATTCAGTGTAAAAAAAATTGCCTGCGGTACTCACGCATTAGCATTTCCACTCTGTGTATGTTATTTTTTGGCTACACCTAGTGTGCACTTAACAGTTAAAGAATGATTTATAAATGTCAAGGGGTGTCATTTTTATTGTGACTGGTAAAAGTGGAGAAGCAGCAGCATGACCAATCAATTTTTCTCAGTAAGAGCAGTTGTCAAATTAGATTTGTGTTGTAAGAGCTGATTACAAGCACTCCTCATACAGATCTATAATGCTTTGTGCTCTGGGCAGGACTGAGCAGGAAGGAGAAGGGGGAGCGAGGGAGGAGGCGCTGTTGAGTATGCGGTCACCTGGGACGGCAGTGATCAACTGAAGAGAGGGGTTTTGATCAATATTGCTGAGGGGCAGAAATGCGATAAGTTCCACTGATAATTGTCTCTGCACGGGGTCTCAAGTCCCACTCATACTGTATGCTGTGTTCTTCAACAGATTTTACTCACGGATAACAAAAAACAGACTACCCACCATACATGTACTTTCTATTGCACACTAGTGGTGCTTTTATCCAAAGCGACTTACAAATGAGGACAATGTAAGCAATCAAAACCAACAAAAGAGCAATGATACGCAAGTGATGTAGCTCAGTTAGCTTTTTTTTTTTTTTTAAATGTACTGCTCATTCTGATTTACTGGCTGGTATTTCACATTTTGGTATTATCAGCGATGATAATCGTACACACTTGCTACCTGCTCATAGTGTCAGTTCTCTACTAACAACCTTGTCAGTAAATGATCTGGACATTCGTTCATTCGTTCGTTCGGTTATTTGTTTATTTATATATTTATTTTCTGATTCCTCTGAATTTTAAGTGAAAATGGTATACAATAAACCTATTGACAGAGGTGTCATGCATTGTATTATCACCTCATAGAAAAGAGCAGCTATAGTAAAGAAAAAATCGTATGTATTTGAGCTATATGAATGTGAGTAGATGATGACAGAATTTTGTATTGTAATGATCTGGAGGAGGTGTAAATTTATTCAACTAACCAAATTTAGAAAAGTAATTCCTGCCAATTTAAATGGCCATGACACTTTTAAAGGGAACCTATTATGCTTTTTTATTTTATTTTATTTTATTTGACCTTTCCTTTAGTGTGTAAAATAGCTGTTTGCACATGTAAATGATCCGCAAAGTTGCAAAACACAAAATCCACACCAAAGGGAGTTTCATCTCTCAAACAGAAAATATTAACACTTTAGAATAATGATCCATCAATAATAGGTAACCATGCAGGACAATTGAGTAGTACAACCTTAAGCTAACCAATCAGTAAGTAGCGAATTTAAGACTGAGATTGTTCCATATTAGGTAATCAATAATTACTGTATGAGATTAAACTCATTAAGAAATATTAAAGGTGTGCTATGCAGGATTTTCGCACACAGTCCAACCAGCAGCAGCATCATATAGGACAAAGATGAATGATGATGTGCATTGCAAATATTTTTTTAAATATTGTGTTTATCATGCATGAATGACATTTTTTTATTTGTATATGAATGAACAGTTATGCTAATAATTAGATTACTGGCTGTAATTTGCAAGTGAGTTTCGCCATCTTCAGTCTAGCTTGCTAAAAAACAATAATTATATGTCATCATAGACATGTAATTACAACGACTAGTAATATTTTGAGTTACAGATATCAGTAAATAAGACAATAGCAACATTAAGATGCATATTGTTCTGAACAAGAGAAAATTATTGTTTATATTCATATCTTAAAGAGATGCAATCCACCATGGGCTGTTCTGTAACTAACAGTTCAATAACTTTTGCATAAAATTAATATCATATTTGTGTTGATGTTGATTTTTAGAAAACAGCACTTTTGCTTATCTTCTTATCTCTCTCTCTAAATATAAACTAGTGCTGTCAAACGATTAATCGCGATTAATCGCATCCAAAATAAAAGATTTTGTTTACATAATGTGTGTGTGCTGTGTATTTATTATGTATATATAAATACACACACATATGCATGTATATATTTCAGAAAAATACATTGTTTATATATTAAATATATTTAAATAGAATATTAATTATATGAATATAAAATTATACATGTAAATATTTCAAAATATATACTGTATGTCTGTGTGTTTATATACACACACACACACACACACACACACACACACACACACACACACACAAATATATTATGTAAACAAAAACTTTTGTTTTGGAGGCGATTAATCGTGATTACAGTTTTATTTTCTTCCAGGCCCCAGTCTAGCCTAATGATAAGCTAGAATTCCACACAAGCATCCTTTATGAAAGAAAATAAGCAAAGATTGTTCAATTAAAAATCAGTTGCCATCGTGCATCACACAATCATATAATGGAATATGCCCCAGACTTTGTATGTTGTAAGTTAGGCACTTACCCAGTTTTGGCAAAGTTTGTCCAGTAGGTCATGACAACAGCACTGAGCATGACATCATTTTTGGAGAAGTTGCAGGGGAAGAGGTCAGTCGGGCCAATCATGGGAATACCAAAGACGTAGGGCACCTCATCTCCGTGGGCCGCATCTGACCAAGCGGGCTTCATTAGGCTCTGGCAGTGGTGATAGAAGGCGTAGAAGTACGTTGGCGACCCATAGCGGGCGTGAAGATCTGCCGTCACCACCGAGGGCTCCACCCACTGATGATCAGTGAAAAGCGCCACTAGAGTCTTACGGCGTGTCTCAGGGTTGTCTCTATCTGCCCAGTCCGTGTACATGAACTTAATGGTTTCTCGTAGCGTATCCTTTCCCTCTGGGTAACCATAAAGACTGTCCACAAAGTCAGAGACCGAGAAGTCGAAATCATTGCCTGAGACGCCATCTTCAGAGTCCACAACATTCTCCACAAAGCGCAGCCCCTCGCCCTGGTTGACACCCAGCATGATGTCATAGTTGAGGAACTCGCCCTGCTCCATCAGGATCTCAGGGTCGTCGGGAATGACATCGCCGTCAATGACTGGGCCAAAGGCCACGTGGTATCTCGCTGGCTGGATGTCTTGTTCCACCAGCTCACGAGCGCTCTTCTTTCTCAGGCAGTCTACCATGTCTAGTGTGTCCAGCACATTACAGCCCACTTTCTCTGCCAGCAGCCTTGTGTACTTAACCGGCTGGTAGTTGACGGCCCAGCTGGACAATGCTGAGCCACTCTGGATTATGGCACGATGAAACAGTCCTGCAGCAAGAGGAGACAAAATAAATGCATTTTAAACAATGCTTAACATCAGGAATATTTGAATATAAAGCAGGATTGGGAGTTTAATGTTTTCAGCATAGTTTGATTAAAGGAATAATTATATTCTGGGCCTTATTTATTGTGATGTAGTGTTATCATGAAAATATGAAAATTCATGTCTTAATGCACCATATAATATGAAAAAAGCTCTAGATGGACAAATTAACCACTTTCTTTGCATTTTAAATTAGCTTTCGCTAACGTAGCTAATCACTTAGTTTGTGTCCGAATATGACAACTTCCATACCGTGTTATTGTGAGAAAACAGTATGGCAAAAAAAGTGTCCAAATTCATAGTAGGTGAAAAGTACTCAGATGATCTACAGTACGACTTGTGGTGAGATCCTGGAGTGTGCATTCAGTGGATACTTTACTATTCCATGAGCCCATGTAAGAGGAGCCTTGAATGGCAATGAAGCAACAAAACTGATGCTGGTATGTCACTTGAAAGTGACAACATAACGGATGTAGTGCATCCGAATTTCATTCATACTACCCATATTCACACTATAGAATATTTTTTAATGGTCAAAGCAAATGTAGTAGCTACTCAGTATGAGATTGTACACAAAACATTAGCCTACAACCTTAGCTTAGTGCTACCAGCTTTGCCTGATAGCTAACTGATTACTTTGCTGAAACCAGCCTAAGCTGATTTGCTGGTCTTTCAGTTGGGAAGAGTGGGGTAAGTTGACCCACCCCCTGTATCTTGGGAACTGTACACTTTTACTGTCATATGACCATGTATTTTGGATCCACTGATAATTTCGGCCAGACTGTGAAAAAGAGAAACTGAGGACTGAAAAAGAGGACTGGAAGGCACCCATTTACTTTAAAAACTGTTTTTGTCAAAGTAAAATTGTAGCATACTGTAGCAAATGTAATGGCTGTTACATCAAAACAAATGTATCCAGGTCTAAAAATATTTATGATGCATATTGGTGATTTTGCAACATATAAAACCATGCAAATCATTTAGCTAAATATTAGCCTGAATTAATAAGCCAGCTAGTTTCTTTTTTTTTCTTTTCCCAAAATGGCAGCTATGGGTTAAATTGAGCCAGCATTTGTACTTAATGCACCTTAAAGCATCAAGGTTAAGTTAAATCCCTAAAGTATACACTTTACAGTATTACAGTTTATATAAAAATAAAAAAAAAAACATATTTAAAGTTTTTTAAATGTGATATGCAACTAGTTTAGTTTATCATATATATATGATAAACCAAGAATATTTTGACTAAAATGTTTATTAGTTTCAGTGACATTTATTCCTTAATTTTAATTAAGATTTTATTTAATTTTACCCAACAATCTCTCTGTTTAGTCTGTTTTTGGGAAGGTAACAACTTTGCATACAACAAATGCAAATGACTTCATTTTGTTGGTTTTATGTTAAGTTATAGCTTTAAGAAAATAAATATTTGTAAAAGTAAATTTGATTATTAAGTTAGTTCTAAGAAAAGGTAAATTGTTTTTAAAATTTAACATCTACCAATAAAATCATCCCCTTCTGTCCAAAAGCAAAGTAGGCTACTGCAAACAGAATGTACAAAAGAACAACTGGAAAGGCTGTTTTGATTAGCTAGAACAAGATACCCTGATATACTCTTGGTTGGGCATCAACAAGCTACCTCTTAGTGACCCTAAGGGGGACTGAACCTTTCACAACCACGAAACAAACATTAAACACACATGTGGCTGCTGTGTATCATTGACCACTGACTTTTCACAACCAAATCAAACAGCATTAGTTTTTATTCTCTTCAGTGTCAGTGAAATCACTCTCTATTCCACTATGCAGTATTCACTATAAGAAATTAATGAATGAGCTTGTGAACCGGCTGTGTATATAGCACACCATGCAGTATTCACTATAAAGAATGAGTGAGGGATTGGAGCAAACGAGCAAATGTCTGCCCACCAATTAGATTTATTTTCCCTCTGTTATATTCATGGTTAACATTTTATGGTGAAATAACTTTTAATGAGCTTTGCTGTTTACATAGGGTCTGTTCTTGGAGTCAAAAACAGCTAAACAGAGCCAAACTAAATAAAACACAATTCTTGAGAATGCATTTAAACTTGATGCTGCACTTTAAAATGCAATGCTCATGGAGTAAGACACACAAAAAAACAGCAACACAAGGTATCATATAACTCAATCATACATAGACCAATAATAATAATAAAATGTATGCAGGTTGAAGCATGTATTTTGTATGAATGGATCCAAAACTCTACATTTTGTTTAAACAAATTGAATTGTTGTGGATTGTAGGCCGATGATGTGGAAATTATGTGGAAATAAAAACAATATACTAAATTGTAAGGACACATTTTCTCTTTTTTACATATCTGCCACAATAATGTCTTTTTCTAGCAAATATTGATACATGCATCTGTGAATAATTTCACAGTGCCATATAATTAAAACAATACAATTTAATTTAATTTATTGACAACCTATTATAAAGTCACATTCAAAAAAGATGGGAAGCCTTCTGTTATTATTTGAAGATGGTGAACAATTAGAGAGTGTGAGCCTTTAATTAAAATACTTTAATAACCAGCAAAACCCATTCAGGTCTAAATATTTTCTCAGTTTGTTTGCATTGATCTCACATAATCACGGCTGCCAAAGCAACACAGAACACAGAATATGATTAAACCTAATCATTGCACAAACATGGGCACAGATGGCCAAGGGCCGAGGAATGCAACATAATTTCATCCACTTCGCTGAAACGTTCACAGCTATAATCTACACCCACATTTGTGTGGAGATGTGTATCTGAATGTGCTGGGATCCAGGACTCCAGGACTTTTTAACATGCACATGTCATCACTCGAACCTTTCAACACATCCCCTGCTCTCTACAGCTTAGATCACCGATAAGAACATGCAAACGGAATCTAATTCTTCAACTACACTTTCACTCCTACTCCTTCTTTATCAACAACAAAGAAGCCTGGGCTCAGCAGTGCGTAGGTAGCACAATGTACCACACATCCCAGCAGCAAGAACTGTTTTGGCCTCCCTCTCACCTTAATGACCACTCAATATTACTATTACCACCCCTCTGCAGCGTACACAGCTAGAGACTTAGAAATACCCAAGTGAGCTAGCATATGCATGCTGTTCAATAATTACGAATGCCTCGTAAATGTTTGTGAGGCTTAGAATCGCAGAGTCTAAAAAAGTAATTTTTCTCCTTTGTGCTCGAACCGGGCTTGTTTTTCTTGGAGACTCCCTGCTTCATCCTCCTTTGGGCACTTTCTTACCTGACTGCACAATTGATTTGCAGTGAGGCTTTTCTTTGTTGGCCCACTGCACACTAAGGAAATTTACCCACTACTTAGGTTTCCTAATTTCCCCAAAGATAACATTCTGGAGGCCAAGCGATGAAGAGAATCTGAGGCAGTTGGAATATCCAGGACTCGCATCTTGCAGATGGGCAGGCTGTGATATTTCCAATCCAAGTAATCTGCGTAACCTTTCATTTTTGCAATTGCTCTTCTGTTGAAGCGGTTGGGGGAATGTGTTGGTGGTGTGCTGTCAGTGCTGGAAGACTGTTAACACCTGACACGTGTATTTGTGTGCGCGTCTGCGTTGGAGGCTGAGAATAGCTGAGCTCTTCGCTCCGCTGCAGGCGCTCAGGACAGGACAGTGGCCAGACTCCCAGGGCGAGGGAGCAGATGTCAAGGATATCGACTCTCTCTCCAAAGCATTCACAGGGTGGCTGCAGGATGAAAGATGGCCACCTGGGGCTCGGGAAGCCAAGGCTTTATCTGTTCCCTTCCTCTCGTTCCAATGGCCCAGCTTTTCTGAGCTCTAAATGCGCAGTAAATTGCTAGGCAGAAATATTTAAATTCATGTATTTGATTATTTGATTACAGTTTATGCTGATTCATGTCTACTGAGAAATTCTACTATTGGTACACAATTTCTGAAGTCTCACAAATACTTTCATCATAGCTAACACAATGAAAACATGATGTAAATAAAATACTCGCTGAGCAGTTTAAACTCTGTCATTGATTATAACGGGAGTTTCTGGAAAAATTCTGAAATCAAATCACAGATAGACTTGAGCTGATATTGAATTGACTGCTCCAGCGATTATGGGGAGAACAATCTTGATCGCTTTCTGTATATAAAATAATCATAATATAGAGAAATTAATATAGAGTATTAATGCGACAAAGAACACCATAAAACATCTGTACGTAAGCCCTTACGTATTACACCTATTATAGGTCATGATGCTCATGAAATGCATTTTGCACTTAGATTTTTATATTATGTTTCTCAAGGTTAGTTTATAAAGTTTGCAAGGTTTTTTTTCTATCGTTTTTCGTTCTATCGTTTGTTCGTTCCATCTGTCAATCTATCCATTGTTACATCTGATTCTCAGTTTCATGACCCTTTTAAAATTAGGATTTGAATCCATTATTACATCAAGATATTGAAATCAGAATGTCAACATTCGAAGAATGAACTTTAGTTTAAGAAAAGAACATCTCTTCAATGTTCAAGCTAAGGCACAATGCTCCAGCCGCTGTGAAATCCCTTCCATTGCCGCTGCTAATAGCTATGCTAACAGCAGCACCAATAATGCTCTGTATGCTTGCCTTATAAATTACACATTTTGGAATGCAACTACAATGCAACAACAAGTTTGCATAGCTAAAAGCATCTGCATTCATGTATGCTAAGAGTTTCAAACCTTACTAGTCATCACAGATGCACCACATCATCTCAACATGACAGAATGCTAGTTTATTCATGGCTAGTATTCATGCTCACCACACAGATCACATAATCATTGAACTTTATATTACCCCTCCTTTTGCGCACCCTCTGATCAGCCAGATGGTGCAAAGCTAAAAAGAGCAAACCATATCTGACGTTTGATT